>NW_027210612.1:3285000-3885000 GCF_029030835.1 Brachyistius frenatus | reverse complement strand
GGACTGACTGGTGCAGAATGGAAAAAAAAGTGGGACATTTTCTGAGTTAAAATGAAACTTGTGTGTCATGCAGGTGAATAAAGTTCCTTTCAGTGATTAAATTGCACATTTTTACAGCTGTGGTACTTATTTTTAGTTTTGACACAAGACAAGAAAAGTTAAAATCATAAATGCTGTTGAGGGATCAAAAGAGGTTAAAGAGTTTACAGATTTTCAAAAGTCAATGCACATTAAGAATTCTTCACTAAATACTCTCAATGATCTGAATCGTCAATAGATCTGGTAAGATAAGCGGTGGATCGGTAAACCCGAATGACTGGACAATCCCTGAAATTAAAATGAACTGCCTTCACTTTAACCTTATTGATTTCACACCTGCAAAACAGATTAGGGAGTAAATGACCAAGAAAAAGTCATTTTCCAAACTTCTTCTTGAGTTCACTCTCTATGTCTTTCTCTGTATGACTGATGTATCAACTCTGAAATTATCATCACACTTCCCTACATGCTCCGCTGTCACAAGGACAGATACAGGAGATCATTCCTGCCCACTGCAATAAGACTGTACAATAACTCACCTCTGGCAAAATCCATAACACAACAATAACACTGTTGTCTGTTGTCTGTTTTTCTTGGTTGTTTAAATATATTTTTAAAAAAACTTTTTAAAAAACTTTGCACTATTGTTTAGTTAGTTTTAATTGAATTATTATATTTTATTTTATTCTATTTTATTGTATATACTGTGCATTTTATATTTTTTACTGTTATTTTATTTCTTTCCTGTATCTATAAATGCTGCTGTAGCAAAAGAATTTCCCCTTGGGGATTAATAAAGTAACTATCTATCTGTCTTATATTATGCACAAGAGGACTGAGAGAGGAGGAAGGTGTAATTATAATTCAAACCTTTCTGAAAATGTATTTTCGAACACTAAAATATATTCTCTATTTACAGAATCAGAATCAGAGAAACACCACTAAGACTAGGCCAATACAATTTAATGATAAGTGAATTTTATCATATTATCCTTAAAACATTTAGAAAATTGCAATGAAAAGTTCACATGTCTTCAGTGGAGTTGAGTTTTTCTTTAAACTATTTCTTTCAATTATATTGAGAGAGACTTAATAGTGGGATTGTATAGAAAGTCTAACTTGGATAAATCCTGGAGCACTAATTCATGAGATGACACACATTACACATTAATGAAATAAAACAGCAAATTTTGCCATTAGAGCACATGTAGTTAAAGGATTAATGCTGCAGTGGTGCACTTCCATAATGATAAATATTACTTTGATGAATCTGTCCTATATTAGGATTTATGAACCCTTTAGGGTTGTTGACTTACTGGGCTTTATTGATTAAATTTGATTTGAGTTGTCTAACAGCCGGGCCACTCATCTCCTCAGGAAACTGCTGTAGATTGTGCCGCTGCTGGTTTTTATCGACATATCCCATTTCTGAAGTCTTCACATTTTATGACCACTTCCATAAATTCTGTCTGGGACAATCTACACTCTCTATGGGGCTGATGGAAAGATCATCTTGGGGTTGTAGTTTGACGCTTCAGCACCCTCTCACATGCACATTACACACACACACACACACACTATATATATATATATATATATACATACTGAACCGTGTGGCTCAGTCTTTTCCTTCTCTCTATCTCGTGATCAGAGATCCCCCCCCCCTTGCTGTAATGGAAATGATTCGGACTCTCTGGAACGTCAGGGGAGAGGACGCAGAGTGTTGAATGAGTTTACAGATGATGAGAGTCTTAGTTCAGGTCAATCTGTATTTACAGCTCAATCACTTAACAGAGCGGGCCTCTCTATTAGACCTCGATCTATCTGGCTGGGTGAAAGTCAGCAGCAAATGGGGCAGTATAAGGGACAAGGAGGGCAACTGAGAAGACCTCTGGGACACAGAGTGCACTCTCAGGGGGAGCTGCTCAATTTTCCTCAAATCCCCACTCCATTATAAATCTATGGGTTTTATTAAGTTACTGGTCAATTATAGGCCACTAATCAGAAAAGATCACTTGTTATACTATGAACAGATTTCTCCAAAAGCAGTTTTATTTTTGTTTACATAGTAAAAAAAAAACTATGAAATCGGACCCCTGCTTGGTCCAGTTTGTCTCAGTTAACAGACAACATAACAGGATGCTGAATCATACTTTTGAACACATATGGTGTGATGTTTTGTCGATTTCATCCCAGCCCCAATAAAATCAGTGCAGCGTGAAAATGGAAATTTAAAACATTTCCAAATACACTCACAAGGACAATTCAGTCCAGACACTTTAAAGTGTTCATTCATCCAACTTACAAAACCAACATCTTTTACTCAGTCTCTAATGGTCTATATGCACTTTGTTTTGGCTTTATTTGGTCAGATTTTGAAATAACAAAAGATTTCTGCCTCCACTTTAGTACAGTGGAGGTTAATGTTGAATTTTGTTATTCATGCTTACAGCATTGGAAAAATTCAGCAAACTGGGATGGAAACAAGTTCAAGGATTTAAAAACCTGCCTTGTGAAGACATTCTCCCACTACCTAATGAATACCTGAAACGTCTCTAAAGGTGACATCAGCCACTATTGGCCATTCTACTGTAGATGATTTCATGGTTTGTAGTCTGATATATATATATTCTGTTGAGAAATCGGAATTATTTATATACTGAAGAAATTGACAATATGTAGGACATGATAATGGTTAGATTGTCTGCCTGCTCATTATGCTTCACAGACTGCTGTTTATTTTGGTATTTATGAATGAATGGGTGTGTATTTGAGGCCTTTAGTTTTGGATTATGACACATGGGAGAGTAATGTCTCATTATTGAATTAATGGTTATTTAATCTTAAGTAAGCAATTTTAGATTTTTAACTCATTATCGCTCTTCTTTTGACTCATCAGGCATCCCTCTCCATCAGTATAACATAACTTGTATAATAATGTTTGAAAGGCATCAGTGTTGATTTTGTCAGTTCAGACTTTAGAGATACATTGGTGGTGGCTTTCCAGTGCATCCTCTGTCATTTTGATTATATTTATAATTTAAATACTTGAACACCTCACATTTTTGATACCCTATTGTAAAATTTATGAGGAAATTCATGGTATTTACCTCTCACACAGTAGTGAGCTGCTGTTTGTGATATTTTCTGAGTCAGAAGAGGGAGCTGTGCCCTCAAAGATGTCACTATAAACATCCCTCAATGTGTTTGAGCTTTGTTCATCTGCACAGGTTCAAATCAAATTAATGACATATGTCAGTGTTAATGTACAGAAAGAAGGGGAGAAAAGCCCAATAATCACCATCGAAAATGATACCCCACAAAAACATATTTTTACTGTTAAGAATATGAACATGTCATGAAAAATAACCTGATTATGGTGCATAAACATGATCAGTATACTCTGGTGGAAGCAAGTTATTATTTTAGGTAAATGAGACAATACCCTCCATGAGACTTGTATCTAGTATTTGTTCAAAAAAGATGCAATTGATCCATGCCTGTATATATTTATGACCTTCCTGGAGTCTTGCATGTGCTTTATGATGATAAAATGGCAGAAATAATACAGTGATAGATAATTTGGTTCAATCAATCATATTTTGTATTCTATTTTACGTTGATATGTTATCCATTTAAGTCTGAACAATGAACTCTTCACCTTTGCACATATAAAAGTAAAATGGTGCCATCTGCTGGCTCTGCACTGTAATGGGGTGCTATAGACTGTTGGCTGGACTGTTGCCCTACAAACTGCATGTTTTTTATCAAGGACTTTATTGTTTTGGTCTCTGGATTTAGTCTTTACATATTTAAAACTTGTGATTATAAAACTATCCAAGGACATATTGCTAAAACATGTGGAGCTTTCTGGGCATGTCTTTCTATTTTTATGAGGAGCAATTTTTGTGAGTGTTGTGAGGACATTTAGGCAGTTCCTCACAAATCTATCTAGTTTCGTTTAGTTTTTTTTATTTATTTAATTATAACAAAATACATTGATCTCACAAAAGAAGAAATGTGCTTTGTACCAGATTTAGCTACAAGCTCATTTCCATCTGCAGTCCTTGGGCAGGTGAGAGGAACTATAAAACACAAAGCAAAGCTGTCGCTACTGCAAATGGACTAATAGCTCACAGACACACACTCACACAATGAAGGGCAACTTGAGGGTTAAAACTTACTTTAATGGTCAAAGTTAGAATTAGGTTTAGGTATTGTGAGGGTTATAATACATGTGAATGACTGTCCTCGCAAAGATAGAATAACAAACTTGTGTTTGTGTGTGTGTGTGTGTGTGTGTGTGTGTGTGTGTGTGTGTGTGTGTGTGTGTGTGTGTGTGTGTGTGTGTGTGTGTGTGTGTGTGTGGCACAGGGATGTCTCTTTTAAGTACCTATGAGCATCATTGGCAGAACAGTGTGTTCTTTCAAGAGAATGAAATGTGTTGTGCAACTGCCTGTGAAATGATTAGTGGCCTTAACAAGGACTATTAGAAGATGAGCCGGGTCAAGACGGGGTTATCAAAGGAAGTGCACACACACACACACGCACACACACACCCACCCTGTCTCCTGTGTGTTTGTTAAACATTAGCAGTGTTATTCTGGGTCATTTCAGTTGGCAGTTGTGGGAAGGTTAACTGCTATATTGTTACACACACACACACACGCGCACACGCACATGCACACGCACACGCACACACACACACACACACACACAGCTGCCACACTGAAGAGTCAATGTAGCTCTCCACCAGGCTTCATCTATCTCCTGCCACAAAGGCTCTGCTCAGGTTCAAAGCCACGGGGAGTCTTTGACTACATATCCCTGACAGCTGCCTCTCGGCCGGCGTGTTGAATAATCATCGCTGGGCTTATTGGTTTGGTTATGGCTTCTCAAGTTTCCTCTCGTTCTGCCAGATAGGCATTTAGATGGACTTTTCCTGGAACACAGTGTAACAGAATGGCATTTCATGAAGGGGCATTATCTGTAGTGTGTTCCTGTGTACATTAACTTTACACTTGATTGCAGACTGTGCATATGTTTTATTTGCTCAAGGCCGGCTGCAAAAGGTTTGGTTTACTTCATGAATAGTTATATGTTGACCTACCCAAACCTGTGCATGTCTTCCTGTATTTTCCAACACTTCCCCATGTGTATGCAAACCCTACAGCGACAGAGCAACTGATTAGCTACAAGTATTCAGCCAAGTCAGGAACTTAAAAAGCAGCTTGTGTACTTAGTTTTATTCTCCCTACAGGCAGAAGCTATTAACTTGAATTAGTACTATCACATACTATCTGCAGTTTTTTTCCAATAAGATACAGTCATCCTGATTTTACGTTTCATTGTATGTTTATTCTGTGTACAATATCTACTCCAGAGGGGAAAGTGATCCCTCCTCTGTTTTTCCTCTTTGGGTTCCTTCTAGTTTTTCCCCATTAATGTTTTTTTTTTTGTGTGGAGCTGATCTGTATCTGAATCGAGGGTCTGAGGCAAATTTGTGATTTATGATATCGGGCTATATAAATAATCCTGGATGGAAGAGTGGATGAATGGTTGAATGGATAGCCATCCACTGAGTTGAAATAACAACTGAAGGAGTAGGTTGCACTCATAATATTTAATATAGATCTTGTGCATGGCTTAATGGGAAAAATAGTTTCCCCATTCCCAAACATTTCTGCGTTTCATTGTTCAGATTCTCATCAAGAGAATCCATGTGTCTGTGGATGTTTCCCAGACTCATCTACAAGAAGTTGCACAAGACACAGTATTTCAGCAGATATTTCTTTAATCTCAGGAGGGAAGTTCTTTTTTTTTTCATCTTGAATGGAGTTCAAGATTATTAATTATTGAGGTTTTCTGAAAAGGGAGTGCTGAACAGGATGACCAGGTGGAGACAGCTTTGACATCTGCCCCACACTCAGCAGGCCACGTTAGGAACAGTCTCATAAACTCTTGTCACTAACATTTAAAGCAGAATTATAGAAAGTAGAATTATGAATTATGAATGGGAGGTTATTCCAACTATTAAAGATGATATCAGTATGGTTTATAGCCTAATAAATCATTGTCAGTGATGATTGCTTAACATTTGCTTAATCATCTTTTAACATCTTATGGAGATAATCCTGTGGTACACAGCAGAGAGGATCAATCAAATCAGCAGAATAAATTTCATGCTTTTAGGTGGTGTTGAGATCTTGTATCCTCTCTGCAACTGAGCAATCAATCAACATTTCCTCACAACAAATAAAATACCTAAACCCAGTAACAGTGGAAAAGTGAGTCACTCAGGCAACAGTTGTAAAATGTTAATTGAACAAGAAGCAGTGTATTTCTAACATTAAATATTTTACATGTGTCTTATCTTTTAGTGTCTTTTGATGCAGAAAATCTGGGAAATTATTATTATTATTTTTTTAAAGTGCTGATGAGAGTTTAGTTAACTTGTATTTGAGGTATCTCAATCTCAGTGACACATTAGAGTCAGAAGAACTTCTGATGATACACATCATGCATGTCACTATCACCAGGAAAACCCTCAATTTGGTAAACAGAGGTCAGTGTAAATGCCAAACATCCTTTGTTCATGCTGCCTTGCTCGCCCACATGTTGTCTTCTCCTGCACTAAAGATTGTTTTCATTTCTTTTGACTTACAGCTGAAGAGAATTCATATAAGTTTCTTGAGAATTCATATAAGTTTCTTGAGAAAGCCTGCATAGCTCTCAACTTGTTTGCCAAGTCCTCCAGGCCATTTCTTCCAGATAAGTGCTGGTTTCCTGAATTGTTGTGCCAGTCTTTCTGGCAAGTTGCCCTCAGTGTCTCAGACCACTCAGCTAATTAGACTGTACACAGCAAGCAAACAAAAGTAAGTTATGGATGTTTTTCTTATTGTCACCATCATTCTCATCACAAAACATTTTTCTAGACATAAGGCTCAAATGAAGACACACAAAGATGACACAAAAGGAAGGTCTGTCTCACTTCCCTGAGTGAATAAGTTAGTTTGTGTGTCTGAATTTGTTCGGTTTTTAGTTGGCAACAATCCAACTCCTTAAGCAGATTTTAGATCAGAACCTTTCTGGTGGTAAAAAAAAAGAAAATGTTGCTTGCCATTCTGTCATCAGCTGTTTAACATGACGGGGGCTTTGGGCTTTGTGTTGGTGATAATGGCAGCCCTGTGGCTATAGTAAACACAGACAAGCAGACAGACAGACAGACAGTGGCAGAACTAGATTCTGATGGCAGTTAAGGAGGTCTGCCAAAAATGGAGCATGTGCACACACACAAACTGCAAGAAAAACAGTCACACCATCACACATATGTGGTACCAGGATCTTAGAAGTGTTCCTGTCATGGCAAATAATATTCTCACAACAAACATTCACAAAAGCAAAGACACAATCTTTCTCACGCACATGCACGCTTACTCATGTTCTGCACACAAATACAAGTGGTGAACACAGTGTTACCACAGGGATTTTACATGTCACGTGTCACCTCTGTCAGTATTTGTTTTGTCATAGCACAGGCCGAGGTGTCCCTGCAGGGATGTTGTCGGGACTTGAGTTCAGTGTCAGTGACGGCCCTTGTCAAAGCAATAAAGAAGAGGCTTTAGCATCACTGTTTTACATCAGTTTTTGAGATTAAATCAGTGCCTAGCCTGACAGTCTTCATTCCTTACAACAGTCTTATTTCTGGCAGGGTTAAACCGAGGTGGCACCTATTGTATCATCTTGTTCTCATAGCATAACTCATACCTTTGACCCCTACAACTCTGGCCTATAAACTTCCATTTTTCCTCTCCCTTCACCCCTCCTCCCGGGGCAGACCTTGACTCATGCACCCCAGGGGCCACCCAATGTGAAAAGGCAGACACCCCACCCCCACATCCACTTGCCCATGACCCCCTAAGACCACAACAGGAACCACATTCTTTTCTTTGTGGCCAGTCTTTCATCCTTCTCCACTGCCAGAGCACCAGAAATAACCTGCAAGGAGCATAGTGTGGCAAAAACGGGGCCCTTTGTTCAGGCGTGCAAGGACCTGCTGATAAAGTAAACACACCATGCTCCATCCTTCTCACTTTCCTTCTGTACTTCTCTGTTTCTTTTAATGCCCCTTTTTTGCCCATGTGTGGGAGTGACAGGTGAAGCTGTCCTAAAGTTTTTCAAGTGCAAACTAAACTCACTTACTCTAAGAAATCATGGTATAATGTGTTTCTACGTATGAGTGTGCTTGAGGAGGGCCAGTTGGTTCATCTTTCCCATGAGCACAAGATGTTCTCTTAAAACCGAGATAATTGCAGGTCTATTGGACACATCTAATTTCATGATTTTTCCTTTTTCTCATCTTTTAGTTTGCACATGTATATACTTCCGCATTCCCCTCTGAGAGTGCTGCAACAAATTTGATGCTTTTGGCGTACCAAGCCCGATCCCTTGTAGCAGTTTGAAAAGTCAGGCACATACAGCTGCTGCTCCTGTTGACCCAGAAGTAGCAGGCAGAGTGAGACGGGATCTGACAGGACAAGACAGTATGAGGTGTGGTGTGTTTATCTTTTAGTTAGGCTTCCTTCATTACGCACGCACTTCCTGCATTTCAGATAACCCCTTGGAATTGCCATAAACATCACCCTATTTTTGCACTGTGCATTTAAGTGCATAGATAAGGATATGGCATTTAAAGTATCTGCTTCTGTCCATAAATTCAAACGAATATATTGATATTTTGGAAAATACGTTTGTTTTCTGAGAGAGGTGTAGATGAGAAGATGGCTCTCATGATTATCTCTTACAGCCAGCATCAGGTTAGCTTAGCTTAGCATAAAGACTGGAAACGGTGGGAAACAACTCACCAATTATTGGTTGTTTTTTTCCTCATCCGAGTCCAGGGTCTGAGGACGAACAATTTTGCTTGCTTTACAGATGGTAAAGACAGTCAAAGCAAACTGTATTTTGTTATATAGGGATATATAAATAAAACTGATTTGACTTGACTTTGTTAAGATTTGCTTTTGCTGTTCTGCTGTATTTTTTTTAATGTATTAGAATGTAAATTCACTGAGAGAAACAAATAACAGTAAAATTCATTGTATTCGGTCACATGCTTGACTGAAAAATTGGATTCTGATGGAACAAAAAGTTGTAGCCATGACAGTAAAGATATTTCAAATATGGATGTTACTGCTGCAAAGAAGTGGATTCTTCACACAAATATTCAACCTGACAGCACAGATGATTTATACAATCAGCACAGTTTCAAGGTGGAAATCCAAGACTAGTGTTACCGATTCAGCATCTGACCAAATGGTAAATATAGTCAACCGGAGTTATGCTGTTGAATAATGGCAGAACATTATGATATCACAGTGAAGTTGACCTTTGAGCTTTTAGATATAAAATGTCATTGCGTCCTCATTTTATCCTATTAGAGTTATAAAAGTTTTGTTAAATTTAGCTCACGAAGGCTTGAGTTATGGCCACATGTGTCCTTGGCTGTCGCTGGCGTGGAGAAAAATAACAGCTTGCTCGTGTACAGGGGGTTATGTGCTGACAGCTTCTTGCCTCTTTGCAGTAACTTCCTGAAATCTCTTCTGGTTACCCAGGAAATGGTCTGCCACATATCTCCCAATAACACAGTGAATTGTTATTTTGACATAAACATGGATATTACATAATCACTGTATCAATAGGTAAATACCAGAATAATCCCAAAGACAACAGACAGCCAACAACAATATTTTAAATAGACTATTGATGCCAAATATCATCCGTCACACTTTATAGTAACTAATTTAGCCATTAGAGAAAGCCACGAACCTTAATTGCGTTTCTCATGATCAAGTATCAGCCTAACTGGGTTATTCTAACCAGGTTATTCTAACAGAGTTATGGTGTTTGCTTGTGTCAAACGAGGTTAACTGGGTGTGTGAGGTAGAAAGACTTCTCTGTCCATGTTGATTTTTATTGAACACAACCATTCGTGAAAGAAAAAAAAAAAAAAAAAAAAGGGACAGAGGCATACAGACAGACAGATGGAAGGCAGAAACCTTACACCAGTCTGTAGATGAGGAGGGTAAGACTTGTCTGAAATGTTAAAAGTAGAAGGACTTGTCTGGTCAAGAGCAATTCAACCCGTTTACTTCAATCCTGCACTGCATTTATCAGAAAAACTCATTTCAGATCACATTGATATGGCGTTTGACTGACAAATGACAGTTAAAAGTAAGCACTGAGCAGGGAACACTCCCTTCAGTATTACACAAAAGAAGGAAGAGTGCTGTTTGTTTTGCATCTCAGATCACTCCCTCTCTCATAAACCCACAATTTCCATGTCAACGGTGAGTGCTTTTCCCTCTCTGACATTCTCTGTTGGACAAACACCTTGAGTAATCCAAAAAGCTTCATGCCGGTGACGTGATGGTGTTCAGGTAATTCCAAGCAAAACATTTATGGCCGTGTTTGCAGCAGGCTTATGAGAACAGAAACAGAAACACGTACGTTCACGTAGAAATACAAGCTGTGTCACAAGCCTGGAATCAATCCAGTTAAGAAATAAAAGATAGACACATATAATGGAAACAGAAAATCCAGCATAAAAAAATAAAAAGTATTTTGCTACAAAATTATATCAATAAATCTGTCATCATCTGTGGATCTACAACCTTTAAAGCCGCACTAATCAACATTTGCTCTTATCATCCTTGTTTCCAGCTGTTGTCGGTGGATGTTTTCAGCAAAGCATCTCTGATAAATCCATTATACCCCACCTGCCTTGCATCAAATGCAAGACAGAAGGAATTAGTGACAAGCTTATGAACATAGTGAATCCGCTAAGTAGACAGATATTTCATTTTGGAGTTGATCAAAGCCGATCCCAAAGGAGAAGGGTATATTGGACTTCAATTTATCCAGTCCAAACAGGACTTTCACCCAGGAGACCAGGACTTGAGTCAGAGATAAAGCAACGTAGATTTTTTTTTTTTAAGATGTCTTGTCTTAACCCGAACTCAGTCATTTTTTCCAAAACCAAGCCATGTTTTTGTCTTCTAGACTTCCAGCGCCTTACTTTTTGTGCTGAGGCGAGGCAAAACGTGACACTGACATGGTATCCTGTAGTAGACTGATGTCTGTATTACACATTTTGGCGTGATACCAGGCTGCTAAATAGACAACTCAATGCTTGGGATTCTCACCATAACAATGTTACAAGGTGATAATATATCAGTGTTTTGTTTACAGCTTGTTGAGCTACCCCTAGTTGTCTATAAGATAAACTAATGCAGGTTTAAAGTTGCTGGCTGGCCTTCCTTGAATTACATAACATCATCAGGCTGTGCTGTAGTTATTCTTGTATCTGTAAGTTCAATTTCAACAGCTCACATCCTCACAGGATCACCTGCCACAACAACTGTTTCAATGATTGGCCTCCCTCCAAAATATGATGCATGTGAGGGAATTTTGTTTTAATTTTTTCTTGCCTCATGTCCTGAACATAAAATCTACTGAATTGAAGGAAGCTTTTGTAAATATTTAGATATGGCTAAGTTACAGATATGTAAAGATCAAAAAGAAGATCAATTGTTTTCATATGTTAATCTGTCTAAACAAAAAGTGCACTCAGTGCTGTTGAACAACCAGTGCGTTACGCCTCCATGTCACCGTGGCCACAGTTTTTTAAGTGGTGAGGCCATGGGGAGAACAGAGCAGAGACAGGACATATGACACAGATTTAAAAGCACTTTGTGGCTGGTTTTGGCAGCTGGAAACACCACTATAGCTTCTATGGTATGTACCAGGGGAAGATAAAATGGACTGAAGAAAATGAAAGAAAAGAAGGAAATTGTTTCAAATGAAACCTCTCTTTTGTCTGCAAGGAGGCCTTCACGTCTACCCAGAGCTGGAGATGGCTCCATATGGCCTTAGATTGGTGGTTAGTGTGTTTGCCATTTTTTGTAAATGTAAAAGGGGACTAATATTTGATACCAACACAAGTCCTTTTTGATGCAGAAACAGACTTGTGTAGGTATTACTGCTGCACACATACTTTGCACAAGGTTTCACTCAGCCAACACAGAAAATGTTCTATAATCGACTTACGATGCAAGAAAGAGGAGAGTTTAGTGGGAAACAGAGAGCGAGAGAGAGAGAGAGAGAGAGAGAGAGAAAGAGGTACTGGTGACTAATGCTGAAAACAGAAACTGGAGATCAAAGCTCATAAAGCTCCTTCCTTCCACTCTCCTGACACCCAATCAATCTGTCCCTGACGTCCTGTTCACTGCAGAGGTCCACCCATGAACACAGACCTTTTTCACATGGTACCATTTTGTTCTGCGCACACTGAGCCCAAATGTCATAAATTGTCATTAGCTGACAAGAACTTTTATTGTTAACGCATATGCAGATGTCACTGTCATTTTATGTCACTAAATTATGTCAGACGCCCACGTATAGCTACTATAATTCATCCTAAAAAATCAGTTCACTTTGTGATTGTACCCTGAGATATGTCATGATTCCAAAATTCAGTGTTAACCTGCCTATAAACTGTAATTACATGTAATATGGATGACATTAAAGCACACTTTAAAATGTTCATGCTTTAGTCCGTAGACTAACTAACGTGCACACTCTTGACTATTTTCCAGAGCATACCACACGTTTGTAGACTGATTTCCTTCCTTCCAGGTACATATTATTGTTGATGAACAATCTCAAATTAAAACCAGCAATGGTTTACCAACCTTGAACTTTACAAAAACATTGTCTTCTTCATGTTTTAATCATTTGGCGCAGAAAATCAGGCTCTGCTCTTTTTAAAATCTCTCCCATCTTGGTACTTTCACACTTGACAGCCAGCTACTAAAACAAACACCTTCCAATTATTCATTAAAGGGCTATTTTTTTTAAGTGGGCTTGAATGAGGTACTTATCAATAGTCATTGCATTACCTGCAGTAGACGGTGATCAGAACGTCCCCTGTTTAGAGAAGTAGGCAGCTGGGCCGACATGTAAGGTAAAGCAGTATGTAATAATGCGGTTAAGTTAGCAACTTAAACATATTTTAGCCAGCCAAAAAAAGAAAGTCCTTCTAAACAAAGCAATAAGAATAACATAGAACTGCAGTACATTGTAATACTAGAAGCTGTAGTAAAAATTAAGTTTAGATGATAATGATATTCACTGATGTTTATTTCAACGCATGGCTGCTTGTTATTCGTAGCAACTTTTCAACAAAACAAAAAAAAAATCAGTATATCAACATATTGGGAGAGACATTTGAACCCTATTTGCATTTCAGGAGGGACCCCCCCTTCCCCCTCCCTAACACACACACACACACACATTATAATTGCAGCCCTGATGTGTGTCAAAAGTTTGTCATGGGCTTTATAGAGACTCCTCTCTGTGCCAGTGTGTCTGGAAGTCAGCTTTTGTTGCCTGCATGTGTTTTTTGTCTCAGTGTCTGGCAGTGGCACCATTAAATGAGTTGGTTACTTGTATCTCACGCCTCTTGCCAAGATATGTTTTTCCTCTGGACTGTTTCAGCTCTCCTGCTTTTGCCTCCTCTGATCTTTTTTTTTTCCTCCTAAATTAGTTCTTCTGTTCATTCTGGATATGTTTTATTCTTTCATGTCTTTGTTTGTTTACATTTGCACGGGATGGAAATCACAGACTCAGGAAGATGCAGCCAGCAACAATTCTGTTCTCTCCTTTTCTTTGTCCTTTCCTTCCCCTTTTTTCCTCGCTGAAATGCAGGCATGCTTGGGATTTCCAAACTAGCGTCTGTGTTGGGGGTCCCTGGAGAGAAACCCCGCCATAATAGCCGGGTGGAGTGGGCTGGCGAGTGCAGGGGAGGGAAAATGAATAGCATGCTATGGGGCTTTCCAAACCCAAACCCCTTACAAGGTCTTTGTAGACTACATTGTACTGTATTTTGCCCATATTTACCTCAGCTGACAAACCATCCAGCATGTACTGAAGGACAAAGGTTGAAAAATGTTTTGTGGCCTGAGTGGTTTTCTCACACTTATTCTTGTTGAAAAACAGAAGTCCAGATTTGAACATTGTGAATCTGTAGAGGAGAGGTTGTTTAAACTTGGCTGTTTGTATCATTACTGCATTCTTGGTTCAGTCCTTCATACAACTCTCCCCTACATTTCACAACTCCTTTCCCCTCTCTCTGCTTCCTCTTTTCTGAGATAGAGACATGCTCAGAGTGTCTACTTGGACATAATATGCCGGTATGCTGGAGTCCTTATGGTATATGCATGTCACTGCCCATGCATGTGTGCACGTATCCATGTCTGCGCATGTGTGCCTCACTCTTCATAGCAGCCTGCGGATTCTTGTGCAAAGGAGTAGACCATGATACGACTGTAAATCTTAATGCAAAACTGATAAATCGGAGCACCAGTGACGGTTCGACTTCCTCACCTCAGAGTGGACTTTGCTCCCTAACCTTGGGAAAGAACTGCCACGTGCTCTGCAGAGGAGGGATCAGACATCTCAGTGATGGAGTGCAGAGAAGGAGAAAAAAGAAAAATGTTTTCTCCCATCTCCGCTCACTCTTTCCAACCCCTTCATCTCACTGATTATGAGTGTATGTCAAAGGAAGGGAGGAATGATTTAAAAAAAAGAAAGGCAGAACAAGAGGAAACATCCAGATCTCAAACAGGCGTGAAGTGTATCAACTGACTCACTCAGCGTGATACACAAACAGTGACTGGCTCCTACACAGGCGACCGCATTCTTTAATCACTGAAAGGCAGTACAGAAGCAGGGTGCACACTTGGAAAGCACTCACTGTGCAAACATGGGAAGAGGCCTTTCTCTCTGTTGTCACGGACATGCAAACCTACAGGGAGGCAGAAATAACAGACGCCAGCCTTGTCTTTAGTTAGGGCTCCATTGTCCTCTCTGAATTTACTCATATCTCTATGATGGCACATAAAGACACCTATCGTTACCATTCATTTACCCTGTATTGTTTTTACACAATGGTAAGTTTGTGTCTATGTGTGCAACACTGAGCTCGAAGATGTAAGAGAAAGTGAAAACATGAGAAGACCACCTCAAAAGTGGATCGTTACAAAGAAAGTTAAAGACAGATGAATGTGTACATGTAAGCCTCCCTTTGTTGCTTCCTATGTCAGTTACAGGTGTAACCTTTCCCTCTCTTTAAAGTAGAGTTAAAAAAAAAAAAACAACGGATTCACTTTAACCTTGAAGTCTTTGCTTGGATGAGGCGTACAACGAGAAGTACAATGAGTGTGAGACACATGATGTTCTACTTCTGCAGAGATAATGGCAAGCGGCTGATGCTATACCAAAGATTTTCGAAACACTCCAATTTTGTCTCTTCCCAGCTAGATCAAACACAACTATCTGTGTCTACCCTCGACAGAGACCAAAGCAGCAACACTGGCTCACACAGATCAGTAATCTGTCAGTGCTTGGTGGGAACCTGAAACACTAAAACCAGCCGAATCAAGAATATTTTCTCCCACAGGATTTGATGGTATTCCAAAATCCTGTTTGTTCGTCCTCCCTTCAGATCTTTTGGAAACAAAACGAAATATCCAACTGAATTCATTCGTCATGCATTTACTGCTGCCTAATGAGCACTTTGCAGAGGAATATATGGAAGCTGTTATAATTTTCAGGAAGAGAAAAGAGGTGGTTTAAATCACAGAAAAATGCCAAATGTCTAATGAGCTGTAAGATGTCAAATTAAATTTTGCAATGTTTCAATAGTTTTTGACTCATGTAATGCCATGTTTAATTGGTACATATATTTTTAGTAACTGTGAAAGTGGTGTAACTTTAATTTAGTATTTTTGTTATTTGCAAGCCAAACATAGAATTGCTGTGCCCTGGAAAAATCCACTAAAACCTTCCCTCAGCATATAGGGACATTTTTCAAGCTCACTATTTCCTGAAATATTATAATAATCTCGGGACCATTCATGGACATCCTGAATGTTGATTCTCCAGAATAAGAAGTATTTTTCTTTTCAAGTACAAAGTGACTCTGGGTTCAGACAACAGTTAAAAAATTTACAAATCACCTTTAGAGTTTGCACTGTTTTGATACCATTTGAGCTAATGCAAAGGGTTTGAAATCAAAACTGTGCGTCTGCTTGTTGAGATGTTGGACTTCGAAGTGACTAGAAGATCAAACTCAGAGTATCTCTTTGTATTCAAGCACATGTTTCCATTGTGGCACGATCTGCCCACAGCCCTGCAGCTCTGATCAGCCAGAAACCTACCAATCAGTTTATCTGTGGACTTAATTTGAACCTAATTAGCATTTTCATGTTCATTTGTTGTCTTCCCAGCAGCTAATGTCTGTCGTGATAACATCGCAGACTGTTGCCTACTCGTCTGCCAATGTTTACAGACGCGAGTGCGTGGCAGGCGCCTTTCCTGGGCACACCCACAGGCTAGAGGGTGGTAGAGTACATGGGATGGATATCAGACGTATTAATCTCACTTTGATTATGTAATGTACACAACACACTTCCACACAGCTACAAGCCACAGGTTACCTGATGTCAAGTCATGAAACTCTTTGAGTCGGCCTGTTGGACTGCATGTGTTTCATTTAATCAAAGAGCTATGTGCTTTGTTTGTTGCGTGTGGCTTCAGCGATAACTGACCAATCAGAATGAGGATATCCTCTTTTATATGACCAATTAATTACCATGTAACATTCATGAAAAATAGAAGCAGAAAAACAAGCATTGATGACATTTGTGTAGTTGTACTGGTTGTTGTCCAGTCCTGGGTGGTTACAGAACTAATCACTCCTAAATGAACATATCGCTTTAAAAAATATATATTTTGGAGAGATGGATACATAACTCACTACTGACTGGTCAGGGTTAAGCAACAAAAAAAAAAACTTTAAAAAAAAGAAATGATCTTAGTTGAACATAGCTAAACATCTAATGTACTTCTTGCCAGCTGAAGTAACTGCATGAGAGAGAATATGGAATGAATCTTCACGCTAACAGGGTCTCCAGACTATAATCACATCAAAGACTGCAGCTGTGAGCAACAGGCGAGCAGACCCAGGCCATTATTGTCCGGGAGTCCGGTCTTAAAACGGCCAATTGTTAATAGCTGATGCCAACAACGAAAATGGTTCTGGTTTTTTTTCTTTCTTTTTATCCATTAAAAGTCTGAAATCCCAATAAATCTTTATGTTTGGATTTACACATTGCCACTCAAAGCTTAAACTTGTCATATTAAACTGAAGTATCAGCTCACAAATTCATGTTAAACTGAACGATGTTGTCAAACCAGGGGGTCATTTCACATTCATTATCACACCAGGTGGTAGCCAAACCAATCCAGCCTATATTAGCCATGACCAGGACAGACTCCTGAAATTACCCCACCTTCAACTACCTTTACAACCAAGGTCAAAGGTAAGCAGGGTGCCAGCAGTTGTGTTGGCTCGCTCTTGCAGTCACCCCTGTGAAATCCCTGATTTCGGTTTGATTACAGCTCATGTGTCCTGAGTCAACCCTGTATGCTTTGGTCGCTCACATCGCAAGCCGGAGCTGAAAAACAAACATCAGCGATTCAAACTGACAGGGCAGTGGCCTCTGAGGACCTGAAGCTAGATTATAAATCAAGACTTTTACACAGAGCAGTGATACAAATCTGTGTACTCTGCTTTTGCATGATCCAGGGATTTAACTGTGCGGTATGTGTGTTGCAGTTTTATGGAAAGAGTTATTTGAGTTGCCACATACAAACGAAGCTGTTGTGTAAGGGGAAGAACCGGTCATTATTTTCTGCAGATATTCACTGACATGACTTTCTAGCATGCAGCTGATATTTTTCCTTGATTCATGAGTAGCAACCACACTGGATTTAGATTAGGAGGAAGGCCATCCAAGCAGCACTATCTGACCCAGATGTAACTGGTGTGATGGATGAATGAGGACCGGTTGCTGCAAAAACATGTCTATTTCAGTCCTCCATTGTTTGGCATTCAGTCATCACTGTGTTTGTAGCAAGTCCACAGTCGGTCTCCTGTGTGTACTACCCTTAAAAAAAAAAAAAAAAAAAAAAAAAAAGGAGCATGTGTTTCCTCTCTCAGCATGTGTCCTTCCACTGAGTAAAATGCCCTTCTCCCACTTTCATCTCTCACATATTCTATGAAACACACACTCAGCTGCAGCACACGCAGAATTGGAAATGTTTGGGTGGCATGGCAACACATTTCCAAAATGGAATAAATGCTTGGCAGCATACGTGTTGTCAGTCTGTGGCCCTATGGCACTTCTTTCTGCTGTAATAGGAGAGCTGGCAGCATTAGTCCTTTGAGAAACACTCGATTTGAATGAGTTGCTGTGAACACCACAAAGCACATCAACACCACACAATGTTACCATCTGCTTCCCATAAACTGAGCAAGATTTATGAGCACTGTTACAAAGTGAAGTACGGGTTTTCCAGGGTTTATCTCAGTCAGGTCAACAACATGTACTGTTCAGGTGGCACGATAAGCTGTCCATTACTATCGCTCTCTCTCATCTTGTACTCAACATTATCATTTTGTATTGTAAGTACAATAATTTATAATTCTGGCAGAAATAACATCCAACTGTGTTTATGGCTGGTTTTTGTGGTTTTGTAGTCAAAACCATGAATGTCTGTTGTTCAATTGTTCAAGTCATTAGCTGACAAAATCATACGACTAATACTTCTTTACTCCGCTATACTCACATATTACCTTTAATGTTTGGGATTGTTTTTGAGCCCAACACAAAACTATCCCTGAGATTTCAACAAATTATTGGAATTTGTAAGACATTCATACACTAAATCACACTTGGATGAAGAGTTGGAGGGGACGGCATGGCATTCATGATAACCATGGTGACACAGTGTTGGGTTGCACTCTGTCACCTCTGCCAGGAGAACTAGTCAATCAGTGACATGTGACACTACCGACCACCTGTCTAACTAGGTGTCTGCCTACGCATGTACACACTTACAGACACAAATGTAGGCACAGATAAGTACACCTGTCGCAGACAGAAAGATTAATTTTCCCAACCTCAAGCACAAAATGTACCTTCACTCCACAGCAGTGTGTGAAGCTATTGAGCTAAGTGGAGCAGTTTTTGTTGTTGTTGTTGTTTTTTGCCTCAGACAACATTAAGGTGATTCCTACTTCAGATAAAGGATGATCTTATCTTAGATCCACTTTCACATAATTATCACAATGTTTTTAAGCTGACCTTTGTCTTCAATTTATTCTAATTTACTTGATTATCTTCCATTCATTTAGTTTTTCTTCTTATTCCTCTTGCTCTGTTATACATTTCTTACACAGTATAACTACCATTTGTATACTCATATGTGGGGTGTGGGTAGAAAATACTTCAAAGTTTGACCCAAAAACCCAAAATAACCAGGTCAGAAACATCCTTATTCATACCAACATAGACAATATCACCACATTTACAATCCAATAATAGAAAGCCATGTGTCCCTCTACTCATGAAGGATTATTAATGGTCTATGTTTAAACGGATTCATTACCACCTAATTATTTGCAGTTACTTAATATTAAGGATTTCTTTTTTTTTTAAATTCTCTTATAATCCCTTTACCACATGCATATTACACCACAGGTTTTAATGGTAAATAATAAAAAACACGCACACAAGTTAAATCAAGGGAAACTCAGAGGCATCAAACACACCAGTATTTAAAAAGAAACTTACTTCTAAGATGCAAGCATAACGCCCACTCACCTGGACACAAACACTAGATTACGCCTCAAAAGGCTGATGAAAAAACTGATGTCATTATTCTGACCTCCTCTGAAGTTCTCAGTAGAGGGTTCAAGTAATTTTGCTGACAGAGTAAAGCGCAGCTTTTTCTGAAATCGCTGCCAATGTTTTCTCAATGTAATCGAGGCCGAGCAGCCAGAGTGCTGTAAATTTGTCTAACGTGGCCTTTCCTGTCTCCCTCTCTCCAATGTCTATGTTTGCCAGCCACAATTACAATGCTCCCTATTTATAGTGCTTTTACCTCAGATATTAACTCTCTCCCCTGCTTATCCTGTAACTTCCTGCCAGGGAGGAAGTGTGTGTGTGTGTCTTTTGTTCTCAGCTTTTTCTGTCGAGTTAAGAAGCAAGGTGTGAACTAATGTCTGAGCCTTTCAGACATCATATGCCTGTTTTCATTTTCCATCCTCTAAATTTAAGCATCCCGTCCTTCTTTTCATCAACTTATCACCATTCTTGGAATATCTAGAAACAGGTAGACCCACTGGGAATGAAAAAGAAGTATCTAGTTTTCCACGCCATGTGACAGGTTTTCAGCATATACAAGCAATCAGTATCTCTTTCAGGGTCTTGGAATAAGTGTGTGTGTGTGTGTGTGTGTGTGTGTGTGTGTGTGTGTGTGTGTGTGTGTGTGTGTGTGTGTGTGTGTGTGTGTGTGTGTGTGTGTGTGTTTGTGTGTCTGCGTGTAAGCCAACACCTAAGCGTTGGGATGTCAGGGTTCACCTTCCTTCAAGGCCACGGATCGAAGGAAAAGCTGCATGCTGCTGTAACATCCTGTTTTGAACATAAACACATTTTAGCAGCCGGGTGCTTTCATCCACGTATTGGAAAAACAATCTGTCCAATCACTTTATTTCAGCAATCAGCCTCCCCTGTGACCAATAATAACGATGACACAAGCCTTTAATGCTGTTTAAAGAGACAGATACCGATGGAGGTTAAGTCCTGTAAAGGTGGCAGGTGTTTTGAGTTTGTTTCAGCAGCTTGGACAGACTTCAGAGACGTGATAGGAAATCCCAGGGAGGAAGAACCTTGCCCGGTCGACGTGTCTGTCTGTCTGCCTCGGTCCCGAGACATTTTCTCCTGACATCACCTCCTCTGGTCACTGCAGGGTTACCGGCCAGGAATATTCCATGTCTAGACTTCCGGACATTTTGTTTGAGGCTCGTGGCCAACATAGGGCCATAACACAGATTATACTTATACTCGCTGTATTCATCAAGAGGGTAGCTGCTGTAAAGAGAAAATATTATTTTTTTAAAAATGTGTTTTGCCCAATAAATATTCAAAAATGCATTTAGTAACTTGTATATTGAAAACGGTGAACTTCAACTGAGTGAGCTTCAATAAAACGGTTCTGAAATGCAAAGCAGGAAATGACTGTGGGGGAGCAGGTACAGCTTCTAAAGATTATCTGGAACCTTCCAACTTTTGATCTGTCAAAGTGAAAGCTTTCTTTGTCAGAAATCTTGCTGAAAGACTTCAGTAATAAGCTGACATTAAACCAGACGTATGAGTGCAGGTTGCAAATTTATTTCATGTCCATTCTGTTAGAAGAAAGAACTTATATTCTTGCTCCTTCACAAACAGCTCATAAAAAACAGTTACTTAGAAAAATATACACTGATGTTAGAACTGAAAACTTGAGATTCAGTGTTTAATTCAAATATACAATTTGCATATTAAGAAACTACAAAACAGGTCAGAAAAGGTGGCTTCAATTGAGGCAAGTTTCTTGAAGAGATCTGAGAGAGTGAACATCCAAAAGAAGGCACTTTTCATTTTCTGAACACGTCATAAAGCTTATTGAGCCTACATTCAGCAAAAACGAAACAATATCTGATTTTCATGTGTGCACAAAAGATGAATAGAGAGGTCAAGGGTAAGTCTCTGAGAAGATACATCTTCCAGCTGTTTGCCCCTCCCTGTTTCAGCCCATCCTCGATGCCCCCCACTTTCTCTGAAAGACAAACTTGAGCTAAATACAGGAGAGCCCAGCTACTGCTACAGTGCTACAAAACTAAGATTAGCTGACTTTGGAAAGGTCATCAGGTTGAAAAGGCAGTGGGGGCTGGGAGATTTTCTTAAGACTAACCCTCACTTTCCCACTCCTGAGTTAAGCTGAATACCCAATAAAAAACAAACAAAAAAAAAACAACTAAGGTCACTGCTTTTTGATCAAACAGTAAGAATGTTCAAGGCAAATGTGTCATTAAGAAGCCGACCGTTAACAACATACTCAATGATTTATCAACCTATATCACTTTCTTTGTCCTTCAAACATCTTTTCCTTTCAAAATTGACCATTATTTTTCTGACAGCACATCCTCATAATCACCTCTTGCCTCACCGACCATAACTTTCTGCAACAGTCCAGACACCATCTTTTAAAAATCTCCTATAAAATGTTCAGTTTCTTTCAATCTGGTCAAGATCCAGCTCTCCCCCCAGCTGGAAAATGTCCCTCTGTGTCCCACAATCACCCTTCCAGAGGGCGCGTTTACCGTCCACAATGCCGACAGGAGACCCGGACCGTGAATCCACGCTACAAGCGGAGTCGCTATCCAGCTCCTCGTAGGATGAATCCTCTTCTTCGTCGTCTCTTATCATTTCCTGCTGTGACTCTAATCCCAGCTCAGACACGGCGGCGAAGTCCGAATCTGGTGGGCCGGCGGTCTCGAAGGAGGGCGGGGCCAGGCTTGATTGGCAGCTGTCGGTCGCTGAGAATCCAGGGCAGCTTAAACTCTGAAATGTCTGCAGTTTCTGAAAAGAAGAGACAAAGAAAAAATATATAATTATTGCTTTGTGCATCTTAGTGCATGTTCACATCCTGGCTTCACTCTAATGAGGCTATAAAAGTCAAAAGGTTTGTCAGGGAGAACTGGAGCTCAGGGTTTTCAAGAATGCCAGTCTGAGATTGGGTTTCGGTTTGGGCAGCCAAAAGCTTGCCTTCCCTTTCATCGACGGCATGTGAACATGTAAACACGCGATCACACGAGTACACATACACACAAGCTATTGAGGAACATCCACAGGACTCTAAACTTTCTGGGTTGTTTGAGAAAAGAAAACAAAGAGATGAGTTGCAAACCACAAAAGATATCTTATGTCAAACTGTTCTCGAGGCTTATTTATCGCTGGAAGCCACTCTGAAACACATAACCTAACCCTGTATGGTGAAGGACATTTCTTATTTAAGCCATTGTTTTTCACAGTTGTTATGGTGTTTTGTAGTGCACTCTCGGGAGTGTCGGGGAGAATCTGTTTGTGAACAATTGTCCATGTTTTTGCTCTCAAAACTTGACCTTTAAAAAGGTTTAATTCACTCAGAAGTCGTCTCCCATGCTCTTCCTTTCACCCTGAATTACTCTCTGCAACAAAGAAAGGCAGCCGTGCAGCGCAGCGAAGGGGTTAATGATCTCTGGAGTGCCCCCAGCAGCAGATGTTGGAGGCATGGAGGTGAATAGAGATGAGGTTTTCTCTATAAAGCCTCGGCTTACATGACAGACACCTCTAATGTTCCCTAGCATGTGTTGAGACATTGCTTTTCCTGTTACAATGAGTTGGACGTCTCGCTTTTTTAAGTCCCTGTTCTTTCGGTCCAAAAGAAAACTATAATGCAGGAGTTCTTTAGCCTGAGTTTAAGGTTAGCTAGATGGATTAGCTTTACGTAAAAGTAGCTCAAACACGTTGCTTCATCTGCAAATGCTTGAGGTGATAATGTGAGGAGTAGGAGGTCTTTGTAGTTACCCCACTGGAGTGGAAAAGGGGATTTCTGAACCCTCGCTCTGTGTTCAACCTCCGGTATTACCCCACTACTAATTATCACAGCAAGAGGAGAAGACGAAAGAGAGGTAGAGAAGAAGGGGGAGAGGCAGCTTCTCCACAATATGCTTTCTATAAAATCTACCGAGGCTGACTGGGATTTGAGTGGATGTGGTGAAAGGTTGGGGCAGCGGGGTTCGATTTCTGCTGTGTGCCCTGCTTCGCCTATGTGCTACTCCCACCAAGATAAAAACCCTCCCCGCACACACACAAATCACTCACGATACCCACTGCAATTACCAGAAATCTAATCATTTGCAGGCAGAAAAAAAACATGGTTAATACAATTTAGAAACACACTTTATATTTTGAGATTCATACTAAGCAAAAGTCCAAGACATCCTCTTCTACTTCATTATCATCAAAATCCCCTTGCTTCTGACTGCCCACTTCTGTCAAACTTCCTGCTTATAACACTTTCTATAAAAAAAAAAAAGCTGAGACGTGTGCTTCAGTGTGCTGATGATGTCATCAGGGTAACCACAGCAGACATTATATTCCTCTTTTCACAGGCTGTGTAGCGCTCCCCATGACCTGTCAGCTGCACTTGTGTAAACTTGGTGCGGTGCTCTTTCAAGTTTTCAGTTCTAGTTGATTTGGCAAGTGTACTTCGATAGTACCGGTCCTAGACCTCTGTTCTGTTCTGTGAAACATGTATCAAGCTCGAGGGCCAAGAAGCAGCAGCCTGGCATCACCATGGGTCTCCTAATACCCCTATGGGTCTGACCACACTCCATTGGGGATTGTTTCCATTTGTTGCATCCTAATAGGTGTGGACCTCGGGTTAACTATGAACTATTGGAGCTGCCTTTAACCAATCTGCATTGACCACCATATGATTATTGTGCGCTGAAACTCACCAAGCTGTAAACAACAGACGACCCCACCCCCACCCCCCGATGTGAGCAGACGCCATGTCGGTAAATGACCATTGCAGACGTTGTGAAGTGAATTTAAGGATACAAGTAGAACTGTTTTTGCTCCGGCTTCAATACCTCGATATTTGCTCGCGTTTCTACAACTCTTCGAATTGCTTCATCTAGTTCTGCCACTGCTGCCATTGTTGGAACTACATTTTAAAGCAAAACGCTCATCGCACTTAGCCACCCCCCACTGCTCACTGATTCGTCCACCCTTAAGAGATGCTGAGCAAACTTTTGTGCGAATAGTATTTCCAGACTGTAATCACATCAAAGGCCGAAGCTGTGAGCAATAGAAGAACAACTTCTTTATCTGTTTACAATTTAGCCAAACAAACTGAGAGGAATTAGTATGTCACATTGTTTTTATAAAGAAGACAAAGACAACAGTTCTGTCCAACATCCTTTGGATTGCTCTGTAACCATGGGGTTTCACATCATAAAATTAAACACAATTTTATAAACATTACTGATATTCTGTTAGATACCATGCATTATTTCAACGCATAACCAACATAACCCCCAACATAAAGATGTTATCTACAACACGGGATCAAAAGGCAGCTGCTGTGGGAGAAGCACATGCCAAGAGGTTAGGCTTGTTTGTTGTTTGCCCTAATTATCAGGAGGAGATATCCTCCTGATAATTAGGGCAAACAACAAACAACACCCTGCTAGGTGCAATGGCAAAGGTCCTGCTGTGAACCTGACTGGAAACGTGCACACACAAATAGGCTAATCACACATATAGTGAGAGGTGCAGGTACTTTACTATGGACTCTATGTCCACACGCAGGAAATGAGTGTAGGAATGCACTTCTTTGGATTCTGTCTGTGCTGAAATGAGGTCAGATAAACAACACCAAATGGCACACTGCTCCGAGGAAGACAAGCAAACACAAATCTCCAAAAGCAAACAACTGTAAAACAATAGAGAGGACAGGGGTGCAAGCAAAGACAGGACAATTTAACTCAAACTACATGCTTGCACACCTCCGCATCAATTATCTGCATCGCTTTAGTCTGTGTATTTCTCTGTAAACGGAGAGTGCCTGGCAGATACCTGCAAATGCCTGGAAGTAAGATTTAAAAAAAAAAAAAAAAGATAAATATGTTGAGTTGGCAGACGTTGAAAAAATGTGGATAATATTTATGACTTGTATTTGCTGATGCTTTACAATGCTCGTTTGGGACAAGTCACAACATGTCATTATACACAGTGAGCACTGCACCTCGAGACGCCCACCTAGGTGTTCCCACATGCCTGCGGGACTTGACACTCAGCTATGATCACCATGTCTGCCATCCCAGGAATGGAATGAGATGAAGAGAGGAGGGGAAGAGCAGATCAGCTCAAACTTAGGCCCGCAAGAAGACTTTAATAGAGAGAAGCAAGGAGTTTGTCTGCCAGCCTCCCTGCAGAAATAATACCCCCCTTTCTTCACCCTGCTATTTCCCTCCTGAATGCACAGGCATCCGCACTCACGCACTCGCTCAACACGCCCCCATTTACCACCTCTACTGCTCTCAAGTAACTGTTTTTCAAAATGTACAATAAACTTACTGAGGCTATCACAGGCCGTTTCCCCAAAAGCAAAGTGTGAGCTGTGTCAACAGTCAGTCAGCAAGTGACCTACTCGAGAGATAACATTCCCCATCTGACAGCTCACTACTTACGCCCCCTATTTTGAGGAAAAAACAATGACGGCCAAGGTGGAAGGGCAGCCAGGGCTGAGAACGAGGTAGTGGAGAGAGGAGTGAACCGATATACATGGCTGACAGGGAGGGCATTCGAGGAATTTTGGGGGCGGCTGCACGTAAATCCCTACAGTAGTCGAGCTATAGCCCGATTAGCATGGCATGCATCCCCAGAATTCACACCCGCCTTCATTGACGTGGTCGAGGAACCTAGAGGCCAAATTACACCATGTTCCACTGGCAACACACACTGGGGGACTGTTACGTGTTGACCGTCACAATTCTTCTACCCCTGAAACCTCGAGCACACCTTCTGCGTTTAGGATCCAGCAAATTAATACACGCATGTACTCTTTCCAGATGAATGTCACTTGGCAATTACAAAGTTTGCTGTGCCAAAAGCTTTTGCTTTTCTTTACCTGGACTTTAGACTGTATTACTCATTCACACAACTACAAAGCATTGAGTTTAGGTGTGAGAACAAGTAATAACTCTTAACTGACATGCTAAGGCAGTGCCGAGTAAGACACCTTTTTCACCCTAGGAGTGTTGTTATGACTTCTTAAGAGGGACGGGGAGGACATAATTATGTGTGTGTAGCCAGTAAAAAGGACAAACAGTGTCACTGAAATCACACCATGGGCTTCCCCCAAATAGTTGTTTAGGGTTAGTTGGCCAAAAAGTCTTAGTTGACCAAGTTGTCAGTCATTTAGTTGCAGGCAAAAAAAAAAAAAAAAAAACCCTCAAAGCTGTGCATTTTCAGAAACGTTATAAGTAACTTGCAGAAACATTTGTAACCGCGCACCCTCTTCTTTAGGAAGGTGGCCTTGTGGGTAACCTGGGCTAACATAGGTCCAGTAGGCCCGTGTTGTAGGAAGTGAGTGACTCTCTCTAACATTAGCAGCATGTAGCTGCAACCACATGATAGTAATTACATTCTTTGTCAGCCTTGGAACTTAAACCATTTTCTGATTTCCCCAAAAGATATATATATAAAATATATATTGGCTTTAACTAATGACCATTGGTAGATTAGGAGAATCTTTGGTCAGTGGCAGCCCTACAGTTCACACATCAAGTCTTCCCAACAACAGCTTAAGTAAAAGAGTCAAATGTAGGAAAGATAAGATCCTCACATTTTTAACTGCAGGTAACAATCCCACTCAAAAATCCTGCTAAGTAAAAGATTCCTATCAGAGGGTGTAAAATCTCATCCCAACCCCAACGGTAATTTTTATGTTCTTTCCTCACTATAGCAGACACAGGTTGTAACCAACCCTGTGTTTCCACATAATCACTTCCTTTTCCAGACAGTTTGCCAGCTACAAGTTTTCCCTTTCCCGTGCCACTCACTGAGACAAAAACACTTTGGTAACCTATAGCAACCATGTCAATCTTTGACAGTTGCTTCTAGGACTTTAGAGTGATTAAATTTAGTGTGACATGTTAGACTCCTGCTTGTTTAGGTTCCTGGGCACACGAGATGCAACACTTGACCTGGACTGGTTATTGACAAAATGGCAGACGCAAAGCACAGAAAAAGAAAGACAAGAACGAGAGTAAGTGTCTTATAAATTACTACCAGTTACTTGTAGATCTGAAATGACCCATCTAAGTGGCACAAGCTGACTCCTTTCAACAATGCTGAGTACATGCAACCATGCAAGTCAACTCAAAACAGCAACAAAAAAACAGGTAAAAACAGACCTCTGAGAACAGATCATTCTTTGACAGTAATCTGAAGCTGGCAGAGGTAACAGCAACCGGAGGTAACGGCAACCGGAGGTAACGTCAACCGGAGGTAACGTCAACCGGAAGTAACGTCAACCAGAGGTAACGTCAAACTAACTCTGTTTGTGTGTTTGTGTATTTGTGTGTAACCACTGTGCTTGATTTTCCCCTCTTAGCAGCTGGCATGACAAGAGGAAACATGCCTGCTGGGCTCCATTAGGCCTTGTTGATCCAGCCCTGGCTAAGTGTTGAGGGTGGCTGGCTGGGAACACACTTTTTTTGGAAAAGGAAGGGAGGATAGACAGATAAAGTGATGGTACTTTCTAATAAGAGAACAGGAAAAGGACTATATTTCCCAGGCAGGAAGTATGATGGAGGAAGATTTTAGGGTATCAGTTGAATGACAAGTTCAGGAAAGCACAGACAAATCAGATGTGATCTGAGTTGTGAGTCACTAAATTGTGTGATACAGGTTGGCCTTGCTGTTAGTGGCTGCTGTTGGTGCTACAGCTTCTGTGCAGAATTTCAAAGGCATTTCAATGAATAATAAGCTGATACAAGAGTCAAATCAAGATCTTCCTAGCCTTTGTAAAGAAAGAAAAAAAAAAAAAACACAGAGCATTGCCAAGCATCAAAACAGAACAGGACATTAAAACCCTTCTGTGGTTCTATTTTAGGTTTGGATTTGTCCAGGGGTCATTTATCCTCTCTGGCTGGTCCACTTCTTCCTCTGACCATACAAAAGAACAAACAAACTCTTGACATCAGGAAGGCAATCTGGAGTTCTGTGAATCCAAATATCCCCACAATTAGTCAAACTTGGGTTTCTCTAACTGCCTGATAGTAGACATATGAAGCATCACAGCAAAGGAAACAGACATACAGGGCAGGAGTTGTAGAGAGGAAGCGAATGAATGATGAGAAGTCCACCCCTTTGGTTGGGCTGTTTACCCAACACAGTTATTGAAATGACAAACCGGAGCCGGGCTTGCTAGAGCGTGGCACTAGGCAGTGTGACCGAACATGAGGAATGCTTCTTTAGTACGCACCACTCCATGAGCTGGAGGACGGGAAGCTTGAGATCACTTAGCCCTGAAGCCTCCGACCGACGACCCAGAAAACTTAATTCAGCTTGATTTAATCCAGTCCCTGATCAGACTCGGCGAGAGAAAGACCTGGTTATGTTTGAGGATCTCTTGAACTCCCCTTTGGCCAATAAGCAAAAAGGTCATTGTCTGTGTGGTGAGTGCGTTTGGTCCAAGACTTAACTAAAGATAATAGAGGACATTTTGAGGCATTAGAGAAAAGATTAGAAATAAGATGAAGCTGATTTATGCTTAATCAGCAAGCAAGTGATACTAAAATTTGTCAAATTATAGTAGCACGCATTCAAATAAATGTGAGTGTGTGCGTGCTTGTCCGTGCAAGTTAACATGTGTTCAACATTTCCTAACTAACCTGAGTCATCTTTGCAAGGTCCAGGGAGGGACGCTGCTCATGGGCGTCCTCTGGTCTCCTGCGCTTCATACCAATCTTTTTGTCGTTTAGCACGCAGGGCTGGGATCTGCTCCGAGAGAGGCAGCCCGTCCCCCCGGCTCTCTGGCCAGCTCGCCTCCCCATCTCCGGGGTGGAGTCTGGAGAGCTGGTCTCAGATGCCTCTTCCCTCTGGAGCTCTGGCAGGCTGATCTGCTCGTGGGAGAGGGAGAGGGGCCTGAGGAAGAGGTGATTGCGGGAGAGGTGAGTTTGTGAGGAAGGAGAGGTAGGGGACACTGGAGAGGCAGTGAGAACTGGAGAGGCAGTGAACTGAGGGTGGAGAGGCAGGCGCTGGTTGAAGAATGGCAGGTCCAGGGCTCCGTCTGAAGGGATGCTGGAGCGTGAGGGCAAACTAAAGCTGGAGCTACGCTGCATGGTGGGAAAATGGCCTCCTCCTCCTCCTCTGACACTTCCTCCGCTGTGGCATCTTCGTTTTTCCACCGTTGTCCACACCCGGGAGCCTTGGGGCCTCCAAGATGAGCGGAACCCGCTGAATTCATCAGAGAACGACAAGGAGCGACACTGCCGTTTGCTCGGGGGCGCTGTAGGAGCTTGGCTGGTAGCTGTAGTGGTGTACTGCGCTGTGGTGGCTGTGGTGTGGGCACTGGTCACGTTGCTGCTGCAGAGACTGAGATCTCTTATCAGACTGGTGATTGCTGTGGCATTGCCTGGTTCCTTGGCCCAGTCCCGGCTCCCCGGTTCAGGCATCACATCCCACAGGCTCTCCAGACTAGCATCAGACTGGCATGGAACTCTCTGCTGGATGGCGCAGCTTCGCCCTAAGTCCAGCCACCTATCTGCCTCTGCAACAGTAGAGAAACATACAAATGCACACTGATTGGAATGGAAGCAGCCCTTTCAATGTTCCTCTATCTGTGCAACAAGTAATAAAAAGAAAAACTGGAATTGGGTCAATTAGAGCATGACCAATCCTAGCTCAAAGACAGGCAATAATATCTGGAAAGATCATTTAGTAACTAACCACAAAGGCTCAAACAAACAGAAATGAACTGAAGGCAATAAGGAATAGTGGCTGTAGGAACAAGCTGTTTGGCAGAAAGGGAAATGCTCACAGTAGTGGTGAGCCATCGAACTAAAAAGAAACAGGTAGCACAGCACAAAAAACAGCACAAAAATATGTACTTTGGTGGATTAGAAAAAAATGATACTCCATTAGTCTTAAAATGAATGACAGGATCTTGTCTGGAGAAAATAACACTACCACTGAACTGTTAGAAGCAGTGCTGCTCATGTGTAACTGCACGGAAAAATGAAAAACAAAAACAAAACTGACAGTAATATGAAAAGAAAGGGAGTCATTTTCTGCGAGCAATTGAAAACTGATAGTAGACAGCAATTAGTTTGTAAGTCTCAAAAAGTTGGTTGTTTTCTGGAAGAATTTGATAGCTTTCATTATAACATTTGGATGTTAGTTTAGTTTAGTAGCTGAAAGTATGACTCAACTAGGTCACCGTGTGTTATGTCAAAATATAATTAACATAAATAGCTAGAGGAAACTAAAAGAAACCTCAGCTGTACATTGTAATGGCACCATACGCTTAGCATTTGAAACAAGTTTCTGTCTCCAATACTTTTAATTTTTGACACAGACAAAAAATTGATTATCAACGAACTGTGACTGTTCTTCAGTCCAAATCAGGCTTGTTTTTGTTTCGTTTAAAACCTCACCCTACAAAAATGTTGTTTCCAAAAACATGAACTAATGAGAATCACCCAGCGAAACAGTTTGCAGTTCACTCCCTTTGGTCAAGTAGGATGTGCTTTGGAAAGCAGTACGACTTACCAGCTTTCTCACCATCAGCACAAAAGAGTCTATCACACAGTTGTGGGAGATAATACACCTACAGTTAAAAGTGCCACAGTGGCTTGAGATACTGAGCCAAGTGGTTAAGTTGTGAATCTATTAAAGCTTTTGGCAAATGGGGCCCCTTGCTGATCCAAATCCCATCCTTGTGGAGGCTTGTCTCTAATTTTGGCATGCTTTCTCTCAGACTGGTGGACGGAAATCATTGTTTTGGGCGGACAAACAATGTACGGGGGCTACAGTGAAGACCTGACAGGAATGTTGGGAAAACAACTTGACAAAGGGAGAAAGGGATGAACTTCAAAAGGCCACCCTTTGAAAGCAAGAGTCAAAGTGCTGGTTGAGCTAACAAGACATGGTCGGCAATGTCAATGTCAAGATTAACAGTGGAAAAAGTACACCTCCTCTTCCCTATGACGTCACCACGTGTGCCCTCAAAGGTAAAAAGGGATAGTGAGCGATGTTGGTGGCTTATATTTACAGGAGCTTGTCTTTTAACACAGGGGTTAATTACTGCAACACTAACGGAGCAGAACGGACATTGTTGACATAGGCAACAGCATATTCAATTACAGTCCACTCCCATGAGAGTCCTGTGCAACGTTGTGTGGAGGCAGGTGCACCCAGATCATGAGAGGGGGATGAGTGACAGACGGAGAAAGGGAGAAGTGAGAGACCGAGTGCGACAGAGGGGATAAACAACAAGACGGTTATAGTGGCCTTGATGGTTCAACTTATCAAGGCTTTAAAGGGACAATTCATTATGCTATTGTGTTTGTGGAATTATCTTATCCCACCTCAGGCAATGTTACAGTCCAGATCTTGAATGAATGCAGAGGACAGAGAGATGAGAATGTTTAATTCACAGAAGAGGAAGCAACAAAGGAAAGACAAACAGAAAAACATAAAGGGAGATAATAACTCACCCACGGTTCCACAGGAGAAGAGGGTGGTCCCTCTGCTCATGGTGTGGAGCTCACGCTGTGGAGGACAGGCAAGGATACAAAATAAACCAAAAAGTGGAGAGCAAAAGTCCATCAGGTTTATTAAGATTAATATCAGTACTGCATATTTAGCACCCATGTGTTTATGTTAACTAATTAATTATATAACTAACGCACTGCTGTAAATTAATCAAACAGTAGAGAATAGTTAACCCCTTCCACCCTGAAAGTTCCTTTACCACGACCAGATCGTAACTGTAATATAAATACAACCAGCACCTTTTGTCGAAGGATGCCAAGCGTGGCACAGTCACAGAAGAGGGAGTCTAGTACTACCATGGCTAAAATGGATGTAGCCTTTAATTTCTGTTGCATCAAATTTGGTTTAGTTTCAGTTTTGAATTCTGAAAACTGGTTCAATAACATTATTGTTTAATGACTGCTTGTTAAAATGTTGTTATTTTCTTTCTAATTTATAGTATTGGTTAGGTGGATGGAAAATGTAAATCTTTGCTGGAGTTTTTCAAATCTCACACTACTCTGGTGGCTATACTATTTAAAAAAAAAAATTCTCTGAAGTATCTCTTATCCATGGAGCTCAAGGCTGTTCATTTTGGCTTCACAGTTTTGCAGCTGTTATTGACTAAATATGGGGATGTTTTTTTCAGGTAGAAAGTAGCTTTAGGTTTAAGGGGTTTAAGTAACTTCCCCTCAACTAGATGTCACTTTAAAATAGGCAATAATCAATCTCTTTCTACAGTATTCACAATTGGCTTGATCGAATGGCCACATGTAATGCGAAATCTGTCATTTGTAGTGATGAACACAGAGAATTTACACCCTGCTCTTCAGTAACCCGCTGCTGTATGGACCTGTACCTAACCGCTTTCTGTTTTAGTTTTACAGCCTGCAACTTTGCTGTTTTGGTTCACTGTCCTTCCTCTCAACAGCATCATTTCCAGAGCCGTGCAGATGTTTTTCAGAGATCAAGTTCAGTGAAAATAACACTTTATGCCACCTGCTCAGCACCAAATGGTGACCAGCTGGTAACCAATGGAGCATTTAGTAGCTAAAGGGGCAGGAATTTCCCTCCAAAGATGGAGAAGAAAAAACAGAACAAAAAAGACTGACTATAATCAAACTCAAACAAGACTCCAAATGAATGCTAATTTTGTCACGTCTGCTGGATACGAAGGCTGACGGTTTACTAAAAGGTTCAAAATAACATTTTACTTACTTTTACTGGCTTAGCAAGAGGCTAAAAACAGACAGATGTTGCTACTCTTTTCTAGCTCTGTGCAAGACAATGAACACATTTACTAAAGCAGAAATGGACTTGTACAGATCGACTCAGTTCACGGCTAGCTTCACATTTACCTAAAAGACTTTCATAACGATACGTGGACAATAATTTCACCATACGGAGGACCATATTAACTAAATAGATGCTCTGGTGTTTATGAGGAACAAAGGTTATTTTGGGAATATAAAACGGGTTTTCTTTTCTGCGCACACCTCTCTTTCAATCTGACACCTCAAGTCTCGTGAGTTCACGTCTTACGACAGGGTGGTGTCTGTCTGCGCGAAGGACAAAAAGAAAATGCCATGATCCACTGCTCTGACTAACCTCGACATTAAGACCACAACAAAAATAATGTTTTCTGGGATACAAGGCATAGAAATCATTGTCCTGCAGAAGACAATTAAATGACAGAAATAGCACAATTAAACCTCAGGCCTTCAACATGATGAACTAAATCATTTTTAAATGGACTGATTTAACTTATAGGTGAGATTTACATTGGGGTAGAAGAGATCTCAAAACCTTCTGAGCCTCTCAAAGTTAAACTAATGAGGTAAAATAAATAGTGGGACTTAAGAGTGGCAGCAAGATAAGAGAGGGAAGAGGGAAAGATGCTCTTCTGTGCTGTGATCAAATCGAAATACCCCAAACTTTTCTTTCAGTACTAAAAACCAAGACGTTGGTAAAAAAAAGAGAAATAAAATCTCAGGAGTGACCTGTCAAAAATGCAGCACGCCACCACGTTGCTTCACATCACTAAAAGTTCCTTTTTGCTACATGTATGTACGGGGCATGGGGTGAAATTAAATGTTAAAGGAACAGTGACTTTTTGCCAACATCATGAAACCATTCCCTTTATTTCCATTTCTAATATTTCACCACTAAATGTGTCTTAAAACAGTCTACGGGGCTGCTTTACAAATGTTAAATGGACAACATACACGCTGTAAAAATTTGCTTGCAATCGTAAAAAAAAATAATTAAAGTTTGGATTTAGCTATGTTGGGCTAGTTTTGGCCCCCTGCCTTGAATCTTTAGTTATTGTTAAGCCAGGCTAAACACATCCTGGACCTCTGAGCGCACAAACATGAAAGTGACCGCGTGTCAGACGACAACAGTGAAAAAGCTCTGTCTTCATGTCACTGTGACGTTAATGAAAGCTTAAGACAACTAAATTACTCACTTCCATTGTGAAACCACTGTCACTAGATTGTGGTCTGGCATGCCTACTTGTGCAGGCGAGTTTGTGTGACTGCTTAACAACCGGTTTGCTTTGTGTGGCACTCCAAAGATAAACTTTCTCTCACCAGCCTTCTCTCGATGTTCTTGGGCCTTACATCATTGACACCCTTCTTCTTTTCCAGTGTTTTCGAGGAAATTATCACCATGGTAACAAGTAGCTTTGCTCCAATCTGATTGGGTGCTGGAAAAGGCCACGGTCAGCCATTTTATATAAGGGCAGAGGGCAGATAGTGCAGTTGGACGAAACAGACGAGCAGTTGGTGGCCTCCCATCTGAAGAGCAGCGCTTTTGAGGGTGGTGGAGGTAGGAGGGTGCGTCTCTGACTTCAGCTGATCCCTGTGTTGAAGGAAAGAGATACGGGAGAGAAAAACATGAATATTAATTTAAATTCTGAAAGTGCCACAACTGCGTCCACAAGAACAAAACTTGCAGTTGTTTCTGACTAGCAGACACAGGTCTGAACACAAACAGAAGAGTCGAACAGAAATGGAATTTTTTTTATTGCATGAGCATAAACAAATGAGTATCAAAATAAATTGCTGTTAATCTACACTTACTAACTGGTACATTTTAATGTTATCAATCTCAAACTGTTATAAATTGTTGAAAATAAAAAATCATCAGTAACATACTTGGATCTGATGACTGACCCCTGGCGTAAAGCAATGGTTCACAGAAGGATCATTTTTTTTCAGCTAAAAATTTGATGATAAAATTAAAGAAGGGCTGACTTGTGTTTTCCATTCAACCTTTAACACCCTGACACTTACAGCCACTTACCCATGTAGTTGCAGGCCTATATAGCTACTGACTTCGTAAACAAAACATGCTCCCATATGCTAAATTGGCTGCTTATGCCTGTGAATAATGGAACATTTGGCTTTTAAACATAATGCACCGATCATATGGAAATCGAAGGATTCTGTAACAGAGAGCACAGTTTAGCTAATCCAGGAAAGACGTCGCTCACGTCACACGACTACAAATGTGGCTAGGAAACATGAACAGAGAAGGAACATATATGGAACTGCGGTTGCCTCGTAAACTGCCTGCACCCGCAGATGGCAAAGCACAAACAGAAGCTGCGGCAATAAACACAACTCTTAAAACCTGTGGAGGGAGTTACATGTTTGGCAGATGGTCCATGTGCTTTTTCTTTTTGACAAAGATGCTTTGTCATATCTGCTCTACTCAGCCTTTCTGATACTCCTTGGGAAAGATCTTGGTAAATGATGAGCAGGCTCCACTTTCTTTGGTAGGAATAGCTGCAACAACTTTGGGCTTGAGCTTTTCTCCTTCATTAACCAACCACCAAACATACAGACGGCATCCAATAGAGAGTACCAGCGTGGTAGAGATCCCCCAATCCACTGTTGGCTAATGACAGCTTTCTGCCGTGGAGCAACACATGAGGCTAATGGATCTTCCGGGCCCTCTACGTTATTCTGTCCGTGTAACATGTGGTTTCATGTTAAGTAAGGGTCGTTGCCCTTATATGACATGCTTCAGGGAGACACTTCAAGGAGACACTGCACACCAACACTCGTTGGTATTAAATTAGAATTGTGGACAGTAAGTTGTTTAGAGATAAAAAAATTAAAAAAAAAAGGGAAATAATCATCAAAGGAAAGATATGAGAGGTTGTTTAAACCAAACTTGATAAAAAAATAATAATTTTATACCAGTCTAGCCATGTCTTGTTACTTCACAATGTCATCTCTGTCCCTTCCCTTTGCCTCTTCTCCAGTCTCATGACTAAATGAAGACTATAAATGTTTCATGTCAGCCTGCCCCAAACCAACTACTAGCATATGACTCCCATTATCTCCATTTATCCCAGAGAGTCAGTGGAGCACAACTGGGCCTCCACAGGCAAGAGAAGCTGGTGCTGGTGGTGGGAGCTGGAGGAGAAGGGAATGTTCTTCGTGATCAGTTTTGCAGATGACTTTGCTGATTAGGACTGACACTGAGTAATGGGTGTGGCGATGTTACAGGGTTCGTGAGTACGTGTGTGTTAATCAGAACAGGGGTTGAAGAGCATGATGGTCATGTGTAAAAGCTATTGCAGAGTGCTGTTTGACTGATGCAGTTAGGAAGTGTGACGTGTTCCATCAGGGGCTGAAACAGCTCCTCAGCAGTGTGTGTGTGTGTGTGTGTGTGTGTGTGTGTGTGTGTGTGTGTGTGTGTGTGTGTGTGTGTGTGTGTGTGTGTGTGTGTGTGTGTGTGTGTGTGTGTGTGTGTGTGTGTGTGTGTGTCTTTCTGTACATGCATGTCTGTTTATGCTAACCTGCGCTTGTGTGCGTGTGTAGTGACTGGCAAGTGGGGTCATGGGAGAGGGCAGACCGAGTGTGAATTCAACCCTGGAGCCATGCTTACTTAATGAACCGACTTCTCATGAGGCGGAAACCAGAGCTTAATGGACAGAAAACTGTAGAGCGCTCGTGTGGAGCGCTTACTGATCAGATCAGATTTTCACCGCTCCAAGCTAGTCTCCTTGTTGGCTGGATCTCACTGTTGGAAAAGCCTTCACTGTTTGACTTGCTGTCATGCAAACGTAAATCCAGGAAGAGATCAGTTTGCAGGACACCTCAAGTTTGGCAGTCCGCTCTTATACTTTCTGTTGTGTGGTGTGTTAAATGTGGCTTTATAAAGCCAGCCGAAATCTCACAAACTCAAATCCTTCACTGAAAATCACTCAGTGTTGGTTTCTTTAAGCCAGACCAGTCATCAAACAAAGGAGAGAGGCTTAATTAATGATTTGTCTCAGCATTTACATTCACAGTACTACAAAGACATCGTAGATATCAAATGATACGGCAACTAGATTGGCTACTTCTCCCTTCAGATAAGATTACAAGATGTGACATTCTTGTTTTCCCAGTTTAAAAAACAACAGTACAGATCAGTGGTCGAGAGTATAAAGGGCTAATGAATAGCCAGTCTTTGACTTATTATACATACAACTTGTGATAATGCCAGGCCACACAAGAAGGAACAGCTTTGGCTTTGCAATGTTTCATCGAATCCATCCTAGTCAGTCATATTTGTTTAAAATGAAGGCGTCTTCATCTCTCAATGCATACCATCATATTTTTTGGGCCTAAAAAACATTCACACACTCAATTTGACCTCCTTAGTTGATTCAAATGTAAAAGTAGGCTACTTCCAGTCAGATTTGTGTATGCCGGGGTGCAGACAGCAGCTCTTGGCTCACAATAGTCAATGACTCAGGAGGGCACAAGAAAGGGCAGCTAAGATAATATGGCTCTTTGCCTAGGCAGTGATTTGTACAGGGAGATGAATAGAACCCATTTGGGCCCCCCTAAAGTTCTGTGGCGGGGTGTTTGGTGTCCATCACCAATTGGCTCAGGTTACTGCATACTTGTGCGGAGTACGTCTGGTGTCAAGACTTTGATCAGTGGCTGTAGCTGAGAGAAACCAATTCATTTCACACTCATGAAATGATGAGAGCTAAACAAACAAAACACTGCATGGGTGAAAAACCATGTGCATATCACTCTTATTTTGGAAAGGTTAAACTAAATTTTCCCCACACTTTTCCCTAATCAGACTAGAATTACAGTAACATATTTTATGGTGGGAGAAGCTAGATGTTGACATCCTTTTTATGTAGTTAGGACGGCCATGAGAAACAAAATGAAAACATCAAAAAGATAAGATTTCTCTGCAGTTGGGTGTGAATACAAGCAAGAGCCATTCTTTAGTGAAAGCCTGCGATATGGATTGTTAATTCAGGGTGAACACACAGCCACCCCTCTCAGATAATGTGGCCGAGGCTGTAAAAATGGACCTAGGGAGGTCAAGACATACCATTGACTCCTCTGGCCATCACCCTAGTACCCACCGGCGAAGGAACACTGGCCAAAAACAACACGCCATCACACCACTAGATCTTCAGAAGAGCATAAACAAAGAGGTGCTCATTCAGCCCGACTTTATGCATTGTCAGTGGTCAAGTTCTGGCCTTCTTTGGCAGATTCCCCTGAATGTATCTCTAACGACAGTGATCATTAACCTCTACTTAAGTACAGATGGCACTTAAAGTTCAAACACAATGAGCAATTCGTTGGTCTTTTACTTTGAAAAAGGGGCAGTTACCTGTAACAACAGTTCTGCGGTGACAACAAAACCAGGAACCACAGCTCAAAGAACGTCTTCAGAATTGCCTTTTCTTAACCTGCAAATGCAGTCAATACTGGCGTTCCTCTCGCTTCTTAGTTGGCATGAAGACAGACTTGCATATGTAAGCACACTTCCCTTTGCAGTGTATGGGTTCTATTTCCCTTGTGGTCACATGCCGCTGCTGAATTGGGTGTGGAGTGCAATGACTCCATTACCAAATGCATGAAAAAATAAAGTCCCACAAAGCATTGTGACATTGGGTTAACTCGCATACTATGCCTTATTGACCACTCCTGCTTTCAAAGGAGGAAGAATACAGTAAACTAGTACAATAAATATCCCATTCTACCCTCATGTACACGAACACTTATTACGGATAAGCTACATCATAATGTAAGTGACCTGGCTTACCTCCACTCTGTTCAAATATGTGATCACGTAAAGAACGGCTAACATAAGTAATGTGCAACATGTGATGTGAAATTATCAGGCCACACTACAAAGCATTAGAAAGATTTACAAATGATATTTCTGGAGGTCAGTTTTTCTCTGACTTACTTCATATCACAGTTGCTAAGTACTACACTGTTTCTAGGCATTTAATAGGTAGCCATAGCAACCAAACAGAAAACAGATGACAACAGTGACAACCGGTGATCTGCAAAAGGCAGACGTCGCCCATCTAGTGAAAAATAATGTTTGGACAGCTCATCATTTCTTTATCAGTGAGTGTGTTTGTTATAGGAAACTGGCCTATTGAGCAAGGCCAGTTTACTAAGGTGCAGCATGGTGACATGAAACCTGCAAACACAGCACAGTTGTTCTATTTAGTCAACCTGAAATCTATTTGGGGTTCGACCCCTCTGTCTCGGACCAGGACTTAGCCGAAATCTTTAGAAGCCTGTCAGGCACGGGATCAGGTGTTTTACTTTGAGTAAAGGAAGGTATGGGGCCTCTTGCCCCCTGGAGTAACTCTCGCATGCCATGACTCTCCATACATCAGGTACCCCACTAATTACACTGCCCCCCCTCTATCAATCCTGGCCTTTCTGCCTGTGGTTTCTTCCATTATCCATGAGTGCCTGTTCTGTTCTGTTCTCTGCACACTAACCAGAGCTCTGATCCATCAGGGATACATTACATGGGAGTTTCAAGCGCTGCTAGCAATCCCTTGCAATTGCTCAGCTCGATAAAGGGGACCTCTCCTTCGTTGTGTAAGCAAGTGAAGTGATGTACAGACTGTCACTACCAATCAACCAATAAAGTAACCTTATTCTGTTGCATAATACCATGTTCACATCGTGAGGTGTGGGTGAGTTGGGAGTGCGTATGGCTGAGAGGATATCTGAACGAAAACTGTGAGCAGCATTCCATCGGCCCATTCATTCATTCATGACGGAGCTCAGCTCACCATATGGACCCTCTGACTGCTCAGCATAGTGTGTATTAGGGCTGTAAAACAGACAAGATTTGAAAGCTAACGGACGGTGTGTTATTTTATGTTTTTTTATTAAAACACCACCGACAGGCTACTGTTGACACAGCTAATATGTAGCGTAAATGAGTTGTGTGTTCCCCATTCTTCAGAGCTAAACAGGAAGCGAGAGTGTTGGGAAGTTGTTGTTGAACATAGTAATTTTTAACTTGTCTATAAGTGCAATGCTGGTGTGTTTTAGCAGTGATGACTGACTATTTTAAGGTTGTTGTTTTTTTTACATTTATAGAGCTGCTACGCTTGCGGGAATTACTTAATTTAATCAAATTGTGCAGAGAATGTGATTTGAGCTCATCTTGGCTGAGAAACTCTACAAGCAAATCAAATTGTTGTTGGATGAAAGTGCTATACAGCTACTGTGTCGTGATTAGGTCCATATGCTGGGCAACAAGAAAGTAGAGACAGAGGAATCTTTTACTTTTGCCACGCTTTAAGTTGGAATAGGAGTGAATTTGTTGTCACAAAGTGACACACAAAAGACCTAAACTAGAAAAGCTTAGTACTTTTGTATGATCTCCATCTGCACAGTCCTAAATTAACTTGTTGACATTCTGCAGTGAGTAAGCTGATCTGCTGCCAGTAAGCTAATTGGGTGCAAATCTTGCTACTTGTCAGTGTTGCGCTGTTGTCTGGAATGACCTGCAGGTGTACGTAAAATGTGTATGTAAAACATGCTGACAGACACAAACCCAAATACTGTGAGAACTGATAGGCCTACAGATAGGAGTTGTGACACATGTCGCCATGAAAAGTGGCCCTCTTTGTGCAAGCAGGATTGTCAGGTCACACTGGCTCTGTTCTCAAGACCAGGCTTGCACAAAGAGACACTTTTGGAGGACGTTAACCCATTAAGGTTTGTGTGAGGAAAAGCTTGTGTGGTTCAGTATAAAAATCCTATACTTTGGAGGGGAAGCTGGTTGATCAGGTTTTGTCACAACTGTGGAAAACAGGTTCTAAAAATACATCAAATTAGGCTATCTGTGCCAAACACTAATGGAAGCTTTCAGTTCCCTTTTTTTTCAAGGGATGCAACTGGGAGATTGTTTCACCAGACTGGATCCTCAGAGAGAACAATTCCACACCGCATGATTCAGACAGGAGTAATTTGATGGCTGACATTTTCAGGAAAATAAAACAGAAGAATGCCAACCGGTGTCGTTGATAACAGGGGTGCTATGACGACACAAGGGAACAAAAGAGAAAATATTAGCTCACCTGCACTGTGGGGTTTTCCAGGAGAATACAGGTTATGCACATGCACACACACATAAAATGTTAATACCATCAGACAATAGACATGCAAACAAACTCTGACTAAAAAACTAAGCCCAAAGGGAACAGACTCCCTTAGTTGAGAGTCAAAAGGCAACATGAGGGACAACCTTTCTTTTGAAACTCAATATGATTCCTTACTATCACCCTATAGAAGTACTGGGATGTGTTGATGTGAGTATTCCTATTGCATCCCAGAATGCTTTTCATCTCTAAGTAGAGTCTGGTGCCTGTGTTGGGGGAGAGAGAGAGAGGGGGGGGGTTGGGGGAGTGCTTCTCTGGTGTATGTGAGAATGCCTCTTTTCTTTTCTGCTGCAGGTCTTTGGCTCTGTGGGCCACGAAACGCCAGACTTACAAATCTATCATGTTAATGAGGAAGGAATCCACAAAATGAGAAACAACAACATTGAAACATATTGACAAAGTGAAATAACCAAGGCATTTGTTTTTAACTACTTGAAGCCAAGTGGTATGAGTTTGAGTATGTCTGAAGCAGTGGCAGTTATGACTGCATGTCACAGAGAAGAAAGGGAAGCTTCTGAAATGAATAGAGAATACCATGAAGGCACAGACAAGCATGGCTAACAATCCTTTTCTGGCAGCTTTGCATAATGCTTCAAGCCAGAGAACAAAGGAGGGAAAGAGAGCCACAGTATAAGTGAAAGAGAAAAACAAACAACAGTGAAAAACCAGCAAAAAGTAAGATTGAAATAAACAGACGGGCAAAAAGAAAGAAACCGAGAGGGGTGAAAGTGGCAGCATGTGCGTCAGTGTGTGGACTGAGTGAGAGTTGGACACAGACGGAGAATGGACCAGTGGCTTGCTCAGCACACAGGCACACAGCTGCCCACTGACATAATGGAGCTCTAATAGGGCCTTTTGCCTGCAACACAAAGACATTGCAAATGTGTGCGTCTTAAGCACACACTGGAGAGCAGAGCGTTCCCCTTTTAAAAAAAACACCGGCCTTAATTACTCCCATAAATTATGTCTGCAGTATGTGCAAAACAAGGCTACCGACTGACAATGCCAGAGCTGCTGTAGACACTATTGCAGTACATCAAGTTGTGCTTCATTAAAAAGATGAAAAGCAAAACGTGATTGTCAACGACTGTGATGAAAACTTTGCCTGTTCCTCTTCAGATAGTGGGCTGAGTATCAAACCTCTTTTCAGTAAAGAGCCAACATTTCCACAACACAAAATATAAAATTATGGCAATAAATGGTTGGTCAGACGTGTTTTACTTTGTCACTAATCTGATATTTCCAGATTTTGGTAAAACTGCTAATTTTGGACTGTTAAACAGAAATTTTACAAAAAATTTGCCTTATTTAATTCACTCAAATTTTAATATATTTATATTTTTCCCAAGAAGCTATCCAAAATTATACATTGTTTTAGTACATGTACCAACACTCAGGTACGAGCACCAGTAAAGAACATTTTCAACCATGCCCTGGTCAGATAAAATTACCAGCTATGGCACATTTGCAGGTTTACAAGGCAGACTTTGATAGATCTCAAATTTGTTCACACTGAGCTGTGACATTCCAGTCGCAGTTTATTTCATGAATCAAAGTGAGATTTAGTCATCATAATCATCCCAAAACTGGAAATCTAGATGAGCAGGTTTCCTCTGAGGCACCCATATCAACATCCACTTTGTAATTAGAAACTGAAGCTGACATGTGATTAAATCTTTCCCCAGCTCTCTGCTTCACTTCCAACCCTAACTTCAGCTAAACTTCACATTGGTGAGGACAATTTTGTGAGCAGGATTATTGAGACAACTGTAGTGGCATTTCATGTTTATTGATGTTTAAGCGAGCCATAGCTATGCGTCAAGGGCAACCGTTACATCAAGAAACATCTCCAGGTATTTTCATTTAGGATACCCATGTACTAAACCAGTTCTTCCACAGTGGTACTGTGTTTATGGTGTCCACAAAGATCAACCAACTGTCGTGTAACATCAGAGAAGGCAAAACACAAGCATCAACACCTACTTCCTAAACCACAAAAGAAGGGAAACAACCCTAAAATAAGCAATTAAGTGCTTTATTGCCACAATGCCCTGAATTCAGAGCATCTGATTTTGAAAGTGCAATAGAAGCAAAATGATCTTGGTGTGGGCGCTTCATCTGTAAAGCCACCACATAATAAAAATGTTTTACAAATGTTTTTATCAGGACCTTATCAGCTCTTATCATTGTGGTTTCAGTTTCATAAATGTGTGATAACATATATTTAGTGCACATAACTTTCTGTTATGTAGTCATAACAACACAACAAGGTGTATATTTTGATTGGACTCCCAAGGATGACGCTTTATAAGTTTGCTGATAAAACAGAAACACATTTGAGGAAGAACGAGATGGCTCAAAGTTCCCCCATAATGAACATTTAATGAACTATGCAAGTACAAGAATTAGTAATTACAGTATCTGAAGAGGGAACAAAAACCTAAATGTATGGTAGAGTCTGGTGAAGAGATGTGCAACCAAGCCTTATGACTCAAGCTTCTCTCAATCTCTTCTCACAGGTTGTGGTGAGGAGCTCTGTGTTAACATGTGCTGCAAGGCAACCACACTGCTTCTCAGGTACGGCATGTGACAACATCCTCAGCTTCATTTCCCTGGCTGACAGATGAAGGGGAGTTTTCTGCCTCAAAGAGCTTGTGTGCACCCCCTTCAAATCAGGTAATTATAAGCAGACACTTTTAATGCAGCCACAGAGTGGTTAAGCAGAGTTCCTTCATATTCAGATGGTCAGAGGCTCGCTTGTAAACTTCACAACAGCTGATTGAGTCCAGAAAAGTTACAATAACAAATCTGGAGTCAATAATGAGACACCCACAAAGAGTGCAACACACACACAAGCAGCATTTTTTTTTTTTTTTTGTCCCTACTCTGGTTTGAAAGTAGCAGAGACGGATACATTTACAAGTAAATCGACAACAACAACAACAACAACAAAACACGTGTTTCTTGACTTATGCCCCATAGTAACCTTTCAATACAGAGGACACTCAGCATGAACAAATTAAACTTCAGAGCATTGAGAGGAGAAACATGGTGATGCATGCCTAGGCGCAGTTAAAAATCAGATCATGTATCTGAACAAATGTCCTACTACCTGGCCAGCAGAGGCTCTTTCGAAGTTAGGTCATCTTCAACAAAGGCGAATGCAAAAAGAGAAAGGGGGAAGAAAAAAAAAAGTTCCTCGCAGTTGCAGCCGCCAGCTCGGCGTCCTCGGCGCAGGACTGGGCAGGACTGCGAGCAGCTGAGGGCTCGCTGCTGCCTTCAGCCTTCCAGCATTGATTGTAACAACATCCGCGTACACGCCAACCGGGTGGACGGGGGGGGGGAGAGACCAAGGGGAAACTTACCGGCTAACAAACCTCTTTAGAAACGTAGACGCAGGGTTGTTGTGCAGTTAACTCCCGCATATGTAATTATTGATTAATAACAAAAAACTATTCAGCGTATCATCACACGCAGAGCAAAGTTTTATTTACAATTTACACTCCTACCCTTCCCGAGTTGGTATGTTCCACTTCGGTCCTCCTTCAGGTATTTATAATACTCGTGCTACTTTTTTATTACTATGCATTTCATTGATGTTAAAGAGACAGATAGTTGTTGACGTCTCAGTACTACAGGAAGTTTAAACTACTTTACTAAAAGTTGCTACCATACTTTCCTTTCTCTGTTTTTGTATTTTGCCTAAAATAATGACCCAAACATGCATATATAAAGTTAATAATGGTTTAAAATTCACATTTGGGTCTTAGAACTCATGTAGTATTAGTCATTAGTCAAAAGGCAGGGTGTGAAAAGGTCTGAAATCCTTTGAAAGAGGAGTCTTTTCCACCTCCACATCCTGCCATGGAAAAGTTCACTGTTACGTGCTGGAGTAATTCAATCAATCCACCGAAATCCTATTAGGAGACCTTCAAACACGTTTCCAGGGAGATGTAGTGGAAAAAAAACATAAATATTTGCAGTATCATACTTGAGAGGTTAAAATGAGAGCACGGTATTCGTGCTAGTGGGCTATGGCATCAAGTCTAAAACCTTATAGGTTAACATTATGAGTGGAATAAAGGAGTAGCTTCAAAACATGTGCCAACCCAAAAGCCATAAAAGTGCTGATGGTGGTAAAAGTTCTGTGCAGCTCAGTTACCGTCAGTTTCATGTTTTGTTTTACATACCGGTGGATAGGAATAAAACACCTTTAAAGATGAAGGAAATAAAAGATTGCAGCTATTTAAACAAGGCAGCCAATTTAACTTGTGGATTGAGTTTAGAGAACATAGAGGGGCATATCGCAGACCATAAAATAACAAATGGACATACATGTAACTGTCAGCAGTGTCAGGAGCACACTACTGAAACAAATTTTGCATATTAACATTTGCAAGACTCCTTTTAAGCAACTTCTCTAAAGATTTTCCTAAATGATAAGGTAATAACAGTGCCGTTAGTAATGATGTTTTATGCGAAAACTGAAAAATAAACTTTAGCAGCAAATAGGATTGCAGTGTTTCTTAGCACCTGTGCAAGGGAAATGCGTGGGCTACAGTATATTCCAGTATCTATTAAAATCTCATATTACAATTAAAACTCTCACAGAGCTGCCAAACAAGATGTTTTTTAAAGCCAGGGAGAATGAATCATGACAAAGGAAAGGAGAGGATTTGTAATTGAGCAGGAGCTCAATGGAGAACATTTCACTTCATGGGAAAATCTCTGTGAGTAGTAGACGTGGGCATAACATGCACATCCAGGCAGGATATCCAGAGCCTTGTAAATTTCCAGGCAGTAATTCTTGTAAAGCTCGCATGTGTTTACTCAACAGTGTGCCTTAACATCGTCTGCTCCCATTGGGCCACTGGCCCAGCTTGCAATTAGAATTCAGAGTTTGGCAGTTATTAATGATGCCATTGAGAGAGGAAATGGCAGACAAGCTTCTCTCCCACAGAAGTCGTGGCCTCTTGCTTATTCATCATGTCAGAAGTTCTTAATCAGTCCTTGGGACCCCAAGCGCTGCTGGTTTCCAGTTTAGCCAATTAGGTAGGTGCTATTCTCTGCATGGTATGAAAGATGAATGTAATTAACTACCTTGTAAGACAGAACACGTGGGTTTTCGGTGGGTCAGAATTCTTTAAAGGGTCACTGCAAAGCAATTTAAAGGGCTGGAAGATAAGTTATGGAATAGAGAAAACTATATTCAGTCATTCAGCTTTTTAAACCAGTTTACATTTAAATGATTTTGAAAGCTAAAGTCATTGAGAGTGAGTCTTATTTGAAGAATACAAAATAGTTACATTTACATTGCAGCATTAAGCACCATTTTTAATGTATGTACTGAATTTAGCTATCTTGTCAAATGTCTGCAGTAATGTATAAGAAAAAATAGCCAGAATCATTTCATATGAATGTATATAACAGGTGTTCAAAGTAAAGTCAATGAGAAAGCAACAAAAACAAATAACGATTTATTTAAAGAAAACTGTCCCACTCAGTTTCTGCGTATCTGCTTCATGACAGTTTTTAGAAGGTCTTGTATAAAATGTCTTAAAGTGCACAGATAACTATTATTTCCTGTGACAAAGAAAAGAGCTGCAGCATTGATGGGTCACGTAATACAAATGTCCACTTGTGACCTGCGTGTCAATGTACTCTCTTGAAGATGAGTGCTGCCACACTGTTGCCTGTCTTGCCTCCAAATTGGAAACTGGGTGTAGGCAACTCTTGCACAAACTCAAATCCTGTGAGGCAACACAGAAGAGAAAGTAAGCAGGTTAAGAAATGTACATTATGCAAACTAGCAAAACATAAACACACATGCCTCAAATCTTTTCTCGTGGACGTCACTAAAAAGGGGGTTAGGAGCATAACTGTGCTATCCATCCACCATCTGGGATGCTTCCTGGGGCCTAGTAAAGACAGGCTGTCAGTGTGACAGATGAGAGCTCAAGGCCCTTTGGCCCCCTGCAGGCTCTCCAGAGTGACTGCACTGAGACGAGTGACAGCTCATGGATGCTCGCCGAAATTCTGCCTGCAGCTTAACAACCTGCCAGGTAACTGTCGCGGCTGTGGGACTGTGTTTTGACTGAGGGTCAGATAACAAAACAGCCAGTTAATAAAGCTGTTACGCTCCAGACAGGCGCAGCTGTAAATCACACAGATGCGCACCTAAAGGGACGACATGTTTGGCCAGAGTCTTGATCCATTTACAACAAACCAAACATGCACTTAAAGGTTCCCTGTGGAGATTTCCTGTAAAGTAACAAAAATGATGTCGTGTTCCTCACCAAAGCCCATTGTGTGTATTCTTGAGACGTATCAAGCCTGTTTATGTATTTCCTTCCTTCCCCCTGATTTTGAAGTACGTGAACTCTAGCTTTATTTCGATCCAAGCTAGAAGTCTTCTTCGCTGTCTCTGCTGATGAACTAAAGCAAGTCTTGGTGTATTATGTCACCTATAGGCCAGTGGAACAGTGTGAAATCATTAACTGGACTGTATCATGTCACCTTAAAACAAAGCTGGGACACGCTCATTATAAAACAGCCCCAATTGCCCAACTAGAGGTAAAAAATAAACTCCACATGGAACCTTTAACTCTCACCCTCACAAACATGTTTCATATATTTTTAAATTTCGAATGTTGTTGTTCCTCTGCAGGCTGGCATTCATTCTTATTCATCTGGTAATCTAAGAAATCTGTGAGCTCATCCTCCACAGAAACGAACTGATTGGGTTTAACTTGTTGAATTTACTTCACTGTCACATGGTAATTAAGTAAAATGCACACATTTAACAAAAAACATCTACATGTCCTCTTGTACATTAACATGCAGGCACGTAGCTGCAACATCCATGACAACAAACTAAAGACCTCTCTCATGAAATCAAAATATATTCACAGACATACAGTCAATAATTTTGGAATTGTCTAGCCAAAAAAGTTTTTAAAAAAGATGACAAAAGATTAAAAAAAAAAGAAAAGAAAAGAAATTTAAACCACAATTAAGATTATAGGGATTAGGCTGCAACGTCACCGGTTTATCATTACCGAGTAGCTAAAACGATTGTACCTTAGCACAAGAGTTGACAATCTATATCACATTGTCTTGGGCAAGAGAAATCTCCCTACAACAGAGGATACGCTCACTCAAAAAATATTTCTTCAGAGGGGGCTATTTTATTCACACTATTTAAATATGCCTTAATTCTAAACTCGGGTATAATTGAAACGTAAAGTGACCATTCTAATCACTTGCATGAACTTACATTCTGACCAAATCATCATCAGTTTATTTCATTACGAACTGAAGTGGGTAGCTCTTTCATATAATACCAATCAATATATATAAAATAATAAATGTACACATGCCATTTTAATATAGGCCAAAACTAATGTACGGACCTTTTGCAACACTATAAAAAAAATGGATAAACTGCTGTAGGCAGCAAGACAATTTATAAACCAAGAAATGTTCAAGCAATAGCAAGCAAGACTCCAAACTGCACAAGGAATTACTTGACATAATCCTCATTTACATTTTTTAAATGTCTGATCAAAGGTCGGTTTCACATACTATTGGCCTAACTGGGTTGCTTTTAGAGAGTGAGTCGGCTTTGTAGAACTGTTGGAAAGCTGCATATACCCCGAGATGAAGTTGCTTAACACCTCTCATAAAATCATATATATTACCATTATATATATTCTCTCTTACCTTCACTGAATCTGTCAAGTAGCTGCTCTTTTGTCCAGTTACAGGAAGTGACAGCAAACAATCCTTTATCCTTAAGAGCATCTTTTAGAGCTTGGACATACAGTTTTTTGCCCTCCTTGGTGTTGTCTGGGTTTAAGCTGATTGCATCAAATGTCCCTTTGTCGATGCAAACATCAAAACCCTTTAGTTTCCCTTGACAGTTTAAGAAATCCACCTCCTAAAATAAAGAAAAAGTGAGAAGTTAAGGTTTGTTGAGCAGCCCTATATCAAATATACAACATGGCGCCTGATGTTTAGCCTGACTCTTCAGATGTAGGTTCAACTGCATAGTTACCAGCAGAAGAAATCTTTCAGCATCAACCAAGATGAAATGTGTTATACTTCACTGGTTCTCTTAAAAACTATATTCCCTCTGCTGACATGACAGCAGTTAATTTTGTGGAGGTTTCTGACCGACCATACCGCCAGTGAAAGGACCCCTTTATCTGGACAGAGGGCAGAACACCAGATCTCTGGGGTGAGCTCAAGAGTCACATACTCACAAACCACAGGTCACAAAATACGAGATTTATGAAGGAGGGCTCAACTGTGACTCAATGGAGACAGAAATGTATATTGTTGCAACTGACCTGAGTGTGAGAGTGTAAAATGGAAAAAAACTGGGAAGATGCTGAAGGAATGTATGAAGGTGAAGTGTTAACGCAGCGGTAGACAGTGACTAATGTAAATGGAGACAGGGGTTGATACCGATTTCATACCAAGAATGACCTTTGAGAACCAAGCACACTCACACAGATTACTTTGGCAATTTACAGCAATGCAGAAAGGATCAGGATGCCAACACACCATTTCTTTCTAACACACACCCACTGTGCTCCCCCTGTCCAGCTAAGGTCAATATTGACTTCAATGGCAGCCTTTCTGCCCAGGCAAAGCACACACCATCAGAGGTGTGTGATGCATATAACATATATGCAACACTATTATGCACACAGGAGATGAATACTCACTCATCACAACCCTCATAGACCGGCCAGCATACATAACCTGTTTTTCTTGCATGCATATGTGACTAGATGTGTGTTAAATCCTGCCACTTCATTTGAGATTTGAGGTGGGCACACTTCCATCACATTCAAGGCCTTCTTCCTATCCAACTCTCCCACATGGTAAACATGGGAAAGTTTCCTCCAGCCTTTCCAGGCCCAGATTGGCTCACTGTATGCTGAAAGCTATATTGTATTATCGGTACATTGGAATGAGGGAGATTAATTTTGTATCAATGGGGGATTTGTGCATGGCAAAATATTACACTGCAGAACTTCAGAGAACACTCTTCACCTCGCACTACAAATAGTCACATAGCATACCGATTAAACGTGTGAATGCCGTCATTAAGTGCACTGTTACGCCTTCATGTACATAAATCTGCCATATCGTGAATGCTCCAGTGGTGGCACTACAGCTTATTTGCTAAAATATTCACAAATATTTCAAACCTCAGTTTGAAAGTATGTCTGTAATTTATGTATAGTACCATGCGTGTGAACCTTAACACAACATACCCCTTTGGTGGCTAAGTGTTTCGTTATACTATATATGTATAGGTTTTAGATCGGTAGTTTAAAAAGGACAAATATGACTGTACCTACCTTTACAGTGATATCAGTCAAGTCCTCTACCTGTAGAACATTTCTGGCCAGTTCTACAGACGCCGGAGAGTAATCTACACCGGTCAGATTCCTGTATCCATGTTTAGCCTGGACACAAAAAAACAAAGCAAATGCAGGTTTATTAACCGTTACAGAAATGTCAGTGACGAGCCTGTCACAGTAAATCTTGCTGTCACTGACAAAATATCCATTACATGCTAAATATCAAATAAATTGCAATTTTTTTTTTTCCCCATGTGGTGGCATTTAGACAGGTAGTATTTGGTGAGGTTTTTATATTCATGAAACTGCTACCATCACTTGAATACATTACTTTTTAGGTGGAAAGCATTCGGTTTGTGGCTTCACAAGCTTTGTAAAATACAAAAACAATGCGTGTTTCCACCAACAATATCCCCATTCCACTGGATAATCCACAGATAATGCTATTTTCTGTGATTTATTGTAATTCAGATAAAAATCATAACAGCATCAACATTTATTATCACGCTGTTCGCACCAGTTCGACTAAAAAGGCTCCATTTCCGGTGCCGATATCTAGAATAGCAGCATTTTCAGGGATCTTAGCTTTGTCCATCCATCGCAGCACCCGGCTCATGCTTTCTTCACCAAACCTTACAAGAAAATGGAAACACACAGACTTTAGTAGTGAGACAGGCCATCCACTGCAAGCAATAAACACACTTCCTGTTAGGAATCATCACCTTTTAGCTTGCAAAACTACTCATGCCTGGACCACTGAAATAACCAGTGGAAATGATGGGTTAATTGAGGCTATAACAGCATATCGGTATTATTACCATATCTCGCCAACATCTCCGATGTCTTTGAATGTCTCGAGTTCTTTTTGGTATGCATCCTCCCAACTGCAAAAAAAAGGATAGCCATTGATGTAAATACTATAGCGCACATAACCCTCTGTTATATTGAGAAAATACATAGTGTATGGTAAAAAAAAAAAAAAAAAAAAAGGGAAATGTAAATGAATATGCGGCATGACTTTAAGTTTAAATACAATACTAATATCTAATCAAGTGATGACGAAAACGTGTTATTCTACCCGTGTTATTCTCGCCAGTTCCCACGATGCCAGCTGCTTTCTCTTTGATTAAAAAAAAAAAAACCAACCTGTTAATTTAATGCTTTAATTTTACGCATTTCGCCATTTACTTATCCGAGGTGAACTGCTTGTATTTCCTGGCTAACAATTCTACTTTTCTCTTTCTCTAAACACCAAATGCTGAATGCATGACGATTATTATTATTATTATTATTATTATTATTATTATTATTATCATTATTATAAATGAAGCGCTTCTTGTGGTCCCGTACAGCGTATATCGATGCACATAAGTAAACAATCCTCTACAAGACGTGGTAGCAGTGTCTCTTTTACGCTGTTTGAGCTCGACGACGACCATTTAGCAGCACTTACTATTCTTTGGTTCCGAGTTTTGATGTTCCAAAATCATTTCCCGAGCATCCGTCTTCCTCTGAATCCGAGGTATCTCCACAGCCGTGTGAACTTCCTCCGAGGTCCTCCATGCTGGACAGGAAACGTCAACCTACAGTTCCCATAAGTCATTGCGTTCGAAGGAAGCGTGCTCGATGGGGGAGGAGGAGGAGGAGGAGGAGGAGGAGGGATTGATAGGGATGTTTCCATCATGGCGGCATCCATTTCAGGTTATACTTTTAGTTCTGTGTGTTATCACAGCGCCAACAGCAACTCAGATCACGTAAGTGTTCAACATCTGGTCCTCCGACCATCGCGCAAAAAAGGTGTGTGTGGGGGGGAGCGGGGGGGGGTTTACGAAAGCGCGCGCAGCTCGGCGACGTGTCCTCACCGATCACCGGCGCCGTTAAGTTCGCGTTGTTTTCCCGGCGTCATCATCCTGTTGCCGGTCCCGTCTATTCACCGGCGTGCGAGGTTCAATTCACACTCCGGTTGCAGCAATATGAAGACGGCGCTTTTTTTTTTTTTTTTTTTTTTTTTAAAGATGACCTCTTTATATCACAGCGGCACGAGGGTTGAACGTATATTACAGCATGAGCCGTGAAGTTTTTTTTTTTAATTTTTTTTATAAACAGGAACACGTGTGTGTTTTGTTGTTTTTCTGAAGGCGACGTTTGTTGGGAAAGTTTGAATTCCAGGAAATACCCGGTTGTTGGCTAAGCTAAGCTAAGCTAAGCTACCGAGTCAAGTGACTTCCGTGTTGTCGGTGCTGTGCGTGTCTGCTGTCACTTTGACCTATTTTCTTAACGGGAGTTTCACGTGTCGTCAAACATGAAGCCAAATTAAGACATTATCAGACGAGGCGACGCGGAATTATTTGTCCTTCTCGTTTCCGCGTTTGCCAGATGAGCTTGTTAGCTTCCTCGCTAACGTCGCTTTGCTTTCAAGTCGGTCGCCGTCTTAACAAAAAACAAAAAATGAATTGAAATCGTGTTTTATTTTTTGGAGAGAGGGGGACATCTGGGTCACTTGAGCTGCTGTCTCTTCTGACTTGAGTTGATCTGTAAAATGTACTCGACGGAGTTTTACTCCCGAGGAACACAAAAGTTGTTTTGTTATTTATTATTAAGTGTTTTAATCACAAATCTGAATTCTTATACTGCTTTTCTGTATGAATTGACCGATCCCATACTCGTCACCCATTGGGCTTGCAGTGATTGATCGTTTGGTTTTAATCCATGAAATATCCAAAGAGAAAACCGTTCGCCACCGTTTGACCAAATCTTAGTGTGACTTCTGCAAAGTGCAACAACAACAAAACATTTGATTATAAAGTAAAGAGAAGAAAAAAAAATACCTTGCATTCAAAAGGCTGTAACCAAAACACGTTGGGCTTTTTTTTTTTTTTAGCTTGTCAATCTCCAAATTGTTTCACCTTTAGTGTCTTAACTTTTCACCGTGTGTTTCTGGAAGCTGTAAAAGAGTTTTTGTTGGCTTTGAGCAAAATATTCGAGGTTTAAATGATGAACTAGGTTGTCTTGATTAAAATTGATCTGGTCATGTGACTGGTCTGAGCGGTCACATGACCAGATCAGTTTCTGCTTGCACTTCTGCAAGAAGGTGTCTTCCTCAGACTTCTACAAAAGGAAATAAAACACTTTAATGAACAGATAGAACTGTCACAATTTGTACATATACTCTTTAAAAGTGATACTCCCGCATATATGCTGCTCATAAGAGGTGTGAACTTAATAACGCTCACTGTTGTAACGGTATAAAGCCTAATATTTCACTAACCTAACCGACAGAAATCAAAGAGGGCACAACATTTGTGTGCTCGTGGGGTCGCAGAACTAAAATGTATGCACTGGAATTGCACGGGAAAAATTAGGGTAAAGTGGCTTAATTGCAGTTTTGTGAAAATGTCTTTACACAGGAGGGCTTCCTGTTAGGAGACGTAAGGCAAGAAGAGACTGTCAGCATCAGTGACACACAAATCAGCAGCGCAGAATTGCTCCAGGTAGTAGGTAAGCCCTGAAACAGACCAAACACAACTCCTCTGCCATCTTGAGTTATTTGTAGCAACTGTGATTACAGCCCTATGACACAGTTAAGAAGTTCAAGGTTTCACAATTTTAGATGTCTTTTACCGAGAAGACATTTTGACGTGTTACAGTAGGAACAGCACAGGTGGAAAAGATACAATTAATAATTTACCCTTACCTGCTTCAGTATCTGGGTCCTGGTACTCTGTCACACTGTCTTGGCTTACTGGGACACATTGATACAATACAGTTATTGTTAGTCATCAGTAACACTTTAGCTATTCCTATTGTCACAAGTCAAAATGTCTGATGTAAAAAAAACAACTCTATTACCAGTTAGTCCTTCTGCTTTTTTTTTTTTTTTTTAAAGGGACAGCTTATTAGTAAAAGCAGGTAATACACGTTCTGTTAATGCCCCTGTAGCCGCGGTCCGCCCACACTGGTGTGTGTGTGTCTTAATGTGGTTGTTAGGAGCTTCTCCCAAGACTGTGTAGGTGTGTACAGACTCATGTTGTTGACATCTCTTTCACTCCCCTGTAAATTTTGCTGCCTCTATCAAAGATGTCTTTTATCATTTTTATGAGTACATGCATCATACATCACATAATCTCTGCGTAGCACTGCCCGGGGAAAAGGTTCATTTTAAACTTAACTATTTCGTACTGAATACGTTAACATTTGTTTGAAACGCTTCATCAAATATAAAGCAGAAAGACATACCAGATCGAGTTCCTACAAAGTTCAGCTTTCCCTATCAGCAACGACTGAGGCAAACAGTCCTCACTTTGGCATTTTATTTTAAAATTGCCGATCATATGTCAGGTTTACTTTATGTGTGGCCTTAAAGACCAGAATAGTAATTTTTGGCCATGTAAATTACAGGTATTTCATGAATGTAATTAGGATATCTATTTGATTGACAGCAGGTTTCAGTGCTGTTCTGTGTATTTCATTTGTCGGTCTACACTTTGGCTTTCATTTGGATTGGGCCTTTAAAGATTTGCATAACGCTTTGTAACTGAAACTGTCACTGTTTGTTCCCAACAGAAATCCATAATCACGATCCTTGTGCACAATTGTTTAGGTAAGATATGAGCTCCTTACTCTCAAATGGCTATTATTATAAGCAGTTGTCAGTGGTGTTAAGTGCCAGAATTTCAGCATGCACCACTGGAGTAAAGACATTGCTTTAGGGACACACAATCCATCAGCAACAATTTTTAATGAGTCCTGTAAAACTACCTTTGTTGTAACACACGTATAATCAGGTCAGATAGGTTGACGAGCACTATTGTTGCCTTTTGCATGTAGAGAGCCTGTTGTTTAGAGTTCTCAACATTTATCACTGTTTTGTGCAGAGTCGCTTGTGGCCTCTTAATTTCAGGTCACTGTGAATATCCTGACAATTTAAATGGACACATCGGCTACCATACATGTATTTTAACACCGGCTGAACTAATTGGACAGTAGATGGCCCCATCTGACAAGACTGGGTTATAGAAGTTGACTAAAGCAGAGGAGGATTGGGAACATGATGAATCCATTTGAACTTCTTTTTCTCTCTCTCTCTCTCTCTCTCTCATCAGCTTTTATGACTACGCAGGTAACATCAATGAAGAAAATCTCAACAGCATTCTTAAAGATAGGCGGAAAGTAAGTGATTTTTTTATTTTTTATTATTATTACTATTGTCCAACCAACTTAAGTTGTTCTGACTGATGTCCTGTAAAGTGTCAGAGATGTCTTCTTGTTACCTTTATGCCAATGCTATGCTAAAATGAATCCAAAGAAAACGGATGGTTTTATTGCTGTTGTTGTTGTATATCTCAATTGAATTTATTTGTCAACAAATGAGTGATTGCAAACCAAAGGTGTGATTGGGTGGTACATCTAAAACTATAAATTGAGTTTGGCGTTGTGGAATCAAGGAGGCTCTACAAGTGTGGATATTAGTCTTTTGACACCCATAAACTTATTAACTTGTTCTAAATCAGGATGGATTGGTGAGATTTCATTCAATTAAACACACGTAAATAGAGTTGTTTCTTTTGGACCGTGTAGAATGTCATCGGGTGGTACCGCTTCCGGAGGAACACGCAGCAGCAGATGTCGTTCAGGGAACAGATCATCCACAAACAGCTGACTCAGCTGCTAGGTGTGCCCGACCTCGTCTTCCTTCTCTTCAGCTTCATCTCAACAGCCAACAGCTCCACACACGCTCTGGAGTACGTGCTCTTCAGACCGAACCGCAGGTAATAACACTGTGTGGACCAGCATGAGCACACACTCACTCACTCATGGAGTCATGTCAAACTATTGCCTGGTCATTATTGTCTTTATCCACAGTTAACCCAGAATTAATATAAATATATATATATATATATATTTTTATTTTTTATTTTAAATCACAGACAAAAATATATTTTTGTCCGTGATTTGGAAAAAAAAAAAAATTCTCCCATTAGTTATATTCATTCAGTCTCTGACTTCATGTTACCTGATATACAAAATAATCTTGATGAGATACAATCAATGACGCGTACATTTAATGAGGTTAAACGTTTATTTTTTTAAATACGGTTAATGGTAACTATGGCAAATAATTTGTCTTTCTTGTCATCAGTCATTTTGAAAATAACCGTATGTAGTGTTACAGTATTGGTTTAGTGTTTGTTGTGTCATGTTTTAAAAGTGCTAACTGGTCATGTCCACTCAGTAGGTACAACCAGAGGATTACACTCACAATCCCAAACCTTGGCAACACAAGCCAGCAGGAATACAAAGTGTCCTCAGTGCCCAACACCTCACTCAACTACGCCAAGGTCATCAAAGAGCATGGGTAAGGTTTGGACCCACCTCCATTTTTTGGGGGCTCAGGGAGGGCTTAGACAACCACGTGTCTCCTCTGATATGGATAGGGTTTCAGCAGCCATCTGTTTTCACCCGATGGCATGCTACAAGTTCACTTTAAGGGCGTAACGTGCAACTACCTCTCAATCTGCTGCTCGGGCCTCCACTTATCAGTGCTTCCTGTTTGCTTCCCTTTCCTCAAACAGTTTTCTGTTTAATGTTGTTTTCTGCTTGCTGCGATTCAGTCAGGGTCTCTGTGATGGTGTGCAGCCCCAGTATGTTGTACAACAGTGTGTGCATGCGCGCTAGAGAAACTCTACAGTTGACACTGTGTAAGTAAGTTGTATCTGCATACATTTGCAGGTGGCTGACTGCAGTGAAAAGCTGGTATGCAACAGCTTGCACATGCTTCTGCTTGTATTTCTGTGTCTTTTGTGTCTAAACTTAGACTCACTGTTTACATTGTAGATGAATGTCCTCTAGACTGCAGGGGGTTTAGTCCAGCCGGTCCAGCCAGTGGAATAAGATCACTCTATTTTCACCGTAGCTGATATTTTGTGTGACAGCAGGTGGAATATGTTTGATTCGGCCGTGATTTAGGAGACATCCACATATACTGCTTTAATACAGTCGTATGTATTATGTATCTGGAATGATGGATTTGTAATCGCTGTTGTTAAATATGTCCGCAGGGCTGAATTCTTTGACAAGGACGGTGTGATGAAGGACATCCGAACAATATTCCAAGTCTACAGTGCGCTGCAGGATAAATTACAGGTGAGCTGGACAATGGACAGCTGGTGGATTTTTGAGTAACATGCAGTGAAGGTGTGCGGTCAGCAGAGTTTTTTTTTTTTTTTTTTTTCACCTGTTTGTGTTATTTTTAGGCTGTGTGTGGGGAGGTAGAACAAAGTGAACGCGTTAAAGAGAAAATTCAAGAGGATGTGAACAAACTCAAAGAACAAATTGCTCTCAGGAAACGCAAGACAGCAGAAGAGGAGAGACGTATGTACCTGTTTTGGATTCTGTAAACTGTGTGCTGGGGTACATTCTTTACAGCATAAACTGACTTGAATAGAAAACTGCAAAACAAGAAATATTAAGCTAAGCATGCAGAGCATTTCAATTGCTTTTGGTTACTCTCTTTCCCTCTGGACTTTTGTAGATACCTGATCAGTCAACCGGTCAAACTTGATTTCCACTGATTTTATGTGCAAACCTTTTTTTTTTTTTTTTTTTTTTTACCAAAAACTTCACACATTTAACCTGCAAGAGTAACCAGTCACATGTTCCTCTGTGTTCGACAGGGCTTCATGAAGCCCAAAATGCAGACTCCCATTCCACTCCAGAGGAGAACACAGAACCTTCTGAGGCTTCCCTTCTGTCCAGGATAACTTTCCACTCACCCTCTGCCCCGGAGCGGCCCAGTACCTCACCTAACCCGCCGTCTTACACTGACCTCTTGTCCCAAGATGACTCTCTGCTCTCCTCTTCTTCCCTACCTACTAGTGCTGCTCTATTGCCCCGGCCCCAAGCTGTGGGCTCTCCAGGACACCCCACTCCCGGCCCACTTGGAATGGGCCTGGGTGTGGGCCTCGGGCTGGGCCTGGGCGCTAGCTCAAATCCCGTTACCACACCCAGCACCCCGTACCTTGGCAATGGTGACGGATCAAGCTCTGACTCGTTAGACAGACAAGCTGCAGGGCAGGAGGATGATGAAGACGACGAGGATGAGGATGAAGATGAGGACAGTAGCGAATACGAGAACTTAGTGAGTGAAGGCACTCATCTGCCAATGGTCTCTGCCAGCGTTTTAGCTCAGGGTCGACCAGCTGCCCTCAGCCCTGACGGGGACGCTCGTGGCTCACAGGCCACATAGAAACATGCCACGGGATGTGTGATGGACACGCATAAGTGACACACCTGGAGAGGTGGGCATCTGAAGCAATCAAAGATAGGCAAATATAGATGAACCAAGTGCCAGTCCTGGAAGTGAAAGGCATGCGCAAGTGGTGTCCCGCTGTGTGTATTTCTTCTTGTCTTAGTCTGATCTCCATTTTAAGGGGAAACCTCGGTAGGCTTCACAGGCTTAACAGGTGTATCTCGCACCTGGGGGGGGAAAGTCGTCTGTTTTCACGTTTTCTTCGGGATGGAGCCGGTCTTGGTATTTAACTGTGGATCTGTCTCGATTCAGGGTCAGAAGTTGATATTTCATCTCAATTCATGCCAACTGGTTGGCAAACTGGCTCCAAAAAAGACAGGCCCACGCTTTGTGTATGTTTTGTGTCTTGTGTCCTTTTGTTTCACATTCGCATCACCACCTTTGAGCACTCTTGCACAATTTTTTTTTTGCTTTCTTTTAAAACGAATCATCTAAGAAAGCAAAGGGAAAATATTCTGCGGCCTTCAAACAATTTTTAAATGAAGTAGGCAAATGGTTTGTTAAGTTTTTATTTTTTAATTTGAATAAAGAGATATACGTTTATATAACTAGATTTTCTTACACATGCACATTTCTCATTTGATTTGGGGTTTATTACATTTCTTTTCCACGTTAGTCTTTTGTTAATCATATACTTGCCTATTTAAATGATGAAGAATAGATTTCAAACAAAATTTACTCTGCCACTTCTTTAATGGGTGCTTTATATATACATATATATATATATATATTTGTCAGATTAACAGTTAATTTGATTGACAATAATGTCAATGTCTTGTTCTTCTTGGATAACACTGAAATTGTATGCGCTTTGCTGCACTTAACAAAATTTAAGATTTCGTTATTATTGTGCTATACCAATGCTGACATGTTGTGCCACTTGACTAGTCCTTTTTGACCACCCTGAGCCAAACGCAGCTCAGCTTTTGTGCATTGTACGGGGTTCACAGGGCAAACACATCGTACTGTAGCTTTACTAACTGGATGCTTAAGGTTCCCTTCCGCTGCTGCAACACAGAGCTACCACTAAAAAAAAACTGCATCTGTCTGTTCTTCTTCATATAAAAACCTGGCTGCTAGTTCCACTTTACTGCTGGTTGTCTCAGTACTACTGACCATGTTAACCACTTCAAGCTCACTTCTCACTGACCTGTTCTCTATTAAAGTCCTAATGGAAGGCCGATAACCCCCCGTAGTGTGTGAATTGCAACCATGGAAATAGAGAGCGATCACCTTGTCTTTGCATAGTTGACCGCAGACTTCATGTATTCTGACCTGCTCGGGTCAATGTTACGTGTACGGACCTGGATAATGACCCTGCTTCAGTATACAGTGCCTTCCACTCAGGGCAGTTTCTGTCTGCACACAGAACACATTCACAGATCTCTCTGAAGGGGTAAAATTACTAACAAACTGTGTTGTGTTTGCAATAATCAACTTTCAACTTTTTGTTTTTCTTATTATTTTGAGTCCTGCAGTTATACGCTTTCCTTTCCATAATGTTGTGTTTTGTCGACCTGAACCAATCTTTACTGCCTCCCAAAGCTCTTTTCCCTGTTTGTTTTAACTGATGCTTTCTAAGTGGACCTGTATCTCATGGTTGCAACTGTGACTTTGCTTGATTTATTATTTGAAACTGGAATTACGGCTGTAAAGTCCGAGGGAATCTGTGTACTGACTGCGAGGCAAAGTTGGTGATGTGATGTGTAGATGACTGCTTTTAAACATCTGTCCCATTTGAAGACAGGGGTACCAAGGTGTGTATTGATTAGGTACTGGATGTAGGACATCCTCACTGCATGAACCGGTTAATTCTAGACACTGTTATATTCAGCATGGATAGATGTTTGCACTGCAAACAGGGGGTGTCTACCACAGTGAAGAGGTTGCACTCAGTTTGGAAACCAAGACATTTTGTGGTGGGAGATGCCTTGCATTGTGAACAAGCTCCGCTTTATTTCCGCAGCCTGTTTGTCAAGTTTTTTTTTTTGCCTTAGGGTAATGTCATTTGCCCTGATGTGTTATGCCAATGCATCACTGATCGGGAACTGGCACTCAAAATGTTGCTTAATAATCACCCAGAGTATCGCAATCACACAATGTTAATGACAAAATCAGTTTGTTAGGAGTGTGCGTTACTTTGAGTACTGGAATATAATAAGGAAATAATGAATGTATTGTAGACAGGGGGGAGGGCGTTGGGGTAGCATTTAAACAGCACTTACTGTATAAGCTTGTCTCAGTTGAGTGTCGTGGTGGTGTAGCAGCAGTTCTCAGTGTTGGTCCTCACTATTTATCCTGGTCCTCAGGCCCTAGATGATTGCTTTTCAAGTTTTTTGTTCTGTCATCCTCAGAAGTAAACTCGACTTGATGGGCAGAATGAAAACCAGCAGGGCTTTGGTACAAAAGACCACTGGTATAAAGCGTGAGGCGACTAACATTGTTCAGATCCTATACCTTTGAAGTTCCAACATAATACAAATATACACTCATGTACTCTTAATGTATGGGGTGACCCTTTGCTTCCTCCCCCAAGTGGGCCATTGCAACAGCAACACCTCCCTAAAGCACAAGGTCCAGTGCACAGCTTAGATCTTCTCAGCTTTTATCTGGATTTGTGTACTCGACGAAAGTCAACCAAGGACTTTAATGAGCACAGAGACGGTTCTTAAACTGGGGGATAATAAATGAGACATGCATATGTGATATGATGTGCCTTTGTTTTTTTTATTGTGGGAAAAGAAGTATCACTTTAAATGTGCAAGGGATTTTTGCATGCTTTATAAATCTATATATAGATATGTAGATATAGATATATATTTTTTTAACCATATATTTTGCACGTTAATTAGAATGTAAACATTGTAAAATGATTGTAATTTTTTATTTTTATTTTCAAAGACTTGTGTATAACCATAACTCCAAACATTTAGGCGTATTATATATATTATTATGTAAAACCAGATGGTGCTCCCATCAATGACTCCACTTGGGGAGTAGAATGGGCTTTCCTGTAAACTTAAATTGCATCTACGCACACGGTTCTGGTAAACAAATGAATTGATGGAAGTGTTTTAATTATGATTTAAATTCAATTAAATTTCGATCTCGGGGACTGTAGTTTCCCGGCGATGATAATATTTCAGCGCTGGGAACTGTTGCTCAAGCTGTCATGCATTACCGCAGACTGCTTGCTGCAGTATTTTTTTTTTACGATGACATCATCCCCCTCAGTTCTTTTGAGAGGGAATACCACGTGGTTGCCCTGCCAGAGATGCAAAACCATTACGATGCACAAAATTAGAAATAAACACACATCGCTGTACCCAACTGAGCCCGTCGACTAAAAGAAAATAATGTCTAAACGCTCTTGCCGTTGTTATCGCTGTCACATTCGAGTGTGTTTTGCTTTCACTGAGCCTTTTAACAGTTGGAACGAGAGACGTAGAATCTGATTGGCTCATTTTTGCGTAGCCCCTGACGCCGACCAATCAGCTCGGTTGGCATATTCAGGTGGTAAATCCTGATCCTGCCTCTGACTGTAACACGGCCCCAGAGCTCACTGCTCTCCCCCCCTCGTAGTGCTATTTTTTCAGCCCTCTCCCGGTTGCTTCCCCTTACCCTGTGCCGCCATTAAAGCCCCGTCAGCTTGGCGTTTTTTTTTTTGGTTTTTTTTTGGGGGGGGTGGGCAAACTGGGAAGAGGATAAAAGATGCTTTAAAGCATCCAAAACCCGACGTCCGAGGGACGGGACTGGGGGAGGGAGGGAGGGAGGGTAAGGGGGAGGGAGGGGGGGGAGAAGTGGGTTCTTGCTCCCCGGGATGTATGGACCTTCAACTGCCAACTAAACGGCGCCCCGAAGAAGTAAATATGCGGCTGGTGTCGTCCAAGTGAAGAAGAAGGACTTCGAGTTCGGATCGGAGTGGGTCTCTCCGGTGTCGCGGGGGGGGGCAGGGGGGAAGCTCCGTTTGTTTGGGCTGCAGTGGGGGGGTGGGAGGGTGGCCGGGGGGGGTGGGGGAACCGAGGAGTGTAAACAACAGCCAAGCAAAGGTAAGGTTTTTTTTTTTTTTTGTTTTTTTACACTTCCTTGTAGAGTTGATAGAAAAAAAAAGGGCCTCTCAAACGGTTACGGGGCAAAACATTAAAACCCCGTTAAGGTTAGCGAGCAGCCAGCTAGCTTAATTCCCGGTTGGCAACCGAGCGACGGTAGCCTCGGTTGTCGTTTAAAGATGTCCAACGGCTCCGTGGGTCTCGTTCACGCGACACGGCGTCGGTTGCTCGTGTTTTTGGTTGTTGTTGTTGTTGTTGTTGTTGTTGTTGTAGCTGTAAACGGACACACGTCGACTACTCGGTATTTCAGCCGAATGTATTCGCACATGTCTCGCCTCAAGTAAACTCGTCTCGGCCGTAAAGCACCTGAGCTGTTTTTGGGGCAAGGTTTCCCGAGCGGACATTCATATTTTTTATTTATTATTTTTATTTTTTTTATTTTTTATTTTTTTATATAAGCATGCTCTAAAGGGTTCTGAATCATATCACGCAAATAATGTGTTGAATTTCTCACGGTGTGTTGGTAAACTTGGGGAGGCGTGGTGTAAACACGGCACCCACTTCCCCTCGAGCTTCCCCCCCTCCGCCAGGCTTAACGTTAACTATTATTATTATTATTTTTTATTTTTTTATTTAACTTTGATCTTGCAAATAATGTAACGAGGACACATGGGGGGGGGGTTATTCAGTTTCATATACAGGTAGTAATAATAATAATAATAGTAATAATACGCTTCGGGGGCGAATTCAATTTCAGTGCATCAGTAAGTGTCTTACCCAAGTCACGCGCCTCCCTGCTGGGTGTCGGGTTTCCGTCCCGGCAGTCTTGTTACCCAGCTCGCCCGTGGGGCGCATTTGCCCGGTGTGTGTGTGTGTATAACTTAGTGTATGTGTTTTAAAGTCAGTGCTCGGTTCTAACAGAAGCACGGAGAACCGGTGCTTCGCTCCGGGCCGATGCACTCTTCTTGCTTTGTGGCTCTTTTAAACGTTGCTCATCACTTTTTTTTTTGATTACTCTGCTGCAAATTAGTGCCAGTTCAAAAGGAGGCTTACACAGTAGATCTTAAAATTGATTGACAGCAAAAGACTCGGAAGGCCGAGTGGCACAGGTGGCTGTAATACAAGCAGGATCTGTCTGGGGTGCATTAGTTGGGAGATTTACCAATTCAAAACCTGGAAAATTTAGGAACATATTTGCCTGTTTTGAACACGGAAACATTTCTTTCAAGTGTATTGTTATTCCATTAACCTCCCAGAGGTGTTTGCCTTTTGAGTTGTAGATATTTGCGGTTCATCTTTTTTCGTGCGGTGTTGTTTAACTCTATGCCCTGTGTTTTTCCCCTTTGTACCCCAGTGCACTGCTCGCCGCGTGATCTCCTTGAAAGTGGATCTGCCGAGCTGAGAGTCCCTCTGAACGGCAGGAAACCTCCCTCAGCGGCGGTGCGACGATGACCGAGCTGGTTGCCAAGTGGGCCTGTGAATACTGCACATACGAGAACTGGCCGTCAGCCATCAAGTGCACCATGTGCCGCGCTCAGAGGCCCAGCGGGGGTGCCATCATTACCGAGGAGCCCTTCAAGAGCAGCCCTGCCCTGGATGCCGGTCTGCATCAGTGGGACCCTGCAGGCCTCAGCAACAGCCCAATTCAGGGGGGATCCAGCCTACTTATTTGTCCAGACTCCAGTGCCCGACCCCGCGTTCGCATTGCTGATGTACCCGAGCCCAGCAGCAAGTGGTCGTGCCACATGTGCACCTACCTGAACTGGCCTCGGGCTATTCGTTGCACTCAGTGCTTGTGCCAGAGGCAGCAGGGTCAACAACAACAACAACAACAACAACAACAACAGCACGGGCAGCATGCAACCCATCTAGGACATCATACCCAGCAGCCGCGCAGCCCCACGGAATCTCCCCAGACCTCAGGCTCTAGTTGCCGCCCTGCTCCCTCGACCACCACTACGGACCCTTGTGAGGAATATAATGACCGTAACAGGCTTAACACTCATGCACAGCACTGGACTTGCGCCGCCTGCACTTATGAGAACTGGGCCAAGGCACTCAAGTGTGTTGTGTGCGATCATCCCAGGCCCAATAGTCTGCTAGCTGAATCCATCAAACTGGCATCAGAGCCTGAGAGCCAACAACCATCATCAAAGCTGAATGAACGGGACAGGGACAACAGGAGGGGCGTTGTTGGGCATGTGGTCGGGCAAGGAGTAGGGGGCATTGTAGGCGGTGTGGGGGGTTGTAGCAGCAGCCAGAGGAGGTCACCGCCAACCTCGAAACGGGAGTCCGAGGTGAACATGGACTTTCAGAGGATTGAAGTGGCGTCAGGGGCTGGGATTGGGAGCAAAGAGGAGCTGGAGGTGGATTTCAAAAAACTGAAGCAAATTAAGAACAGGATGAGACGGACCGACTGGCTGTTTCTCAATGCATGTGTTGGTAAGTTGAAAGGATACATGATTTTTTTTTATAAAAGTATACTCAAGTTATTCTCCATGCATTTTGTATGTTATGAGGAGTATAATGAGTCAACTGAATCGTGCAAGGCGGGCCAACACTGGGAAACGGGATTTCCACGATTTTGTGTGAATGATTATAATTGTTCTACAATCTGCAACTTTTATATCCAGTTTATATAGCGACATCCAGATCGAATTGCATCCTACTGATGCTGACACACTGTTTATGCCCAGAAATTCTCTGCATTCAGCGAGTAAAAAGTTCCCTACACAAACAGCAAGTGTCCGGCCACCCACACTGTATGTTGGTGAATGCCGAGTGGGAGGGAGGATGAGCATTGCAAGAAGAACTCGTGATTGCCTTTTTCTCTCTCTCGCACCACTGTTTCACTCTTTCTCTTGCCTTTGCCACGAGTGAGCAGAGTTTGTTCTGCACACCCACTCAAGCTTCCGGTCTTTTTCCCTGTCACTTTGGCAATTATTCTGCTATACGAGAAGCACAAATTTGAAACCTACGCATATCTATAATATTCCAAATGAAGTCCTTGCATTGATAGTTAATCATAATTTTTTTTTTCCTGCCACTTCATTCCTCAAAGCAAAGAGTCGGAGTGTCAGAGAAACATCACTGCGGTCAGTTTGCTTCTGGTCCCACACTGGGTGTCTCACTGCATGTGGCATGGTGAATTTCCCCATGTCTGGGGGGGGGGGGGCTTGTCCCTATGGGGTGAGTCTCGTCTGGTCCGAATGTCTGATGTGCACGTAATCTCTTTTAGGTCATTCAAAGGTCAGCGATCCTGATCTGATCGGAAATGTCCCTAAATCTCTCCCATGTCGTTTGATGGAAATTAAGTCCAGGCTGTGTCCAAAATCACTCCCCGTTTGCCGTCGAGTTTATAACGTACTCGGGAAAATGTTAGGTATGCAGCCGATGACTGTAATTATCTGCCTATTATTTCTGCTATTTGGTCTTGGGGGGGAAAATGCTCATTGCAGTTTACCAGACGGCAAATAGACACGTGCATATTGTTTGTTTTGCTTTAACAACATTCCAAAACATTTGTTTTTACTGCAGTTAAGCGCTCAATTGCTGGCATATTGTCACTTACAAAAAGTCAACTCTGACCTGTATAGTCTTAAGTACACCATAAATAAAATAAAAATGTATTTTGAAAGCAGGCAATATTCATAAATATATTAAACATTAAAACCATCAGTGCAGCTTTCGCTTTAGAAGTGCACAAAGCAATTCCATGCCGTCCACGTCGGTTGGCTACGCGAGGGTCCATTTGCACGCACAACTGTAGACCACCATTGTAAAACAATAATATGCAGCCATTAGGACAATGAAGTAGGTCTCTTTGTTATTAGAGTAGTCCCTGCCGAACTATTTGGAGGCGCTTCGATTTGTACCTGCGTTCGATTGTAGTTCAAAATTCTCCCGAAACCCTTTTGCTACGTCCGCCGACTATTCTTGGGGACGGAACGGCAACAACCTCCGACTCAGAAGAATAAAACGTGTAGTTTGAGTTAACTCTTCATACAGGATTACTAAAAAAATAAAAAAATCGCACCATCTTAGCATGTTTTGTAAATAACAACTGATATACTCCCACAATGTTTGGGTAGTGCGTAGGCATAGATAGACCACACTGACCAAACTAAACCTCCTGTACCAAATCATTTGGAGTCAATACACATACCCATTGCAACCTCAGTGTTTGTAAACAGTGACCCTAGCTCCGGTAGATGCTCTAGTTTACTAAAGGGACCTGCCGACCTAAAATAGCATGACCCGTGTAACAGAAGTCAAAAAAAGACTGGGGCAACAGCAGTTACCTTCAGCCCTGCTGTCTGCACGACACCAGATCAACTCCATGAACTCTACTGACGTGGTGGTGTTTGTGGTGCCATTTCCTCTTCTCAGTCCAGCAACAATGATTATGAGGCTATAAACAGATTTGGCATTGTTCACCTGGTTAGCAGAATTGCTCTCTGATGTCACTTGTGAGGGCAAACCCGGACCCTGCATGTTGCACTGCCTCCACTATTCTGTCAAGGTTTCTTTCAGAAACACTCGAGTTGTATTCGGAGAGACTGGTTTCATGTTGTGCGTTCATCTTTCCTGAAGCCTGATGCTCGGGACTTTTGTAAGCTTAATGAGTCACTAGTTGAGAGTGCTCCTTAAGCATCTACTTGTTTGTGTTTATGCAGGTTTATTGGCCCCATCTTTTATACTTAAAGATGTTTCCTGTGACAAGAGTAAGGTGTTTCGGAAGTAGCCTAATAGTTTCATTTTTAAAGCAATGGTCGGTGTCTCCAGTATAATTATTGATAATATTATGCATTCTTCTCCGATTCTTAATTTGAAGGGTCTAGAGCCTGACTGATCATAGGATGGCGGATTGGGTAATGTGCTGGATGTGTTGTTTGTCCCTTACGGTAATAACATAGTCAGATTTAGTCACTCCGCCTCATGAACACCTACATGCGGTTCAAAGTCTTGAGTACTCCTACCTTAGCAATGTGAAAGGAAAGAGGAGCGTGGTCAGAGGAACACAGGGAATGTGCAAACACCAAACAAACCCGTCTCCTACTTTCTGTAAGGTAATAGTACTACAAGGGCTAAGTTAGGATGAACAAAAATAATATCGCAATGCTTTCATCCTTTTAGCAATGTACAGTACATAGTAATATACAGTTTGTTATGACTCAGAACCTCAAAGTCATTCTTTACTGAAGTCTAGCTACCGGATATGCACAGAAAACAATAGATTACAGATATATTTTAAACATGTCAGACAATGTTAACAAAATCAACCAAATAAGGTTGAAATTAACACATAAAAATAAGTTTACAGTTGCTAAGTACCGATATCCCGCAAAGGTTATATCCTGTTTGAATAGTCACTGTTACAGTAACAACAGTATAGTGACGTTTAGTAACACGTTAAAAAAAAAAAAAAAAAGTTATGGTGTAACAAAGATTCTTCCCACAAAGTAATTTGGAATCATTTAATGCAGATATCAGGTGTTTCCCTACTACTACAACTCTTGAGCGTAACGAGCAGAACGACGATCCTGAGAGTGCTCTATCAGCGCGATTGCAGTTTTTCTGGAAATTCTATACACGAGTTTATGGATTTACCTCCTCCATGGCAGCAATAGACGTGATAGGAGCCTCCAGAGTGGGTAACGATGCATTCATAGTGTCTCGGTCAGTTGGCGCGACCGGCCTACATTTAACACCGTCATCCCACTTTTCCACCGCATTCAAAGTTAAACTCTACTCTGTTTTTTTTTTTGGTGCCAGACTTTTCTGGTATATGCTTTCCGCTGCAGATAGTACCCCCTCAGTGTAGGTGGTCGTCGTGGTGATGCATGCAACCACTGTGGCGTCATCTTCAACATGACACGCATACTGACAGAATCCATATATTGGCAACCAAACAGATTATTTGCAGCTCCTGAACTGACCCTGGCCTGGTTTTGCGGGGTGAAAACAGTCGTGTCGAATGCGGTGGAAAAGCAGCCTCGCACTGTCAAATGGCAATTGGGAGGATGAGAAAATTACCTTCACACAACAACTCTTGTTGTTTTTCATGCATATTGTAATGCCAACCATTCCAGAATCGTGTGCTTAGTTTTTGGTTAAAATGGCATATTTTCATCGCCACAGCACCTGAGCGTCCCCGAAACCCAACTACAACCTTGAATAATGATCATTTTACTCCACAGTTTGGAAACTTCTGCGTCCGTTTTTCCAAAGTAAGTATTAGGTACAAAAAATAAAATTAAAAAAAAAACATTTGATGCAATACAAAAAAAACTATAATGTCCATAAAGGGTATCGTTGTATTTAAAAAAAGAACAAAACAGACTATATGCGTATGGCCTGATTTTGCTTCTTTGAGAAGAAGTGGGATGCGACATTGTGTACTCTTGAGGCTTTCTTGCTGTCCTTGCAGACTGAAGTCAGACATCTATATTAGTACCAGCAGAATGCCCAGTATAATCTCAGGCTACTATAGACCTCTTTCAGGGCACGTTGTTGCAGGAAAAGAACATGTGTAACTAATAGCAGTAATAGCTGCTCTGCTCCATTTAGGTGTGTCAGTGAGCCAACACAGAGCAACAAAGAACTTGCATTTATATTCAGTGTTATTAATGACACTCGTGTGTGTTGTTGTTGTAACATGTCAAAATGTTCTGACTGAAAAGGCACTATATTCTTCTGTCGTCAGTGATTTGTGTTCCCTTTTAGTTGGGAAATTTCTCTTTGTTTGTTTGCGCTGCAAAAGCTTCTGTAAAAGCTGTCTGACGAGTAATGATCGGGAATGGGTTTGCTGAACGCGACATCCATCTTCACAATTAATAACGTGTCTGATTCCGCCCCGAGTGCTTGTTTTCTGTAATAGTTCTCGGGTGAGATAGTCGCTTCTTTTCGGTGCTGGTTTCCTTGTTTTAGTAAATTTCGAGAAATGAGTGTCACTGTCTAGAAAAACATCCAAATGAGGTAGTTTGCTACTCTTATTTGAAAGAATATTGAAATTGGTGCAATCCGAGCCGCAGCTGAAACAACTTGTACTGAAAACCGGCGAAAAAATAATATCCCCTTGTTTGGTCACTTTGTTGTTTGTTAAAGGCCAAATTATTTGAGTAAAAAGCTCAAATACTCTGGTGAAAAAGAAGATGCAGTATAGTTTGACCTCGTGTCTGTTCACCAATTTAAAATCCTAACTGGTGGATATGATTAGTTTGACAAACTGCATAAATCATTTGACAATCTACCATAACATTAAAATCAGTAACAGGTGACGCATAAAGTATAATACAATAGTCCAGCATTTAAAAAAAAAAAAAACTGCCTTCAAGAGGATTATAATGTTCGTTTGTTATTCAGTCTGACTTAGAGAGGGGTTAATTTATTTTATTAGTTTAATAGTTATTTCAATCTTGGAGACTAATCTGTGCTGCTGTTGAACCACTGGCTAATACTGAGAGGCGTTCCTAATATTTTGTCCCTCCCATTCAAATAAGCTGGGCTGAATAACCACCGTGCATTACGGTCCTTATGGAGCCACGGTCCTGTGCTGGGGCTGTTGTATTATCCTAATTGCGTCACCTGTCGGTAGCTTTTAATAGTGCGACTGATCGTTGCACACCGAGCAGCAGAGAACACCCCCAATTTACTTTGTACATCCGTTGGCTTTGGGGAGTGAACGGGCACTTAAACGCACCCTTTTTAAGCGTACGTCTGTTTGCGTATTAGTGCCTTTTGTGCTCACCAGAGGACCTCTGCGAGGACAGTGCTGTCTGCAGGGCCACGGGCCACACCCGCACTAATGGAGTGTTTCGCGGGACGCGGCCGCGATCCCTCTCTAATCAACGCGGCGCTGCTGTTGTCTAGTTCTCTCGTCTCATCTCTGGCAGCGCTTAGCCAGCCCCACATGGCGCGAGCGAGTCCTTCCACCCACTCCGCGTGTCTCTCTCGCTCTCACTCGCGCGCAGACTGTGCAGCCGAGCATTGTTGTGTGGTCCTTTTGACGCGAGAACAAAAGCCCAGCGGCGTTTTAATGCTGTCAAAATGTACGAGAGACGACCGCGTGGGCATTTACCGCATACGCTGGAAGAAAAAAAAAACCGATGCGGGGCTTTTGAAATTAATTGGCAACTTTGATGTTTGATTTTATATTTTGTTACAACACGCTCGTCCAAGTAGAGTATTCGACATAAACGGCTAGTAACTCACTTTATTTCCCATTGTTGCTTGTTTGATGGCAGTACAGACGCTGGCGTTGGGGCTGAAAGCTAAAAAAAACAACAACTGACCACTTCTCTCGTGTTGAGCTCGTCACACAACCATCCACATCTCGGTCTTAGTCTGCTTATATCAGTGCGTGTTATTGCTTTGGTTTAGGACTAAAAATATCCCCATCCTTTAGCCTCTCGGGACAGTTTACCACACAAGTACACACACACACATCCCAATAGTTGTTTTTTTTTTAAAGTTTTTTTTACTCGCGCTTACATTAAAACACAAAACTGACCGAACATGGTTCAGGTCTGATTATCGAGTGGGTGATTTTTAAGGTTTACAGGTGAACATCCAGTTAGTGTGTGTATTTAAGGGAAGGTTTAGTGTTGGTTCACTGCAGTTCTGCTGCAGTCAAATATGTTTCTGTAGTTGGCTTGTCTTGTCGAGTTTGTGTGCTGAAGGTTGATGTCAAATTTTTTTTTTCTTTTTCTTTTTTCTTTCGAAAAGCAAACACCTGCACCCAACACACCCTTCAGCCCTCACGCTAAGATCTGAGCCTGAAGATTAAGAGGGGAAAATAATAACTGACAGATTACCACGCGCCCCCTATTGTCTTTTCCCCTCGACTTCAAAGCGAGTGAAGTTTCAAAGCTGTTCGAGCTGCCACAGATATAAAGCCTCTTCTGATCGCCAACATTTCAGACGTTTTGGTCGAGCACACAATGTCCTCTGTTCAAGGCTGTTCTCAACTTGTTTTTATGTTGTTGGTTTTTTTTTTGTTGGTTTTTTTTTTTTGCATCTGTCGTGATGCGATTTTAAACTTTGCCGCTTTCGGATTTGCCCACAATGTACCATCATTTTTTGTTCATTTTTGTGCTAAAAAAAAAAAAATAAAAAGCGAACTTGCGGTGACTGTCTTCTACTCAAAAGTATCAAAAGACATAAAACGGTGTCCACAGCGTTCGTTTTTTATTAATGCTATTCGTGAATATGACCTTTCTCCTCTCCTCTCTTTGCCTGAAAGGTGTTGTGGAAGGCGACCTGGCAGCTGTAGAAGCCTACAAGTCATCGGGAGGCGACATCGCGCGACAGCTGACGTCGGACGAGGTGCGCCTGTTAAACCGGCCCTCGGCGTTTGATGACGGCTTCACGCTGGTTCACCTCGCTATCCGCTTCCAGAGACAGGACATGCTGGCAGTGTTACTCACAGAGGTCAGTAGTGACAACCCGAGACATCCGTATCTTTCAGCAGTCGCCCGCCCTCAGCCATGGGCTCTTTTGAAATCTGCGTCTGCAACCACACGCACGACAGTATTTGAAAAACACCGATATACACTTGTTATGAGATCGTATCGTAGATCATTGTCTTATCGTTCTGTAAAACTGATGCGAATTCGAAGCCTTTTTCTCTTTCACTACAAACTTGTAGTGAAGTACGTGACTAAGGTAAGACCGAGCGAACGGAGCACTTCAAACGAAACACTCCTGGTTTTAGGTTTTAGGTGTCGAAAATTGCTCGACCTCATCTTCAAGCAGAATGCACTTAAAGCAATAGAGTTTTTTTTTAATTTAAGAATATGAACATATTTTTGTTTATAAAAAAAAAAAAAAAAAAAAAAACAGACCAGAAACTGCATTATAAGAATTGGCGGGCGTCGGACGGACACGACGCCCTTGAATTCCAGTACGATTGTTGCAGTGCTTTTTTTGTTGTTGTTGTTGTTGTTGTTTTTTGCGCGTCAGAGATGATGCAGAGTTTTCTTGCAAAGTCTCTTAATCTCAGCATCCAGTGAGATCAGCCGGGAGGCATCAAGGCCAAAAAGGATTTGTAAATAGGAAGGTTACGCGCTCCCGGTGCACGAAGCACATCATACTTTCACTCGCCGGTCTCCGGTGTGATAGCCATCCCTCTGCTGGTAATTATTTGATGTTGTTAGTGTTGTTTATGCAACGGAGACGGCGCGCGTGTGTGTGTGTGTGTGCGCGCGCGCGTGTGTTTGTGTGTGTGTGTGTGCGCGCGTGCGAGCCTGCAGTGTACACACGCTTAGGTTGATTGCGGCTCACTTGCCGTCAGCGCTGTGATCCCAGATTATCTGTATACACACCTCTCCTCCCACACTCAGCCACTGCCCCACTTTCTCCCCTCCCCTCCCCTCCCCGAGAGATTGAGTGAGTAACCACTGGATCCCGTCGCTAAAACGCTTCAAAGCTGACAATCTGCCTCAACACCCAAACACGTCTGCTCTTCCTCCGGTCTTGAGGCGCACGTTACATTTGATCAGGGAAAGTAAAATTAGCTCCGGTCAGAGAGTCATTCGAGTCTTCTGCCTGAACACGCAAAAAAAAAAAAAAAAAAAAAGTCACATCTTTGTTGTTTTTTTTAAGTGCTCAGGCTCCATCTGTGCTGGAAAAATATTTTTAAGGGCATCTCCTGAAATTCTCTGGATTTGTTTAAACAGCAGAACAGATGAGATTGTCTCGAGCTCATTGCTGGGAGGGGCGGGGGGGGTGGGGCATCTCTCCCTCAGGATTTCTCTCTGCAGAAGAAAATCGTATCACTTTTACGTTATTGAAAAGACCCTTTTGATAAATGCTCACGTTGTGGAGTGTACACTACGTTGCATTATCCCTCCAGAATTCCTCTTGACTTCTTTTCTTCTGTTTTAAAGCCTGCAGTTGTCCAGCCTCTCCGCATTTATTTAATGTCTCAGACAAAATGATTTCTTCTGTCCAGATCTCTTTATTTGACCACCTTTGATCACGTCCCGAGAGCCACTTTACCAAAGTCACAAGTGACTTATTTTAGGCCGCTGAAGCTGGGAGCTGTTTGTTTCTACTCTTTTAAGAGCTCACTGGAGTCTTTGATACAGTTGGCCTCGCAGCGTGCAGCTGAAACACCTTGAAAGTTGGTTGCTGAGCCATTTCTTGTTGGTTGTGGTCGTGTCGCTTGTGAAATACGACCTTCCGCAATCGCTAGAAATGCTCTTGCTCAATTCTCTGTCTCGTATACTCTTGATGCAGATCATACTCCCTTCCCCTTCCCCTTCCCCTCTCCTCTCCGCAGGTGTCCCAGCAGGCAGCCAAGTGCATTCCAGCCATGGTGTGTCCCGAGCTAACGGAGCAGATCCGTCGAGAGGTCGCCGCCTCTCTTCACCAGCGCAAGGGAGACTTCACCTGTTATTTCCTCACTGACCTGGTGACCTTCACCCTGCCTGCAGGTCAGCAGCTCATCGGCAAAAACTATTTTACACACATATATATATATATACCCAAAAATATAAGCTCTTTGGTGGAAGCAGGCTAAAAGCAACAGCAAAATTCATGAATGTGATAACATGAATTCCAGAAGCTGCCAACGTACTTGCAACTCTGTAGCTGAAGAAGCCCAGTCTAGTCGTTCCCTCTCTCCAACTGTGCAGCAGAATGCTTGTTTTGTTGACTTGTGGCAAGAAATTGCTTGTTGTTGAGATGCCGAGGGTACATAATGCTGCGGTTGTCTCCAGCTGCCAGAACATGGAGGCTACCTCTGGCTCACTGTTTTGAGTATTGTTCTTGAATATACCGGCCCTCCAACCATGCGCGTCTCTCGTTCATTTAGTATTTTGTTTGCCGGTGTCTTTCTGTAAAATGACATGCCTGCGTTGCTCTTCCTGTTGGGATTTCATTGTGCGGAACAGCTATTATGGCTGCGTCTGTTGCTGGTAGCTAAGCTAAGGATTTTTGTCGTGCCGAGTGTTCGGGACAATGCCGACCTTGGCTTCTGGCCACTATAGAAACCCGTTCTGTTCAGTTCCACAAAGTCAATGCATTCATTTATTTTAGCTAAAGAATAAGCTACTGTGTTGACGAGAGCTCAGAGCACGCAGTGAAAGGCAGCGCTGTTGTGGAACGAACAAAACATGGTGGTTTGAGTTCAAATGAGCCACGGCAGAAATACTTTCTAGTTGCCTTTTTTTTTTTTTTTTTTTTTTTGGGGGGGGGGGGGGGGTCATTTTGTGTTGCAGGTATTTAAAATAAAGATAAATGCATTCGTAACTGAAATAATTCCCTGCACTGCTCTCTCTCTCTGTCTCGCTTCAGTTCTGTCATTTCTTCTTTTTCAGACATTGAGGACTTGCCCCCGGCTGTTCAGGAGAAATTGTTCGACGAGGTGCTGGACCGAGACGTTCAGAAAGGTGAAACGTTCACTCCTCCGTCTTCACGACTTAATGTTGCGGTAAAAACCTGTCGCGCGCCGCGCGCATGCGCCGATGCAGCGGCTTTGAAAGTGTGTGAGAAAAAGGAGAACCAGCGATCGTCCTTGCTTCTTGGCAAACGGTGGCGGCCCCCCCTCATAACCTGCGTACTATAACGGGGAGGCTGCAGAGTGCCGGCAGTGTTGTGTTACTTGTATTTCCCCTCTCGCCGACATAGTTTTTTTTTTTTTGTGCCTGCCTGCTCGTCACTCTGCCAGAGCTGTCCGTCTTTATCGTGTGCACCGGTCACTAATCAGCCTAATCGAGTTTTAGGGATTTCTCTGATCCCCCGCTGAACGATTGTACTTCCTTTCGGTCCTCCCCGCACACACACACACACACACACACACACACACACACACACACACACACACACACACAAACAAACACATTTAAAAGGCTTTCTTAATTTGGTTTCCTGCTTATTTGTGCACCGTGTTTAATCATCCGAATGGGTCCAAACATTAGGCACTACGGTACAAAGCCTTTCTAGGTGTGTTTGTTTTCACTCAAATTCCAAGTTTTGGTGGACGCGTGGACGTGAACAGCAAACTTTGTTACGGGATTAGGACGAGGACGTCGGACACGGCTTAAACCACGATTACCCGACCTCGTAAGCCCCGCGCAAACTTTTCCTAGAGGTGCATCGTGTGGCTGCCTTTGCAGGGGGGGGGGAAGAAAAAAAACAGCACACAAAAATATCACGGTAGCGTAAAGAAGCTTTGTGTAGTTGTGTCCAGAATAACCATAACTCTGATTTCAGATGCACAAAACTATATTGATTTTTGCTCTGGTGTTTTTTTTTTTTTTTTAATAAACTAAAAAGCTGAGCTACTAAATAAATCAGACATTGTTCTGTCTGCAGCAATTTGAGGTTAAAGACACTCGGCTCCACCAAGCAAAGCAGCCAAAAAAAAAAGAAAAAAAAGAACGGCTGATGCTTCACTCGCATTTTGCAAACAAGTTTCTGCAGTACAATAAATATTAACACGTGCTAACACGTATTCGTGTCTGTTGACTGTAAATCTAATTTGTTTTCCTGCTGTAACCTTACCCGGGATAGTTATTTTGTTTAGCGGCGTGCACGCAGACGTCGTTACGTCAAAATCTATTTTCGCAGATGTGAGTAGTTATTAACCCTCTCCAAAACAGTCCTTTCAAATAGCATCACCTGTCTCGCAAGGAAAAGAAACGCACCACGGCCTCTGTAAAGCTCCCGACAGCCGCCCGGTGTTGCATTTCTCGGCACAACGTGTTCTCTCTGTGGTTCAGCAATCAGCGCTACCGAGAGGCTTTTTTTTGTTGTTGCAGAGATACAGTACTCTGTTTCCCCCCCCCCCCCACCCCCTCCTCCTCCCATCTCTTGTTTAGAACTCGAAGAGGAGTCTCCCATCATCAACTGGTCCCTGGAGCTGGCGACTCGGTTGGACAGTCGACTGTACGCCCTGTGGAACCGCACGGCCGGGGACTGCCTCCTGGACTCCGTGCTGCAGGCCACGTGGGGCATCTACGACAAGGACTCGGTGCTGCGCAAGACCCTCCACGACAGCTTGCACGACTGCTCTCACTGGTGAGGCCTGCAGAGCGGGAACCAGAGTACAGATTAGTGTGTTACAGGCCCTCCTTTTGAGAAATTGCAACCTGCGAACAGCGCCAGGTCTCGAGCTGTCTCGCGCTGTCCCAGACAGACTGCGTGGACATAATGCACCACACGGTCAGCAGCAGTAACACCGGTGACAGCAATGCGAGGCAGCGCTGGTGAGTTTGCCGTTTAGGGAGACTAATTCTAATTAGCGGGCGTTTTAATTAAGGCAAAACAAGGTCAAAATACTGCAGTTTTTTTTTTTTTTTTTGTCTGTCTATATACTTTAGACTGAATAAACAAGTGTGTTTTTACACTGACTTCTCGAGCACTGCGGCGTTAGGTTCCAGTTAAAAGACATCCATGTTTTTCCTTTTAGTATTTAGCTACAATACAACAGAAATGTTGACAAAAAGTAAGATGGTTTAGTTTTAGTGCAGCTAAAAGCAACAGTTTAATGTTACATGTTGTTTTCATTTAACATTGCATGACTAGGGGACATGTGCTTTTGAGTTTGGGATTTACAGTTTTCTCAGAATCCAGAGTTTGGATTGCCGGCTCACGCAGAGATCTGAGACCTTGATGTGGAAATGAGAGGGTTTGACCAGGGCTTCTGTCCAGTTGGACATAAAACAAATATTAGAGCCAATCAATAAACTCTGGTGTCCTTTTTGGTGTACAAAATACAAGTTTGAAGCCATGTACCATCCAAATACTATACAAATTGAGTAGTACATTCTGTCTTGACATTCAATTATGTCTTTAAAAAAAAAAAAAAAAGTCGTTAAAATTACTCCCGTCCAGAACCTTGGAAAAAGCAAATGTTTTTATTTTTTTTTTAATTTTGAAAGTTGACCTGAAATGTGCATCGTCAGCGTACGAGGGGCAATCAAAAAGTTCTGGGACCGCTCCCGTTGCATGAAAATGGAGCACTGTGAGGTCCCGGGAGCAGAAACTACAGCTTCATGAGTATTCCGACTGACGCTCATCAACATCAGCGCTCAAGTTACGCACATTTTTGTGACCACCGATCCGCTTTTGGCAGTTTCACCATCGACCTGATCAGAGAGCGCGCATAAAATTTGATGTCAAATTTTTTTTTTTTGGGGGGGGGGGGGGGGACAGAAAGAAGTCGCGGGGAGTCCAATCCTGTGAGCGACGGTTGTATTGTCGCGGGTGGTCACGGTAGATTTTGTCTTAAGGGTCGCCGCGGACGACCGTCCCCACGTTTGACGCCAAAAATCCCTATTTCGACACGATAAGCCGCCGTCACCCGACCTAAACCAACCGCGACAGAAATGGAGGACGGTGGAGTCGACGGCGGCCCCGACGCCCTTTTCTGCAACGGAGGTCAAACGACGTCGCGGCCTCAACAAGTCGGTGTGCTTGTGTTTTTGGGCAGGTTCTACACGCGCTGGAAGGAGTGGGAGTCGTGGTATTCCCAGAGCTTCGGCCTCCACTTTTCCCTCCGAGAGGAGCAGTGGCAGGAGGACTGGGCTTTCATCCTGTCCCTCGCCAGCCAGGTACACGGACGCAAAGGCGCCCGACATCGAGACGGAGCGCAGGGTGCACGAATTATGCGAGAGGCTTTACTGATCTTGCCACAGCGTACTTCATCTGCAATGCCCCCCAACCCCCCCCCCCCCTCCCTGAAAGTGCATCCTGTCTGTCACCAGCGCTTCTCTGCTTCCCGCCGCTCCGTTGTGACCTCACCGACTAAGTATTTTGGGCGGGTTGTTATTATGTCGGGGTGTGAAAGCTCAAGTCATTGTGTGCGTGTTTTTTGTTTTTGTTTAGTTTTTTTTTTTTTTTAATGTTTTGCAGCACGCTGCGGTAGCTTGGCAGCATTTAAGAATCCTGACTTTGTAGTTTCACCCGCTCCGGCCTCTTCAGCTAACCGGTCGCTGTTGTTTTTTGTTTTGTTTTGGGTTTTTTTTGTTTGCTTTTGGGTTGTTGTTGTTTTTTTTAACTGTTTTTGGTGTTGTGTTTTCATTCCACAGCCGGGATCCAGCTTGGAGCAGACCCACATCTTCGTTCTCGCGCACATACTTCGCAGGCCCATCATCGTCTACGGAGTGAAGTATTACAAAAGTTTCCGTGGCGAAACGCTCGGGTACACCCGTTTTCAAGGTGAGCAGTCAGCTGATCGTCTGAACGAACTTCCGCTCTGCTCGAACGTCGTTCGAGCGCAGCTTCGTTCCGGTGGGCGTCCCAACGACCGGACTTTGTGGGATAGCTGCGGCCTTACATGCGTCTGCGCTGCTGACGTAGCCGACGGAACTTCCCCTAACTTGTATTTTACGTCCTGTATCGGTCTTTTTTGTTTTATCGTGCGACTCCAAATAACATAAACGACGTTAAAAAAAAAAGAAGAAAGAAACGCCACTATGCGTTCGCGGGAGCCCTTTCAGGATTGCACTGCGGTGCAGGAAAATGTTCCACGCGCACACCGAGGACATGTAGCGGAACATATGTAAACCATCGCGCCATCCTGTGGGAGTGGAGAGCGGAGTCCACCTTTACGGCGCGCAGTAAAAACAAGTCTGGATTCAATTTGTCTGCTGAGTGATGCTGTGCAGGGGATGATGGGAGTGCTCTGCAAGGGCCAAATGCTTGTGGTAAAGTCTGCCTGATGGATCAGTGATTTACTGTTGCCAGGAGCCCAAAAAACAGAGAGGAAGGCATGCTTAGAGGGGGAGGGGGAGGGAGGGAGGGAGGGAGGAGGGTGGGTAGGAGGGAGGGAGGGAAGGAGAGGAGGTTGGGCAGGAGGGAGGGAGGGAGAGAGGGTGGGTAGGAGGGAGAGGAGGGTGGGAGGGAGGAGAGGAGGGAGGGACGGAAGGAGAGGAGGTTGGGCAGGAGGGAGGGAGGGAGAGAGGGTGGGTAGGAGGGACGGAAGGAGAGGAGAGGAGGGGTGGGAGGGAGGGAGGGAGGAGAGGAGGGTGGGTAGGAGAGGAGGAGGGTGGGTAGGAGAGGGAGGGAGGGTGGGAGGCAGGGAGGGATGGGAGGAGGGTGGATGGGAGGAGGGAGGGTGGGTGGGAGGGAGGGGAGGAGAGGAGGGTGGGTGGGAGGGAGATGAGGGTGGGTGGGACGGAGAGGAGGGTGGGTAGGAGAGAGGAGAGGAGGGTGGGAGGCAGGGAGGGAGGGAAGGAGAGGAGGGAGGGAGGAGAGGAGGGTGGGTGGGAGGGAGATGAGGGAAGGAGAGGAGGGTGGGTGGGAGGGAGATGAAGGAAGGAGAGGAGGGTGGGTAGGAGAGAGGAGAGGAGAGGAGGGTGGGAGGCAGGGAGGGAGGGAAGGAGAGGAGGGAGGGAGAGGAGGGAAGGAGAGGAGGGTGGGTGGGACAGAGAGGAGAGGAGAGGAGAGGAGAGGAGAGGAGAGGAGAGGAGAGGAGAGGAGAGGAGAGGAGAGGAGAGGAGAGGAGAGGAGAGGAGAGGAGAGGAGAGGAGAGGAGGTGTCTCAGTTAAAGTGACCAAGCGAACCCAGTAAAACCACAGCGGCCACTCGGAGAGCAGCAGAGCGAGACCTGTCAATCATGGTGTCAGTCACGGAGGTCGTCACGGAACCCAAAACATACGAGACACAAATAGCGAGCGCGTCGTGTTCTCCACATTGTTTTCCGGGGAACCAGCACTGCATTTTCAAGTCGGCATCGACAGCATGTCGTTTCCAACAAAGCACATTTATACAAACGTCCTGCTTCTCTGCACAAGCGAGAAAAAAATGGCGCCGTGTCTTTCTCTCTCTTTGTTTGTGAGTTATAATTACTTTATAAAACATGATGGATTGTTACTAAACAAGAACTCCAGTGTTCTGCTGCATAATTAACCCTTCACGGTGGGTTTTTACTCTCCGAGTATTATCACATTGTGGGACTTTCTCTTAAGTGAAAAGACTTTTCCCAACTTATCTTATTAAATTCAACTTGTTTCTTATATTATTTACTTTCAGCTTGTGCTAAAAAAAAATTTTTTTTTTTTTTTTTTATTCTCATTTGTATAAGAACATTTTTTTTATTGAAGAAGAAAAAAAAAATACCCAGCAATCCAAATATTTTAACTCTCAAGCTTGATTTTTAATTGCAGTGCGAGAAATTTGACCTTCAAAGTCTTTAAAAAAAAAAAATTTTTTTAAAAAAGCCATAAATCACCGTTCACATAGCAACGCTGAACTTTTTCTTTTGAAGAAAGCTTCACCTGCAGCCGTTAGTTACGCCGTCCTAAAAGTGAGTTAACGTCCTGTGGTGTTTTTACGAGCAATTCCAACGTGAAGAGGAACGTTTGTTTTTATTACAGTCGAACCGTAAAAGCGCCGAGAACTCCTCGGGGGGAACCTCCGTGACGCCGACGTGAGTCTGCTCAGAACAAATGAACAACCGAGTGGTCTTTAACAACTTTGGAGACACTGAAATGTCACCGTTGATATAACTGCTGCCATGTTTCCGGTACGTGCGCTCGTGATGAGCGTGTGTTTCTGCAATAACACAAAGGTCATCGTGTGACGTCTCTTCACGTCACCGCCTCCGACTGGTCCAGATGAACTGTTGGAAAAACAAGAATTAAAAACCTTCTCTTTGTGTCCTCCTCCTCCTCCTCCTCCTTCGCCTCCTCTTCCTCCTTCACCTCCTCCTTCACCTCCTTCTTCACCTCCTACTTCTTCACATCTTCCTTCTTCACTCCCTCCTCCTTCACCTCTTCCTTCTTCACCTCCTCCTTCACCTCCTCTTCCTTCTTCACCTCCTCCTTCTTCACATCTTCCTTCTTCGCCTCCTCCTTCACCTCTTCCTTCTTCACCTCCTCCTTCTTCACCTCCTCCTCCTTCACCTCTTCCTTCTTCGCCTCCTTCTTCACCTCCTCCTTCACATCTTCCTTCTTCACCTCCTCTTCCTTCTTCACCTCCTACTTCTTCACATCTTCCTTCTTCACCTCCTCCTTCTTCACTTCCTCCTCCTCCTCCTCCTTCACCTCTTCCTTCTTCACCTCCTCCTTCACCTCCTCTTCCTTCTTCACCTCCTACTTCTTCACATCTTCCTTCTTCGCCTCCTCCTTCTTCACCTCCTTCACCTCCTCTTCCTTCTTCACCTCCTACTTCTTCACATCTTCCTTCTTCGCCTCCTCCTTCTTCACCTCCTCCTCCTTATTTACCTCCTACTTCTTCACATCTTCCTTCTTCCCCTCCTCCTCCACCTCCTCCTTCACCTGCTTCTTCACATCTTCCTTCTTCACCTCCTCCTCCTTCTTCTCCTCCTCCTTCACCACCTCCTCCTCCTCCTCCAGGTGTGTACTTGCCTCTTTTGTGGGAGCAGAGTTTCTGCTGGAAGAGCCCCATCGCTCTGGGCTACACGCGAGGCCACTTCTCAGCACTGGTTGCCATGGAGAACGACGGCTTCGACAATCGCGGCGCGGGCGCCAACCTCAACACGGACGACGACGTGACGGTCACGTTCCTGCCGCTGGTCGACAGCGAGAGGAAGCTGCTTCACATTCACTTCCTCTCAGCGCAGGAAGTAAGGAGCCCCCAACCCCCCAACCCCCCCCCCCTCTTTTACCGAGTTCAGCGTTTTCTTGTCTGTGCTTTTAAATTCAGGCGCCGATTGACGTGTTTTCCGTCGTGAATCCTGTTTCCTCGTCCGTGTGTCCACACACGAGGCGCCGCGCGTCTCCAGCGAAATTAGTGAAACGGCTCCCGCTGATGCTCATGTCCTCATGTCCCCCCTGTCCTCCAGATGGGTAACGAAGAGCAGCAGGAGAAGCTCCTGCGGGAGTGGCTGGACTGCTGCGTGACGGAGGGCGGCGTCCTGGTGGCCCTCCAGAAGAGCTCGCGCCGCCGCAACCACCCGCTCGTCACCCAGATGGTGGAGAAGTGGCTGGACGGCTACCGGCAGATCCGGCCCTGCGCCTCCCTGTCCGACGGCGAAGAGGACGACGACGACGACGACGAGTGACAAAACTTGAAAGCGGAGGGAGACGGTCCGCCGGGGGGGAGGGGGGAGGTCGGGGAGGGGCCGGACTCCTCCCCCTCCCCCTCTCTCAAAGTTTTACGCTATTTTTTTTTTTTAATTATTATTATTATTATTATTTTTTTTTCCTTTCCTGACACGGACAAACTGTGAAAGCCTTCAGGAGAGGACCGGGAACCACCACGCCCCCAACCAACCAACCAACCAACCAACCAACCAACCAACCAAACAACCAACCAACCAACCAACCAACCAACCAACCAAACAACCAACCAACCAACCAAACAACCAACCAACCAACCAACCAACCAACCATCCAACCAACCAACCAACCAACCACCTCCGACAGAAGACACCCGCCGCTCTTCCGTCCCCCACGGGCACTTGGGACGTCCAACCCTAAAAACACGCTCGGACCAAACCCGAGACTCACCAAACTCCGCCGCTGCGACACACAGACGCGCGGGGGAAGAGAGAATAAAGGTTTACGAATGCAAACGACCTTTCGATTTGTTTTGAGTTTCAAATGTTAAAGGTAAAAAACTAAAAAAAAAAAAAAAAAACACAAAAAAAAACAACTAAAAACAAAAAACACGACTCTTTACCCATAGATGTAAATGCATGTGGTTGTTTAAAAAAAAAAAAGAAAAGAAGAAAAAAGACAGCAAAACGAGTATAAGGAAATATACCAGCATTGAATTAAATGAAGACTTTATATCCGTTCAGTATGGGCACTGACAAAAGCACATTTCCAAATTGATCTTTCGATGGTTTTTTTTTTTCTTCTTCCAGTTGTATAAGAGTTGGGCTTATTTGGCGTTTTGTTTTTTCTGAACGGGCGGGGGACAAAGCCAATAAATATCATTATCTTTAGAAAACCAGAGATTGTGTAATAATAAATGGACTTTAATCCTTATTACTAAGCACTGCACATTTATTAAAACATTTCTATATAAATACAGTATCATTGCTTGAATTAAGGTCATATATGAAGCTCTTGAAAAGGGGGATTTCTTTTTCTTTTTTGTTTTTTCTCTCCCCTTTACAAGTCGAATCTACACTCACTAAGGTTTTTAGCACACTAACTTTCATGTTGGGTCTTTGGTTTACCTTTATTCACACTGATTGAACCGAGAAGTTGTGTGTGTGTGTGTGTGTGTTTGTTTTCTTCTCTGAATTTATTTGACATATTTATTGTTTGGAAACTTGTTTGAGCTAATAAGAGCTTTCTGTACATTTATATATATATATATATATATATATTTTTTTTTCTCCCCTTTTTGTGTGTTTTGGTGAATTTCTCTCAATCTTGATGAAGACATGTTGCGCAGAAACGCTGCCGCTGTGAGGAAAGAACCAATCATGACCGTCGGTGGAAAGTTTACTTGCGTCGCTGCGTGCGGTTTAAGTACCTCATCTCGGATGCCTAAAATCTGGTGCTTTTTTTTTTCCCCCCTTCTCTTCCCGGGCGAGCGAGACGCGTTCAACGTGGACGTACAACCCGGCGTCGCGCTCGTCTTCTCGCTTCCCGTTTTTGTTCCTTCCCCTTCCCGGCGTTCGCCTGTCGAAGGTCCGCCCCTCGTGGCGCGCGTCAGTTCACCTCCTCTGTAAAGCCCGTTTGTTTGCTGTCATTATGTGAACCCATCTTTTTGATTAGGGTCGTTGTGAGAGATTGCGACATATAAAAAACCAAAGCTGACAGGAAAAACTGAAATAAAAACAAACAAAAAAAACAAGTTGTTCCTTTTTTTTTTTGTTGTTGTTTTTTTTGTTGTTTTTTTTTGCTGTGATTGTTTGCATTTTGTTCTTTCTTGCCATTGCGTACCGTAACCTCGTTTTCGTGTTTCATTCAAGTCATACGCGGTTTAAGCATCACCTGTATGTTGCTTTGTATTTATGCAATAGTTGCAGTTGTGACTATGATGGTTTGTGGATTTAGGCCTGACTTCACTAAACAGAGTGTAACGCAAACAACAGGCAAAATAAGGAAAAATAAAATAAAATAAAGGAAAACCTTTTTGAATGTCCAACTAAACTGTTTGCCCGTCTCAAATTCTTAACTGCAAACCCGTGTATCAGGTCATATTGGGATTTTCAATTTCATGATATTTTAACATTTTTAAGCTTTTTTTTTTCTTTTTTTTTATTGATTTGTTTTTATATTTTGGAGGACATGAAATTTTGGACCAAGATAATTTATGACATTGGATGAAATGAGATTTTTTTTTTAATGAAAAAAAGTTGCACTATAGCGTGATGTTTTTTCATATTTTGGACAACATACAATGCCCTATGATGTTTTCTTCATATTTTGGACAACATACAATAGCCCTAGGTTTTTTTTATTTTTGAGATCAGAATAAAGTCATGCTATAGCCTTACATTATTTTTTACTTATTTGGATGAAAAAAAGTTGCATGTTTTTTCATATAGCGTGATGTTTTTTCATATTTTGGACGACATACAACAGCCCTAGGTTTTTCGGATTTATGGGATGAGAATAAAGTCATACTATAGTCTTACGTTTTAAAATTTGGATTAAAAAAAAGTCATACTATAGTATGATGTTTTTTTCATATTTTGGACAACATACAATAGCCCTAGGTTTTTTTTTATTTTTGAAATGAGAATAAAGTCATGCATTATTATTACACATTAATACACATACAATACACATTAATACACATTCCACATTATTTAAAAAAAAAAATTTGGATGAAAAAAAGTTGCACTATAGCGTGATGTTTTTTCATATTTTGGACGACATACAATGACGTATGATGTTTTCTTCATATTTTGGACAACATACAATAGCCCTAGGTTTTTTTTTATTTTTGAGATCAGAATAAAGTCATGCTATAGCCTTACATTATTTTTTAATTATTTGGATGTAAAAAAGTTGCACTATAGCGTGATGTTTTTTCATATTTTGGACGACATACAACAGCCCTAGGTTTTTCAGATTTATGGGATGAGAATAAAGTCATACTATAGTCTTACGTTTTAAAAAAAAAAAAATTTGGATTAAAAAAAAGTCATACTATAGTATGATGTTTTTTTCATATTTTGGACAACATACAATAGCCCTAGGTTTTTTTGATTTTTGAAATGAGAATAAAGTCATGCATTATTATTACACATTAATACACATACAATACACATTAATACACATTCCACATTATTTAAAAAAAAAAAAAAATGGATGAAAAAAAGTTGCACTATAGCGTGATGTTTTTTCATATTTTGGATGACATACAATGACGTATGATGTTTTCTTCATATTTTGGACAACATACAATAGCCCTAGGTTTTTTTTAAATTTTGAGATCAGAATAAAGTCATGCTATAGCCTTACATTATTTTTTAATTATTTGGATGTAAAAAAGTTGCAGTATAGCGTGATGTTTTTTCATATTTTGGACGACATACAACAGCCCTAGGTTTTTCGGATTTATGGGATGAGAATAAAGTCATACTATAGTCTTACGTTTTTTTTTTTTAAATTTTTTTGGATTAAAAAAAAGTCATACTATAGTATGATGTTTTTTTCATATTTTGGACAACATACAATAGCCCTAGGTTTTTTTGATTTTTGATTAAAGTCATGCATTATTATTACACATTAAGATATAACATTCATACATTATTATTACACATTATGATACATAGCATACAATACATATTTTGGACAACATACAATAGCCCTAGGTTTTTTTAATACACATTCCACATTATAAAAAAAAAAAAAATTTGGATGTGTTTTTCAAAAAGTTGCATGCTACTATAGCGTGATGTTTTTTCATATTTTGGACAACATACAATTATTATTACACATTAATACACATACAATACACATTAATACACATATGATGTTTGCACTATAGCGTGATGTTTTTTCATATTTTGGATCTTCATATTTTGGACAACATACAATAGCCCTAGGTTTTTTTTAAATTTTGAGATCAGAATAAAGTCATGCTATAGCCTTACATTATTTTTTAATTATTTGGATGAAAAAAAGTTGCAGTATAGCGTGATGTTTTTTCATATTTTGGACGACATACAACAGCCCTAGGTTTTTCAGATTTATGGGATGAGAATAAAGTCATACTATAGTCTTACGTTTTTTTTTTTTAAATTTTTTGGATTAAAAAAAAGTCATACTATAGTATGATGTTTTTTTCATATTTTGGACAACATACAATAGCCCTAGGTTTTTTTGATTTTTGAAATGAGAATAAAGTCATGCATTATTATTACACATTAATACACATACAATACACATTAATACACATTCCACATTATATATTTTTTTTTAAATTTTGGATGAAAAAAAGTTGCACTATAGCGTGATGTTTTTTCATATTTTGGACGACATACAATGACGTATGATGTTTTCTTCATATTTTGGACAACATACAATAGCCCTAGGTTTTTTTTTATTTTTGAGATCAGAATAAAGTCATGCTATAGCCTTACATTATTTTTTAATTATTTGGATGTAAAAAAGTTGCAGTATAGCGTGATGTTTTTTCATATTTTGGAAAAAACAGCCCTAGGTGAGAATAAAGTCATACTATAGTATGATGTTTTTTTATGATGTTTTTTTCATATTTTGGACAACATACAATAGCCCTAGGTTTTTTTGATTTTTGAAATGAGAATAAAGTCATGCATTATTATTACACATTAATACACATACAATACACATTAATACACATTCCACATTATTTAAAAAAAAAAAAATTTGGATGGAAAAAAGTTGCACTATAGCGTGATGTTTTTTCATATTTTGGATGACATACAATGACGTATGATGTTTTCTTCATATTTTGGACAACATACAATAGCCCTAGGTTTTTTTTAATTTTTGAGATCAGAATAAAGTCATGCTATAGCCTTACATTATTTTTTAATTATTTGGATGTAAAAAAGTTGCAGTATAGCGTGATGTTTTTTCATATTTTGGACGACATACAACAGCCCTAGGTTTTTCGGATTTATGGGATGAGAATAAAGTCATACTATAGTCTTACGTTTTTTATTTTTAGCCCTAGGTTTTTTTTTATTTTTGAAATTTTTGGATTAAAAACAAGTCATACTATAGTATGATGTTTTTTTCATATTTTGGACAACATACAATAGCCCTAGGTTTTTTTTTATTTTTGAAATGAGAATAAAGTCATGCATTATTATTTTTAACATTAATACACATACAATACACATTAATACACATTTTTTTTATTTATTTAAAAAAAAACTATAGGATGATAAAAGCCCTAGTTGCACTGAGAATAAAGTCATGATGTTTTTTCATATTTTGGACGACATACAATGACGTATGATGTTTTCTTCATATTTTAGACAACATACAATAGCCCTAGGTTTTTTGGGATGAGAATAAAGTCCTACAATAGTATGATAGAAGACATAGCTTATGTTTGTTTTATGACTTTTTTTTTTTAGATGTGTCCATACCTCAAGCTGGAATTGAACCCATGACCTTCTCACTGTGAGGCAGCAGCACTAACCACTGTACCACTGTGCCTGTGGTAGTAGAGCAGTCTTTTTTTCATTTTATAGTATGATGTTTTCTTCATATTTTAGACGACATACTATAGCCTTACGTTTTTTGGATTTTTGGGATGAGAATAAAGTCATACTATAGCCTTACGTTTTTTTTTTTTGTATTAAAAAAAAGTCACACTATCGTATGATATTTTGGAAGACATACCTTAAGTTTGTTTTATTTCATGTATTTTTTTGGGGCTGTATACATACCTCAAGCTGGAATTGAACCCATGACTTTCTCACTGAGGCAGCAGACACTAACTACTATACCGCTGCGCCTGTGCTAGTATAGCAATTTTTTTTTTTCATGCTATAGTACGACGTTTTCTTCATATTTTAGACAACATACTATCGCCCTGTTTTTTTTTTTTTTTTTGGGATGAGAATAAAGTCCCAGTTCTTTTTTTTTGGATGAAAAAAAAAATCAAGACTATAGTATGATGTTTTTTCACATTTTGGACACCACTAGTTTGTAATATAATTAAAATTCATATTACCACATGTAAAAACAATTGAGACATTTCAATCAATAGCAGACAATTTATTACACGATAAATACAGTGTCAACATGTGTTTCTTTTATACATTTAGATGTAATGAACATGGGTTCTCTTTGCATCCTTAGAGCTCTGACAATAAAAAATACATCGGCTGTCATTTTCACCCCCCCCCCCCCCAGGTGTTTGAGGCACCCGGCTTACAAAAGTTTTGTCAGCTGGTGCCGCGGGGGGTCTGGTCAGGACAGTGAGGGTGTTCATTCCCTCACGTGTTGTCCTGAGGATACGGTGAGAGGTTGCTGACGCTGCAGGCGACTACGTTGGATCTAGACCACTGCTCGACTGAAGTGGGACATAACCGGCGATGGCGTCTTCCTTGGGAGGTCTGTGGCTCTGGGGGCGTGAATGCTCTGCATCTCCTCAGCATACGATGAACCTTTTCAGATAGGACTTCCATCAGGTCTCGGATGTAACATGAAAAAAGGTGTTTGGCAATCTTTACTTGTCTGTGCTTACAACAAATTATTCTCGATCCCTAACAAATATTTTAGAAAACTCCCAGAACATTTCCAAAACAATTTTTTTTTTTTTTCCAGAACGCTTCCTAACAAATGTTCCTAGAACATTTCTGACGGAATGATCCTGAAAAAAAAGTTTTCAGAACATTCCCTAAGAAATTCCCAGCGAGTTTCCAAAACAATTTTTCCAGAACGCTTCCAAACATTTCCGGAATGTTCCCTAACATAGGTTTCTGGAACGCTTTTGAACAAATGTTCAAGGAACAGTTGTGGCAGAAAAGTCCCTAAAAAAACTTTTTTTTTTTTTTGGATCATTCCCTAAGAAACCACCAGAACGATTCTAAAATAATTTTTCCAGAAAGCTTCCTACCAAATGTTCCTAGAACATTTCTGACAGAATGATCCTTTACAAACATTTTTGGAATGTTTTCAACTAAATGTTTCCAAAACATTGCCTAAAAAAACATTCCCGTAACGTTCCTGTAATGTTTTTCTTAGGAACATTCCCACAACATTTCCCAAAGACAGTTTTCACTGTTTTCTTACAAACACTTTCAGAATGTTTCCCAAAAAACAGTCCCAGAACATTCCCCAAAGAATGTTCCTGGAGTGTTTCTCAAAGAATGCTGCCAGAGTGCCAGAACACTCCCTAACGAATGTTCTTGAAATGTTTCCAACAGAACGATCTCCAACTAAAGTTCCTAGAACATTCCCGAACAAACTTTTTCATTCACAAATGTTCACAAACATTCCTTTGACATTTCCCTAAGAACGTTCCCAGAGCATTTCCAAAAATACAAATGTCCCAGGAATCAAATGTTTTTTGCATTCCCAAACATTCCCAGAATGTTTGCAAAATAATTTTTCCAGAATATTCCCTAAGAAACGTTCTTGGAACATTTCCAACACAACAATCCCTAACTATAGTTCATGGGACGCTCCCAAACAAACATTTCCATTTCCAAATGTTCGCAAACGTTTCTGGAACATTCTCAAAATATTTCCCTCAAAAATGTTCCCGAAACGCTTCTCAAAGAACGCTGCCAGAAGGTTTCCCAATTTTTTTTTTTTTTTTCCCAGAAAACTCCCAAAGAAATGTTCCTGGAACATTCCATAAAAAAAACTTACAAAAGTACCCACAAAGTTTCCCTCAGGACATTCCCAGAATGTTTCCAAAAGAATGTTTCCAGAACGTCCCAGAAGAAACGTTCCCGGAACCGTCACTAACAAATGTTCCAGGAAGATCCCTAGCTAAAGTTTCTGGATCCCTTGGAACGTTTCCAGCACGTTTCCAAAAGAATCCACAATTCCACAATTTTCCTCAAGAAACGTCCCTGGAATATTTCCCAAAGAAAAGTTCTAAGAACGTTTCCAAAAGAATAATTTCCACAACATTCCCTAACAAACGTTCTACACATTTTTTTTCTTCGAGAGAACAATCCCTAACCGAGGTTCCCGGAACGTTCCCTAACATTGTCAGGATGTTTGACTAAGAACATTCCCAGAATGATCCCAAAACAAAAGCTTCCATTCCCAAACATTTGCAAAAGTTTCTGTAACGTTCCCAAGAATGTTTCCCGAAGAACGTTTCCAGAATGTTCCCCAACAAATATTCCCAGAACGGTTTCCACAGACTGTTGCCGGAACATTTCCCAAAGGAAACATCCCCAGAACATTCTTGGAACTTTTCCCTCACAAAAAGTCTCCGAACGTTTCCCGAATAACGTTTCAGTACGTTCCGTAACAAATGGTCTCGGTTCAGTTTTACTGCAGTTATCGCGAAATGAAATTGTTAAATTGTTAATGATTATTAAATTGTTGAATTCAGATTCAAATTTTTAACTGCAATTCGTCAAAGTTCAGAAATTTAAATTTAAACCATAAATAATTCAAAATCACTTCCATCTCTTGCACAGCGACAGATGTCGAAAGCCCCTCTGGTTTAGAGGATTTTAAGCATTTAAAAAAATAAAAAATAAAAAAAATAAAAAATATCCTGTAACAAGCGTCCCAAGAAAAAAAGAAAATGTTCCGCAGAGCCAATCATCAATCAGGACAGTAAGTTTTATTTATTGGTTCCAGCTGCACTGTATGCTATATGTTCACCTTGTACAAGAAACAAATACAAATACTCACACTAAAAACCAAACAACCTGCTAGCAGCTGTCTCTCGCTAACGTCGTGGGGCTTAAAAGGGATGGACGCGGCCGCCGGGAGGGGGGGGCGGGGCGAGGAAGGGGGGGGGGGGGCCCTGGTGAGAGCCGCAGCCGGCTTTCACCAGGGAGCAGAAAAACAAAGAAGAAGAAACTATAAGGAGGAGAGGGCAGGGTCGGTCACAGAAGACTACGGTTATATGAACATTTAACAAGGCAAATACAAATCTAACAGAAGTGAAAACCTTGAACATCAAAAAAACAAATGTACATTTGATATATATATATATATATATATAAAAAAAAATTAAAAAAATACCACAATGGAGAAAGACGTGGAGATGTGAAAAGCAGTAATCCAGAGTCGTCGTTTTTCCTCTGTTCAGATTTAGACAGATTCGAAGGTTGATATTTTTTTTTTTTTTTTTTTTCCTGAGTCGTAGAGATTTACACTTTTTTTTTGTTTGTTTGTTTGTTTGTTTGTTTTTTTCTTCCCCCCCCAAACGCTTTCACACCCGGCCCGGCTTTTTCGCCGCAATTTTTCTCTCTCTCTCTCTCTCTCTCTCTCTCTCTCTCTCGGTCCCTTTGGATGCGAACAGAACAATATTTGGAGCACTGTTCACGACGATGACCAAAATATCGTAGGTACCTCGGTTCAGCAGAGCTGGAAGTTACAACAGCAATATGCAATTGAGGTGACACACTCAACGTACAATATTTAACCATGGACGGCAGCCTGTTTTTTTTTTTTTTTTTTTTTATTTCCTTTTTTCTTTTTATTTATTTATTTTTTTTTTGGTTTGCCTCAGAAGCCAAAAAAACAAAATATCCTTCGACACGTACGGCCCCCGCAGCTCGCCTCTACATCCAGGGGGCCGACCGGGCTCAGCGATCAGAAAAGAGCAAAGGCGGGGGAGTCCAGAATTATGACGGCGACGCCGGACGCCGCTGTCGTCATCAGGTGAGACTTTTTCTTGTCTGCTTAAACGTGTGACTAACTGTAAATTCATTCGTTTTCACGCACCGAAGAAGAAAAGAAAAAAAAAAAAAACACAAATATTCACTTGCGACAGAAACACAGAATATAGGATAAACGGAAGAAAGTTTAAAAAAAACAATAAAAAAAATCATAAAATAAAATAACACAAAGACATTGTTTGTGCTGAAACGGGTGAAACTGAGGGGGGGGGCGAAAGGAGGCGCGAGGGGTCGTCCTGTCGAGCTCTTCCTTCATGCCCGGGGGAGCCCGGCTCAGATTTCCATCCCGCACGTGGTTACAGTCAACGTGTCCCACAAGTCAAGGTGGAATCTCTCTTAAAAAAAACAAACAAACAAAAAAAAACAACTCAAAAGTTAAGATGAAAAACAAAAGAATCGCTTAAATCAACGAAGAACAAAAAAAAAAAAAAAAAAAAAAAAAAGATATGGAGGGACGAGAGATTTCAGCTCTTCGGGCGTATGACTCCGACGGTCAGTCCCATCTTCCGCGTGGCAGCTCGTGTGCGCGTTAACGTCCACCGTCCTCACGCGGTGGTTTCATACAAAAAGAAAAAAAAACAAAAACAAAGTGTGAAACGCTGCCCGGCGGGCAGTCAGGTCTGCTGGTAGGTTCGGACGGCTGAAGTCAAAGCGTACAGTTGGGATGGTTGAGTTGGTAGGTCGCTGGGTTGTTGTTGTTGTTGTTGTTGTTTTAAAAGTTTACATGGATTTTGATCCCTCCCCCCCCCACCCCCGCTCGGCTACAGCAGCAGTCCTACGGCTCAGTCATGTGCTCTCTCATGGGGTCGCCGTGTTTGGAGGGTTGGTTGGGGGAGGTGGCCTGTGACGGATGGGTACCGGGGGGCAGGGTGTGGGCGATGGGTACTCCCCCGGGCACCAACCCCTCCATAGGTCCAGGAATCCCACCGGGGGCAACGCCCACCACGCCAGGAGGGAATCTGGAATGGACAGAAAGGCGATCAACGTGGCGCGACAGGGGGGGGGGGGGGGGGGATAACTTACTTAAATGTAAAACATTTATCAAAGTGACACAAATCCTGGAAAAAAAAAAAGTCTGCTGCTGCTCAGTTACACTTTTTTTTTTTTTTTTTTTTTTTTTTTTTTTCCCCTCCTACAAAGTTAAATGCCACTACTTGCCGCTTCTTGATCACTACTGCGTGAAATGTACGGAGCCTCCGAGGGGTCACGGTCATACTTTTCCTCAATATACGTCTATTTCCACTCAGCTGCACCCACCGGCGACGTCACCCGCTGGCTTTGTGAACTGCCCGTTCTTGAAGCCTCGAGTTCAGATTACGTCCCGTCCGTCACCATCTCGCTATTTTTTTTGCAGCCGGAAGCGGCCGTATTTGCCGGCTACAATCGGATTGGGAACACGGTGAGGGGGGGGGGGGGGGCACACACTACGTCCCGCCCACCTTCCGGCGGGGTCCTGACTGCACCGCGGGCCTGTCGATCAAACAGACACGCTCCCAAAAACGCCTGCCAATTTGAGGCCGGACGTCGAATTAATGACGGGATTATGTTTAAGCGGGGAGGGGGGGGGGGACTTTATTGATTTTAGTATTTCCTGAGAGAAGTTGAATGGGGAGTCTGTGGAGTCGGAGGCTTTTTGGAGCTAACTCCCAGCAGCCCTCGGTGGTATCGCAGTTTAATGAACTCCTGCGTCGGGCCTTATTTTACCAAGACCCGGGGAACTACGTCCATTTTTTTTTTTTTTTTTTTATAGACACGCTCCCAATGCAACACCCGGTGTGGATCGAACTCACTCAATTTTGACTTTGCACTGGTGTCGTGCTATATTCGACAGGCGCGGTTACATATTCATTGAAAGTCAAACTTAAGGTCAATTCTTGAGGTCCAGAGGGTCTCTTCAAAAGAAAGCGGTAAACTTACAGCCATCTCGAGGACGCCGTTCGTTTCATTGGGGACCGGTTATCATTCTCGGTTTTGCATTACCTTCACCGACACTTTTTGAGAGTGCAGAGCGCAGCCGTCGCCGCGGCTGAGACGCGTTTTGTTTTTTTTAAATGGCGGTAACGCGCGCCATCGTAGAAGCGCCGCCTTCAGCTAGAAAAAAACCCCCCCAAAAAAACCAAAAACCCACGACACTACAGACTGAACCACAGCAGCACCTAAAGTCTTGAACAAAAAGCCAGTCACAGCTTCACCTGTCACAGCAGGCAGAGCAGCAGCAGCTGTGCTGACAGCCGGAAGCTGAATACTGTCAGACATTGGCCTTCTGAAATGAAAGAGCACATCATCTTTCCTTCCTTTAACTGGCAAGAGTATCACAGCTATTTGCGAGGTAACACAAAACATATCAACGCAAAAGTAGCCCTCGGAAAGATTCCTGCCGTGACCACTCGGGGGCTCTGTGGAAATGGGATTTCTTTTTTTTTTTTTTTTTTTAAATGGCCGCAAATTAAAAGTAAGGGGAAGGAAATATTGAAGAAAATCCGAATGACGGCGTCATTTGAAATTGTTACGTGCACTCGTGTCGATTGATTCGAATCTTCCATTTGATGGACTAACTGAGCAACATCACCTCTTTGAAACAGAACATCAAGAAATGGTGCAAAGTCAAATACGGCACGCAGCGCTGCAGCGCGGGAGGCAGTAAATAAGGATGTCAGGGGTCGTGATCTGGTGCGGGCGAGGATTTCAAAGGGTCGTTCACCCAATCTGCAGAAAATAAAATGAACCAAAAACACCCTCTACGGATAGTTTCGGTTGTATTTTCTCTGGTTTTTGGGAGACTCTCCTCTGAGACGTCAGGCCTGCGCATTAAAACAATTAATCAGATAAAGTGTCCCCAGTAAACGAGAAAATGTTTTTTTTTTTTTTTTTGTAGTTTGGGTGAAGTGGTCCTTTATTACAGGAAGGGAAAGAAGGGGAAGTGTGTGTGTGTGTGTGTGTGGGGGGGTGGGGGTGGCGGGGAAGGGGGGGGGGGGGGGGACTCTTATTGCACAAAAAACAACTTCTAATATCCCCGGTGCTTTGTTGCTTGTTTTTGGTTTTTTTTTTTTTTTTTTTTTTTTTACAAATGTTTAGTAATAGTAGACGTTCCATAATAAACTGGGGTGTCTGGCCCTCATCCCAGTCTCCACCAAATCGCTGTCTGTGTCTGTCTCTCTTCTCCACGGTGACATAACTCCACGTCCTCCTCCTCCTCCTCCTCCACTAAAACCTTCCTGCTTTCCATCTTTACCCGTATAAAATGCTGATGTAATGGCAATTTATTCCACTCTCCATATTCATCGTGTGACTGCAAAAGTACGACCGCCTTCTTTATGACAGTGGTCCTTGTGTGGTGTGTCTCTATTTCAGGGTGGGGGTGGGGGGGTGGGGGGTGGGGGGGAGGGTGTGGGGGGGGGGACTGATGAGATGCTGGGTAGAGTGGGTACAGTTACAGGACATGTAAGTTAAGAGTGTGAAGCAGAAGAAGGGCTACAGATTTCAATGGGATTTTTTTTTTTTTTTTTTTTTTTATATTAATGATGTTATTCATTTGCCCCGGCCCCGCTGGCCAGCTGTGGTAGTATTCATTTACCTGCTTGAGAATTAGGTATATAATTTGTCCTGCATTCCCCCCGTTGCTATGGCCTGTACCATGGTTTGGTTCACTCGGCTGTGTGAGAGAAGCAGTTCAGTCTGGTTGAGACAATATAGAGACCGAGAAACGAAGAGCCTAAACTTAACATGGGATAAACTCATTTGGGCCAAATTATAAATTATGTATAAATACGCCACAAAAACTAGGACCCAGCCTTATAAACACAGGGAGAAAAAAAACAAACAAACAAACAAACAAACAATCAGAATTGTTACAAACATACACATGTATACTTAGACTTCTCCTCCCCCATGTGCTAAGGCTCACTACCCGCGGGTGTTCAGACGACACAAGTGATCTCTGCCGAGTTCAAATAAATCCACCTCCTACCTGTAGGCGGCACCATTGAGCTCAGGGTGAACTTGAGGCTGCTGCTGCTGCTCCATCATCCCCCAGGGTGCCGTGGTAACAAAGAATTCTTTGTTGACGCAGTTTCGGAGGCTGTCGGGTATACGGCCTGCGACGGGGTAAGATCGAATTTTGGTGAGGTGGGTGATCAGAACCTGTGAGCGTGGGAAAGCGTTTGCTTTTGAAAGATATCTCCGTACCGGTGATGGCCCTGCGGATTTCTGTGGCAGCGGCCTCCCTCATCTCCAGCGACGCCTGCTCGCTGTACCAGGCGGTGTGAGGCGTGCAGATCAAGTTGGGGGCGTCTTTCAGAGGACCTTGGGAAAAACTGCAGCGAAAAAAAAAGAAAAAAAAAAGAAAAGAAAGAGTGAGTGGGAGATACCGGAGGAAGAAAACCGACGAATCTTCGGATTCTGTTGATATAACAGGGATTTAACCATCTATTTATTTTTACTTTCTCAGGTTAGGGTTAGGGTTAAACAGTGAACTCAATAATAAACAAAGTGAAACGAAGGCACCTGAAAGGCTCTGTCTCGTGGACGTCCAATGCGGCGCCCCGTATCCTGCCTTCTTTCAGGGCCTGAGCCAAAGCTTTCTCATCCACCAGACCTCCTCGTGCAGAGTTGACCAGGAAAGCACCTTGACGCATCTGCACACGCACACACGCGGAAATCATTTTTGAATTCAACATAACAACATGTGTGGCTGTGCAATGGCGCACCTGCTTTGGAAGCCTTGAAAAAAACAACAACAACAACAAAAAAACAACAGCAAAGTAAATTAAAAAAAAAAAAAACACCACAAAAAAACCTGAATTTCAAACAACATTTAGATCACACTAATCCCTTCCAGTCGCTTCACAGAGGCTCTTTATTTAAAAAAATTTTTTTTTACTGTATTTAAGAAACTACAATGTACATTACAACGCAAATAAACAGTTACGAATTGTATTGAACTTGATTTTAGTTTTCGAAAGACGGGTGAAAACAGTTCTGAGGTACTGCAGTGCACTTTATGTCCTCCCGGTGGCAGCAGCGATCAGGAAAAGACGAAGACCACGTGCAATCACATTTTCAGTGACTCTTTATCGTATTCGTCTTGATAGGGAAACAAACAAAAAAAAACTTTCTCACACAGTTACGCAGTGAGGACTGGCGAGGTCCCCCTGAATGTATAAATATATCCGGAGGTTGAAGCGAATGAAGTGGTTAGCTTCGGCTGCCGATTCACCCGGGCCGGGTTAACTTTGCACGCCTCGGCCTGGCGGCGGCACCCGCTCAGCCGGCAGCAGGGACTTGGCTGGTCAGCAGCATTCTTTGGCTCATCACTGACCGCTTTTCTTTTTTTTTTGGCAGCTTCACAATAGGTGTGGTGTGCTGCTCAGAACGTGCCAGCGCACAAACACATCGCGGACTCTGGACAAAGCGGTATGTTGGATAATGCCGGGGAAAATGTTTACAGCTACCGAAAAAAGCTTTTAAGGTTTACTAATTTCATAACGTAAGAATATCGGATTGCCGTGTTCTGTTTGGTTACTCTTTATTTTATTTTTTTTTAGGACACATTTAATGTTTTTTTTCCCAACCTAAAAATCGGTTTATTTGGATCAGTTTTTGGGTGGAAAACATGCACGAGATCGCACTCTTGTCTGCACACGCGCGCACACACACACACACACACACACTTCGGCAGCGTTTCGGGTCACACTGACCTGAAAGTCATGACAAGACAAGAAACTATGAAGAAGGCTGATGACAACGCGCCTCCCCCCGCCCACCGCAGTCCAAGCAGCAACACGTCCCCACCACCATTCACCCGGATAAGCACATCTCTCTTATTCAGAATCCACAGAGCTTCTTTGAAAACACCTGTGTTTATTTGCACGTTCTTGTTACAAACATCTCACCACTCGGTATTTGGTTGTTTAAACAGCCTGTTATTGAAAGTTGCCAACAGAGGATCGCTGGGAGCTGATACATGCCAGAGGCTGGCTAACTCATCTGCAAAGCTGTCTTACCAGCCTCAAGGATGATGGGGAAGAAAACCACCAACAACAACAACAACAACAACAACAACAAAAAAAACCAGCCTCTGCTAATCGAGACATTCATCACGTTTCGATAAGCCGCCGGCTCTGTCACCTGAAGCTCATGGAGGAAAGATGATTTCTCAGCTCTGAAGATCCCACACACCTGTTTGATGGTGAAGTCGTTGATGAGGTGGTGGTTGTGTTCGTTCAGGTTGCAGTGCAGGGAGACGCAGTCGCTCTGGTAGAGCAGGTCCTGGAGCGTGTAGACCCGCTGGACTCCCAGCGAGCGCTCCAGGCCGTCCTGGAGGTAGGGGTCGTAGAAGATCACGTTGAACCCGAACGCCTTGGCCCGCATGGCCACCGCCTGCCCTGAGCGACCTGAAGCGGGCACGAGACGACGGACGGACGGACGGACGGGGGGTGAAAAAAACCCAAAAAACATGAACTAAAGTCTAATAGTTTACTTTTAAATGACTACAGACCAACTATTAAACGTGCCGCTGTGAAAAGTGGTCGTACGTTGACGTATTTTTTTTTTTCAGCCTCAGCTGTACTTTGTGTTTTGGTGCCAGTTAGAAAATGGTAGCACGCTATAACCCACTAAACAGACACCGGAAACATGCCGTAAGCATAAACCTGCTAAACATTACAGTCATTGTGAGCTTGTTAGCCAGCTGACATCAGCACTTAGGTCAAGGCACTTCTGTGCTCGCTTCACACAGCTGCCGACGGGACGTCTACGTTGTACGGGTTAAATGAACTGAATTAGAAGAAACGTGACAACCCGGAAACACAGTGAGTGATAATTCAGACAACCACTCGATGCCAGTGTCGAAGAACTGGGCTGCAAACATTTTGTTACAATTCAAAAATGTTGAATTTTATATTTTGAGAACAGGTCGTTAAAAATGAGATAAATCTTATGAGATTTAAAAGAAACTGTTCCCATTTCTAATGACTGAAAAAGCTGTCGCTTTAGTTTTGTTTTTTTTATAAACAAAACTGTTAGCAGGTCAGCTTTGGACTACAACTGTCATGATCATGACAGTTTTGTCGATAATTAATTATCATTCAAATGATTGCGATTCACAATTTAATTGTCTTTTTCGGTTCATTTTGTGCCGCTATTATCGTACAAGCCTAATCATGGTTTGATAATAAATACGCCGTATGAAGAAGAGCAATGTGCGTGCTTCGCAACCAACTCCACGACGCTCGTGTCAATAGATGCTCGTCGACATGTTGTTGGTTGATTGTGAGAAGTCAAACGCCTCAAGATAAACAGTTGGTGGTGCTAATTCTCCATCATCAGACCGCAGCAGACGGAGGGGGCAAGACGAGATGACGTCATTAAAAGAAAGTCAGTAAAACCTCCAACGGCCATTGCGGCTGTTTCTATGGAGATGAGGGGAAACGATTCTGACGATTATGCGAAATGCTGACGATTAGGCTCAAATGATTGTGATCAGGTGATCATGTAATGATTGTGACAGGCCTAGCTTGGGCATTAATTATGAACTTCTGTCTGAAGCACGAAAAACCGTCACGCGTTACTCTTAAGCGCTCATTAACTCCGCACCCTCTGAATCCCACCTTTCTGGACTGAACCAGGTATTTGTTGCGGTAAAACCTCAAACAGAGGATCTCTCACCGAATCCGATGAGGCCCAGCGTCTCTCCTCGGATCCTGGCCGCCCCCGACGCCACCTCCCGGATCTGCTCCACACTCTGGACCCGCGTGCCCTCCCGGAGAGCCTGGTACAGCCAGGTGTTTCGCCGATACAGGTTAAGGATGTGACAAAGCGTCGAGTCTGCTGTTTCCTCTACAGCCGCTGAAGGTATATTACACACTGCGATGCCTGGAAAAAAATAAGGTGGGAGAGAGAGAGAGACATTTGACAATTAAAAAAAAAAAAAAAAAACACCGTAGAAATAATATTACTTGATTGTAAAAGATAGCTGTAGCTGTTTTTAATAGAGATTTGTCTGCAGTATTTAATTTGACAAAACAACTGTCAGGAAATGTCTCTTTCTTTATGACCTACAAAATAAAATTGCACTGTGTGTAAAACTGAGCTGTGAAGGATAAGAGGATCATTATAACTGCTAATTATGCCCACCAAAACAAATCCATATCGGCGTGCTGGAATGTAGCAGCGCAGACCACAATAATGAGCATATCACACTAAATCCTGCCCTCATATCAAACATATGCCGAAGGAGCCAAATGGGAATCAGAGAAAGAGTTTTATATCAGTTGGAGCATCTGCTCTGCATGCGCAATCAGCTCCATTACATCTTCTGTTGACGGTTAATAATTCCCGTTACATATGTTGTTTGTGTTGAGTCAATATAGCGAGTAGAGTTTGGTTTGGCTTCGATCCAAAGGTGCACCATCCTGATCCATAATGCATCATTTCTGTTTTTCTTGATTTATTCCTGCTCGCCGCGGTGAAAGAATGAGCCCGTATGGACAGATACGACCCTCCTTGCGAATTATTCTCGGCATACGATCACCGTCTGCTTCCGAACGACCTCACTTTTTTTTTTAATATTCCTCTTCTTTTGTCTGCATCTGTCCCTCCGCCTCACCGAGTTCGCCGGCGGCCTTGATGTCGATGTTGTCGTAGCCGCTGCCGATGCGGATGATGATGCGCAGGGCCTTGAACTTCTCCAGGTCCTCTCTGGTCAGGGTGATGGTGTGGTACATCATGGCCCCTACGGCCTCATTCAGCACCTGAGGGACATCAGCGAGGATGAGACGACATCATCATTATCATCATCATCATCATCATCATGCTGTCCTATTACACCAGTAGTTCCTCAGCAATCTTTAGCTGTGTTAGAGACGGACGAAGACGGAACATCCTCATCTGCATTTATATTATGATCACAATGTCGTGACTGTTCTTAATCATTATCATCCCAACACTCATATTCAAGTGGGGTTTTTTTTTCTCCCAGAGCAGCATGTGTGAGCGACTTGTTGCGGCCAACATGAGTGCTTCCATCAGCTCCCATTTTCCCGGACCCAAGTTTATGTCCGCCGCTCTTCATCTAAATGCAAATGACTGTTTATGTGTGCTCTAAAATATGTCTGTGTGTTTACTGTATAATGAGTGCTTGCCAAAGCTGGTTTTTGTCACAATCCATTCACTCAGACTGTATCCAAACAAGGTTAAAGTGGAAGCAGGCAGGACAATAAAGTAGACTGACAGCTGCTGAGAAACCCAGAAAGCATAAACAAGTAGCTGCTGCAAGCCGAGGCTGTTCAACAACCGGTTGAAATTCACAACCTCGCTAACTGAATTAACCTAACCGAGCCAGATTAGCATAGCCGTGAATTTCCGTAGAGCATTTTTATTGGAGCAAACTGTAGCGGGAGCTGGATGCTAAACTCAAGGTTAAAGCTCTCCTCATGCATTAATCTCATTACTTGAGCGGAGCAAGCCAGCGGCGGGCTTGGCTTGCAGACGATGCCGGAAAATGACACCGAATCGCTGCACACTGTTCAGCAACAGGGATATAAGCTGACAGCAAAGTTTTTTTTACATGAAGTGGAAAAAGTGAGCAAATGGGTTTTGTATTGTGTTAATTAGTGGCTGTGTTGCAAGTAGTGTGCTGCAGTTTGAGCTGGCTGGCGCAGTGCGAGTCTAGTCAAGTAGTGATGGATACTACGCGGCACGTTAAGCCGTAAAAAAGCTTTAACGTTTCCCTCTGTGTGCGGGGTTAAACAGACGACATGATGCGGTGAGTCTGGAAGGTGCGAAAAGACATCTTTTCAGCTTTCGGTTGTTATAATAAACTCAGCTGAGCGAATCAAATCATTTCTCTGCTCACGATGCAGCGTGTTAATTAGTGAGCTGCTTTTTTTTTTTTTTTTTTTTTTTTTTTAGCTCTAAAACGAGCCAAACAATATTCCTTGATGCTTAGGTAATCATCTGCTGGCTCTGATGTCACACTCAGCTTACAGACATGAAAGTGGAATCAGTCATCTAATTGGTGAAAAAGCAAACTCACATAATATCAAACTATTCTTTTAAGGTCGTCCTCAGAATGCTGAACCAAAACCTGGAATTGATCACATAAGTCATTACTTATGTGATCAATTCCTGCTGTGTATTTTGCACCTCTCGTGATGTGATCACGGGCCGGTGGACTTCAGAGAACAGTTACTTAAGTTGGGAGTTGTGGTTTGTAATACTTTTTTTTTGTTTTGTTTACAAGTGCAATAAAAAAATGTACTATATAATCACAGCGTTCCCAGTTCAATCCCAGCCGAGGACTGTTGTTGATTGTCTCCTCTTTTCTTCCCTGTCCTTCACTGTCTCTGACAACAATCAGGGCTCAAAAGAGCACAAAAAAAAGAATTCTCCATTTCGCTTGAAAGGTCGTTTTCTCCTGACTGTTATAGTCATTCTACGTGAGCGAGATTCGGTTGAGTGTTAACCAGTTTTATTTGCACTAAAATAGCAGCGCTTCATAAAACCTGTGGTTACAGATACAGCGAAGTCAAAACCACTTGAAAAGCACACCACGCTTTGTATCTTTTCTTCTTTGTCTTTCCAAGGACAGAACCGTATCAGTCAGTGCTTTCCAATAAATGTCTTGCTCAGCAGAAGCAGAAACATTTCTGCAGTTCGTGGCGGGCTCGCAGTTGCACTCTGACATCACGTGAACTATAGTTTAAAAATGATTCCTTAAGCGATGGATCCCTTAAATCGCAGCATCTGCTCACTTCCAGGCAGTTCATACAAAGAGACAGCAGCGTGCATTTGGTTTCTCCCTGTGAGCTTGTTTATATACTTCTGTGTGAACAGTACTTCGACTTGCCGAGAGGTTTGTTTGAGTGTGTGTATATGTACGTGTGCGTGTGTGCGTGCGTGTGTGTGTGTGTGTGTGCCCCATCTGTACCCTCTGCTGAGCAGTTACAGTTGTGGGATCACTGCCAACATCTACACTCCCAGATGGTTCCTCTGTGTGTGGAATGTGTTCACAACATCTTACTGGACACAGTTTGCTTTGTGTGTGTGTGTGTGTGTGTGTGTGTGTGTGTGTGTGTGTGTGTGTGTGTGTGTGTGTGTGTGTGTGTGTGTGTGTGTGTGTGTGTGTAACATAAAGAAAAGGATCAAATATCAGGTATTTGTTTTGCATTTCTTCCATTTAACCTCTCAATTCCTATGATTCCTATGGTTGGCGTTAAAGTAAAACTGACTGCTTTTTAACCGTAGATTAGCAACAAGAGAGGTTTTTTTTTTTTTCAGCTTTAATACAAGGTAGCATTTTCTCCGAGTAGATACGACTTAAAGTGGAAGCCTTCCAAATCCCTCTGTGAGCGTGAAGACACAAACCCTCCAGCCTGGATTGTAAAATTGCTGCTCACTGGTTCCAGTGTATAGACAGTAAAATAAGACAAATGTTTCACCCACTCTGGCTGGGAACAATTATACTGCATTTCTATTACCAGCCTCCTCCTCCTCCTCCTCCTCCTCCTTATTTAACAAAGCAGCACTTCAGCACCCAGTGTGATTAGAGTCAGCGATGAAACCATTACAGCTGAACTGGGAGAGTGGAACAAGCCAGTGGGCTGAAATATTATTAAAACGTTACAGAGGAGGAGACACAGAAGGAGGAAAGAGGTGATTCTTCTGCACTGAAGTGAAAGCAAACACTTCAAGAAACGCATTCCAGGTTCTTGGGATGTCAGTATCACAGTGTTTCTGCCACTACTAACACTACTCCTATAACCTCTACTCGTGATTTGACCCATTTTGCATTTATTGAAACATTTGTGTTCAACGTTCTGTTGTCTTTCATAAGTGTCTTGATGTAAAAGTCTAAACAAACTGCACGAGACGTGTCGACTCTCTGAGGGGGGAAACAGTGAAAATACATTTCCAGTTTCTTTGTTTGTGTCTCTTTACTTTGATTGCATTTAAACTTTTAATCTAATTTGATAATGATTTCTGATTTGATTCCAGTCAATCCAAGCAGTTTCCTGAGTTGATCCATCGGAAAGCATTGTGTGAAATGTGCTTTTTAAATAATTATTATTATGTGACTGAAGTTTCCTTTGTAGACTAAAAGCTCCACCAACAAACTAATAAATAAACCCGGCATTTTAGACTATTTATCAGAGATATGTGAGGTCAATAATGATCATTATTATTAAATCTATAATATCATGACAGAGATGACAACAGTATACGAGAGTAGTAATCTGAGGAAGCATGATATAATTCAAATATATATATATATATATATATATAGGTCAGGGCAATGGGTGCATTGAAATCATGTGGTTTTCTATCAGTAACCATTATAGCTGCTGTATTTGAATTCAAGATGAAACGGGGTGATGTGCGATCGGATTCTGTACCTTTTCATGTATCTCCTGTGTGGACTGGGCATCACAGAAAGCCACGGTGGCCAGATCTTTGAGGATGGGCATCTCCACGGTGCAGTCGCGCCCATCCAGCAGCGCCACCAGGGGGCGCGGGTGCATAGGCCCATTCATAATCTGGGGCCGAATACCTGCAGAGCGAAAGAGAGAGGAGGCAGTTAATTATTTATGTCTGGCACACGCAGTCAAGTGAGCTGCAGAAGAAGTAGGAAAATGTAGGAAATGCATCTCCCACGGCAGGGAGTGTTTACACTGGCTGGGTGGGTGTGCGTGTGTGTGCGTGTGTGTGTGTGTGTGTGTGTGTGTGTGTGTGTGTGTGTGTGTGTGTGTGTGTGTGTGTGTGTGTGTACGATGAGTGGCGCGTACACACCTGATGAGATCGATATTCTTAAACTTGACTGAGGAGCTCTCTACTTTAAACCACTGTCATCATCTCCCTTACCTGGCGACACTGGTCAATATCACACACACACACACACACACACACACACACACACACACACACACACACACACACACACACACACACACACACACACACGCACACACGCACGCAGCACTAGTGATATGACTACCCCCTCTCTCTGCTGTTATCCACACTGTTACCAGGCAACAGGTCCTTTCACCCCATGAGGTCATCACCTCCATTATCCTATCACCGTACAGGAGCCGGCAGGACTTCAGTGTGTGCTCCCATGTGTGCGTGAGTGTGTCTCTGGACGTTGCGAGCACTCAACACCCTTTGCACATTTATTCTGACTGAAGAAGCTTCAACAGTAATTCAATTTAAACTTTGTCTCCAGGAGTTTGCAACTTTCATTCTCGGTGTCTGCCTGGTTGCCGAGCTGTGATACGGCGGCCCGTCAGGGACAAAAAGCGGCCAAAAACTGCTGGTAACTACAAACGTGTCAGAGGATACATTTTGATGGCCTTACTTGACTGATATAAAGACCGACTGATTCTCGTGCCACTTAACTTCCTTTCCTTAAAATCAAAAGCAGATTTTTAGGTGATAAGAAAACATTGTAAAAAAAAAACAAACAAAAAAAACAGACAGCTCTGACAGTGTGGACCCAAATTCACAAAAAAAATAAAAAAGAAAAGAGGGAAAAGAAAAAGGAGAAGGGGGGGGGGTCCACACACCACCACTCTCTGGCTCCCTGCTGCCTGTTGTCATGGTGATTAGAGGATTTGGGCAGGATTATGAAATATTTTATTTAGTGGCATCTGCGCTGCTGGAGAGGACATCCAAGCCTGCTCACTCTATGTCTGTCCCTCTAACTCCTCCAATTTTGGGAAGCAAGGACAGTGTATGTGACCTCCACAACGACAGCATGCTAACATATGTACTGTTAACTGATCAGATATGAGCCATGTTAAAAAAATAAAATTAAAAATTAAAAAAAAAGGTGCATGTAAAAGTCGCAATGTTTCAGTTAACTGCTTTAATTCTGCACCAGGAGGCTAATTTCGATTCTGGACAGTTAATCATGAAGCTCACATTGATGGCTGCTGCAGGTTTTCAGTATTTTCTGATACTAATGGACAGCTTAAAGGTCCTCAACATTTCTTTCTCAACCAGCTCGTGACACGAGTGAAGGGATTTTACACAAACTTTCCTGCAAAAGTTACAACAGTTTTGGATATTATACGATTTCTGTATTTGTCTGTTTTGCTGTGTGCTTCTTACTGGTTTGAGGAGTGGGTGGAGCTCGGTTGGGAAAAGGCGATGACGCAGTCTTTATGCACCAATCAAGAGTTTAGTCAAATCTGAATATAAATGTGATACTAGTTGTTTGCTTGTTGGTTGTTATAAATAAAGCCACGCATACACGCACACATCACAAGGAATAACAGTCTACCCCATCAGAGAAGTACAAACGGATTCATCAAAAGAAAAAAAAAAAAAAAAAAGGAGCTCTGTGTGTCGTTACTATCACATCTCTGAAAAACAGACATACAACCTGTAATCTTATCGGGCCAGTTGACTCCGTAATGGTTTCTTTCTCTGCGCCTCTCTACCACAAATGAAGGTGAACCGCACTCACACAACTGAGGTGTGCAGCAGGTGAAATACAGGACAAGAGCTCATCACTCCAGGAATTAAAGATGAAGAAATAGAAAAGGAGGGGAGCAGTGAGAAACAGGAGGAGGACAGTCTGGTGATGGCAGAGAAAATAATGTAGAGCATTTGGATCATCATATCTCCCAAGCTTAACATCTCAAGTGGATTGTCTACTCGCTAGATGAATTGTACTGATCCCTTATAAAAAAATGTGGATGGACCTTTAAAAAGGCACCAATTTTGCACATTCGTTTTCTCAGTACCGCTCAGGCCGAATAACAGTTGCAGGAAATATTCGGTGACTCTGGAAACGACTCTATATAATGTTTTGAGTCACACACTCGAAATGAAGGGAGGGGCAGGGGTGGGGTGTGGTGTGGCCCTAAAATAATATAATGACATTTCAGGGTAATTCTTCGTTAACAATATTCTTAACAATATGACAAATAACTGAAAAAATATTATACTACGGCTGAACCAGGCCACCACCGTGGCTCTTTGATTTATTTTTTTTTTCCTTTAAAAGAGCTTAAAGCAGCAGATTGATTATAATCTATTGATAGCTGCTTGAAACTTTTATAGACTTGTTTTTCTGTTGACTTCATGTTATTGCTTTGCTTTTATGTTTTATGTCTTGTTTGCTCTGCTCTTCACTGCTTTTTGTTGAATTTATGAGTTTTATGACAGATATATGAGCTACTTATTAACTCTCTCTTTTATAAAACACTTTGGAGATAAAGGGATTATTTATTATTCTATGATATGACAGCCATTAGCAATATCATTGTTGTGGCGTGCCATGGGGATATTTTTGTGTCAAAGAATCTGCAAATAAAAAAAAAAATGTATTGGAAGACTGTGAAGATAATTCTTCATTTCCACCGCAGGCATTTAGTGACTTTTGCTACAGTGCCAGTGTGTGTGTGTTGTGTGTGTGTGTGTGTGTTGTGTGTGTGTGTGTGTGTGTGTGTGTGTGTGTGTGTGTGTGTGTGTGTGTGTGTGTGTGTGTGTGTGTGTGTGTGTGTGTGTGTGTGCATGCTACTTGTCTATATTTCAGTTTTTCCTTTGCCCTGACCTCAGTCTTAAAGGCTCACATGACGCGCCTCATTACCTAAACAGCCTACAACCAGGTAGTGGAAGCATCTTGTGATTTTAATCGTGACGTCGCTGGGCTGATTGAAGTTTTGCTGCAGCAAGGCCAACTGCGATACAAAGTGTGAGACTGTGAGGGCTACGGACAGACACACACATTTGCAAACATCAGACATGGGTGTAGCAAAAGTGACATGCAAAAAAACACAGCCAGCTGCGGCACTCCAATAGCCAAGTGGTTAGGGCGTATACCACGTGGGTAAAAACGCCCTCAGTTGCGTGGTCTTCCAGATGATTCCCAAACAGTCAGACCTTCACTGCATGTCATTGCCCACATTCCTTGTTCATCTCCACTGTCATTGTCTAATAACGGAGATGAATGCCAAAAGCAAGAAAGAAAGTTGACCAAATAAGAAGGATGTTTCAAAAATGAAGAATCAGCCGTCCTGGACCTTAATACTAACAGTTTTCAATTATGGACATTTACATCCAGTTTATTCAGTGCTCATATTTGCAGATTAACATTTACAGAGTAGTGTAAGCATTAACAAATATCAGCACAATGAGATCTAAACAGACATTTGCAGATTCACAACTCTGAGTACCCGTATAAGTTACAATTAAAGTGTTCCTAGTAAAAGCAGCACCTCATATAAAAGGTACTTAAAGGGAATAATGTGGAAGATATGGCCTCTGTTCCTCCTTCTCACCGGATGGATTCATTTTGCGTGCGTGTGTGTGTGTGTGTGTGTGTGTGTGTGTGTGTGTGTGTGTGTGTGTGTGTGTGTGTGCGTTTGTTAGGGAGGCAGCTCTGGGGAAAGGACTACTGCTCACCTAACACACCTGTGGCTCCACAGCTCTCCCCGTGCCTCCTCATCACACTCCTGCAGAGTTCATTATCAGACCAGAAAATAATACTTCTATCGTCTAACAGTGACACACACACACACACACACACAGAGAAATGTAGTGCTACTCAAACATAATGCCTTGCACGCAAACACACACTCGGAGATGCAAGGATAGCTGCTTATACGGTACACACATAAATAAGAAGCAGCTGGTGGGAAAAGCAGCGTCACTCGAAGGAAGTAGGTCAAAAAGCTGTGGATTAATTATTTCCCGGTGGTTAATAGCCTTTCTTCGGCCTAATAAGGCAGAACGTGGCACCGCATTTAACACATGATGAATCTGCAGATAATTAACACTTAACAAGGCTGTTAATGCCTGTCTTAATGACTCGGATACCTGGCCGGTGATTTGAAGGAGCTCACTGATGTTGGACAGAAAGAAGTGAAGGTTCAGACGGCGAGAAATCCCCAGTGCTCAGGCAATCAAACTACGTATGCATGAAAAATAAACACACACACACACACACACACACACACACACACAGACAACACAAAGTGTCACTGACTCTGTCATGGGCTCTTGTCGCCCATCCCTACAGGGACTGTCTGTCTCATCAAGGTTAATGAGTTTTAGGGCTTTAGTCTTTACTCTCTCACCCGCACTAGTTTACATTACATTATATAATCCTGTCAGTGCAGATCAAGCATAATCCAACAACCACAAAAATCATTGACCAGCTGTAATTGCATCAACGGTGTCAGGAGGGAAATAGGAGGAGGAAGGAGGGGAACACATTCAGAGCAGGTGCACCTCTCTCCTCCGTGTTAAAAAAAAAACAACAAAAAAATTATACAAATTAAAACAGTCCACTGAGCTCATATTTCTAGTCATGTTTTCTAAAATGTATCCAGGAATCAAATGCAAGAGCGGTGTCTATGCTCCAGCTAAGAAAATATTTGATGGGTGTATTTCAAACAATTTCAATTTGCATATTTGACAGCATTGTGTTCTATTAATGTTCTGTTTTTTGCAACTTTTCTTTTAGTTGGACGAGCAGTGTCGCTGAGACTAAAAGATGCTGCCTCGTTTACACACTTTCAATGGCTTGAAGGGTAATTTTCAACTTTAAAAAAAAACCATTTGACATGCCGTGAAGGATCTGATAAAAAAAAAAAAACTTTGATAATGTCCGGGGGGGCTTTTTTAATGCGTACTTTCGGCGCTACTACGTAGCATTGACCTCAAGTCTCCCGCAAGGGCTCAACATTTTTTGGATTTACTCCACTCCTCTGTCTTGTGTTATTTGTATTTATTTCTTTATTCCAGCTGTTGTGTTTTCAACCACTCTTCAGTTTGTTACAAAAAACATCTGGTTTGTTTTGGGACCAGCTTCGCCGGTTTTACAAACCATCAGATAAAACGTATTAAATATGTAAAAGAAAACATTCGCTGAATCATTTCGCTATTATTAGAGTACAACTTCCTTGGAGTAATAAATCTGGACAGTATTACAGTGTTTACGTCTGGAAGCCTTAGACGCACCTATTTCTTGGAGGTTTTAGGGGTCCTCCCCCAATCAAACTTTTAGGTTTTGCAATTAAAAATGGGCAACTTCACATCATTTTGGACCATTATTGTGATTATATCTGCATACAAATATTCCCAACAATTTTGAAACACGAGCAGATAAAAAAATTACAACATCCAAAAAGTCTAAAGATAAAACTTTATGATTTATGTGGTGTCCAAAATGGACTTGGGTGCTGCATTTGAGCCTTACAATGGCAGAGAAAACCCTCCATTACTGTTACCGTCGAGCCTTATGACATCACATTTATTTACAATTTATTTACAATTTATTTACAATCCTGAGATGACCCGTTGGTAAATAGGTCACAGCACCTCTTTCACAGGTGAATCCATTACCGTGTTATAAACTCCTCATCCGTTCTGGTTGTAGTACTGTTTTTCTGTACATCTCATTTGGTCCCTACAGGCTCCTGTAAAACACATGTTGATTACCTCGCTTGCATTATTGGTCCTTGTGGAATATAAGCGAGACGCAATCAGCTCGTAGCTGCGGGCGGCGGTAATAACCAGTCATCTGTACTGTTTGCTGATTGATTAACTTTAGAGAATCAAGCATATATTTTTTTTTTTCTAATAATCAAAACATGACAATTTGGGTTATGTTGAGATCATGAATTAGTTATTTTGTATTCATGAGAAAACTGAGCTTGTTAAATAGAGATCATGAAATAATTATTCTATAATCACAAGAAAACAAACACCCTACAACCTCCTTCATAGTCAGAAGGGAAGTTGTAGATTTTAAAGGAGGCCCAAAAGGGAAAGAATAAAAACATCTTAACCCCCCCAAAAAAAAAGAAAAGAAAATGATTTCGTATGGTTGTTTTTCTTAATCTCAATTCCCTCTCCGTTTCTATCCATCTATCTGTTCCCGTGTCTCTCTCTCCCCCTCCCTGGTTAGGTCAGCATAAGCCTGGGGAGTTTGGCAGCAGCTTGCCAGCGGTCCCAACCGGCAGCCAGACCCAGAACCCGGACTCCTTAAAAAACACAGAAGCAAAGCCAGAACTCTCCCTGTCCAAACATAAGTGTCCCACCCAATACCAGACACACTCTTAAGCTGGATAAAAATGCACCACGCAGCCGTTATTCAAGTCCCTATTTGCCGTTACATAAACGTTGGTAGAAACAACATGACTAAAAGACGGTTTACATTAGCCTGTGTGATATTTTGGCTGGTAGTCTTTGGAACACGAATGCAAATCGCTCGTGCTACTTTCCTGTTATTGTACCCAAAGTATTTATCATAGCACAACGGCCAGCATTGTCTGCAAACCAGCGAAGTACTAAAGAAACAAAGCCAACGGCTTGACTAACTAAATCTAAACCGTGTTCAGTGTGACAGCAGATATCCAGAGGAGGTCATGTGTTGTTTTGTCCCTCGAGGAAAGCTTGAACGGACTAAAGTCGATATCACCCTCAGCCGACACTAATCACAAACTGGATGATTCGTCAGGAAGTATGAAAACTTTTGGCAGAGCTGGCAAGAGCGTACTCGCGACCACAAATGGATTACAGATGTTCCGAACTAAAAAGCCTTTTTGGATTCTGACAACAGAAATAGAAGTCATCTTTTTAAGCGTTAGAGAAAGAGAGAGAGAGACAGAAAGAAAAAAAAAAAAGGAGAACTCATTGAAATGTGTCTCTCCTTAGTGAATACGATCTGGTGTCTAATTCTCTCGTTTGGAAGGGCTGATCTTGAAAAGCAGCTCAGAAAGCTCCGACGACGCTGTGAGTTTTCAGAGGGAGGAAGGATCTGTTCCTAAATACAGAGAAAACAATCAATGCAAGAAAATAAAAACCTCACTCAAACCTGTTTTGCCCCCCCCCCCCCCCCCTCGGGTTTGGAAACTAGTGTTTAAATTGCTATTTAATAACATCACACCACATCTGATAGCTTTATTTCTCAAGTTCTGTTTTTTTGGACAGATCGTGAGCTCTGGTTTTGTGGTTTCATGGATCTTGGACATGCCTCGCTTTTGGTTTACAGAGGCGATTTTATTTGTAAGTAAACGCACTTACTGGTGGCTTGTTTTCTGTGGTTGTCACACTTTGAAATGTAAATGGTGCTCTCTGGGACTGCGAGGTTGTATTAGCTTACCTGCAGCATTGTGATTTCTTGAAATATTTCACTCTGCCATCTCAAATCTCTGTTAATAGCCTTCGTAGGCAGTTTAGTGTCCTCCCCTACAGAGGCGTGACACACTTTAGAGACCCTCATTTGTATCCCGATTTCCTTTGATCAAATCTTCGCCCCACAGCAGCTCGTTCTCTCCACTGCCTTTTCTCGTTCAACTTCTCATCTCCTTCTCTGATATTTGTAGGAAAGGTGATGAAATGCCGCTTAATCACTCGAACCGGTGTGATACGTGCAACGGGCGCTCCCAACACCGGCCCCCGTATCGGTGTAACAATAAAACTGGAAAAACAAAAGGAAGTGAGGAAGATTTTTCCATGGCACGATGATGTCAGGGACACAGCGGCGGTCGCCGAGTTCACAGCAGAGCTTTCAGAGAGAACTACTCTGCAGTTGACGCAGGACCAAAAACGGGCTCAACGGGCTTAGGACCAACAGCTGGTTCTGGTTACCTAGCAACTCCCAAGCTGGGGGCCTCAGTGATGGGATAGTCCAAAGAGTGAGAGGAGGGGAGGAGGGGCCGAGCTGATAACCCAGTGGGCTTTCTTTGTGGCAAGTGCAGCGAGGGGGAGAAAAAAAAAAAAAAAAAAAAAAAAAAAAGCTTGATTTCATGATATCAAATCTTGCCACCACAGGCCGGACAAACCTGGCAACCCAAACACGGAGCAGCGCCTGAGCCCCACGATCGATGTGTCTCTGCGGCATTTTTCAGGGAGACATCAGGAATACAAACACGGCTCGGTTCTGCGCGCAAGCGCACGCGCGCGCACACACACACAAACACCGCCACTGAGTTTGGCTGCACTTTAGTTTCACACACACCCACAGACGATAACCAATGACGACCAGTGATTATCGGATGTCGCAGATCTTGTTGAATAAAATGTTCAAGGGCATTCACAGCTCCCGCTGCCCCTTTCCCCTCTACTTCTTAGAATGTATTTTCTGCCGGTCGTGCACGTCCACTTGCATGCTAATTGAAATATTAAACAGCAGCGTCAAACTCCGTAACTGTGCGTACATGTTAACAAGAATCCGGCGCCTGTATTCTTGGGGAGTGTCTGCTTTCTTGAGTGTGTTTACGATCCCTTGGCATCTGTAGAAAAAGAGGGGAGGTGTAATCTTTTCTTTGGCAGACTTTGCCTCCTCCAGGCCCCCACCGGACCCTATCAGCACCCGGCTACACCGCCGCCACCCCAGCCTGTCTCTTGTTCCACTATGTGGACACACAAAGACATTGTTTGTCCTCCCCTCCCCTCCCCTCCCCCCGCCCGCCACCACCACCACCGCCTCCCCCTCCAAAGTTATCACCACCCCAACGCCCGAGCCAGAAGGGTGAGGGAGGGAGGAGACCCGAGGGAAAGAGAGAGAGAGAGAGAGAGAGAAGGGCAGGGCCAAATTACATGTAAAAGTGTAAGAGTGAGTACAGGGAGAAAACACATGTGGACATAAAGATATCACAGGCGGTTTCAGCTGCGAGTACTGACAACCACGCAAAGTGAGAGAGAAGACGGGCATCCGTGTCCCCCTTTACATGCGGGTTTGTCTTTTGTGCTTCACTGCTCGGCCTCCAAACGGTCCGGATGGTCCGGAGACAAAAGCAGCCATCAGCGCGCTGATGGACAGCGCGACAGCGAACTCCAGCTTTACCTCACAGGAGCACACAGAGCGAGCGTGTCCAGGTCAGGAGCGTGTAGACGCACAAACACAGCAGGGCGGTGAGATAAGTAATCTAAGGCAAGCACCGATACAAAAAAAAAAGAAGGAAAATCAGAGACCCAAAATCATGACGTTTCAACATCCACACTCCATCTAAAAAAAAAAAAAAAAAAAAAATTTAAAAAAAAGAAAAGAAAAATGGAGTTTTGAAATGCAGCACTTTGGTTTAAATGAATTTTCTGCAAGTTTTTAATTTTTTTTTTATTATTGCAGTGCACCCAAAGGTCACATCCACTGCTGTGAGAAGAAGCAATGCCGATCACAGTTAGAGCAAATAAATCAAATCAACCACGCAAAAATGTGTTGTTTTTTCCCCCCCCCCCAAATTAAAAGAGAATTTTCTTTATAAAAGTGTGAAATTAACTGCTGTGTTTTTATAATCTCGATATTACTGACAAAATGTGACGTTCCTTTCATTTTTTTTTAAATTTTTCATTCAATTTGAACCGACTGACAGCAATCACACGCGGGATAGCATTTCACCATTCACCCTCATGCAGAGCCACCTGTGTGCCCATTCCTCCATGACCTTTGACCCCACAAATGACAAGCCATCTCATCTCAGCCTCCCCTAGCTGCTGTGCAGAGCTCTGCGGTTTCAAACCAAGGAAACACTGACACATGGGTGCCTGCCCTCTCACACACACACACACACACACACACACACACACACACACACACACACACACACACACACACACACACACACACACACACAGTTTTCATGACACACTTCATTGCAAAAACATAAGAGGCTCATTAGCCTTAAAGCCAAATCCAACTCCCTCCTCCCACGCACACACACACCACAGCTTTTTATTATTATCCCTGATGAGTGCGCACGCACGCACGAACACACACGCGCGCGCGCGGACACACACGCGCGCGCGACACACACTATCACACACACACACACACACATTATGCACAAGATGACGTGAAGCATGCTCCTTGCCTGGGAAATGCTGTCTCCACATTCTTCAAATCAGGTGCTGCACATGGCAGAGGAAATGTAGTGGAGAGGGACACAAAAAAAAAAAAAGAAGAAAAAAAAAAAAAAAAAAAGAAAGAAGAAGTGGGCGTTGGTGTATTCTCACACAGTAAAGCCCCGGGGTTATCCTCTCTTCTCCTCCTCCAGCCTCCTCCAGCCTCCCTCCCTCCCTCCTCCTCCTCCTCCTTTCCCTGGTCTCCTCTCGCTCTCTCCCACCACCGCGCTTGTTTTCCAAATCTGTCCTCCTTCGTCACCTCACCCCCAGAAGTTCCATTTCCCTTTTCTCAGTGGTGCTCTTGAGGGGGAGGGTGGAGGGGTGGAGGAGGAAAAAAAAAAAAAAAAATGGATGGTGGCACGGGAGGGCAGTGGGTGAGGGGGAGGACAAGCAGAGAGCGAGAGAGAACTACCGATGATCGTCACTCCCCCCACCCCGTGCAGTTAAAGCAGCGCCTTCAAACTCCTTTAATCTCCAGAGAGGCGGAGTGAGTAGAAAAAAATAAAAATAAATAATAATAAATTCTGATCGCTATTCGTCTTCAGCCAGCAATCAGCACTTCTCTTGCGCTCTTCCTCTTTTTCCGCCTCTTCAGCCAGATCACTTGTATCTTTTCTCCTCAGTCTCCTCTTTCCCCCTTGCTCCGGCTCCTCTCTTCTCTCCCCTTCACAGCAGGTTTGGGCTATTCATTCAGACGTCAGGCTCACTCCGTCAGCCTTTTGTTGCAAGTCACAGAAAAAAAAAAACGGAGAGAGGGAGAGAGAGAGAGAGAGAGAGAGAGAGAGAGAGAGAGAGAGAGGAAAGGGTGGGGGGGAGAAAAATGAAAAAAAAAAAAAAAGACAGAGAAAACAATCCGCTGCCACAGCTATGCAGAAGAAAAAGAAAACAGGGAGGTAAATAAAAGAGACGAGAGAGAGAGAGAGGGGAAGAAAAATCCTTGAAGAGCACCAGTCACAGCGAGAGAGAGGTGCAGCAGCGCTCCTGGCACACGTTGGACTCCCTCTTCCATTCTCTCCGACCTTCCCTTTCGCTCAACATATTTTCCTTCCCTCTTTTTTTTTTTTTTTTTCCCCTCCTCTCCTCTCCTCTCCCTCCCTTTCCTCCCCCCTCCTCCCTCCCTTGCTGCCTTTCTGTTTTATTATTTGTGATCTGGCCTTCACAGTCCTTAAAGAGTGCCAGCCCTCCTCCCCTCCCCCCCCCCACCCCTCGTTTCTCACTCCCCCCCCCCCCTCCTCCCTCCCCTCTCTTGCTCACAAACTCTTCTTTACAATCTCACTCTGCGATTGTTTTACATCTCGCCTCCTCGCTGTTTTAATACGGGGCACGAGTAGATGGGTGTCGCCACTCAGGCAAGCCATTAAGTCTCCATTTCTGGGGCTTCAAGCGCGAGGATGTCGCTCCGCTCGCCTCGCGCCGATATTTTGTCGGGCGCGCGCAAAGTCAGAAGAGGCGCACGCAAACTCGCGATGACGGGTTTCATACACGGACGAGGAAGCGGAGGTGAGCGCTCCGCACGCGCACGCCGATCACACACACGCAGAAAGGAATAAAAATAATAATAATAATAATAATAACAACAACAACAGCGCTGTCGGTGCAGCACAAACAATTCTTTTTAAACTGAAAATCCTGCACTCGCATGATTAATTCCCATATGTAAAAAATAAGTACAAGTTAGACACAAACACCTGCTACTGAGCTCTCCGGGGGGCGAGAAGTCTGTTTCTCTTTCAACACAGCAGGGATTGTGTGCGCGTGTGCGTGCGTGTGTGTGTGTGTGTGTGTGTGTGCGTGCGTGCTGTACCTGCAGACACAAGCGCACGTGAACTTATGGTAACACTTAGGAAAATCCTTTCAAGAGTCTAACAGATCCTGCGATTTAAATCCAAGCGCAGGAGTAAAAGATTAGCCTGTTTACGGCTACACCAGTCTGAGAAGGCGTCCCATCGCTGAACCCCCTTCTCCTTAAAAGGGATTATTTATTTTTTTTTGGGATCATTTCAGAGGTTAAGGAAGTCTGTTTTGGCTTCCGGGTCATCGTTCGTAAGACAAAACGCTGCTTTTGTAGAAGGACTGTGCATTCTGAAGATGCGTTGTTATTATTATTATTTTATTTTTTTTAGAGAGGAAACCAATTAATCCATTAATCCATTAACAAAAAAAATGTTTGAGGGTTCAAGATTCTTAAATGTGAAGATTTGCTTCCAAATTAATATTAAATCAAGAAAATAGCAGATGAACTTATCAATAATTAGTTGTGACTCTAAAATATTGAATATTAATGCACGGCAGACAATTTCAATGGGGCTGATATTATCATCTTATACAAGGTCATGCAGATACTGTTGTAAAGATATTCCATTGAATAAATATTTTATTGGCTGCTTTTTTTCTAGAGAATATTTAAACCCTGTTGTTCTCCTTTCAAGTTTAAAGACGCCCACCGGACTTGCTTTTAGATCTGCAATTATAACTCGTGACTGACCTGCATGACATCTACTCCTTTTCATTCATCTAAAATCCATAGTCTATAAACATACAAATATAGTTCATTTCTACTGTTTATCTATGGAATACACTGGGATAGTTCCCAGTTAACATTGAAGAGTACTTTTTGCTTGAAATGGACGTCCCTCGTACGCACGTGACTCAAACTGAGATTTAAGACGAGTGAAGAGAAACCAAAAGAAAAAAAGCCTTCAAGAGTCCAATTTTGCATCACTCTGCACAGAGATGGTAAGACAAGTAACAAACAATGCCGATTTTGGTATACTGCATTTAATCTATTGTATTCATTATGACTACTATCATCTTTAAGACATATGTATCGCTCCACTGTAAAAAAAAAAAAAAAAAAGTATATCTAGTACAGCATATTCTATTCTTAAGTCAAAATTGGTATTGATTTAGAAACACAGCTTTAGTTATATTAATCAGGGACATACAGTTCCACAAATGTAAAGCACTACGAAAGGCTGAGCAGTGCAGAGAGCAGGTGAGTGAAAAAAAAAATCCATCAGTATGTGGACGTGAGTAAACTGTGTAACCAAACAATTTAGTGCTCCAAGTGCTTTTTTTTTTTTTTTTTTTTTTCTGTTTTACGTCATTGTTGCGTTCGGGACTGTTGGTAAGTTTCACTGCTGCGACTTTCCAGAGGTTTAAACAGCTCACAAACCAACATTAAGCAAACGCTGAACACTACCATCCACGTAAAGGACAAAACCAAAGCAGTGCACGTATTGTAGAAAGCGGTTGTACTGTACATATTGAGCGTTTTGTAGAACACTGTGTGTATTTGTAGTGAGTTTAAAGGGCTTAATTGAAGGGTTTTGGTTACAACGTGTAAGCAGAGCCCACAAAATTGGGCCCGGAGTAAAAAAAAAAAATTCAAAAAAAAATTCAAAAAGCCTCATTCATGAAAAGAGAGCGCTGACGTGAGAAGGGCCGACTGTTTAATTTGACCTCTAAAATTCACCATCCCATCTGCCTGCTGTGATCTACATGTCGGGCTGTTGCCAAATGACTGAAGCACAAACGAGACGAGGGGCAGCGGGATAAAAAAAAACAAAAAAAACGAGGCAGGAAGAGGGATGGCACAGCTGCAGGTGCACAACTGATGCAGATAATTTTCTAAAGAGTCGATTTCGGCACGTCAATTTTTGTTCTCCCATTCATACTCTTATCTGTGCATCGCTCCACTTCTCCCACACCATCACTCTCCTCCTCCACCTTCTTCCTTCTCTGTGACCAGAGAGAGAGAGAGAGACAGAGAGAGAGAGAGAGAGAGAGAGAGAGAGAGAGAGAGACGTAAAGAAGATGCGAGCGAGCAAGAGTGTGTGTGCGTGACGATGAGGGATGAATGAAGGAAGGCGTTGCTTATTACACCTTTCATGTATGCTGCAGGCTCAGACAAATAGAGTGTGAACAAGCATCCATGAAAAATGACACGGTGAACAAAAATGCACACATACACATCTGTTATTCAACGGTAAGACACTGACTCATCCGTCACCCGGCTGCCATAACTTTTCCTTGCTCTATAATGTGTCTTTTGGCAAAATATCTTACACGTAATATGATCCAAATTTTTTTTTTTTTTTTTTTAAATGACAGCATACACACACACACACACACACACACACACACACACACACACACACACACACACACACACACACACACAAACACATATCCTCCTCGCCGTGTGACACTAAAAACACTGTGAAACACAATCCCATTTGCAGCCCCCTGTGAACCTGAACACGGCTGACATGCCTACTGAGAAATGTATGATATTTTCCTTGGGTGCAAATGAAATTCATCTGCACCTCTAAACGTATCTCTGCGTCGCTTTTGTTAAAAGACAGTCGAGCTAAGTGTCAAGTTTTGCAACGCTTGGTGACACTGCACACGGTACTGTATGCACACGCGCGCACGCACGCACGCACGCACACGCACGCACACACACACACACACACACACACACACACACACACACACGGTCAGTCCTGCCTCTTCTTCACTCTGGCTTAACACCCATGAAGATTTCATTTTCTCAAAATGAATAATTCAGGTTGGCTCCCTGGTCACCGACGAAGAGAGGAAAGAAAAGAGAGGAAGATGAGGGAAAAGGAGAGGAATGACGAAGGTGGAGGGCGGTGGGAAGGAACAAAAATGAGGAAAGGAAAAGAAGAGGGAGGAAAGAAGGCCGGCAGGTCTTTTGGTGAAGAGACTCGCAATCAGGAGCTTTCAGATTCTCATTTCTTTCTTCTTCATTCTTAGAGCTGCAAACATTCGAGCGTCTTGACCTCCTCTGTCTCTCCTTCCTTTGTCTCTGCTCCCACAACCAGCAATTTATCACTTCATGTCTCTCTGAAATGCCACTACATCCGCAACCAAATGCACAGCCGACAAGTGTTATCCACTCAGACGTTTCAACGTTATTAAAATAATGTTCATAAAAAAATGCGGCGGAGAGAGGCAAATTGAGAATTACAGTTGACGACACGAGGTCAATTGTCTGTAATCAAGTAAAAATGGCAAATATTTACTGTCTCCAGCTTCTCGAATGTGAGGTAGGTCTTTGTGAACGGCCGTTATGAAGCCTCGAGCTGCCATCTCGCTAGCTCGGAGCGGTTTGCAGCCAGAAGTGGAGTGACCGGTGAATCTGACTCGATCCGATTGGAAACCACAGGATACACGCCCCCCAAAAAAAGACATCTTTTTGAGGCCTGGCGTGTAATTAATCAAGGGATCATTTTCAGATGGACCATTGGAAAACGAATAAGAAGGAGGGATTTTAGCGAATGACACTTGTAGACATTTTTTTTACTGACTTTGTATTTCATGAGAAAAGTTGAATGGGAGTCTACGAAGCCAGAGGCTTTGAGGAGCCAACCCTCAGTGGCCCTCTGTGGTATTGCAGTTTATGCCACTTCTGCGTTGGCCTCATTTTTCTGACCCAGAAGCTGAGTCCACTTTATCATACAGTCTATGCTTGCACCACAAGGCCGAAGTAAAAAAAAAAAAATGACACTGCTGCCCACAGTGTTGATTCAGGTTGGGCTTTCATAATAACATGCATGTGTGTGGTTGAGAAGCCACTGGAGGTCTCATCCTCCTCCTCCTCCTCCTACTTTCCTCCCCTCTTTCATTTGCTCCACGATGGCATGACAAGTTTCCTTTTATATAATCTCCCATTTGCTCTCCTCCAACAGTTTCTGAGACTCTATCACTGTCTCTAAAGCAGTCAGCACTGCATTTAATCTAAAGCAGCCTTCTCTCCATTTTTCTTGCCCAATCTTCTCTATTCCACTGTCTTTCCTCGGGTCGAGTCACCTCCCGTTTTCACTTTACTCGTTTCCCTCATTTTCCTGCAGACAGGCTCTTTAACCCACAACCACAGTCATGAATGAATGTGCTGAGCCGAGTATGACGTTTGTTTAGAAACATATTTCTCCCATTACCTCCTCTAACTTATTTTTCCCTGAGAGAGCCCAAGAGGAAAAACAAGACAAAAAGGGAAGACAAAGAGGAACTGGAATCAATTTAATCATAAACAAAAAATGGGCAAAGACAAGAAGAGAAAATGACAGTGAATGATTTGTACAAATCCTGGCAGAGTGAGGGAGATACCAGCACCAGAAACTTTATTCTCTCATGAGGGAAAAGGAAATCAGTCTGGCACTAAGAGGAACATCTGATTGGACGAGCAACTCGGCACTGTGCCTTAACAGACACCACCAACACCACCTGCAAATGCCCGTGTGCTTAAATACACACCAGCAACATCCTGCACAAACTCACCAAGCACTATATTAAGAAATCGTGTGCTATCTAATGCAAAACTACTGTTATATGAAGCTCTTACATTTTTTCTCTACTTTATGTTTATTATAGAGGCCATAGTCGTGGGTGGTGGTGGTGGACTGGAATATTATAAACACTTTTCAACATAATACTAGAAGTATTGGCGTTCATCGCTACAGAGTCGGCAGCCCCCCCTTAATGCCAAAAATGACAACACTGGCCAATCGTTGAAAATGTTGACTGTTAGTTTTAGTGGTCGTAGTAAGAGATGGAATTCAGGTGATGACATATAAAGAGTGACAAAGTCCGCGTAGGGAGGGGTTCAGGGTTGGTTAGATGGACAAAAAACACAGGACTTTTACCAATGGCACCAGTGTTTGTGTCCCGTGTTAAATCAAAACTCAGCTTTGGCTTATCTTAATCACAGACTGTAGATAAAAATAAACGTATTCTACAGTAACACAATGCCACTGAGGGAATCTAAATCTACAATCTAAAAAGGTTTCTGCTATCAGGTTTCTAAAAACTGGAAATTGGACATTTACAAAATACTTAGGCATCGCAGTTAATGTCTCTCCTTACATTTTTGTGTAAACAAGCTTGTACCTATGACTTGTTAATCAAACAGCCAGATATCTTCCACTGTTACTCGTGTTTAAATGATTTGCGTCGTCGATAGAAGAAATGCCAGTCACTGATTGTTTTCTATGCAGGGCATCAACAGTACTTTTACTTGCAGAGAGGAGGGACGAAACAGAGTTCCACGTGAGGATAGATATTGAAAGGTGCATTAACATAACATCAATGCCTATCCCTCGTTGCTCTGAAAACGTCCCAGTTTAATCCAGTGGCCACGCTGCTCAAGGTCATAGCACTGAAAAGAAAAAAAAAATTGCTGTTCAAGGCACAGAGTGACCAGCAACATAACAAAAACAACCTTTGACTGTCAGCCCAGATTAAGGCCAATGTTTGACCCTCAAAGTCTCAATGCAAGATTTGACAGATAGCCTCAAGAGTCCAAGGTTGACTGACAGCTGTCAACCCCCCCTGTTTCCCCTCCCCAACGAGCAGCCAGCAGTCAGCATCTATCACTAACAGTACGATATCTCTCTCTCTCTCTCTCTTCCTTAATCCCTCACTCAGTGTAACAACTGCCTGTAGCTTTGACCTGGACCACGTTAATACATAATCTGCTATCTCCAGAACTAATATGCCACAACCCCCCCCCCCCTCTATCACGCTACGGCCAAAGCAAGGAAGGAAATTGCCACTAGTGTGTCACGCATAGCACAAGTGACCTGAGCTGGCATCACGTCGCCTGGCTAGGGTCCACGAACGGGGGCCAACGCACTCCCGCAGGCGTGGAAGTAGAGAAGTCCCACAGTGTCATATACAGTGATTATGCCGATGTGGGGGAAGGGGTGCGAGTCCTAGTTAGTCATATCAAGGCGGGGTCCTGCTCAAGGGTATTCCACAAAGCACCATATCCTGAGGTGGGTGGGGGCATGCCATCTGTATTTACACATGGGCTATTAATTCAAAGGGTTGTGCGTGCAACGTGCGGCTGTACTTAATGAATTATCTGCGGTTGTCAGAATATGAGGAGGAATCATAAACTCAAAGCTGGTTAGATTTAAAAGAATGCAAAATATGTATTGCTGCTATTACAGCTTTTTTTTTTTTTTTCCCTGACAGAACACCATTAAGAATTTTTTTTGCTGAGAGGCTGAATTATATATTTCTTGGTCTAAAATGCATATACTGTCTCCTTTTGAAAACAAGCCACCCAAACCCCTACTTACTGTTCAGCTCACACTAAAATAAGCGAGAGAATATGAATAATTAATACTTTCTCCGAAATCTATTAGCTCAGCAAGCAATTTCGAAAAAGAAAAAGTAGTAAAGAGTAAATTTGCGGTGTTTTCTGACAATGGACCAACCTTTTAACCATGAAACAAGTCGGCCTACGATTACCACCAAAATCCCACGTTGCCTAGCAACATACAATTTAGGAATATGCTTTCAGAGCAGCTTTACGGACGTGTCCATTAACAGATGAAATTACCAAACCAACAAATGTCAGCCACATGCAAATAAGGTCTACTCTGCTGACTGTGTGTGTGTGTGTGTGGTGTGTGTGTGTGTGTGTGTGTGTGTGTAGTAACAACGTAATGTATGTGTATGTGGCAGACTTGAAGAAATACCATTTCCAAAGCATGTGTCAGTGTGTGCTAAGTACAGCAGCCTGTTTTGACAGCCAAGCAATGTGGATCTTTAAATGTCTGTCTTGGGCCTAAACATCGGAGAGACAACAACAAAACTGCCAAAGTGAAATCATTTGTTCCCACTCTGCCTTGGACATTTCAAGTCCATTTCAAACTACCGGCTATGCACAGAGTCTCTCACGAAGCCAGGAAGCTGGTCTGAGCAGAATGACAGTATCTATGGATTAGTGCAGCAGTGGAAATGGAGGATCTGAAGGATTAAACCTCCATCTCTCTTTTCATTACAACCTGCCCAGAGAAAATGACACAATCACACATCGGCCATCAGCATTGTAATTCGATTTTATCTGTCCAGTGATGCTGCTAGTCATCCTCTAGTGAGCCGGTGTTGATGGAGAAATCAGCCTTTATTGCCCAAAATGTCTGAAATCTACTTTTATCAGGCCATGGGATTGAAATGAACATAATTTAGGAAGCAGCCCTCATTGTGTGGAATTAAAGCTTTAATCTGATATGGGAATCCAAATAAATCAGAGGGACAATACACGATAAGGAGGCCTTGACTGAATGTATTTAATTTTAATCTGGAATTTAATTGAACATGGAATTGGGACACACATGAACGTTGCATAAATTCAGCTTTAAAAAAAAAAAAAAAAAAAAAAATCAACTTTCAAGAAAAGTTTCTCATAAAAAAGCCTCTGAGTGGATCTGTTCAAGAAGAGCTTGACAAAGCTAATTGCTATTCCATGCAGGTCGGTGGTACACCTTGACAGCAGCAGGACTGAGGGGATGTTGTGTGGCCCGAGTGGCTATAAAGCTTTTCGAGGCTACTGTGATGCACCCTTATTATCATAATGAAAGAAGACGTCCGTGTTTACTACAACAGCGGCTCGGGGGCTGCGGGGAGATTGCGCAAAACAGAGAGGAGAGGACTTTATCAAAAACAGCTGCAGTTACAAGGATACCACAGCTGAAGAGCCACATACGACTAATGCTGCAATCACCATTACGCAACTTCCTGTATTCTATGCAGTTGCCGCAGAATGAGGGATTTTTTTTTAATTGCATCCAATTTTTCTTTTGCTCAAATTGCCTACCAAGGGCATTAGACACAGCAGATAAGATGAGGGGGGAAAAAAAACAACAACATCTGCACAAGGAGACAGTGGCAAATGCAATCACACAGACTGTACACAGATGCACGCCTGGATACCTCCTGTTCCCACACAGTTAACACCACTGCAAACAGCATCTGAGAAAATCATAATGTAAACTGTTCACACATGAATACGGCGACTGACAGACTGTAACATGAAGACACAGTTGTAAAAACCAGAAAGGGTGCTGACAGCTGTTCCTCCCAAATCCTCTATATTGCATCTTGTCAGTGCCATTTTGTGTTGTATTTAATGGGGCCATATCTCACTCTGACAAAAGAACTGCATGAGATTACTGAAATAATAAAAGACTTCACAGAACGTATAAGGAATTCTGACAAATCTGGCTCTCACAGAGATAAGCAAACGAGAAAGCGGGACGCGAGTATCATTTTAGGATCATAACAAATGCAGAAACCAAAAGTAGGACAGGGGATGGATTGCCAGCATGTTTAAAGTTATCCTTTTACGGTATAAATTCAAAATCCGTATGGCAGTTTTGGAAAAGAGAGCGGCAGCAACATTTAGATTTCGCTCCAGTGGTCTAGATAAGAGGAGAAGACATATCTTGTATCTACTGTTGATGTAATGAGCGCCAGCACAGAACATCAGACAAATGACAGCACTGACCAGAAAGATTAAATGAGTCAAAAAGTCTTCTATTAACATTCTTGTTGTGTTTGGATTTCGTTAAGGTCAAGTATCATGAATCACATATGAGTAACCACGCTCAGCTAAATAGATCTCACATACCCCCGATCTGAATGTTGGTAGAAAGCGAAACACACTTGTGTGACAAATATAAAGGATGAAAATAGATTTCAGTCACATGCAAATAAAGAAACAACTGCAGCCTAAGAACCAAAGTAAGTTGTTTTCAGTATATAGTGAATGGCTATTGGAAATGTCAAACAAATTGTGAAAACATGATCTGATTCTCATTTTGCCAACAGTGCTATTGAAAGCAATGAGAGGAATGGGAAATGGTATCTTACATAAACCATGAAAAAAATGAAGCACAAATAAACGTCCTTATCTACTAAAAACATGGGAACCTTGCATCCAACAAGAAATCAGACAAACGGCAGAAAAGCATGGAAGGAGTAAAAAGAATTTACTTGTATCTGGAGATGCCATAGTGGACACAATGACTGGTGGACCCGTACGTCGGCTGAGCTTCTGGTTAGCAACAAGGGCACCTTGGCCTTGAACGGATGCTCCAACAGGGACGAGGGCATTGTCTGCTGCAGGTCCCCCACCCTTACGCATCAGCTGAGGACTAGGGTGAGGGCTGTGCATGGGTGACAGTGGCAGTATGCTCCTGTCCCTCTTCATCAGCTCCATGGGCACTGTGTAATTGGTGGAGTATGCTTTCGGTACCTGTTGTGGCGGCTGCTGTAAAGCTGGCATAGATACCGGCATGTGCTGTGGCATACCTGGCATGGAGTGAATAGATCCTGGCATGGCTGGCATTGACCCAGTCATCTGCTGTGGCATTATCTGCATACCCTGCATAGACATCCCTGGCATGGTCACCCCAGAAGAGTAGGCCGACATCGGTCTTGACTGAACAGCTATAAGGGATCCAGTGTACGGCCCCGGGGCACGAGGTTGGCCTGGGTAGCCTCCAGAGGCCTCCAGGAGTTGCTGAGAAGGGGCACTATTGGGCCTCCTAACCATTACGTCTCCCATCCTCGGGGAGATGGTTTGCATTCCCCCAGGTGTCTGAGGGGGCATTAGTTGGGGATCCACAGCTAAACCCTGAGGAGGGTGTGGTTGATTGTAGTGCTGCTGGTGGTTATAAATGTCTGAGCGATGGCTAAAGCTGTTAGAGCGGCCTCGTATGGGTGTCTGAGGTTGGGAGGGGGCTGGCGCAGCCTCAATGGGCCGCTTGTAGTTGTGGACCATGCGAGACAGTACACGAGCCTGGCCGAGGTTGGGCGCAACAGTGCGGACATCGTTCTCCTCCATAACCGCCAGCATGCTAGAGGAGTCAAATCCCTGTTGGATGAGTGAGGAGATGGTGCTCTCGGAGAGGCCTTCATTTCGCAGCAGAGAAAGGTACTCGGGATCAACTGTCTTCTTGGGTTCGAAAGGTAAGGGCGTTTGTGGGGCAGTTGGGGGAAGAGCAGGAAGAGGAGCAGGAAGGGGAGCAGGAAGTGGAGCAGGAAGTGGAGTAACTGGGGGAGGAGGGGCTGGAGTTTGGGCAACCAGCATGGGTGCAGGTGCAGCTGGGGCAACGGCTAGAGGCTGCACTGGAGCAGGAAGCGGAGCTGCCATAGAAATGTTGGGGTCGGAGACTGGCATAGTCGGTGGAGGTGGCAGGACCTGTTGGAGCTGCAACTGTTCTTGCTGAAGTTGCTGTTGCTGTTGCTGCACCTGCTGTTGCTGAAGCTGTTGCTGTTGCAAGTGCTGCTGGAGTTGTTGCTGCTGAATTTGTTGTTGTTGAAGTTGCTGTTGCTGTAACTGTTGCTGTTGGAGTTGCTGATGTTGTAACTGCTGCTGTTGTAGGTGTTGCTGCTGATGTAATTGTTGCTGTTGTACTTGTTGTTGCTGTTGTAATTGCTGCTGTTGTTGGATAGTGTAGGGTGAGGCTGTCTCTTGCCTCATAATCATACCTTGACTCGCAGGATCTACAACTAGACAGGTAGCAGCCTGCTGCTGCGGATCCAACGGGCGGCCATTAATATCAGTGTAGATCGACTGACCGGTCAGAGGTGGAGGCTCACTGGCATACCGAGGAGACACCTGCTCCATACCATAGTGACCAGGAGATGGGTCTCTGGAGGGTATACGCTGTTGGCCATCTTGCATCATCTTGGCAACAGTTACAGCACCAGCTTCTCTATAAGTGCGATTCAACTCATGAGCAGTTGGAGGAGGGGGAGGAGGCGGTAGAGGCGATGAAGGGGCTTGAGGTCCTGATCTCCCTGCCTGACCCTGATCCCACGCAGCACGAGCCCCGGGTGACATCCCAAAATGAGAGCCTGACCTGCTGAGTGGATGAGGGTGAGGCGGCGGAGGCTGATGCTCTGACCGGTAAAAACCCTCAGTTGGCCGAGGAGTCATGGCCGGGTCATGAGGATAGTAATCCTGATGCGGAATGGATCCTCGGTGAGCCATGGGCGATCGTTCGTAGTGGTTTAGATCCGGCACAGAGCCCTTCCTCAGTCCCCGTGAGTCGTGCCGCTCTGCGTAAACCTGTCCGTAGAGAGAGTCTTGGTAGGAATACGGGTCGCGTTTCAAATCCAGGTCAGGGGGACGCACTCCTGGTGGAGACTCGTACCACCCTCCTCCCTCTCCGTATGACAGAGAGCTCCGCCGGCCTGCTACTCTTGCCTGCTGCTCGTATACACCGTCAGCCCTTTGCCACTGACCCTCATTCCCCCCTAAAGTGTCCCAACTGTGGGAGCGTCCCAGACTCAACTGCTTGTTAGGGACTAGCATTGGCAAAAAAACTAAGAAAAAAAAGCTGAAAAAGCGTTAACAGATGGAAAAAAACAACAACACAAAACTGAAAAAAAAAAGAAAAGAAAAAAAGGCTCCTGGTAGTGTGTTTGAAAGTTCTCCTTCAAGTCTTCATGTACAGTAGTATAGAAAAAAATAGAACCAAGAGAGGAAGGAGGAGAACAGGCAGAAAAGAAGATGAGCCAAGGTCTACTGTTTCACCTGATATCAGGTTGTAATATTGTAAGTCCGTGCTATCAGGTGACTCCCCCTTTGGCTGGCAGTCCTTGAATAATTAATCTCTGGTCATGCCAGTTTGTTGTGTGTGAGGAAAGAGGATACAACACAAACACATCCACATCACACCAAACCACACAAACACTGCTGAGGTAGCACAGTTATTCCATGGAAGACACGGCAACAGGGTGCATGCCTGAGATGGCCACCAAACATTCGTTGAAAAAAAAAAAAAAAAAATGAAAGAAGAGGATAGGTTGGGTTATAGGTTGGGATGGGCATGGGTTTGTACTAATCCAATAGGCTTTATCTCTCCCGTCTCTGGGACATTTTACTCGCTCTGCCGATTGCTATGAGGGATTACATCTAAATAAAGCCTGTTTAATTCCACTTCCTACTGTGATGTCATCTGAACCAGATACAAGCGTATCTGGTGATGATGATGATGATGATAGCAAGGATTTTGATTCCACCCCGAAACCCTTCACCCACTCCTCCAGAGGCACCTACCTGAAGTTGCTGATGACGATGTGTGCTGTCGTCAACAGGTTTCAAATCTTAGTGTGGTAGATTCACAGCGCGGGGAGGGGAAGCCAGGCAAGGCGCACGGCTTCATTGAAAATAACTGAAATACAGTTCTCTCAGCTAAGTCCCATGTGCTGTCAGTACACATCAAATCCACTCTGATTGGACACTAATCCTCCAGGCCCCATGCTTGCAGCAGAGCCACCACGCAACTGCTGCCCAACTCGCTCCGAAATGTCCTTGATGGCTCCGTGGTGCTCGCTGTCACCGACTCACTCTCCGTGATTTGGGATCACTCTGATCTGCTGTCCGTATGTTCACTGCGGGACACACGAAATTGCAATGCATGGGAATTGCAGACTGTACAATACCGGCAACATTTGTCCTGTTCGCCCTCCCAGTGATGGTCTCATTAATCAATATTACTGTCTGTTCTGTCAAAGGAAATGCATCACTTGTACAGGAACATATTTCATTTGCCCATTTATGTCGCTTCATGAGTTCTATCCATATGCATCTTACTGTTAGTAAAATACAGCACCTTCCCCCTCTTTCACAAATCTCTTCTGATCTCCTTCACTTAGAGAGGCTCTATAATCTGGATTTGCCCCTTTGCAGAGAAAAGTAAAACACTGGGGGTGTGTCCTCGGTGTGCATCAGTATATGTGTGTGTGTGTGTGTGTGTGTGTGTGTGTGTGTGTGTGTGTGTGTGTGTGTGTGTGTGTGTGTGTGTGTGTGTGTTCGTCTGCATACATGTGTGGAGGGGGGGAGGGTTCTTTTTTGTAACAGCAGTTAATCCAAAGCACCTACAACCTTTGCCTTGCAAAAACACTGTGCTTACTACACAAGCCACATAACACCAGATCATTCCGCTTCATTCGAATACCCCATAAAGAAAACCAGCTACAATTTCCTACACTGTCATATCATGCTGTGGTCATGAGCCATACATTAAGATATAATTAATGGAAGACTTCTATCATTTCGTTTACTGAAGGTGATGTTCAATTTATGGCTTTGAAGGGGAGTACCCACAGCTTCCTGCATATCTCACTTCATGTCATCGAGACTGAAACCTGATCCCTGCCGGATCCCTGTTTATTAATGCATGAAAACACATGTAAAGTGAGGAAGTGTCCATTTCCATTCAAATCTAATCTCAGAGGTAACCATAGCGAGGGGCAGTAATACATATTTTAGACGACAGTCTCTGTTAACATCAGCATTGAGAAAAGTTCCTGAATATCTCACAGAGGAAACTGTGCTGACACGTCAGTCGTTGGCACTAATATCTTGTTTAATCACAGTTGTGTAATTAGAGTAGGAAAAGATCAGAGAGGGAGCGGAGGGCTCTGCTGTTTTCACAAGATGACAGGAAAAAGCTGATGACAGTGGTTCCAAAAAACCCAATTGCACAGATGACTGGGAACTTTTTTGGCAAGGTCGAGGGACCATTAGCCCGCTTGATGTACGAAAGGAAATTAAAATGGGAAGGAGAGGAAGCAAGAGCGAGCAGTCAGAGAGATCTGAAAGTGACTGTAAAGATGAATTATTAAATCAAAGCCGAGACATGGAAAAATCACTTTCGAATCCCATTTTGATTTTATTAAACAGTCACAGAGTTTTGCTGTTATAAAGTCAATCAAGTTTTACAGTAATTGCATGTATGAGTGTCATTCATCACCTGGAGGCACTGGTGAGGTCCTTTTGGCGTTTAATCCTGAATTTATGCAACACTGCTCTCAATGCAGTCAAAATCAGAACGGATTTTTTAATTTGTAAAAGTCAGACTTTATGTATATCATTTCTAATTTAAATACTTGTTTACAAATATCATCACAAAATTAAGAGTCTGATGAAAGTTAGGAAAGTTTTGTCCTAAATTTCTGTCACAATATTCAAAATGACATCCACGCCAAGGGCAACAGCGTATGGACCGTCCCCCCCCCCCGTCCCCCCGACTTCATCCACTCTCATTATTTCTTCTGGCCTGATTCTCGAGAGACACTGACTACAGCAGAGCCCCAGGAAGTCAACTTCAAACAGAGAGATGGGAGCAGAGGTGTGTACTCAGGGTTTGCAGATCTAATCCTGACAGGAAAGTAAATCACAGAGTTCTGTTTGTCTCCGACTAAAAAATGTTTGACTTTCAAATTCTAATGTTCCTCCGTTTGCCATACTTTGCAGCCTGTGCACACAACGCCAGATTCACTGTAACAGAAGGATTTAGGAATTAAGCCGGGGATTTTAGAACAAATATAATACCACCCCAGCAGAAGCTTGTAAGGACCTTAGACTGAATACGACTCAAGTGGTGAAAAAAAATTCAAAAGGACTAAAACATATAGAAACCTCAAGTAAAAGAACCTCGGGTAAAGATGCAATTATGTCGTTCAGGGTTCTTTTCACTGCTAATAGATTTCAGGAAATACTTTTTCCTGGTACAGTAAAGTGTTTTTTGTTTTTTTTAGCACGAACAAGGCTGACAGGATGTACAACAGTGAGATCTGTGGCTAATCTGTTGCACAATATGCGTGCCATTGTTTAAGAAACACTCTCTACAGCTCCTTGTCACTCAGCCCTCTCTGTCCCTGCCACCACATTACTATTGCAGCTAAGCTGGCAGGAGAACCGGAAATCTGCACGTACATGTTTAAGTGCGTGATTTTACTGTGTAAAATGTCTACATGCTTTACCAAATGTCAGAGCCAGAGAGTTCACATGCGAGTAGCCGATTTAGTAATTTGCTGTCACCCTTCCATCTATCCACCCACTCTCTCTCTTTCTCACAGACACACACACACACGCACGCGCACACGCACGCACACACACACACACACACACACACACACACACACACACACACACACACACACACACACACACACACACACACACACACACACACACAACTTGGCTTGGGCCTCATCCCGGATCCCCGCTCAGCGTTTTGACCCTGTTCTGCTCGTCGTCTGACGTGCAGCAGAGACAGCAGCGGGCCACGGTTGCTTCGTTAATGTCCCTTTTCATTCATTCACACACGCAAACTGCTGCTAAAGCCTTGGCCTTGGTCCGCCGTGCATACATGAATAAAAATCACACACTAACTCAAAGTGAATACTGCTCCGCAACAGAAATAAAAACAACTGTCTCCCATAGTGTGACACGTCACGTACCGAAGGCATGATTTGAATGTTAAACACACATTGACTTATGCATGAGCGTGGGGCAGGAGGCACTAACTGGAAATGGGATTACAATGCCAGTGCGACTGCAAAGAATAATACTGTCAGATGAATTGTAATACACACTTAACAGACATTATGTACATGACTGCCTTCGATGTGATTCCAGTGAGATTATTTGTCTCTGAAAGCATCTCCGTAGAGACAAAATGGACTGTAAAATGGAGGTCGATGGCAATGAAGCTGGTACTTATCTAAATGACAATCAAATATTGGGTTAGTGTAAAATTCTGAAGACACACTTGTTTTGTTTTACCCACGCTACATACACACAGCAACACAAATTGTCCAGGATTTCCTCCATGTCATTTATGTTACGCAGAGATCTTTCTACCCATAATCTATCTCCTTTGGGTGCATCTGACCCGTCCTTCATCCAGTCTCCAGCTCGATACAGAGAAGCCACAGGTCATGACAAAATACTTAAGTGTTGTAGCTGAGGAGTTCATTTTGAAATTAGATTTCTTTTTCCAGGAGCTCATTTCCAACTTTCAACAACTGCTATAAACTCAGAAAAAGGCAAATGCAGACACTAGACAGAAGAAAAGGAACAAGAAAAGTCGCACTCTCTAATGATAATAATAATAAAATCACACATGCCAGGTTTTCCTTCCAAAAATAACACTTTCTACCATATTTCTATTTTCTCTTTCCCCTTCTGCTCCCCCCACCTCTCCATTACCCTCCCTGCCTCTCCACAAAGCCTATAAAGGGCTCATGGATTTTTTTTTTTTTTTTTTTTGGTGAGGAGCCTGGAACAAGCCCAAAGGCGGGAGGGGTGGTGGTGGTGGGTGGGGGTCCGACTCAGACACCACTCCGATGACTTCATACCAGAGGTGGAGCAGGAGGAGGGTTAGTGGGAATGAGGGGGTGCAAGGCAAGGCAAGGCAGGGATAAAAGCAAAGAGGTAGATGCAGTAGAGCCCTGAATCTGTGCTAAAAAGCTCAGGATTTTGAGCCCCCTAGACCCCCCTCCCCTTTGGGGGGAGGATGACATCAGGACCCCCCCCACACACACACACACACACACACCCTCCACAGCCTCCCTGACTACGCTCTCTGTCCAATATATAGGGCTTTGTTTAAAGAAAAAAAAAAAAAAAAAAAAAAAAACTCGCAGGTCGCTTAAAATGTGACATAATGAATAATTCAAAGGCTACATTTGGTATTTTAGTTCGACTGGTCGCATTATTTACTATTCACTATCAAAACATTTCCTCCGGCTGTACACATGACAAACAAGATGTATTATCAAGCACCGACATATTTATTTAACCGCCAACTACAACACTTGGAATGGCCATGACAAATTCCACTACCCCACCTTGTGGTGTTTGCGTCCAAGCACAGATTCACAACTTGTAAAATCAACATTCAGGAACATGCTGTCACCGCGACCTAGTTCACGTCGCAGCGCCGCTCACATCCCATCTCTGCCTGGATCAGTCAGTTAGCTCTGGCTAAATGGGAATGGCAACGACTCGCACTTGCTGCCCGAGCCAATGCATGCTGGGTACACAGATGGAGCGGACAGAAGGAGACGCAGAGCGAGAGAGAGTCGGAGGAAAAGAGGGGGAACGAGAGAGTACGGGAGCTGATGCTCACAACAGATGTTTGCCACAGTTCCCTTATTGCAGTTACACTCTTCTTGGCACTTTATCAAACCCACAACAGAAGGAACATTTGTACCATATACATTTTGGAAGCTGATATCTAAACTAAACAACGCTGTTGGGCTTAATGGTGAAATAGTAATTTGTATAACCAATTAAGACTTGACTTCACTGATGGATTTACTGATACCAATTCAACAAAATCCTTCTGTGCTTTGAGACAATTAGCTTATTATTTAATAGTTGATTGACACAAATTTTAGAAGGACTGATTTTCTTTTGTACACACTTAGACATGTGATTATTTTTACTCTGGTTTAATCTTCCAATTATCTGTTAGAATAAGATTGTTTTTGTCTTTAAAATGTCAGTAAATGGTTGGAAAACAGAGAAAGAACTCCAGGAAATGTGTGGTGTTACTTAGAAAAATGACTGCGACAATAAACTTCAAAAATCAACATAGGAGCGAGTACATTTTCTGTTGGTCAACTAGTTATTTCAGCTCTACATTTTCATGCAGCTAAACATTGACATTCAAAGGGAAAGAGCTGAGGTGCAATTTCACGCACCCAATGCCATATATCTAAATAACAGGCTGTCGTCCACAGAAAAAAAAAAATTGATCACAAGACATGATGTATCCAGCTCTGGGTGGTTTACCAGCTCGGCTGAAACAATTTCCTGTGGAAAAACCCTAATTTGATTATTGACTAACTGTCAAAAGTAATTCATCAAGCAAAAAAAAAAAAAGCCAAATGTTTTCTGTTTCCAGCTTCTCAAATGTGAGAATTTTCTGCTTTTCTCTTGTTTTATATTTATATTATTAATATTTCTCAGACTGTCGGTTGGACAGTATCAAAGGATGGTAAATCACATCAGACATCCTCGACATTAAAAACATCCACCGTTCCGGTAAAAATCTACATTCCAGCACCGTGACTACTTTTGATGGGAGTAAACAGCCACACTTGATCAGCCATTTCAAATTCGATTTAGGCCAAAGGGACGGCTCAGTTAGCCACTCATCACAATGAGTAAAGATGTAATCAATGCACTCCGCTGTGAAACAAGTATTGGATTGACACAGTTATCCTCAGAAGATAAATGGAGATTAGGGAGGCCGCCCTCGCTGTCTCGCTGAGTGAAGCCTGCGACGGCAACGCAATCACAACCACTCTATAACGTTCTTGTTTTTGTCAATACACATAATATGAACTTTGATTTCTATTTCACGCCTCAGTCCCAACACTCTGTTTATAGATAATAGTGGGTGGCTTTGACATTATGGTGCAGAACACCCCATGCCTCTGGTTTTGAAATACCCTTTTTAAATGGTTGAGTAGATTTAATGCTACCGTGAAAACGGCATGATTCACCACCCTCTGATCTTTTAACTTCCCCGATGTGAATCACCCTCTTCTACACATTTTTTAAGAGCAGCTGTGGTGACTAACTGCACCAAAAGAAATCATTGTTGATAAGCAGAGGAGAGGGACACCGCAGAGGATGTCTGAGGCAGATCAGAAAATATTGTTATATGATGTTCAACCTATTGTCTGCTTAGTCATTTCTTCTCGTGTAACAAATGTGTTCCCAGGCGAGGAGGGTTGGTGGTTTTGAGAGGTTTGCGATGCCACATGTGGCTCTCATTCTGAGGGTGGAAACAGACAGCATCACTGCTTCATTTAGGAAGCTATTAAATTGTGTTTTTGAATCTCAGAAGGATTTCTCTCAGAAGTGAACAAAGAGGAACGCTGATATTTGACACTGTGCAGGGTTTTAATGTGACTTACTTGAACGTTTCTCAGAAATATGGATCTGATTATGCTTCACTTACAATCATATACCTAATTATAAAAATGCTAAATCACCAAAAAAAAAATTCAACAAAACACTGCAACATAACCTTGTTTCATTATGTCGTGTGATTCACTTTGGGGGAACAAAAAGTTATATCATTGCTTTTTTTTTTTTTTTTGGACAAATCAATATTCGGGTGATGAGAATGGACAGCGAGGGCAGAGAGCAGTCAACAAGAAAAGAAAGTGGGTGGATGTAGAAGATAACAGAGAAACAAACTCCAGAGGTGTAGTTTGAAAATGCAACTAATGATGATTATGAATATCAATTGATCTGATGATCAGTTAATCATTTTTTTTGTCTATAAAATGTCAGAAAATGGGTAACTGCACCAAACCCAACATGAGCTAATAACAAAGCTCGTTTTATCCAACCATCAGTCCAAAGCCGAAATACGAAGGGCATCAAATTCTCCCCTTTATCAATTTAGCATTTTGTCTTTAAAGAAATTAAATGTCATGTAAATTATATTTAAGGGGTGTAATCAAGTGTAGATGGTTTTTAATCTCAAAATCTGGACGGTGACCTGCAGAAATGTTTCAGAGTCAGATGAAATAAGCTCCAGTTGAATGATTGGAATGACTCGGAGACGCTCGAGGAGCAGCAGCTAGCAGCCCGACCCACATTACAAAAAGGACATTAAAAGACTAATCTTGCACAATACGGTATAACACAGTACTGAGTTTGGACACACACACACACACACACACACACACACACACACACACACACACACACACACACACACACACACACACACACACACACACACACACACACACACACACACACTAAATAAACATTCAGACATTATGTAGCTCCTGTCAATGGTTAAGTAAAGTAGAAAAAGGGAATAAAAAAAAACAAAGGGAAAAAACTCTGGCTTTGTGTTTATCTCCATTTTAAACACACGCACACACACACACACACACACACACACACACACACACACACACACACACACACACACACACACACACACACACACACACACACACACACACACACACACACACACACACACACACACACGTAAATGCACAAATGCTCACAAATCAATCCCACTACCCACCATAATCAATCCCAGGGCTCTGAGGAGTGCTTCACTTTATTACAAACTCCCAACTTCATCTCCAGCAATCTGGAAACATCGAACTCAAGCCTCATTCAGCCATCAACCCAACCTCCTCTACCACAGAAACACCCACCCACCCCCACACACACACACACACACACACACACACACACACACACACACACACACACACACACACACACACACACACACACACACACACACACACACACTTTCTCTCAGCTAGACAGCTTTCAAAGATGAAGTTCGGAGCCTCGGCTGGTCCCAAGGCTCCTTTTTGACACACACAAACACACTTATGCAAATAATCCCACTGGCTTTTCTCTGAATTTGTTGCAGCAGCAGGCTGAAAAGCTTAAATACTTGTGGAAACTTCATTTCCATATAACAGTGGCGAGAATCACACACACACACACACACACACACACTCAGAGTTAGTGTGTGCGCGCACACAAAGACACAAGCAACCTAACTAATCTACTTCTAAATCTACAACCAGCATCTAAGATCGACAAACAAAGAAAAAAGGAGAAGAGTCGGTCTCACTCACCCTCACAGATTCTGTCCAGTCGCTGACGTTTCACTTTATGTTTGTCCACCAGAGCCATCCTGTCACAACTTGAAACACTCTCTTCTCTCTTGATTTTTGTCCCCACCTCTCTTCTTCAAAATCTCCGTCGCTCACAGTCCTCAAGACCTTAGATAGTTGATGTTTTATACCTGAAATTCAAGAAAGCAGAGACAAAGATGATTACTGACAGTCAGTCTAAAAGTGGTGTGGCATTTTTGAATTTTAGAGTATTTATCTAGGTTTTTATTCCTTTCTAAAGGGACAATGCCCTGTACAATATCTAACATAACTGCTTCCATTTTATGCAATGCTAATTTACATCTGCTGTCCTTTTGGGAGGCCAAAATCAAAATACACTGTATGAATAAGGACTTACAGCAGTGAATTATGCAAATCAGTACATCACATACGCCGTATAAAAAGTGTATGATGTGCAAATTAAATACAAGGGAAGGCGTGTGAAATACAAAACCTAATAAAATGCAGAGTCAGTGGTTACACAGTTGGGTAAGTTTTAGCTAAATCTTTTATTTGGTTTGATTTGTAAATCATGATGTCCAGGCTTCCTCAAAGCACATCACAAGGATTACATGACCTGTGCTGCACAGTTGTTCCTGTCTCAAAAACCTCGGAAGAGTCACCGGATTTGCCTTGGACAAAATTTAGACATTTACAGTGCAGAGACTCAACTCTCCACTAGAGGGAGCCTCATCTCAGTGAGCACCACTTATTTAATCAAATCAAAAAAAATGTCACTTCTGCAAACCAAAGCTCCCCAAAATTGAGTAGAACACAGCACAAGCAGACAAACAGAGAGTGATTGAGTAAATGAGGCATTTATAGGCAGTCATTATGTTCAGTGACTGATGCTACTCTGAAGAGCAATCTTCTAATTGGCTCCTGCTGAAGCCTGAGGGACACGGCACAGTTTTTTTTTTTTTTTTTTTTTGGTGGGGGGGGGGGGGTCAGCAGACAGAGATAGACAGAGGATGGCACAGGAATGCACACACACACACACACACACACACACACAAAGAGATGCAAGATGACAAGCAGAAATGTGGGCTTGCACACACGCACGCGCGCGCGCGCACACACACACACACACACACACACACACACACACACACACACACACACACACACACACAAAGGGCAACGAGTCACACAGAGGAATGTGGGTCAGTTAGTCAGCAGACAGGAGGAGGTTGTATCAGCAGAATAAAGACATAAAAGGGGATTGGTGGGAGGGAGAGGAAAGTACTACAAAAACATCATCTAACAGGATGAGTACAGTGTGACACCATCCTCCTCCAACATTTTAACTGTATGTCTGTCAGCACTTTTTGCATTTATAACGCTGTTTCTTTTCCATAATAACCTCCGGGCTCGATCCAAGAGTGGTGCACTTTCACAACGGCTTTCACTTGACTATTTATTTGATGATATATTGATATTTGCGGTGTAAATGCAATTCTAACTGGTGTGTTTTGGTGGGGCGCAGGGCAGGCTAAACAATGTGGCTGAATGATGAATTGATGCTGCATTTTAATTTGGCCAGCTGTTGGGGCAGGAGAGGGAGTCGGGAGGTGGTGCACTGCAGCGAAAGTGAATTTCAAAGAAACACCACAGTAGGTGCCTGTGTTTCTTTAACCCAAACACATTTCAGCTTGTTTTACCAGTCAGCTGCTGTGTTTCAGCTTCCCTCCTCCACAAGGTATGCCTTCCTGCCAAAGAGCTGAAGACCCACATGTGGGAGTCAGAGGAGAAGTAATTGAGCAAGAGGGAAGGCAGGAAACAGTCACTCAGAGGCGGGGGAGTCTATGAATAGACTGGAGGAGATATGCATGGGCATCTCTGACTCTGTGCTGCATAGGTCACGACTGAATTTGGCCGTTTCTTATAAACTCTCCCGATATAGACTTCACTTCCCTGACAGCTGCCTCAGCGGACAAACACAAAAATACAGGCTGCAATATTGATGGAGGAACGAGTGCCAGCAAGACAACTTCGCATACATTACTCTAATGTCATGGTTATACAAAATTAGGGTGGTAATAAAATTAAACGTCACAATTAATTGCTGTGCAATCCTGTACAACAAGCTTTCTAAAGTCAGCAGTTATTCTCGAAACTGCAAGTAAAATGCAGTACCACGGAAGGCCACTAGGGGCTGGCTCCAAAATGTCTCCGGCTCCAATAAACTCACATTCAGAAAGCATTAAGTTCTCTCATGAAATACAAAGTCACTACTACATTTTTTTTTTCCACAAGTCATTATGGTGTCGTTTACTAAATTCACTCCTTCTGATCAGTGTTCTGGTGGTCCTTCAGAAAATAATTACATCATTATTTAGATATTAGATCTCAAAGACAGGAATGTAACTGTAATGAGGTGTTCACATTAATTTGTCTACCACATATAATTCAGGTCTACATATTTAGAATCAGTTTGTTCGCTGAATAAACATTAAATATATTATCCTCAAAACATTATTGGAGAAATACATGCCGTTTTCGGATAAATACAACCTAAAGTACTTAATATTTTTGGTTTATCACTTATATGTAATGTAATCGAGAACATACACACCCCCAACCCTCTACCACCATCATGTACACCAAAACATCATTTCAATCATGACATTTCTGCTTTCACGTCTCAAGTTACAGTAATGGTAAACCACATGGGTTGAGAAGAACGGCCTGCTCAGCAGTTTGAGAGCTACATTTTCTCCAAAAAAAACAAAGCCGTGGTATACATGACTTCATTTCCATAAATTAATTCCAGAGATTTGACTCATGCACGAGGGAGATCCACTCCATTTCTAGACACAAAAAAAAACAGAAAAAAAAGTTGACTCCTCTAAGCGGGTTGAAAAGTCAACAACAACTTTGAGCAGAGCTCTCAGCCAGAGAGGAAGTACAGTATTCCCGCAGCCCTGAGCACCGTCGCTGCAGGATTGTTACTTGACTAAGTGCTGTTATACAACTTAACAATAAGGGGATTGACCTGAGAGAAAGTATGTGCTCAGAGCCGGAGGAGAGGAAGAGAAAGCGAGGAGAAAGTCTCACACACACACACACACACACACACACACACACACACACACACACACACACACACACACACACACACACACACACACACACACACACACACACACACACACACACACACACACACACATATTTAACATGCATGCAAACAACAGGAACACACAACTCCTGGGACTGTGTGCTCAGTGTAGAGAGGGCTCGCTCTGGCCAGCACACACACACACACTACACACACCACACACACACACACACACACACACACACACACACACACACACACACACACACACACACACACACACACACACACACACACACACACACACACACACACACACACACACACAACACATCACAGTGTTAGCTGTGGTTGGGTAGTCATGTTCGCAGGTTCCCTGACAAGTCTGTGAATGCTACCAAGTTAGATCGTGACCAGAGTAGCTGCCGTCTGATCTGACGAGTGATGCAAACCTCACAATATTCTTGGTAATAGAACTTTTTTTTTCTTGCTTTTGACAGTGACAGGATTTGACTTTGTAGGCTGAGGGAAAACACGGATTATAACAATATATAAAATGTCTAAACGTTTATGCTATGGTATGATTTATGGCAAAGATATCTGATATTCACGACACACCACGTCCGCAATGTAGCCAGTCCACAAGTGTTACTTTGTAATTACATATTGCCTTTCTACTTGAAATGCATTTCATGCACTGCTGGACTTTCTGCTGCGACTGCAACCCGCCATGATTCCTGAGTGAGACCATTCTTCAAGGTAAATATAATGTGCATCTAGAATAACATACTGCAACAGTATCCTGTGCAAAACCCTGCCGTTCCAAGTACACCAGGCAGGCTCTCAGTGTCATCATTTAAAAAAAAAAATGTTTTACATACTTTTTTCTTGAGAGAAAAAAAATTCAGTTTACGTCCTTTAACCCATACGACTGAATAAATTGCTTGTTCCTACCCTCATATACGACCAATAAGAGTGTTTCCTTAATTAGTGCCACCGCTTAGGTTTAGGCACAAAACTCCCTTGGTTTGGGTTAAAATGACGACTTGAGCCGCGTTCTTCCGACTCGTGGTTGGAAATGGAAGGTCTCCTGTATCAAACTCACCACCCAACCCGCCTCCTAACAAGCAAAAACGCACATGTTATAGAGGTCAACTGAACTGCGTCACTGAAACCATTTGTCGATTCATGGTTAGTGATGATTGAAACTACAAACGTTTTCTTCACCACCGACATTCATGTACAAGGACAGTTATTTGTGTCATATTATAAGATTCCTGGGTATTGAAACTCTTTAAACCTTCACAAAAAAAAAAAAAATTCAGACTGTTTTTTTTACACAGTTGCATGTTTGGGCTGCTGAAGTGTGAAGTTGCCCTGCAACGCTTTCGCTTCATTGTTAATTTCAACCGGTAATTTAAATGCCGCTCACACAATGGACCTCGAGAGGAGCTCTTTTTCATGCACTTTAACAGAGGATAAATCAGGAGCCCAGAGTTGAGAGTTGTTCAAATTTAAGAGCTTTACAACAGTCGTGAAACGTGGCAGATGTCCACCGCAGATGTGCTTCTGAAGCTTCTCTGATTGTGTCTCGGAGACACAAACAGAAGAAAAATCTTTATTTAAATGCTACATAAAAAACAAAACAAAAACCGTCTTGAGTGCCTCCACAGGAGTTACATTTCATTGTTGCAGCTGTTGCATCACTCGTAGAGGTTATTAATTCATCCAGTGCTCTTCCATCTGACACCTTGTATTTCACAAGCACAGAGAGCCACTTTCTCACTTAAGAAACAAATCTGTCTTTCAGCTCTTTATGTTACATCTCTCTCACGTCTTGAGCTCATTCTTTTTCTACTCCTTTGGTGAAGAAAAGTACATTGAAAGGCGGCCCAGGAGAGCTTGTTTAGGTCGGTAGTAGCACGGAAAACACAGAAGGAGGAAAGAGAGAGCGAAACAGAGAGAGGTCTTTTTCCGACTGAGGCCGTCTCTCAGAGGAGCGCTCTCACCAGATCAAGAAACCTGTGGGTTTGGCTGAAGGTGAAAAGGCACAGAATGAAGGAAAGCTACAGCTTTGACTGTGTCGTAACACGTGCTCGCCTTAAATATCCATGGAGGAATTTACTACAAGGGGGAGTTCTCATCTTGAAAAAAAAAAAATTAAACGTCTTGCTCTTTCTTTTCTTGGATTATCAACCGAGCCTCCAGCCCTTGACCTCGGTGAACTAGTTTAACTATGTGAATTTAAGGAGGGAGGAACAGCCCATACACACAAAGAAGGGAGTGAGCTGCAAAAGTATGCAGTCGAAGACTCACACAAGCTGAAGGGAAACCTCGTGGCCTTTAGATAAATCATATAAAAGTCTTTTCTACTTGTGAAGCTCAAAAAAAAAAAATATTATAATTTCTTTCCTCCGGCAATAATCTAAAAATCTGCCCGTTTGCTTTTTTTTTTTTTCCCAATCTCTTTGTGTTTAAATCTCTCTATACATTTTAAATTCAGCCTTGTCTATTCATGTGTCAGACATTTATGTCATAATTTTGAAGGAAAAACTGGGGAATAGGCTTATTTATATTTTTTGTTTGAGTTCGTGTCTGTACAGTCTACATGAAGCTGCAACCTGCCCTCGGTTAGCCTGGAGCTGTTTGATTTAGTTCAAGTTGACATATTACACAGTGTCTTGTTTGTTTAATCCAAACAAAAACTTGTTGTTTTAACACTCTTGTCTTTATACTGATTAAACAATTGAGATATAACATTGCAACGAGTGAGTTTTAAGATGCTGATCGGCAGATTGTTTGTACCATTGGACAAAAACAGGCCAACTGCGCCGCCGTTTTCACTTTTTAAGCAAAGCCAAAGTGAAATCAGCCAGCTTCATATTTACAGAAAAAACATGAGTCACATCAATCGAATAAGCATATTTCCCATAACGTTGAGCTATTCCTGTAACATCCAGGCTGAATACGGCTTAGAAAGCAGAACTACTGGAGATGCCGTTTCTGGACACGAGCTGCTTTAAATCTCATTAATGCAGCGCGTCGATGGACAGGGATACCCTACAGTCAACATTTTGAGGAAGAATTGTGTTGCAGCTATGTAATGTGACTGCTTAAGAGTCTATGATTTATGCCCCTGAAAGTGCAAGGTAGCAGAAAAAGAAGAGGCAGAGAGGGGAGGGTAGTTAAGGTTTCTCTTCTCTCATTAATCGGATAGTTGGGGCTCTGAGGGGCACATAAAGCTGCCACTCAGACCGCTGATTTACACCTCCTGCCTCCCTGCCAGCACCCTTCTTCCTCTCCGTCTAAATACACTAGTTACTGACAATTACAACCGTCCTCTCTTTCTGTCTCTCCCTCTCCATCATCATCATCACGTTCGCCCAGGTCCGTCAGTCCACCGGAGTCTCTACATGTATCCTTTTAACTCCTTTTGCATGTGCTGTCAGCCTCTGGCAGACAGCGTGCTTTTCGTTCCACATTTCTCCTTTACATCGCCTCCTCTCTGAACCATTTCTCCCTCTCCCCCCTCCCCCTTCCCCGCTCCATCTTTCTCTCCTCTCAGCTCTAAATGAAATGAGACTGCAGCAGTACTAACTGCTGACTGGGGCTAATGCACAATTTTGTAATAATGCCTATTCGTTTAAGTCACGCGGGAAACACATAATGGTGACATTATTGTGCACGGTAGCCTGTTAGCCAAACCCATTGAGGCTTTCGGCGTGGCCTGCATTCCTGCTCTCTCCAGCTCCTTTCATCTCGTGAAGTAAAACAAAGTCTGGCATCAAATTTCCACTCACATAATTGGCAATTTATTTTTTCAAAAGACAGAGTCCATGTTTGAATTAAACAAAAGGCAATGTAAAATGTCTCTGTGAAATGATGCTATGAATCTCCTCTTTTATCTGACAGGATAGATACTGAAAACATATTCAGTGATCTCAATTCACAATGCACACACATGGAAAAGCATGCGAGCACGTGCTTTTATTGTGGTAATAAATCTGTCTATTCCGCTTTACTGTTGATGGTTAACATGACGACGGTGACCTCAGACCCGTTTCTGTGAGGGACAAAGACCAAAGGCATACGACTCTCACATGTTTGAGCAACACACTTGTGAAATTTGGACCGGCTTCTCTTCAAAGTCACCCTGAGACTGAATAAGATCAAACTCCCTGGTGAGGAATGTCAGGCATGATAGTGAAAGCAAATTAAGGACATCTTCTGTGACGCTCGCTGCGTCGGAAGATGTACAGATGTAAGAAAGATGTACACCAGGTTTGCGGGTTAACCGATGCGTTGTCATGGATGCTGGAAGGCGGCAGACAAAGAGCAAACATGAGATGACACCCGACTCTGGCGGTGTATTAGGGCCATTGTAGGATAACAAAAAAATTTTTTTTTAAATAAAAAAAAAGCATTACGGAGGTGGGAAGGGGTCAATACTTGGAGAAAAAAACTCTGAATTTCCAAGTTTACAGTTGTACATTTACAAAGAAAAACACGTATCTGGCATTTAAAGTCACACATTTGCATAAAGGTGCAACATCAAATCATGGTAACCTTTTACTTGTGACCACAACAGTGTTATTAATTCATCCTTGAATCCAAGTGAACATTAGTGCCATGGGGCGCATAATGCCTCCCGTCACAGCTATCGTCGGCGTGGAGGCATAAAAAAGACAAATATTTAAGTAATATTTTAAGCAATGAAATAACTGACTGACAAATCAATACTAAAACAATTATAGTTATCTACAAGCTATGTTACAATCAAGGCATATTCTGGCTGCGAACTCTCAACAAAGTGATCTCTATAAAGAACAGTATACTTATGATAATCGTTTAGTAGCCATGGTAACATGTACAGATGTGCGTTACCATGTGAGTGCAGGAATTTTCCTTGATCAATCAGGTCGGAATGAACAAACAGCTGTGTGCTGTGCTCTTGTTTTACATGGTACATTTTGGAAGTTCCTAATTAGAAAAAGAAGTGAAGTAACTATTCCCTGTAATATTAATACACAATTTCTCTTTTCCATGCCTGGAGAGCATTAAAAAAAAAAAAAAAAACAGATAAGGCATAAAGTCCTGCATGAATGCAAAACTCTCCAATCAGTGAGCTTCATTTCACAGACTTCCCTCTTAGTTCATTTGTAAAAAAAGCAGACCTCACCAACACTTCAACAATGCTTCATTTGTTTTTCCTTGTTTCGAACCAAATGTGAAAACAACCTCAGACATGAACATTTCTCTTTTTATGACATATATCCATGAGTATTTTTTTTTTCAATCGTGGACAACACCAGGAAGTGTAATCCTCTGAGGTCGGTGACTCCAGAGGGTAAAGAAATGACAAATCCGTTTTTGTCCATATATGAAGAAAACAGGTCTTGCCAGTGACACGCTGTTGTCTACAGACTGTGCAACTGTAATCAGATGGTGCCTTCGTCACCTCACCTTGTTCTTCTCAGCTCTTTAGCACCTTTCCATTCCTCAGCTAACAGCTCGTTAACACAAAGCCTCAGCAAAAACAGACACCTTATCTTTCAGCACAAGTCTAAACAATTTAGTCAGAATTACTGAAAATATCTAACCTTCTGCTCACTGATTTCTCTCCTGAGTGAAATGTTAAAACCATTTCGCTGTAACGTGACAGAAACCCCAGGACAGAGCGAGGATGAGCGATAAAAATTAAATGATATTTTAGGGCCATAGAACAATTAAGCGTCGGAGAGACGGCCCTCAAATCTTTCCAAAAAAGGAAATTAAGTGAAAAAATGATGTTGTAACATGGCCAATCTCTTTAAAACTCCTTCAGCCAAAGGCTGATCGCAGAATGAAGATGTCATGAGTACCAATACAGAAATAAATTTAGGATTCGCAGAGAAGCACCGAGCATGACTAACGAGGAGAGACTATAAAAACGACTGCTTCTGGGTCTGGAGAGCTCAGTGAGGGTTGGTGAAGGCAGTCACAAGAAGAAGGAAGACAGATAAGCACAAATATCTTATTTTCCATGTCACTGCGATCACAACATTACTGGGAAAATGTTGTCTCCGTGTAACACATGACTGGAAATCTTTTCCATGAAACCCTCTCCGAATAGTCTAATTAGAGCCATTTTTGTGTGTTGAGGTTGGCCGGTGCCAATTCTAATTGTTGAACTTGATGATCCGTCTTTTACTACCAATTACCCACCGAGCACCTGATGCATATGCAACAACTGTAAAAGCAATTAAACTGCAAATTAACTGCAGAGATGAGTTCATGATGGAAGAGCAAACGCTCTTATTTTGATTGAGATTTGATTTACAGTTCCCCATTACAAAGGGGAAGAAAGCCACGATACAGAAATGTAATCCTCAATGTGAAAGTTTCCTGAACCCTGGTACTACTAATTCATCAAACACTTATCTGAACTTTGGCATGTAAATAAACACATTTCAAAAGTATGAAGTATGTTTCACTCAAAGTAGATTATATTTTCTAATCTTGCTTCACAGTTCACAGATTGTTTTCATTTGTGCAATGGTATAAAGGATCATTTGTTTTTGTTTTTTTGTTTTTTTAAAGGTCTCAGCTGGTATTTAATACTTTCATGGGGATTTCGCATAAAATATGCAATGAAAAACATGAAGACAACTTTAAAATTGTGCCGTGTTATTTATTGAGATGAAATGTATTTTTCAGATGTTTGTTTCCACAAATTTTTAGCATTAACATTTTTAAGATCTTGAAACATTGGGGGCTCGGGCCCAACTCAGAAATCTCCAGATTTTGACCTAATAATTTCACCATCTGCAAGTTATTTCAGAGTAAAACAAAAACAAAATGACGAAAACCCCACTGTGCTTTATCAGGTGCCAGCTTTCACGAGATGAAATCAAAATAAACGATTAAAATCTGAGTTCTTATTCGTCTTAATTATTATTTTTATTGCCTAAAGCAGGTGTAAAACCCTATAAAATGGAAAGAGCCTTGACATTCATGAAGCAGTCATATGTTAAGATTTTATATTGCCAAAGCTTTTGTTAAGTTTTGGGAATTGATTAACTCTGAGTTTGTGTTAACTCTGCTTGTCTTATGTGTCTATTTAAAACCATCCTCTTCCTCAGCTCTCCAGTAGCTCTCTCGGTGTCTCATCTGTTTGTCACACTCATCTCTTCTGCTCTCACACTCTCTCGTATTCTCTTCTACTGCATCCATCAGCAGATGCCAACCAAAATAGAACTGAATCTACCATTATTTTTAATGTGATGATTATTCATTAATCCATTCCTGTTTTTCTGAGTTCCTGGCTATTCGTAAAACATTCAGGGCCTCTGACGCCTAATCTGACGACGCCAACGGAGCATTTTTTTTTTTTTTTTTTTTACATAGCTTCTGTCTTTCCAACATCCTATGAACCAAAATAAAACAAAAAGTTACAGTTCATGACTTATCTTATTAGAAGTTGTTGTCTTGGCATGTGTGATACGTTTTCAAGTGTCCACCTGGAGGACTCTTGGTTACATTTCAAATTTCTCACTGCTGCTGCCAATACTAAAATGGTTCCAGTACTGCACCAAAGATGGTGTTTTTTAATCCTTTGGTTTGAGGATTATAAACATGTTTTTAAAGAAATCTTTGCATTTGTGTCCGTTTTTAAATAAGGAGCTGAACGAGAAGTTTTCCTAAAAAGAAAATACGGTCTAAACTAAGTTTTGATTTTAATCAGGAAATACTAGATTTGATTACTTGACAGCATTCGATATTTCCGATTTGGTGGTTCTAAGCGTTGCCCTCCATCCACTGTGTCTGTGATTGGCTACATTCTGCTCACCAGGTTAGTCTAGCTCAGCTGGCATAAAGTCAAACTCAGCTGTCTACTGGCAGACATTTCCTGTAAATATAATAATTACAAGAACAAAGTGAATCATAATAACTTCGAATCAAGGTCCAGAGGCAGAGTTGGACCTTGATAGTCAGTGCTGTGAGCCATCTGGGCTGCAGGGAGGAGACACTGTGCTCTGATTGCCAAAGGCCAGTTGAACCAGGTACAGTAGTAATTTGTCCAACACGGCACAGTCAAAAGACATCATGTCAGGTTCTACAGTAAACTACAGATAAGGCAACTAGACTGTACATTAATAGAGTAAATGGAGAGTAAATGGGGTTAAGAAAAGGCCAAGCTTGCCCCAGAGGCCAACTCGCCATGAGCTAAATGCCACTGACCTAGATTAATACCAACCACAGCAGCACCAGGACTATCAAACACACCCCGGTTTCCTGTATCCTGCCTTTCTGTCTCTGTGTGGAATGATTCCATCTGTCAGTCTCAGCTGGGCTGTGAGAACACTGCTGAACACTGCTGCCCACACACACACACACACACACACACACACACACACACACACACACATACAGACAGAGACCAAAAAACACAGACGCATCGGCTGGGGACTGAGGCCAAGGTGGGTGTCTGGCTGCATCCTGCCTCCAGGGACAGGGGGGACGGGGGGACGGGGGGGTCTGACAAAGGCTTGGGGACGGGGGAGCGAGACACGAGATTGTAACTGTGGTCATGATGGCATGCAGCAAGCAAACCATCATAAGAAGTAGTGTTCCTTTACAAGGCTTTATAATTTCAGCCATGATCACGAACCGCACGGAACATTTTGTGTCAGTGCAACCTGAAAAGACCTCTTTTCAATGACAACATGTTTTTCTATTCATTCACCTTTGATGAGTGCCACACTTGCAGTACCATCTTTTCAGCCTCCTTCAATTAATAGCTTTCTTATACGGCCAATTTATCATTGGCTCCATATTTATGTTTTTCTGTCTTTGTCCGTGTGCCGGTAAAAGTGCATTTGCCTGCTTTTACGTATATGCGTGCGTGTATCAGTCAGGTTTATCACACTGGCATGTTTCGCTGTCCAAGGACAGCAGCTGGGATTCAATAGATACTAAACAGAAGAAACACAGACAGCCAGAAAAGAAGAGGCGGCACACCCTTCAGCCACCTGTGAGTAAGAGCACACAAGATGAAACTGAAGAAAAAAAAGGAGATAAGACAAGGGCACAGACGGATTAGGAGGCATGACTGATATTCAGAGGAAAATAAGTTAAAGGGAGCTTAGTAGCAGAGACGAAAAAGTAGAAGGACGATAAGGTCAAGGATAAGATTTAACCACGGGAGAAAAGTGGAACAAAAAACTATGTTCTTTGACTTATTTGAAATATTTCAGTGGTTCAAACTTTCACTGAGGCTGAAAAGACCAGAAAACGCATAACCTTGTAATCATATTAGTTTGCTACCGACAAAAAGAGACACATTTGTATTAAAATGCATCAAATATTAACAATAAAATAGCTCGTGCCTGCAATACAAATTGCATCTCCTTTGGTACATCAACTTTATGCCAAAACAAAAAAAGAAAACTTTCCAGCAGTGCTGCACGGGCTGCATGACTACACGGGAGAATGCGAATTTTCCCTATTTTCATGTTCAAATTTGACTATGCTGCTTTCTTAAGCAGTCAGTTCAATACAACTTTTGGTAAAACAGAATCCCAATGCAGCAGCAAAATCCCTGACAAGGCAGTGAACTGTAGCACTGTTACTGTATTAATGCACCCCCCCACCTCTTCCTCCCTCTCCGCATCTCCTGATGGCACAAAACTTAAATCATTGGAAAATTGTTCATCAGCTGAAAAGATGTTTTAGTCTGGGAACAAAATCCTGTTCAGTAAATGTTATATTTTTCATTACAGTTAAGTCTCTGCCAGGTTTGTCAGAGTAGCATAAATAATAAAAAAGATGAGAAAAATCACATGCATAAACGTGTATAATACCTTAAAATAGCATTTGCTAAAGCTGCCTTAAAACCCCAGCGACACCTATTTCCAACCGCACACAGAGTCCCGAGGGGAGCATTCACAGAGGACTGAGTAGGAGGGACTAAGAGTCTGTGGCTTCTCCCGGGCTCGGTGAAACATTAACCCAGAGTAAATCCTTTTCTTTCAGGACCAGGAATCAAACATCTCAATATGGGTGAAAATCAAACGCGTCTTTGTGCGAACGAGCTGACGAGTTGAAAAGCCAAACATCCCACTGAGCTTCTCAGCAGCTGAGAATCAAAGAATTTGCCTCAGGCTCGCTAAACACTGGTAATATCCATATTCATAATGGAGATTGCTCAGGTGATAAAGCTCCATCACTCAGCTTTGACACTCACTTTGTCAACAATTCCATAACTGCTAACAATGAGTAGATAATGTGACACTTTTCACCACACACGAGTGATGAGAGACAGGATGACAGCTTTCCCCCGTTTAGATCTATGTCCAGCAACAAGTAGATAACTGCTATTGTGTCACATTGTGTGAGCACGTCTGTGTGTGTATTTACGCTCGTGCTTTGCGGCAGCGACCATGCTGATGTCCAACCCTCATTTAAATCAAAGAGAAGTGCAGCCTCTCACTTAACAGTGTAGTTGAGGAGTCAAATGGTTTCATGGACATCTGCCAGATGTTCCTATTTGGACTCCAGCCAGTATTTATGCAAGCAAAGAGGCTGCTATGCATGGCAAGCGTGGTATGTAGACACTTTTAACCTGGCCTGGAAGGATAAACCTACTGCATTAAGAAAATACAAGCCGGGTCGTCCTATTGGCCGGAAAGCCGAGTCACACCAGCTTTAACGAAGCATCATTTCGCAGTGAATTCATTTCACTCCAATATAGATGAAGCAATCAATAAGGAAGCTCCAAAACAAGATGAATGGCTTGCAGACAATTAGGAGCACATTGTAGAGCTGCCGGAGCGCACCGAACGATGCTCCGCCACTATTTTCCTCTGCACGAGGAAATACGATGTTCAGTTTTCTTGATCCAGTTGAAATTCATTCACCGTTTTTAAGTGCTCGAAGATTCAATGACCTCAGAAGCGCACGTTATTCAACAGAGCCAATAAAACAAACAGAATGGTCAGCGTTGCCATGTTCCCATTTAAGATGTATTGATTGATAAACGATATAGTCGACGCCTCGTTTTGCTCCGCTACCGTATGTCCTATTAAAGTTACTGCATCACACGTTCATACAAACTCAACACTTCCTGCATCCATGTCAAATTGAAAGCCCTCTTAGCGTTTCAGTGGTACAAACCCAAGTCATTTATTGTGAAACAATTGCAGGAACCTCAATGAATAATCCAGAACAACCATTATAAATAGCATGATAATATTGTTGATTTCATTAAAGAAATTATAATATCTGAGCTGCAATATTGACTATTGTATGTAAACTGGCCCAACCAAAAAAATAAATAAATAAAAAGAGCCACAAACACAGTTAGCTGGCTTTCCAGCTCAGAGAGCAACAAAACTCTTAACTGAATGAAATTATACAACACAGAGTAAAATATCAAGAAGGAAAGAATGGCCCAAAAATCGTTCAAAGAGCTATTTTCACTGACTTGGTCCATCCATGTTACCGGCTTGATACCATGTTAGAAGTCAGCCTGCCAACATACAGCAGTTCATAAACTACCTTCGTGTCTTAGCATTCTGTCAAGAGACTTTCTAGAACCAAATATGTCACACCGGCATGTCAATGAACTTGATTGGGAATCCGCGTTAGCAGCTGCGGAAAATAAACTCTCGACATTGTGGCTTTTTTCCACGCGCGTCGGTCTCGCAACAAGTCGCCCACGACCACCGGTGGAGTCTCAGCCTGTGGGAAACTAAAAGACTTTACACCCAGTTCAAAGTCCGGGGAGATCCACGGCACTTGTGGCTGGCTACTGCTAACAAAACAAGGAGCCCGGTGCCTCGCGGCAGGGCTGTCCGGCCCAGAGCCGCGGGGAGGTGGGGGGATTGGCGCGTTTTAGGTAGAAGAGCCCTACTCAGCCGCTAAGCAACAGTAAGCTTGTAAAACAAGCTGTTGCACTTTTATCTGCATCCTAACTATTGCAATAACTCACAACAGATGCCTGATTTTCAAAAACAGATTTCCCCGAGGGTTTATTTTTTATTTTTATTTTTTTTTTGCATATAAGCCTATTCTTTGAGCTTATGTGTCGAGATAATCGCCATGCTGCCGTAAAGAAAGAATGTGATCCTTTAAAGAAAAGAAAAGAAAAAAACAACAACTTCAAACCCCATGTACCCAGTTAATAAAATGAGCTGATGCATCTTCCGCTGCTATTAGAAGTAGCACTCAGACACTATGCATGCATACTGAAAGTGTACATACTGCACTACTCCAGATTGAAACATCCTATTAGCCTGCACATTCAGAGCCATTAGCATTTAAATATGCAGGAGCTGTGCTCCTTTCAAAATGCCATTTTTACTCTGCTGCAAGGAGAGTTCTCCAGTTGTCATAAACAACTTTCTTTTTTTCTTTCTTTTTTTTTTTTTCCAAGGACCTTTTCAAATGTCAGGGCCAATCAAACACAACATGACAGGTCTCTGGGTGGGAGAAAAAAAAAAAAAAATACAGCTCAGAGGGCAGAGAAGAAAAGCAGACTTATCATGCATATTCATGTGGTTGGAAGGTTCAATGACTGCTGTCTCTGAGAATTGTGAGCAGTGGCAAAACAGTTTGTGTGGTAAGAGACAGCTGAAAAAAGTAGGCTTTTAACTCTTTTCTGCCCTTCACCATGTCCAAATGTCAATGTCACAGACCCACAACGGCCAGAGCATTGTGTGCCCATGAGTGACTCCCAAAACCCCAACTCCATCTCTTTTTTTTTTCTTTTTTTTTTTTCACCTTTTCTCTCCGTCAGCAAATTTGGGCAGAAAAGTTTTCTCTGTGAAGTGGTGCTCAGCAGAATGGCAAACAAACAGAGCCATCTCTCCACTGGCCAGGGCCCACTTCAGCATTTTAGAAATCTCTTTCAGTTTACAGCTTGCCTAACATCAGCAGGATGGATCCTCCTGACACAAGTCTATGTCAGCTGGACTGGAATAGGGTCTCTGCCGAGACACAATGGAACCCTACCGCCTCCTCCTCCTCTTCCTCATGCTACCTCCCTCCTGAGACGCTGAAACAGGAGAGAGCAAGTAGGAAGGAAGGTAGACACCCCCTCCCCCCCCCAAAAAAAAGAGGAAATAAAACACAATACATGTGTCGGTACTTTCTGCGTATACGCGTGTACTCATCCTCAGGGAACTTTCACCAACTCGGACGCAGAGAGCAGGACGCCCCACTGGTACCTTCCTCTCTATCTGTTCCTGTCTTTCCCTCTCCTTCACTTCCTGCCTCTCTTCATTAGTCTCTGTCTCTTCTCCTTGGCTCCAGCAAGGCACAATCATCCAGGAGGACATTATTAGCTGTCAGCATTAACAAACCAGCGTAGCAGCAGCAACAGCAGCAGCCGAGTCGGTTTCATAACAATGCTCAGAGAACGCTTCATCTCTGCCCCGGCGAGTGAAACAGGCAGTCAGGACAGCCTGCTGTGTGCAGATGGTGCTTTGTCTCTGCTAGTTCCTGCAAAAGTGACACACAGACACAAACGGGAGCGCACACTCACACATAGTTGGAAGACGGGGCCGCTATTCATTCCTAATCCTCTGTGGTTTGCATCAAAGTTAATGGCAGGTGTTTAAAGCTCTGACGATGCCAAGCGAAGGAGGGGAGGTAAGCGAGAGAAGATCAGCTCTTTTTTTTTTTTTTTTCTTCTTCTTCTTCTTCTTCTTTTCCTGCTGGCAAACACGCACACTTTTTCCATGTTGGAAAGACAGTGTATTACATCAATGTTAGATGTCCAAACTATGCCCCTTCATCCATCCTCCCTCCATTTCTCTCTGCCGTCGTGTCCGCGCATGCAGTTGAGGGCAATTAGGACTTCTATGAAGGAAAATAGCCAGTCAATAAGGAGGAACGGGGAATCCACAGTCTGATGGTTTCCACCAGGTGGGAGGCGATTAGACAGCCAAGTGGAGTGAGCGAACTCCCATGATCATAAATACAGGCAACGGTAAACATCCTCCACTGTTGCCCCACTGCTGCCAAGAGCTCTCCTACAATCATATGATGAGTTAATAATTTAGAAAAATGCTCATTTCTGCACCCATAACAAGTCACAGCACTGTAGGCTACAGTCATCCTTCTTTGGAAAAAAAAATAAAAAAATAAAACTACAGTATGCTTATCAATTATGTACAAATAGCACAACTTTTACTGAACTCCTAGTTCTTCCATCTGAAAATAACAAAATAGCTGTAACAGTTGTTCCAAAAGTCCAAAACGAACTGACGACAACAACTTTAACAATGTCAGTTTGATTAATATGTCAGATATGTGCTGCTTTACTCTGTCATATCATTGAGAATTCAAAGTTTTGCTTGTTAATTAATTGGCTTGGAACTTTTGACAGGCATTTTCCTGTATTTTCTGCAAAATAAACGACGAACTGCTTAATTAAAAGATGATGAGGTTCTAGCATGCGACATTTACCCCACTAATGATAAACTAATAACTTCATGGACTGTAATACTGTTAAGTATTGAAAGGACATTTTAACTTAAAGAAAAAAAAAAACTTAAGAGCAAATCAAAGATTAATCTTCTTTTTCTACACAAGCTACAGGACTCCAAACACTTAAGGTCTGTACACAGAGCACCATGTTTTTTTGGTGTGACTAATTCGCATGTCAATACATATTTGTGAACTGCTGTTTTTTGTCATTAAACTTTCATACAGACAGCGAATATCACAGAGTGAAAAAGTGACGGGTGACGCAAAGCTGGTAGTAAATAGGCAACGGTGTCACAGCAGGTTTGGCTAACGAACCAAAAGCTCTTCTTCTTATGGTGAGTGAGGAGGAGGACAAGATCGCCGTCACTGGATGGAGTTGAATCCATCACTTTTTTTTTTTTTTTTTTTTGAAAGAATGAGCTGACCTAAATCTATTCAAACCTTTTTTTTTTTTTTTTTTAAACGACTGACGCAAATTCACATCACTGTATGAAGGATTTTAAAGCAAAACATTCACAGGCAAGTATTTCATATTTTTGTGTTGTTTATTCATCATGCTCCCGGTGTGTAAAGACTCTTTTTTTTTTGTACATATAACCACTCAGGGATTCAGAAATGCTGCAGCAACCTTAAAAAATAAAAAATAAAAAAAAACACAATAATGAAAATCTAATACAAGCAAGATTTCAACTTTTTTCAGTTTATCACTTTGGATTTAATGTTAAGATTTGGCAACAAAGTAAGAAAAAATGATTTTCCGCAGTTTTATGTTTTGTTACATTGTCTCGATTAAAAAAACTTAATGCTTTCAAATACAGCAGCGGGCCATAATTTGCTTGTTTTCTTGCCGCTGCGGCAGCTGAACCGAGTGTTCAATACATTATTTGGAATTGGCAAAGCTTTCAAACAAGCTAGTAGGATGCCAACGTAGCAAGACAAAGCTACAGAAAAAAAAAAAAAAAAAAAAAAAAAGGCATGAGAGTATGAAAAATGACTTGGCTGCACTTAAGAGCAAACAACTGAGGATGCATTTATTTCTCAATACTGTGTATCATATCAGCGGTAGCAGACAGGAGTGCATGCACCCACATACAGAAACACACAGGGGATCAGAGCGCCCGGTGTCTTTTAAAGCAGAGTGGGCAAACAGGTCTTATCTGCGAGGAGAATCAGACACCTGCTGCCGTCTGCCGCAGTCCAGATCCACTCTCCCAAAACTATCCTTGACAACCGCAAACCAAACCGGCTGACTCAGAAAGCATCCGAGACACAACAGGGCATGTTCCAACGAGCAAGAAACAGGTGCAGAAAATTTGCGGAGTGCACCAATTACACTAAACACAAAACTATCACCAGCCGGCATGAGACATGGCACAACAGTTGCTGAAAGGAAAAAAACAACCCAAAAAAAACCAAGTACAACTTTTGTTCCCTCATCATTATTGTAATGCCTCCGAAACCCACAGTCCTTGATTTGCAAAGTGCACTACATCACAAGCACAGTCTTTGTTTTCAACATCAAAAGCCTCATTATAATCTCAGAGTTAAGTTTTAAGATGTTTAAAGATCTTTGTGACAGAAATTCGGCAGGGCTTTGTTTCACATTCAACAATTCTATTGTGAAACTGTCAAAGTCTGAAACTGGCTAACTGACTGGAGTTGAATTTATTTATATTTGATCAAAACTCAAATATAAAGCAAAAATGGAGAATTACTCAACAGAAGATTAATTGCAGTGACGTCAAAAGACCTGAGGTATAAGTCCCTGAATCCTCCGTGCTCAGTGTGTCTCAGTGACATCGGGCTGTACATTTCCAGCCTCTTGCAGATGGCACAGTGTAATTTCACACCCATTACCTCCTCTCCACAACGCATAGCAAAAAAAAAAAAAAAAAAAAATCACATGACAGCAAAATCCTCTCGAACCAACCTATGGGAACTTGCCAAAGCCGTTAGTGGTCCGGCCATTATGGGAATTCTCAGAAGAGTTCACAAGAGCTATTTCAGCAGCGTCCAAATTACTGTGTTAAATGGAGTATTAGGCCGCGAGAATATGATTAACCAATTGTAATTGCTTCGCTTCTGTGACTTCAAAACAGGCGGCCAGTGCATGATTCGGATTGTTTTTTCACTCGCTGTGCTTCTCTTCCTCTTTATAAAGTAATCATGTCAACAAAGAACAAGGACGTGGGGGCATTGCAGGAAAGTACTCGCGCACAACAAACATCACAGGCGTCCTGTGTGCGCAGACACGCCAAAAGAGCGGGTGGTGAGCAAAAGCCCGAGACGGCACCTGTGCTTTTCAAGAACCACATCACGGCTCCCCGGTTTGCCTCGCCGCTGTCCGGCATGGCATAATACACCTAAGACAACACAAATAAGTCCTTACACAAAGCGTGTTGCACCGCAGATCGGCCGCGTGCAACGGTGCTCCCTACGAGCACAAATCATGTTGGTAATCGCAGCACACTGACTCCACCGGTCACCAGGGGATATCTGTTGAGGCAAATGAGAGTCCTGATTTCCAATACAAACGCCGCGCACATCAGCACCGACATCGAGCGCGAGCCATGTGCGAACCATAAATATTAAAGCCTTGATTTAGCATTTTCTTGCCATTTTTCCTCCTCGGCGATAAATCAAAAGGCCTGATAGGAGCTGCCACGTACACGTACGATGCCGCCCGTGATTCATTTGCCTGGGGAGGCCAGCTTTCATGTCTGAACACATACAGGCCACGGAGACGAGGCAGAGGAAGTTCAACCCTCAGTGGTGCCGGATAGTGGCAGATAAGTGGAGCGGTGTATGGGGAGGCGGACAGGGAGGTTAGTGTTGCAGGTGGGAACGAAGGAGCTGGTGGGGGAGAGGGAAATCTCGGCACTATCTGTTGCATCACCAGCAGCTGATAATCTCAGATTCAAAGCAGATCTTTTCAGATGATTAAATGTTCCCGCTAAATGTAGCATTTCAAATGCAAAACACTGGGATCTTGGAAGGACGGGTGCGAGCCGCAGCCTGCACAAGCAGTAAACAAAGGCCTTTAACTCCACGGGGCAAGCTCCACACGAAGTTTCCCGGCCTGTTGTGACCATGCCCACGGAAGGGGGGGGGTTAGAGCAGATGTCCGTTGCCAGCAGCACATCTGCATACAGCCTCTGTCCCCACCCCTTCACTGGCCAGACAATGGAGCCGCCCTCCTCCGCCTCCACTTGAAGCTTTCTTCCAAGAGAGCCTCCAAATGCAGTATTTAAAAAAAAAAACTAAAAAAAAAAAAGAAAGAGGGGCGAGAGTTGGCCTTGGAGAACCAGTCCCCACTTTGCCTGTCGATACAGTAACATGGAATCATTATTCCCCCCCCAGCCCCCGTTTCAGAATGTGCAGGGACTCCTACGGATGCCTGATTGAGTCCCTGACGAAGCCCTCATTAATTAGTTTTCTACAGAAGAAGTCCAAATTGGATTTGTTTGGTCGTACACATGCAAGCAAGAACTGTTGTAAAATACCCTGAACTTTTCTTCAAACTCTTATTAGTATTCTGCGTGTTCCCACGTGTATTTTTTTTTTTTTTTTTTTTTTTACAGGGGGCGTATCAATATTTTTTTTTTTTTTAAACACAAAAAAAAAACCCTCAACAACACTCATAATTGATGTTAATTAGCTCTTTACTATGTTTACCGTGACCTCTCTCGTTGCTCCGCTCATTATGAAGTTCATAAATCCCTATTGCCAACATCAGTACGAAGTGAAGTATCGGCTAATGTCTACTCCCACCCCTTCCTCGTCCCTCCTCGCTGGTGATGGCGCAGGGACACATGGACAGCGATGCGAGTATAGCTTTCAAAAACTATACCGCGGTGGAGCACGCACACACACACACACACACACACACACACACCGAAATATTTCACAACCACCTTTGCAATAATCTCGAATCCTACCTCGACTGGATGTTTACTGAGAGTTCAAACGTCGGCTTTGGGGGCTCCAGAAATAGCATCGCAGGCTACGCATTTCAAATTCGCTTGTTATCTCGGATTTAGATAATGATCCACCTTTAGATGGCATAAAAAAAAAAAAAAAAACTTAATCCTGAACGCAACGGGACAATCTCCGGCGCCGGGAAACGGTGCCCGGTGTCGCTTTTTTTTACGGGGGGGGGAAGTAGCCTCGGCTTTCGGTGTGGCTGGGTATCCTGCTGTTTACTTATACGGTTCATAAACACTCCTATTCTTTTCCTCCTGCTAGAATTGAGAGGTGTGTATCAGTTTGCTTTTCCTTTTTTTTTTTCTCTCTCTCGCTGTTTTTGAGTGAGGCGGAGCCTTTGCCCACTTCTCCCTCACACACACACACACACACACACACGCGCGCGCGCATTCACGCGGCCCCCCCCCCCCCGCGCGCGCGCGCGCGCGCACAGACGAGAGACTCTTCTCGCAGCTGATGGAGATGGGACAGCGGGAATTTTCCACAAACACCATTTTTGATTATTATCAGTTATTTTTTTTTTTTTTTTTTGTCTCGACTGTTCATTATTGCCTTTTTATTTTTTTTTTTTTTTTTTGTTTTTTTTGTTTTTTTCTGTAATTTGACGTTTTTAGTCAATCCGATGAAGTTGAATTTGTTTTTGTTTTTTGAACAATATTTTCAAAGTTTGAACTTTATATACGTAGGCATGATTTTTTGTTTTTGTTTTAGAGTTACTAGTACATCAAGTAATTACGGGGTAAATGCACACCGTTTGGTCGTCTGGTTAATGTCAGCATAACGTTTTGTAATTTAAGGTATTGTGTTGTTTTAAAATGAAAACCTCAACCTATTAAACTGAATTTGGGTTTAGGTGTCAATTCCAGTGTGTGAACCACATTTGATATTATTATAAGACTTCATGAAAGCGTCCCCTTAGCATGCTAATGTGACTTTTCAGTTGAGATCAGCATAGTGTTTTGTAATTTGTGCATAACATAACAACTAAGGTTATGAGCAGTATTTTTGATCAAGTGTTGGGTCAGATGTTACACTTAAATGTAACTCTCAAATTTAAGTAATATACCCTATTCGCTCGTTAGCGAGCATGATTGGCATCACTAAGGTTGTGAAATGTCAATCAAAAGCTAAACTTGTTATTTTGAACAAGCATCAGGTGTGTGTCATATGTCATACTATGACATGTTTTAAATATACATGCATCGTAATGCTATCAGCAAACTAATGTTTGTCAAGTTAAATAGTAATTGGTCATTGGGCTAGCAGTATTAGCCGAGCATAAAGTTTTGTAAGGTGAGATGGATATATTGTGTTATTTTCCCGTGTAATGTAAATTAATCTTATTAAACATAATTTTGATTAAGCCTCACGCCAACCATATTTCACAGACAGACAGATAGATAGATAGATAGATAGATAGATAGATAGATAGATAGATAGATAGATAGATAGATAGATAGATAGATAGATAGATAGATAGATAGATAGATAGATAGATAGATAGATAGATAGATAGATAGATAGATAGATAGACGGATAAATGCAGTGCTCAAATGTTTATGCGGTTCATTTCTTTTCCCTTCATCATGCCACAGGTGCAGACAGCAGAAGCTGCAGCTGTTCCCTGATGTAATGCTTAAAACATTCGATCTATATTCGACCCTGTTTTAGTTTCAGTCTCAGCAGTAGGATGATTTTAGACACTCCTTTCATTCACACTGCAGTGCTGGCCCTATAACACAGCACAGATGGCAGGGAGCATCTTTGGATTTCCTGGTCACTTCAGTCTCTGCCTACTTTTACAGCACTTCCACCTAATTAGTCTTTGAATGGAGCTTTCCACAAAGACAAAGACAAGCACCTCAAGCAACAGATGAATCATTTACATACTTTCTGTTCTGTATTTTCTGTTGTAGCTTCTGTACCGTGTCCTGCATGTGTGGTCCCGGGCCTGGGGGCTCTTGGCCCTGTCCTGAGAGCATATTTCCCCGTGGTCATTTTGTCTCCAGCACAATGTAACTCCCGGGCATGAACCCAAACACTCTAAAGACCAACACCAGCCAACAAGGGACACCAACTGAAGCATATGTTCACAGTGGCAAGAGAGCGCATGAATAACAGAAGGGGGAGGAGACAGAGGAAACGGCTTGACTCACTGCAGGGTGGTAGTATCTGTGATGTAAGTCACGAAATCATTTAGATTCATCAAATAGGTAGGACAAGAAAGGCAAAGGCCCTTTAAATGCAGTCAAACCAACGATCAAATGACTAAGTTAATGACATAGTTTGTCATTTAATGATATTAAATGACACACGAGGTACAGTATGTACCATATTATGTATTGTATTATATATTGTATATAATATATATATATATATAGATATTTAATGTACTGTATATATACTGTATGTACTGTACATTTTATATTTTATATTTATATTTTTATTTTATTGCTTTTCTATTATATTATTCTATTCTATTATTATTTTATTCTATTGTTTCTATTATTGCTCCTGTATGTATGCTGTTGTGGCGAAAAAATTTCCCCTCGGGGATTAATAAAGTATATACCTACCTACCTACCATATTAGTGTCCTCAATGTATTAGCCATATTAGGCAGCATTTATCTATTATCTCTAAGTCATTTTCAATACATGGATTGTTTCAAATCTGCTGTATTGTTCAAGATTAAATGCAACAAAAGTCCATGTTTGTTAATTAGAGGGCTTATCCTCTGTTGTGTTTACTGTAGGTCACTTAGCAGAACACCTTGCTGTTGCAACAAATATGCAAAGGCTTGTTTTTGGCTCTGTATATTTAAAAGCAAATCATCACACCAATTAGAAGCAGCAATCATGCACGAGGAGTTACAATATGTCCCACTTTTTTGTTGTATTCTGCGGCCAGTAGGATAAAAATCAACACAAATCATTGCAGCCTTGTAGATTATTAAAATGTCACCACATTAGGGTTTGGTATTATTTGCTTTTGTTTATAGTTGGTAGAGGATGTCAGTCAACACACACACACACACACACACACACACATATCTAATCTGTTCACTGTACAGTGGGTATTTGAGAGGATCAGTAGTGTGCGACTGCATATTTCTGCAGAGAGACATTATTTCTTCCCTCAGTTCCTCCTGGCAGAGATCTGAGTGTTTGACCTTTTTAAAATGCAAAGCGATTCTTCTACTCCAGAGAGTGAACGGGAGGCTCATGATTGTGCTACTAAATTTGAGGGACTTAATGCAGTAACTCACAGAGAGGGAGAGCTGTTCTGCACCTGCTGAAAGTCTTGACTTGGTTACGGGGATACAATAACACCTCCAAGGGTTATGTTAATCTTTAAAGGCGGGTTATTCTTATGCTGCACCACTCTTTACCTCATTTGAATATTTTGTGAATATTTCACCGCAACCTTGAATCAGTCTCTCGTGCTTAAATCACCTTATTGCATAGCATTTCCTTTTATTTGGTGCTGCGTACTATAACACTTGGGTCTTTTGATTTACAGCTTTTAATAGCAAAATAAACTGTGAACATATTTATTCATTCACTCCATACATTCATCATCTATCCATCAATCAATCTGTTACTATTTAAGATAACTTTGTATAAACACCCTCGTCGTCAACTCATTTATGATTTTAAATTAACATTCCTCATCATTTTACATCCCTCCTCCATCTTGAAAAAGGGAAGTGCAGCTCATTTAACTTCAGCATCACTACCAGAGGACGTATGATTATCCACCACTAAAAAGTGGAAATCGTGTTAAATTGGGAATTTAACAACTCATGACACACTCTACATATGGGATATTGTAATGCGCAGGTCATGGAGTGTAATTTGCATTTGATAATCATGTCAGACTGTTAAAGAGTGTGCCATTATACTGTATTTACCTCCTCCACCAAGTGCACATACAGTGCAGCACCAGCAGCAGCAGCAGAACACCTTTTTCTTTTCAGATGGCACAATATGATTAAAACAAAGCCACATAATACCACTCTGACTGCACTCACGTCTAATTATATTCCTCTACATTAAGGCCTCTGTCACAGTCTAAGCCTTTAAAAGACACAGGGATGCCTTCATTGCGTCATATTTATAACTCCAATCGAATGCAAATGAGGCAGATTTGCCCCTTTGACTGGAGAATAAGTGTGAAAACAGTTAATTAGACTTGTGAGGTCTCTGTGCGGCTGTTTCTGCTTCCTTCTAAAGCAGCAAACAGAATATTTCGGCTTTGGGATGTTCAAGCAGTTTCCAAGGCTGACAACATAAACTGTAGATACGGTATGTAATGGAGCTGGAAGGAGGAAGCTATACAGTAATATCCCAAAATAACAGCAGTCTCCACAGTATACTGTGAGTGCAGAGAATACAATCTGAGGGACAGAGAATTTAAGCAAAGTGTCACTCTGCTTCAGCTGCACTGTCTCTTCCAATTAGAGCACCATGTTCAATGTGACTAACTTCACTTGTTGGCAAATTTCTCATCAGATTCCTGAATTAATGACTTCCTTTTGTTCAACTGAGAGAGTGTAAAGACACACAGTGTGTAGGGTGTGTGGTCAGGCTCCTGGTCTCTGAATCAAAGTAGATTTATGCATTTTTACCTAATGAGATTAAACTGCTGTGATGTTGTAGTTTTGAAGCAGTGTGGATGAAACTAAGAGGTGGAGCTTTGTAAGCAGTGATGAAACACTTGGTAATGTTATCCACATGTAGTAATCCAGGCTAAGCTACTGTTTGAGCAGTAAAAGTGGGATATAGAGCAGAGAAGTGTCCATTCCTTCGTCTCTAAATATATAAAACAGAAGTGAATCTGCCAAAAAAAACATTGCATTTAGAAAATGTCTACACGTGAAAGCAACCTCTTTTTTTTGGTTTTACTTCCTTTAGCTATTTAATTACAGCTACAACAGCTGTAGTTACAAATATAATGCAATTTCCCTCAAATGAATCATGCCTTATAAATTCGTCCATCTCGTATACACTATTTTCTTGTTCTCTCTTGTTCTCTCTCTCTGGTGGGACTTGAATAGGCTGCTGCTTGTAGGTCTTTGTTTACAACCAGCCTAATGTAATTATTCTCACCACCTACACACAAATTAGCATGTGAACTGTGTCGGAGGACTGAAAAATACATGGAGGAATGTGATTTAGTGCAAGGATAGGTCGGATCTTCGGAAGCGGTGTCTACTACAGCACTGCTCGAGGCCAGGCCGGCGGACCTCACAGCAGCAGCACGGACAGGACTGCAGCTAACACGCTCCAAAATACTCAATTTAAACACACGTGTACAGTGCAAGGACACACCGATACACACCCACAGAGCTTCCGAGCTGGGCTTTCACAGGGGAACTCTTATCTCTGCCGAACAAACTCCTCGAGTGATGGGAATGTTCTCAGGATATTATCTAGTCCTCTGTGGAAATGAGATAGCCAGCCACCTTTATCACCACCCTCAGACTTTGGAGGACCCCTGACCATTACTGCAACAAGGACCACTAGGCTGCCAGGGGACACCAATCCACTGGCTGCCAGGGAATTGGAAACACTGCAAGTGGAATGACTGACAGGAGATTGGCCGGACTCATGTAGTTTGGGCGTAGTTTAACGTTGCCCTGGGAGTCAACAGAAAATGTTTCGTTGCTATTTGGACATGATGCTGAATGTTTGAACAAGATGAAATGTTAAACATAAGGAAGAGTCCTACTGTGAGCCTTGACATTTTATAAAAAAAATAAAAAAAAGATATAAGAAGAGGGGAGAAATCTAAATAAATCAAGAAAGCCAGACATGAATTATAACTGGCAAAAGAATAAACAGAAAGAAAAATATTTGAGATATTTAACCGCAGCGTCTCCATAGCAACTCTCTTTCAAGTCACATCTTTAATGAATAGGTAATGGACAAAATGCAAAATGCAAAACTCCATAATATCAGAACAGATGCCAAAACTTACAAGAGGAAAAAAAAAAAAAAAAAGGAAGGTAGATTTGGTTTGACAAAAAGTGATTTCGCTGCACACAACAGAACATGTCACAACAGCACAGCAGCCTTTTTGAGACGCAATCACATACACAATGTACCATGGCAACACAAATCTTCCTTCTGTTGCAGTTATTTTGACTGTACTGGCAAATCCACCTCTTGTTTTCAAAGCATTTTCTCTCTAACAGGTGCAAAACCTCTCAACTGAACACATCAAAGAGACACATGCACCTGCGAATAAATCACAGCAAATGGTAGAATCCAGACTAGGGCCTCCTAACACCAAAGAGGTAGGATTCAAAGTGTCTGATATAATATTCATGAAGTGCAAGGCTTTGGTGGTTGAATGCTTGTTTACTGAGATGTGTCTTTTGTCCTTGGGAGAAGGTTTGATATTCCACCAAGCAAATGTATTTACATATACTCGCGGTCTTGCCTCTACATGATAAAACGCACATATCTTGCCAAACAAGGCACATACAGCGCACGCAACCACATACCGACTGATGATTGACACACAATTTCAGCGTTGCTCTCCTCAGAGTTCTCACATCTCTCTGAGGTATTAAAAGCCCTCCTGCTATTTTGACAGAACTAATGAGAGTTTCTGATTATGAAGTGTTGGTGGCTTCTGTGCGGAGGAGTTGTTCAAGTTGTGGCAAGTCCGAAGGAAAAGTGTGTTCACCGAATTGCACCCACAGGGACAGAGGTGGCAGACAAGCAGTAGAAACCAGACAGAGCCAACTGTCAAACACAAGCACAGATGTGTTTTTTTCTTTTTTTTTTTTTTCTTAAGAAGCACTCTTCAGTAGCACTACAGCTCTTTAAAATGCTTTTTAGATTAATTTAGGTCAGACCTGACCACCAATAAATGTTTAAGAGGAATATAATTGTTTCAGTGACATGGCAGAAATAGGGTTAACGTAGATGCTGGTATGGCTATAACAATCCCCTCGCCCTACAACACCTCCGCATCACCTGCGCTAAGGGATCAGTTCCTGGCAGTGATGTGTGAGATTATCTCAAAGTTAAATCACAAAGGGCCACAGTTCCACATGACTGTCTCACAGCTTTCTTATCTTGCTATATATATATATATTATTTATTTTTTAAAGAAAGAAAGAAAGAAAAAAAAGCCCTGAGATCTGCTTCACCTTTTAAAAGTGAGAAAATTCTACAAGGTCGTGCTACATGGATCAGCTAATTACAACAGCTGAAACAAAGCTTGTGAGAAAAACCCATCTCCCCAGTGAGTACTTTAAGGAAGAAAGCAGCTGGTCAGAACATACTCTGGAGAAAACATCAGCTATTGGAGAGTGGTTGGGGATACTCTTCACTTAAGTGCTTTTCTCTGAGCAGTATTCTCTGTCATTCGCTCCCACGCTTCCTCCTTTCTTGCAAGAGCTGCGCGCGCGCGCGCACACACACACACACACACACACACACACACACACACACACACACACACACATCCATGCCTTTCATCCCCAGGGGTGAAACAAACCCATGCATTATGACTCAAATCAAGCTTAATTTATTTCACATGCTCTAATTTAATGTCTTCATGTTGATATGCATTGAATAAAAATAGTTGGATTCTTTTTCTAATTATTTTCCCCATATTTTCTCTCGCAGGGCATGCACATTACACAGGGGTTTTGGTTATTACATTTCTCACAAAACTTGGCCATTGATCAACTCAGCAGCTCAGATGATAACTCGTGTAGACCTGCTGTCCTCTGGTGGCAGAACTATGAACTACCAGCAGTGTCAAACAGCTCCCACAGTGGCACTTTAATTAAATCAGGGCTACCCATAACTGTGTAGATGCTTCCATTAGTGCACTCATTACTATACGAGTGCTTTTATGATGTACTAAGTAACATTATCTTAATGTATATATAATAAGTAACACTTCACATACATAGACAACACTAAAGTGCACTTGATGACATGTTAATGGGTTTTGGGAATAGCACAGCCTGATAAGTGACATGACTTCAGGCAGTGTTAGATGGGGACTACAAGTGTCTCACACTTGAAAGAAATCTGGAGGTGTGGAGTTTGAAAGAAGTGGGACTACCAAGTAGTCTCGCTTCTCATCTTTGCTTGAGGTGAAGATGAGGACCAGGTTCAAACGAGGAAGAAGTATGTGTGGAATAAAGAACATGAGAAGTCTGATTTATTGTTTTGGATACTTTTGTCGTGAGTCCAACAATGTTGCTGAATTCTTTAAGTATTCTTCATGCATTTGAATCTTAACAGTAATGTGCATTTCAGTACAATGTATTTGTGCGAATGACCAACCTTTTTAAAAACGTTTTAAAACTAATATTATTTTACATTTATATGCTCAAGACATTCCTTAAAATATGTGGCATCAATGTATGCTTTTGTGAATTTGAAACGAGAAGTTTGAAAGACAAAGACATTCCAAGCACCTAATAAAGGATACTATTGTGTTGCATTATGGGAAATATAGCATAGAGGGTTTTTGTTTTTGTTTTAGCGTGACCTATTTTTCTTTTGGGAGTCCTGCAACCTAATAAAACTAGAATGCTAGGACCCCTATAAAAAAATATTAATAAAATGAGTGGAAGAGGGATTAGAGTGCACAGAAGAAACATTTCAATTATATTTAATTATGTGCATAAAAGGTATATTTAAATACAATTAAGTCACATGAAATCATAAAATGCACTTATTAGTGGCTTGTTACTGTCTAATTTACCAGTCAAAGTAGGAATAAATCCTTGTTTGTAAAATTCCCTATTTTCCATGTCTGGAGTAGAGCCTCAAAGTTCTCAAAAGAAGATAAATTTCTATTTGATATTTTTAACTTGGTTCTATATTTGAGCCCATCTGGACTCTCAATGTACTCTCCATGATGCCGTCAATGCATTAAATGTAGGAGCATCTTAGGAGGGTGCTGAGCAGTTGGTAGCTGCCAGTACTTGCAGGGTTTCTGAGAAGTTAGAGTCATCTCGTCCGAACCACATGAACCGCTCCTCTGCCTGTGCCAAAGCTGCCTCTGCGGACTTGTGCTTGTGGTCGCGGGGGAACCGCCTGTTTCTGGTTGGAACACGAACGTCCACCTTCACCGTGAAGTCATTCTTGTAGGCCGAGAGGTTCCCCTGGGTCTGTTCAGTGCTGCTGCCTGCTGCACTGTGGCACAGGCAGAAGTGGGAGTTTTGCTGTCTGCGATCATGAGGACACTTTCTCAGTCCGACACCCTTGAAGTATGCCAATACAGAGAGGAACTGGTTAACTTCCATGGTGATGGATCTAAACATTTAAAAAAAAAAAAAAAAAAGAATTTCTCCCTGCATACTCACATGAGAGAAGACAGAGATGTTGCCTTTTAAAGCACGCTTGTTGTCGTGGTCTGAGAATGGATATTCTTTAGATATCTGTGTAAAAAAAAAAAGAAGAAAAAAGCTCATACTGCAGTCTAATACAACCAAACACAGAGGAAGGCATTAAAAAGCTGATTTTCAAAAGCGATTTGACAGGAATTACAAGAAAGAGACTAAAATGTAAAAAAAACAATGAGACCAACCAAACTTTGTGCTATTTGCATAGACACCGGCTGAGTTTTAGGATAGCACTCAAAAGCTTCAGGCAACGATGACTTGACCCGACTCAGCATGATCCCAGTGCTTGTACAAGTCTCCCGGGTCTTTGGCTCATTGTCTGCTGAAGCTGGATGAGCAAACTGAGAAGAAAATGACAGAAAAGTTGATTAAACATCAAAGTCTGAATTGTCATGATTTATAAAAGTCAGATTTAACTGTGATGAAATGAAGGATTTCTTACCCATTTGCCACCAGTGCTCACTGAAGTATATCGCTTTCCACCTTTTACCATTTTAATAAAGTTTGAAATGTGGAGTCCACCGAGTGATTTCACCAACACGCCACATGCACACACAAAGACTGTCCAACTTAACAACTCATGCAACCACCGGTGACCATGGAAACATGCTGTAAACAGACAACCTGAAATCTGATCCCAGTTTGCCACAGAGATGTAGAACTGGAATTCTTACTGTCAGAAGAAAATAAACAATTTAAATATTAGTTGTATGTTTTACTAATCAAACACGAGAGAAATAAACTATGTATTTAAATATGCAATGTCAAATTCTGTCTTTTTCTTAAATAAGGAGAAACCAATCGGACAGTCTTTGTTGAGGAGTTTTGCAGTTGAGCAGCTGAGGACAGATTTTTCAGCTGTTTAAAAAGACTACAAGTACCGCTTTGTTTTCAAAAGTTTCTCTGATTAATGCCGAGGTGACAGTCATGTAAAAAAAAAATAAAAAAAACCTAACAAAATTTGCTTAAATGCTTCTTTATTTTTTTTTTTTACAAGTGATTAAAAAAAAAAAATAATACATACTTACTACTCACTACTTGAAAACCAAAACATACAATTGTCTGGGACTGAGTTTGTTTTTTATAATTCAATAAGAAATGTTTAACATTCAAAGGGCTATTTTAAAAAAATATGGTAAAAACCTACTTTTAAAAAAAAATAATGATAATTTTGGAATGAAAGTAATCACTTCAAATGATACAACAAGAACCTTTTTTTTTTTAAACTGCTCAGTGACGGGCGTCAATCAGGACAAAGCCCAGATGTTTACTGGAGTTTCTAATCTAAAATCAAGCACTCTAACAAAGTCTAAACTTTACGATAAATTTGGGGAATACAGTCAATCTTTAAATCAAGTTTTGGGTAATTTAAAAAACAAAAGATAAACCATTTGTTTTAACATTTGCAAAGAGTCGCTCGTGGCGTCACATAACAACAATTAGTTTTCCATCTACAAGCACTAAACAGGAGAGCTGACCAGAGAGAGGGAACTCTATTGTCTCCAGGATCCCAAGGGAACATTAGTCTTTTGCTGCAGCTGAGACGGGGTTGTGGTCAGGGTGACCCTGGTGTACATCTGTTGTATTGATCCCTGAGGACAAATACGGGCACAATCAGAAGGTTGATTTTCGAGTTTTCAGTTATATTCAACACAAACAACATTCTATTCTACAAAATATTAAGTTGAAGTTTTTGAACAGGGCAACAGATTAACAGTTCAAAAATGTTGTCTTTTAAATGTAAGCAAAATGTGAAAAATATCACTCTATAGTCAGTTTACCGTTAGATAAACCAGAAAAACTCACATTAACGAAGCTGCAAACAGAGCATAGTGGGTGTTTTTACCAGAACAAATGAATGAAATAATTAAACAACTGTCAAAACAGTAGCCAATTAATTTTCTAGCAATCATTTAACACCATTTTAGTTTAGTCAGAGTTCCTTATTTATATCTGAATTTTTTTCCAAAAATTAAGTATTTACATAAATAACACTCTTGAACTGAAAAGTTTAACCAAATCATTTGACAAGTAATTTGGTCAAATGGTAAAAAAACAACAACACTCCAAACACATTCATAATCCTCAGAGTAAGGTATTCACAAGGTGCACGTGTCAACAGCCCAGTCTAGTTCTGTATTTCTTTTTGGCATAAATTTGGAAAATGTAGGTACTTCAAAAGTAAACGTACCTGTAACACAACAAACATGTCTCAGTTTTTTTTGTTTAGATTCGATCCAACCTAATTTCTAGGAAACTTTAAAAGTAACGTGACATCCATGTGTCATGAGATAAGGGGTGTTCCTCACAATCAGGCTGCAGCACACATGATGTATTAACAGTTCCTCCTGAGGTGAGTGTTGCTACCATATTGCATCACCATGATTCCTACGAGACCACAGAACCGGACACCAGTAGCTCTCCTGATGGCTGGTCAGCTGTGATTTGTTTTGTTGACGACAGAGTAACGTTGCTACTGTGTATGCTTCATTTGATGGGTCACTCAGGTGTTTAGCTTTGAGCTGATCTCTATCCTCTACAAGCCCCATGAGCTACTTGACTAAATGGGACTTCATCAGTTCCATTAGCACTTTGCTGGCTATAATAACAATTCATCATTAAGACACCCTTGTCGTCTTGACCTCATGAGCTGCAGCTCCTTCATTAAGAGCATGACAAGGATGCATGGTCTTATTGAAGCAGCACTGAGGTGAAGTAATAACATCAAATTAAGAGGCAGCCGTTTGTTTTCCACCCTCTACATGATGTATTAATATTTAGAAGAGCATGCTGATTCTTACTCCCAATGACTGGTGAACACGTTCCCGTTGCATCACTCGAAGAGCTCGTCGCTATGGGAACACATTCTTTTCCAATTTCCCTCCGGAGTTGCTTCTTCAGCTTCTTGGCCAAATGTTGCCACCTGGTGAAAAGCAGGCCACTTACAGTAAAAATCTCCAAACTGTGGCTTTATGCTGTCATTCAAACGGAGTGAATCTTGATTTATTTTAGTCACACAGAGTTCACACATTCATTCTCATACCTTTCCTGCGAGTCGTTGTACTTATTCAACCTGTCTGCCTCCTCCATCTTCTCCTCCATCCATCGTTGTAAAAGCCGTTCTTTCTCCGTCCGAGCCTGGGCCAGAGCTTCCTTCAGGGCTTTCTGCTCCACACGCAGGGCGGCCAATTCTTTGGACTGACACTCTATGGTGAACTCAAATTCTGAAAGGGTCGCCTTCAGGGTGTTACTCCCTCTAGCCAGAGTGAGTGCCTCTTGACGGTATTGGGACATACTGAAACAGCCAAGTCATAAAACGGGGATTTATTGGTCGCCTCGTGGTGCTGCTACTTCAGACTTTTAAGAGGTTGGATTTTAGGTCACAAGCTCATTCACCAGTACAGAAGAACAAGTGGCTTAAGATGGATTTACACACCGCCGTGCAACCACAGCAGATTTGAGGTTCAGTTTATGCTTCAGACAGTCATATCCAGTAGCACCAAGGCATCATATTGTGAAGTCACATTGTTTGTGTAAGTAAACATGAATATTTTTGGGTTCACTTTGCACCATACTAAGAAATTATGGGTAGGTTTTCTTTAAAGTTATTTAACTTTACTAGATCTCAAAATATTTTATGATTGCTTCTACCTGGTCCATGATGTCTGATAGGTGAATATAATGTAAGGGGACTACATGAAAATAACTGGTTTGTGGAAGGAAGATTGAATCTCATATTTCAAGTTATTAAAAGATCACTTTTGGGGAAAGAGTTGCTAAAGAACTAGTACCAAATAATCCTCAGTATTATAATTACCGTGACTGCCAGTAGTGTCTTTCAGCCTCTTTGAGATTCAGGACGGTGGTCAGGTCGGAGACAGTCTGAGACAACTGAGAGGACAAAACAAAAGATGAATTAACTGAGGATCTCACCAGCGCAAAGGTCACCGCCTGCACACATGAATCACAAACGGCTAGCATCGTAATTTTTCCCCCTTCTGTGATGCATTGTCCACAATAATTTGCATTTTACAAGGTTAAAGGGCAACTAAAGCAATCTGTTAAAGAGTTTCCGGATTATCACATGTATGCTTGTGGTTTATAAACCTGCAAATATGTGCAAACAGCTGTAAATAAAACGTCTTTCCTATAGCAGGAGGTTTATGGTGTTTATCATGGGACTACTCCTCATTTAACCCACCTTTTTTTCCAGGTGTTCACTCTCTCTCAGTTGGAGATGAAGCAGTCTGGTGCCAACATCTTCTATCCGGCCATGTTCTAAACTGAAAATATATATATACACGTGTTTGTTTTTTTTAAACAGCGTGAACATTTAAAACGTGTTGGAAATTCAGCGCTGCATAAAGAAAATGTGTTAAATTCTGTGTTTCTAACCTCTTAGACTGAAAATCATCCAAAATCTGAGAGCGAATTTCAAAACGGTCCTCCAGCCGAGACACTTTGGAGAAACCAGACACAGATGTGATTCGGCTAAGACAGTGAGGACATCATCACTGCAAATGAGACTTGAAAATAAAAGATATTCTTACAGCTGGTGAAGACGCCCAGGAATGGGAGTTTCTCTTTCAGGTCTCTCTGCTGCAGCCGAGCGCGCACGTGATTCCTCCAGCTACCCATTGTAAGAAATAAACACTAAATTGTCTCACGTTTACGGTCCATAAAAAATTAAAATAAAAAAAAAAAGAAGTCCTGAAGCAGCGGGCTGACTGCGTGTCACTGTGTGTTGTCAAAGTCGAAGACGAATTAATTGTTAAAATATTTCCGTCGTCCAGACGAATGAAGTGCTCGCAGCAAAGTTTCACAGCTCCTCCCTGTTCAGTCCACCAACTTCACATCCCCCTGCTGGATTTAAATTGAGAGCAGGGACACCTGAAAATAAAATAAAAATAAATAAATTTAAAAAAAAATCGGATGGAAAGTGATAGGTCTACTGTAGTACTCAAATAGGACAGTAAAGTTTAAGGCACTTGCACTTTACTTGAGTTTGAGCATTGTATGCCAAAATCATAGACATTTATATGGTTTGCATGAATACAAACTACAAAAACAAACAAAGAAAAACCTTCTACAAGAAAACACTGGCACCTAATGAGTATTTTTTTTTACATTCACATCTGAATATGATATGATATTGAGGTACTTGCACTTAATTCTGGAAAATGTATGTGACGGGAAACACTGCCACCTAACGATTTATTTAAAAATGTACTAAGTAAAATGATGGCGAATGGAATTATGGAATTATTTTTTTTTTTACTTGTAACAAGTATTTACATTTATCTTTTTACTTCTATTTAATTAAAAGGTCGTAATACTTTCTCCTCCACTGAATAATATAATATGGCCTGATATAATGTAAAAAAATAATAATAATAATAAAAAATAATAAAATGTATATAATATAATATAATAATGAAAAACGTGTACATCACCACCGTTAGGTTAATAATTTGAGACAGCCTTTCATTTAAATTTCAAGAATAAAAGACACTCGATCGAAGTAGAATATGCTCAACCTTTCCAGAAAGAACTTCTGAAAGTACTTCCGGTTCACACATTTTTTTTCCCCACAATAATCAGTTGCAGCTGCAATGTCTTTCGCGACAGAGCTTATATTCTACGTCACAAACTCCTAAAGGCTTTAGTTTATATATATATATTTTTTTTTTACAAAAATGATTTTAAATTTTCATCGTCGAAAAAAAGAAATAAGGTGAGTTTTGGAGTTCGTCTCGCGAGGAAACAGGAAGTTGTTGTTTGCTGGCAGTAACGTGTAAACAGACGATGGACAGAAAAGAAGCGACAGGCTGAACATCGCTCCGGTTAACAAAGCAACAACAACAACAACAACCTCTCGTGAGTGTTGCTTTAGCTTTAATTTAATAACCGTGTTGTGTAAACAACACTTTTTTTCCTTTTTTTTCTCTCTCACAGATCTACGAGTCAAGCTTTCGAGCAGCTAGCGGTGTCGAGCTAAAGAAAGCGTTGCCCGGGTTGAGCAGCCGTGTGTCCCGGTATGAGCGCGTCGGCTGGGGACGGAGAGCCCGGGACCCCGCTGGAAAACGCAAAGGAGGAGATGAGCGGTCCCGCCTGCTCGGGAGAAAACGGCAAACACGTGAGTAACGCGGTACCATTTAATAACAAAACTGTCCTTCCGTTCATCACGTGTTTTATATACAGTCACCTGTGGTCACCTATAATAGCAGCAGCGGAAGAAGTATTTACATCCTTTAATTAAAGTAAAAACAAACAAACAAACAAACAAAAAAGTACCGAGACACCAATGTAATCCTGCCCTAAGTTAAATCAAAGTATTGACACCGAGCTGTAGTTAAAGAAAAAGTTCCGTTTGGGTTCCTCTGACTCGTATTTTTTTTTTAATTTATCACATATGACGTCATTAGATTAATAATACTGAAGCATCAGTGTGTAAGCAGCATGTTACTGTTGCAGCTGCTCCAAGTGGAGCTCGTTCAAACTACTTTATTATATCTGTTTTTTTTTTTTTAGCTGTTATCAACTTTTTGAAACGGGAAATGTGCCCCTGACTACACACTGCTTTTTGTAAGACGTCAGAAGCCCAAAAGTTTTAATTTTCAACGATGTATTGTCATTTTAAAAGCTTGTTAAATGATCTATTGTGTCAAATCTTCATCTGGGTAGTAGGCGTAGACAATATCGTATTTCCCTCTGAAATGTAATAAAGTAGAAGTATAAAGTGGCATCAAATAGCTGTCTTTGTATTTTAGCTGTCTGCCAGCCACAGCTTCGTTTCAGAGTACAAGGTCTACATCTCGCATCGTTTTGCCAATAAAATCCTTCAACATCTCCCGTCGGTCACTGCAGCCTGGTTGTTCTCACTAACGTACAACACGATGCTTTATCTCGTTATTTCGTAGGATTCTGCAATATGCTCAGGCAGCAGTGAAATAAAGAGCCGTGCCGTGGTGAAGTACTCCGCCGCCCCGCCTCCTACCAGCTACGCGCTCCTGCAGGAGAAGACGGACCTGAAGCTGCCGCCTGCCAACTGGCTGAGAGAAAACCCCCAGCTGGGCAGCGCCGGCACCACCATCTTAGGGTCCAGCAGTAAGAGCAAGCCCTTCTCCAGGTATGACATCACGAGTGCTGATGACTGTTATTTATTGCTTTTAGTGTGAAACTAATCTTGTAAAGAAGATTTGTTTTTCCTCAAGTAGAGCACATTGTTTATTTTCCATGAGAAGATAGCTGTTGATAGTAGTGTGGAAAAAAAAATAAAAATAAACATTCGGTAAGACAATCCTTCACAGTATTTTATGAAATGAATGACATCTAGTGTGATGTCGAGGCTATTATTTTGGATTTTAAACGACGAGTCACGCTTTAGTCTGTTGATACACTTTGCTAAAGACAACAGATTCAACCTTATGGTCATTTTGTATTCTGTAGGTTGAGGTGCTATTAACTTCCACTGAGAGGCGTTTCTGATATTTTGTTCACCCATTTATATGAATTAAGTTGAGTCAGATTTATTTAAACACAACATACACTGAACAAAGTGCTGCACAACTTCGGGCCATCAATATTAGGGGAATAATGGACAACTTCAATATTTAAAACGCTTCTTGGATGGTTGGCATTTTAAAATGTGATTTACTCTCATCGGTCACCTGTTAAGCGATATTTAGTATGATTTGTAATACACTCGTCTGTTATATCAGATGGAAGTTATTTAATATGGTGAATGTGTTTGGCTGAGAGAAGATACATGTCAAGTTTGTATTAGAGGCTCGTTTCTCTGCTTGATTGCAGAAACCTTCCGCGCACGTTGCCTCTGTTGGTCTGAATACACTCAAAGACTGATTAAGTCTTACTAGTCTGTCCACATTAGTCACAGTGCGTAATGGACTCTATGCTTTCTGCCTTTTTTTCCCCCCTGAACTATGGTTCAAACCATCAATAATGAGAAGCACCGGATAACTGAAAGTACTAATAATCCTGAATCCGCCGCATTTCTATTGGGGTTATCGGCGGGTAAATTATGGACACAGATTAATAAACAGAAGTCTTTAATTAGCGTTAATCAGGCCGGCCCTAATCCATTTGCAAACACTCTGTACTGACGGAGTTCTTTTTCGTCTTTCGCAGTTTCGGGATGGCGTACGAGTTCATCGATTGCATCGGGGATGATGTGGATGTGGTTTCAGACTCGGAGGTTTGTGAGCTGTTTTAAAGCGTTTTTTTTTTTTTTTTTTTTTCGTTTCTAAAACATCCTCAGACAGCTGACGGTAAAAAAATAAATAAAAAATAAATAATAATTCCGTTGCTTTTAGAACATCAAGAAGCTTTTAAAGATTCCCTACAGCAAGTCCCATGTCAGTATGGCCGTTCACCGCGTGGGGAGGACGTTGCTTCTGGATGAGCTGGACATTCAGGAGCTCTTCATGAGATCCTCTCAGGTACAGCCGGGAGGATTGTTGCTCCACAGTGACTATTAATACAACAGTTACGATGAAGTGTGCAGTTTATTCCCCCCCCCCCTGCGATGTGCGCGTTGCAGACGGGAGACTGGACCTGGCTGAAGGAGTTTTACCAGCGGCTAATAGATCAGAAGTGGCAGCGGAAAAAGAAGAGCAAAGAGCACTGGTATCAGAAAGCCATCCTGTCGAAGTTCCTCTACTACAGGTGAGCGTTCGGCTCCGACGGGTCGTCGGGTCTGGCTGCTCCTTCATCTGAGCGTTTTCGGTCTTTTAACGACTCCCGCGGTTTCCCCGCAGTATAAACGGCGACGGGGCCGCCGAGCCCGTGTCAGACAACCCGAACGAAGGAGAGGAGGAGAACGAGGACGAAGAGTACAGCTCCTCGTGGCCTACCGCCTTCACCAGCTCCGACGCAGAAGAATCAGACGCTCCCAAACAGGTAGTGTCGCCGTCACGCAATTTTGGAATCGTTTGTGCTGCTCGTGTGAAGTGAGCCGCAAATGCAAATAAACCGCTGACGCCGTTTAACGTGCAGGAGAGCGTTCCCATGGACAGTAAGTTTGCTCTGGGCCAGGTGACGTCCGTACCCAAGGAGCAAAACCTCCCGACACTCTTCAACGAAGGGGAGAACAGTCAGGTAACGCCATCGTTAACCCTTCTACTTCCTGGTTTACCGCCACCCACTGCCCGGTTGCCCAATCACGCCTTCGATGTCGCTTGTTTGACAGGGTTTAAGAAACGACTTCATACGAAACATCATGTGGACGTTCGAGGACATCCACATGCTGGTCGGGTCCAACATGCCGATCTTCGGAGGCGGTCGCTACCCTGCCGTCAGCCTGAGACTCAGGTTGGGATTTGATTGCATTCGCTCCCCCCCCCGTCCCCCCCCCCCAAAAAAAAAAAATAAAAAAAATCGGAAAAGGAACACGAGGCACGCAGAGGAGAAACGGTGATGGAGTCCTGCGTCACAACGAACGACTCCGTTTCCTTCTGTCCGAGAGATAACGCAAACTAAGCGACATGTAATGCAATAGAAAAAAATAACAGGCGAATATACGGTATATCTACGTAATATGTGATCGTAGCTGGTAAAAAAAAAAAAAAGTGTTTTTGTCTCGGCTGGACAGTTTTTCATCGAGTTGAACCGACCTCACGACGCGAACCAGAACGTTTTTTTTTATTTGAGATTGCTGCAGCTTCGTCAGAATCGCACATTCAACGTCAAGTCTTTTTTTTTTTTTTTTTGTCTCCGTGTCCTTTCAGGGACAACAACAAACCAATCAACATTCTGACAGGGATCGACTACTGGCTGGACAACCTGATGTGCAACGTCCCAGAACTCGTCATGTGTTTCCACGTCAACGGCATCGTTCAGGTAAGTTACCGTTTGGCTTTTTGCGCGGCGTTTTAACGCGAGGCACATTTTCTGCAGCGTTCACTTTCAACGGCAAAATCATCCCCGCGGGGAGATGATGAGCGTTAATCGGTAAAATCGACACAAGCTGCGACGAGAACGACAGTAGAAACGTGACTCGTACAGCGGAGACGGTCGGATTAGATTGTGCAGCACTTTTCTGCATGTGTTTGCTAATTCATGAGGGATTACTCAGAATTGCTGGATTTTGAGGGATTATCCTAAATTGCTGCAGCTCCTTTAACTGCGCTGTAAAATACCAAGTTCAGACTTTTGAGTTCCCGTGTTTGTAGCGCACGACGACAAACGCGTTGGTTTTAAAAACGTACGCTCGCCACGACCCGGCAATGTGCGGAGAGTCTTCAGGTCGTCGTCATCGTCATCATCGTCATCATCATCATCATCGCCTTAATCCAAAAACATGCACCTCAGGTCAGGTTACCTGGCGCCGCCGCGCTAGTGGCAGCCTGCTGCAGCAGCTCCCCCCTGAGAGCCCTCCTGCTGTAGTGAAGAAATTTCCCCTCGGGGATTAATAAAGTGAATCAAATTAAAAAAAAAAAAAAATTAAAAAATTAAATTAAGTAGGAGGAAACCTGTGAACATGACAACTTGGGAGCAATACGCAGTGCAACTGGTATCACGTGTGTTTTTGGACTTCACACGGTGTCCCCTGTGTGATGTCCCCTGTGTGATGTCCTCTGTGTGATGTCCCCTGTGTGACGTCCATTTGCCGGCAGATGAAGATCAAGTCTGTTGTGTTAGCTGTTAGCTGTGTTAGCTGTTAGCTGTTAGCCGCGTTGACAAAGTGTGACCAGACTTTCCTCCTTTTTGCCTTCACCTGTTTCCGCTTCAGAAATACGAGATGATAAAAACAGAGGAAATCCCTCATCTGGAGAAATCGACTTTCTCCACCAGAGTCGTGAAAGACATCGCCCAAAACATCCTGTCCTTCCTGAAGTCCAACTGCACCAAGGAGGGTCACACCTACTGGCTTTTCAAAGGTGGGGCGCAGGAACCCCTCGCGTCGCACCGCCTTCATCTATTTCAACGTTCTTCTCCTCTCATTTCCCCTTTTGTTTTGTTTTGTTTTGTTTTGTTTTGTTGTTGTTTTGTTTCGATCGGCAGCCAGCGGCAGCGACATCGTGAAGCTTTACGACCTCACGACTCTGTGCGAGGAGGCCGAAGAGGAGAAATGTCAGAATCCCTTCACCCTCCCCGTGGCCGTGTTGCTGTACCGGTGAGTGTCTCGGTGTCTCGGCGGGACGCAGCTCGTTTTGAATCGGCGTATTTGACAAATTTGTGTTTACACCTTTATTTATTTATTTTTGTTTTTTTCCTGCCAAACACGATTTCTTTTATATAAACTGAAGCCACCAGAATAAAACAGAATTGACAGTCGAACGTCATTCCTCATAAATGCTGCGTGTTTAAATGTATACAATATATATATATATAGATATATACTGTACTGTATATACTACATACTGTGCATTTTATATTTATATTTTTTTACTGCTATTTTATTGTTTTTCTATTCTATTATTATCTTATTGCTTCCTGTATGCTGCTGTAGCGAAAAAAAAAAGTCCCCTCGGGGATTAATAAAGTAACTACCGAACCTAAATGATTCATTACGTCGCCGGATATTTCAAAGCAAAAATGATGAATTCGACCCGTTTGTAGTTTATTATTATGTTCTCGGCTGAAATGATTTTTTTTTTTTTAAATTTTTTATATCGAATTGGTCATCTTAATTACGGTGATTTTTCAAGATGAAATTTGATCTATAAGTAGATAAATTGTGTAACTCTGTGCCAACTTTGTGCTTTTTTCTTTTTAAATCAAATTTCTTGGCACAGGGTGGCGAGCAACTTGATGCTGAAGGCGAGGCAGAACAGGAAGCACTACGGCACCATCCGAACTCTGCTCTTAAACTGCGTCAAACTTCTGGATCAGGAGAGGCATCCTCAGGTGGGTGCGGATGTAAAAAAAAAAAAAAAAAGGTTTGCTGGTAATCAATACCAGCAAATATTAAATCAATTTTAATAATTTATTAAAGCGATTAAATAAAAAAAATTCGTCGGTCAATACGCGTTGCTCAGATCATCGCCTCGGCCCACTACATGCTGTCGGAGCTGTTCCGGCTCGACGAGCCTCCCGACGGAGACGGAGGGGAGTCGCTGCGGGCCGGCGGCTCGGAGGACAGCTACAGCGATGAAGACCGCGAGGAGGAGGAGGAGGAGGATCTGACGGAGGACAGCGACGACAACGGCTCCTACGGCGACCGCCGCTCCCCCCCGCAGGATGACAGCAAAGCGGTGGCTGTGATCCGTTCCGTCGGGGAGCTGTCGGTCCCGGAGAAATACAAATCCACTCACCAGATCAGGGTGAGTTGAAACGCTCTCCCTCTTCCCGCCTGCCTTGCCGCGCAGGCCGAAGGAGGGAGGAGCACGGGCGCGCCTGTCGCCCGGAGGACGCAGAGAGACGACCCGCTCTTTTCATTTCCCCCCCGCAGCCGAGCTGTGCTTTCCCCGTTTCGCAAGACAAGGAGGAGCGATGCCGACACGTCCTGAGCTACGTCATGAAGGCAAGTGTCCGCGTCGGCGTTTTTACGCCCGGCGCCAAACGTGCGATGCGACTCGAGAGTGCAGCTGCACACTGTATTTGTGAGAAGGAAAAAAAAAAAAAAGTTGCGCCGAGCCCAACGGCGTTAGAAATCGGCGAGTTTGTCAAACGTCTGTCGCCTCCGCCCGAAGCCCGGTTCTCGCTAAAACCGTAGGCGGTGGAGTCGCATCGTGGGTAATGTGAGGTGAGGGCGAATGCGTAGAATAGAAACGACGTAAATATCGAACTCTCAGTCCGACCACGCTCGGAGAGTATTGCTCAATAAACGGCCGTCCTATATCTATATATATATATATATATATATATATATATATATATATATACATACACATATATATATATACACATATATATGTATATATATACATATATATTCATATATATGTGTGTGTGTGTGTATATATATATATATATACACATATATATGTATATATACACATATATATTCATATATATGTGTGTGTGTGTATATATATATATATATATATATATGTGTGTGTGTGTGTATATACATATGCACATACATATATGTGTATATACATACATATATATGTGTATATACGTGTGTGTGTGTATATATATATGTATGTATGTGTATATATATATGTGTGTATAATATGTGTGTATAATGCGCAGGGGCTGAAGGCAGTGGACGGCAGCATCAAGAAGGAGAGCGATCTCCCGGCTGCGGACCCGAACACACCCATCCCTCTGAAATACGAGGACGGCAGTTCGAACGGAGCCTGCGCTGCCGAGAAAGGCATCTCCCTGCTGCTCGAGAGAGGTCAGCGCTCATTTCACAGCTGATTATAACACTGCAGAAAAAAACACACCAAAAAAAAAAAACGAACGGGAAATAGGCTGACGCGGTGTTTTTCATGGTTCTCTTTTCTGGCCGTCAATCATACACGTGTGTGTGTGTGTGTGTGTGTGTGTGTGTGTGTGTGTGTGTGTGTGTGTGTGTTGTGTGTGTGTGTGTGCAGCGGGGCCCTCGCACGCGGACCACAAGCACCTGAGCCGCTCCGGGATGGCGCCGGGCTCCTGGCAGCACCGCATGAAGCTGCAGCTCTTCCTCAAAGCCTCCAAGGCCTACTACGTGCTGTCGGACGCCGCCACCAACCTGCTGAAGTACGGCCGAGCCTTACGCTACATCAAACTGTCTCTGCAGTGTTACGGTAAGATTACGTAACGGCGCGCTTGTTATTACGCAGTTGACGCATTTCACTATTTTCGCGTTTTGTTGGGAGTTTTTTTTTTTTTTTTTTTTTTTAACGGGACTCTTGCTAACGTTTTGCCTGTAATTTCTGCCAGCCTGAATTATTTATGTCAACATTAATACATCATGAAATAATTACAAACTACTTTTTTTTTTCTTCTTTTTTTGCGGTGAAAGAATTTAATTTGAATCTTCATAACGATCGCAAACAGTCGCTTTAATATTCGATGAAGCGGCGTGATAACCGAGAATTTATCCCCCCCCCCCCTCCCCTTCCCGCCGCCGGGCCGTCCAGACGCCTACTGCTCGGTGAGCGGCACGGTGCACCCCCGAGTGCTGCAGTTTCACAGCCAGGGCCTCTCCCTGTGCGGCGACATCCAGCTGATGTTGGCCCAGAACGGCAACAACAGAGCAGCTTACCTGGAGGAGTACAGCTACCAGACCAAGGAGGACCAGGAGATCCTGCACAGCCTGCACAGAGAGACCAGCTGCCAGGGTCAGTGAGTGGAGACGGGACAAAATGTCTTCTTTCTTTTTTTTTTTTTTTTTTTTGTTCGTTGTCGTTTTGCTTTGCTTTGTTAAATCTGCCGCCTTGCCGAGTCGTTCCGTCCGGCCATCGACGACTCTTTGTTTTCCCGCCAGCCTTCAACATGGCAACCGACCTGGCCACCGACCCCGAGTATCAGCTGTTCGTCAGCAGCAAGTGCTACGAGGCGGCGTACGAGCTGCTCGCCTCCGACGCGCTGAAGGACCGCACCTCGGAGCAGCTGGCTCAGGTTCTCAAAAGGCTGGGAAACATCCGCAACGAGATGGGAGTGTACCACATGAACCAGGCGGCGGCCGTTCAGACGGAGAAGGAGGGTACGTTCAGATCAGAGCCGCGTTATCCACCCCCTCCCCCCTCCCCCCACCCGTCGTGTCGACGCAGCCCTCTGTATTTATTTACGGCGTCGTCGGAATTTCTTCCGCGCCGGGAAGGAAAATCGCCGACGACCTCTCGGCGCCGGCAAACGTCTTGGGAGTTAAAAACGTCTTTATAGAATGAATAAATAAATAAAATGCTTCACCAGCCCTCTCCTCCTCTTCCTCTTCCAGTGAAGAAGTCGGTGTCCGTGGCAGAGCAGGAGATGTGGAAAAAAAGCTTTTCCTTCTTTGAGAAAGGAATGAAGGACTTTGAGGCCATCGGGGACCGAACCAACACTTCCTTACTGCTGTGCAACACCGGCAGGCTGATGAGGATCTGCGCTCAGGCCCACTGCGCCGTCTCCGGCGACCAGAGCAGAGGGGAGTTCTCCCCCGAAGAGGCGCTCTACTACAACAAGGTGCCACCTCTGTCTCTTTCGAGTCTTAAATTCTGCTCTGACCGGAACGTCGTTTGTTTTCCGACTGCGGTCTGGTTTCACCGTCCTGTTGTACCCACCTGGACTGTCCCCCCCCCCACTCCTGAACGCAGGCCATAGACTACTACTTACGGGCTATGAAGTCACTGGGGAGCCGAGGGGGCGGCCACCCGGCGGTGTGGGACAGCGTGAACTGGGAGTTGTCCACGACCTACTTCACCCTGGCTACACTTCTGCAGGACTACGCCCCGCTGTCCAGGAAGGCCCAGGAACAGGTGAACGCACATTATACGGAACAAATATCTTAAATCCGGTCAAACTCCTCTCTTTTAATAATCTCGCTTCCCCCCCCCCCTCCCCACACACACACACACGCACAAAAACAGTGACACAAAGCTTATTTCATTTGTATCCGTCGTTGGAACCAGTGACTTCCAGACGTGCGGTCAAACTTAACCCCCCCCCCTCCCCCACCTCCCGCCTGCGTCCCTCTCAGATCGAGCGGGAGGTGACGGAAGCGATGATGAAGTCCTTAAAGTATTGCGACCTGCAGACCGAGTCGGCTCGCCAGCCGCTCTACCAGTACAGAGCGGCCACCATCCACCACCGCCTGGCCTCCATGTACCACAGCTGCTTTCGCAACCAGGTACAAAACCATTTTTAAAAAGAAATTTTTTTTTTTTTTAACACAAATATAACATAATTTGCTGAATATCTTTTTATTTATTTATTTTTGTGGAGCATATGGCAAAAGTAAAAACCCGTCACTCCCCGGGGGGAGGAAAGGAGAGAAAAAAAAAAAAAAAAGTTCTCGCCGACGGGAGAGGGACGAGATGTCTTGTGTTTCCGACCCGCGGCGGTATAACGCGCTGACGGCTGTCTGCCGGTGGGGCTGTAACTGTGTGACAGGTGGGGGACGAACACTTGAGGAAGCAGCACCGCAGCCTGGCGGAGCTCCACTACAGCAAAGCCGTGGGTTTGTTCCTCAGCCTCAGAGACGCCCCCTGCGAGCTGCTGCGCACGCTGCTGGAGCGCGTGGCGTTCGCCGAGTTTACGATGGCAGGTGAGCGGTCGCGGGGGTGGGGTGGGGGTGGGGGTGGGGGGTGAGCTTGGGGAGCGGCGGTGGCATTTCGTGGCGCCGAAGCCGCTGACAGCGATGCTCCGCGTTTGTGTTTCACCCCTACCCCCCCCCCCCCCCAGGTCAGAGCAGCAGCGCGGCCAAACTGAAGAGCCTGACGGGAGCGGTGGAGATCATGGCGGAAACTCGCGTGGCTTTCCAGCTGATTCGCAAAGAGCTGCTGGAGGAGCAGACGGAGGTAAGTTGCCCTGTCGCCCTTCGTCCCGTCTCGATCGCGCGCCCGGAAACTCGCGGCACCTTTCCCCTCTGACTCCCCCCCCCCCCCCTCACCCCCGTCCCGCAGCTGACCGAAGCGGACGCCGCCGACTCGGCACAGTCTCCCGACGTGACCAGCTGGCCCGCGTCGGGGCTGAACCTGGAGGAAGTGATGAAGTTGATCGGCGTGTTTGAGCCGAGTTTCTCCTTCCTGCTGCTGCAGCTGATCAAACTGATGACAACCATCAAGCGGAAACCGAGGTGAGCGAGAACCTCCCAACGCACACACACACACACACACACACACACACACACCGTCAAGCGTACTCACTCCGGGCCAACTCTCCTGTGCGCGTTACAGCAATAAGGACGAGGAGCTGTTGAAAACCTACAAGAACGTGTACTCGAAGCTGCTGCGCGCCGAGAAAAGCGCCCCCCTCGTGAGCCGCGTGGAGGTCTACGTGGAGCTCCTGCAGCAGCTGACCCCGCAGACAGGAAGTGACGACGCGGCGGCGGCGGCGCAGAAACCGTAAAGAGGATCACTTGAAGGCTCTCGGCAAATTTGCCAGGCTACACTCTGGGCGGGGGAAACTTTTCAAAGACGCTTCGACAGAAAGCCTCGCAGGTATCAAACAGGCTCACGCTCAGGCAACACCGTACTCCTCCGAATCACAACTTCAAAGCTGCTTTCACCCGCGCCTTTAAAAACGAGCTCGTCTCTTTCTAACGTTTGCATCACAGGTTTGCGATTGTACATTTTTTTTTTTTTGTGAAGAGCTGTAAATTCATAAGTTATTATTTAATTTAATTTTTTATTGCTTAAGCAGTGTGCAGGATTTACACCAAACAACACCTGCGTGGTCTCATTTTCTACACACCGAAACACGTCATTGAAAATTTGAAAGCCGATATCGTCACGTCTACTTTCTGCACACAAGGGCTTCAAGAGAGAGAGAGAGAAAGCATTTAGCACGGGCCGAGATTAATTATAATATATTTGATGTTTTTGATATTCAATAATGCTGTGAAAAAAAAAAAAATTGTTTGAAATGTGACTGGTGGCTGAAATAAGCTCGAATGCTTTATTTGCTTTACGAAACAACAATATGTGCAATAGTTCAACAACCTTCAATGCAAACTCAAAGAGGCTCGTTTGTCCACAGTGCCGTACGTGTGCATGAGTTTATATCGGCATGGTTTGCTGTGAGATGAGAATAAAAGGTTTTTCAATTTTATGGAACTCTACTTCTTACCTACTTCATGGTTTTAGGAGGGCGAGTCACCCTCAATAAGCCACATGGTTCACGGATGCCGTTGGTCCCCCCCTAAGGGTAAGCCACACCGCTTCGGGTTTGTACATGCAGTCATACTAATATTAAACCAAAGGTCAACAACAATACAAAACTCAAAAGTGTTAAAAGTCCAAAAGAGACTTCTCCCCCCCCCATTGTGCACTGGTTAGAGCAGTTGCCTCAGTGAGAAGTAACTTGAGTTCATGGAAAGGTCATACTCCAAAAAACAATATTCAAAAAGTCATACTGTCACCCGAAAAGTGACCCAAAATTATTTTTTTAATAGAGAATAGAGCATAGAGATAGAGCATAGAGCTAGAGTATAGAGCTGTAGTATAGAGTATAGAGCTATAGTATAGAGAGAGTATAGAGCTGTAGTATAGAGTATAGAGCTATAGTATAGAGATAGAGTATAGAGCTATAGTATAGAGTATAGAGATATAGTATAGAGATAGAGTATAGAGCTATAGTATAGAGTATAGAGCTATAGTATTTGTATTTTTTTTGAAAAGAAGAATAAGGAACGAAATCGAGGGGGAAAAAAAAATTTGGCGGGGTACAGAAATGAGAAAGCAAGCGTGTGACGTCACGCCGTCATTAAAAAGATTCAGCGGGGGGGGGAGGGGGAGGAACCGTGAACTTCAAAACAAAAGTAGACATTTTAAAGGGTGAGAAAGTTTTTTAGAATAGGAGGAATAAGTGCCAACAGAAGTAAGAGCATGCCCAAAATCGTCATAGAAACTTGTGTTTTCATTTCATTTCGTATATTAGTGCACTTTGTGTAACTATTCCAAAGAAAAACACGGAACAAGATGTTGTGACTAAAAAAAAAAAAAAAAATGAGGGAAAGAGGGTCACAGATGACAAAGGGGAGGAAAAAAAAAAAATCACCGATGAACTGCTGCGATCGAACATGCAAACACTGCTCTTCTGTACAAAATAGTGCAATAAGCGGTCCTTTGATCAGCAGCGGCGGGTCAGCCCGTCACTGCACGACGCAGCGGTCGGACGTCCGGTCCTCCCGGGGTTCCTCCCGGGACGGCGAAGGTTTCTCCTCCTGGTACCGAGAAGCCCCGCGGTCCAACACGTCCTGGAGGATGTCTTTGCTCTCGCTCGACGGCAAGTTGTAGAAAAAGTACTGCGGCGTCATCCGAACGAACCTGGGAGAGGAGAGAGAGGAAAAAGGGGGGCGGCGGGTTACGCGGCGTTTTGTGAATCGCGCCGAACGGCAGCGGTGCAAATTCTACCCCCCCCCCCCCCCCCCCGGGCGACGACCCCCGGTTTCGTCGGAGAGCGGACTTCGCGGTACGTCTGCTGCTCCCCCTCCTCCTCCTCCTCCTCCTCCTCCTCCTCCTCGCGACTTACTCCTGCGGCGTTACGCCGGTTACGGTGCGGAGGCAGTTGTCCTCGGAGAAGGAGTGCTCGTGGAACAGCACCCACTCGGGCAGCCCCAGCTTGGGGCTCTTGGCGCCGTAGCCGGACGGAGGGTGGATCTGTGCCACGTGCTTGTGGGTCAGGATGAAGTAGTTCCCTGAACCGTCCACATCTCGCGCCACCTGGGGGGGGAGGGGGGAGAGATCAGAGCCAGAACCGGAGTCAACCACCCGAGAAAGCTTCATTAGATAAGATAGATCGCATCGAATATATATATATATATATATATAAAAAAAAATGCATCTGGAGGTTTGATTTATCCTCGAAGGGTTCGCAAGTTCAGAAGCAAAAAAAAACAACATAGTAGACAAGAAAAGGCTGAAATAGAAAAAGGAGTGAAAACGTCGAAGCGGCAGTCGAAATGCAAATACTGAAAGAAGTTGAAACAGCAGATAGTGTTGGTTTAAACCGAAGTTCTGAGGGACGTTGCAAGTCTTCGTTTCAGTCAAAGACGACGATTTAGACGAGCAGCGAAAGGAGCTGAAATGTTAGTTTAAGTGTCGGTGACAGGCTAAACGGGAAGTTTGTGGCGAAGTGGAAATCCTGAAAGGGAATTACTGCCAGAGTGTGTGTGTGTGTGTGTGTGTTTATAAATGGAAGCGTGGTGTGAAAGCGGTGAGTGCCGCCAGCAGCTGGATAAAAAAAAAATTGTTTTTTTTATCTGTGAACAGTAGAAGAGCCGATCATCTGTTTGGTTTTCAAAGAAAGTATCGGCAGTGAAAGGAGTTGAGAAAAGTGTGTTGAGGAGTAAAATATAAAAGCAGTCCAAGTGGAGGGGATGAAGACATTTCAAGTGTGACCTGTAAAGCAGTTAAATGTAAAACCCGACTGATACTGGATTTTTTTTTTTTGGAGCCGATGCTGAAACCGGGAGTAAAAAAAAAAAAAATAATAATAATAATAATAATAACGTTTTTAATGCCGACCTCGTACATTTATTGAGATTTTTTTTTTCTTCTTTCGAGTGGTTTAATAAAGCGACGATGTCTGAACCTGCATGAAGAAGCCCGCCAGCAGGGCCCTCTTGATGTTGACGGTGTTGCTCCGGGAGCCGAAGGCCGGCACCGAGACGGGCAGCTCGATCCTCCTCAGGGTGTCGGTGAGCTCGGCGCGAAGGGCGTCGGCCGTCAGCAGGGCGGCGCGGCACAGGCGCGAGTCCCGACACCACTTCTCCACGTCGCAGTCTTCGCGAGGAGGGGAGGGCGGGATCGGTGTCAAAACAAAACAAAACAACAACAACAACAACAAAAAAAACACGGTTTTAGTTTTTCCCCTTCAGTCCGGTTTTTGTTCTCTGAGATGTTCTCTGAGATGTTCTCTGAAACTCACGTGGATCCTGCTGGCACTGCTTAAAGGCCTTGTAGATGTTGATGAGGGTGAAGTGGTCTCCCTCCGGGTGCTGGAACTTCGCGTGGCACTGAGTCGCGTCGGGCTTCAGCTCCGCGGAGGGGGCCGCGAAGCAGCTCGGCGCTAAAAGAATCCAGGCGACAAAACGCGACGCTTCGAAAGCTGCTCGATACACATGTTGTTGTTGTTGTCGTCGTTGTTGTCGACGCGTGTATGTTGTCGTGCACATATTCGCGTCCGAACGCCGAGTCGGCGCATGTCACCTGTGAGCATGGCGGCGACGATGACCACCTCGCTGACGCAGTCGAACTCGCAGGAGGCGAGGACAGTTTTCGCCATCTGCGGCTCCAGGGGGAACTCGGACATGATGATTCCCATCTCGGACAGGTTGCCGTCGTTATCCAGAGCTGCTAGGTAGTCCAGCTCCTCCAAAGCCTGCATCAGGCCTCCGGGATCTGGGGGGGGGGGGGGAGAGAGATTAGACGACTTAAAATGAAACCTCGGTTAGAAATGTGTGTGGGGACCAAATCCGTCAGGATAAAATAAATAAAAATCCATGTCTTTATGACTGTCTAGTATTTAAACCGGGAGATTAAACAATGACATATAAATACATTTAACTGCTGTGGACCATTTTTGTGTTTTCCTGCAGTCCAAACTGTAATCCAAAATGGTGACCCACTGGGACAATCCCCCCTCCCCGCCCCCCCACACTGTACCGGCCCCCCTGCTGAGGGCGCTCGGCGCGAATAGGCAGCAGCAGATTAGGATTTTTTTTTTTTTTTTTTGGTAATCCTCCCCAACATCTGCCACGCATCACTATGCAAAAATGAAAAGTCCTCCGTGGTACGAATGAGATTTTCTTTGTTCTGCGTTGTTGTTGTTGTTGTTGTTGTTGTTGTTTTCCTGGCAAACGTGTTTTCCGACGAGCAGACACGCAGACGCAACGAGGCCGAGATGCAAACGGAGCGAGAGGGAAGAGTGAAATCAAAACCCTCCACGGCTGTCTGTTGTCATCTGCTCTCTCTCTCAACAACTCTACCCTCTAATCAGCTAATGGGAGGCTCAGTGTGCGTGTGCGTGTGCGTGTGCGTGTGCGCGTGCGTATAAATCCGGGGGAACAAAAGCACACGGAAGCAGGTCAGCTCTAAAAGGACGCTCGCAGAACGGGAGCTGTCAGTTCAGCTGCAAGCACGGCTCACTGCCTCCCAATAAATTAAAACAAAAAATAAAATAAAAGCTCTCAACAGCAGGGGGTCTCAGCCGGGACACGTCACGCGAGTATCACCTGGCCTGTCGACGAAGTGGCGGTGGCCCAGCCCGGCGATCTCCATCCTCTTCAAGAAGAGCACGGTGGAAGTGATGTCAGACTCCACCATGTGCGGGCGAATCTCGGCGGGCAGCTGCCTGTCCTTCGGATACAGACAGAAACACTTTCCTGCGGGGCGGGGGGTGGGGGGGGGGGGGGGGGGGGAGGGAAAAAAAAGACAGATCGTCTCGTCTTTGAGACGGGGAGCGCGGCAGCGGGATCGTTTCGGGAGCAGTTTTAACCTCTCACCTGCCGGGCCCGCCAGCTGCCTGCGACTCTCCTTTTGAGCCGCGCTGATTGGCCGGAGGATGACCGAGTTCGTCCGGATCCTGGGGTTGTAGACCTGCAACGGCAGCACGTTAAAAAACAACAACAACAACAACAACAACAACTTTGCACTATTGTTTAGTTAGATTTAATTTAATTATTCTATTTTATTCTATATTATTGTATATACTGTGCATTTTTATATTTTAATATTTTGTTTTTTTTTTACTGTTATTTTACTGCTTTCCTGTATCTATAAATGCTGCTGTAGCGAAAAAAAAACAAAAAAATCTCCCCCTTGGGGATTTAATAAAGCAACTACCTACATTACTTTACATATCCTGTACGTTGTGACAGCTTCCGTCACCGGGTGGTTGGCAAAATTTAAAGATTTGACGGCCAAAACGTATCGTTTTATAATCGGCTCATAAAATAAAGAGTGTACGTAAAGCGGTCAAAGCGGTCAGTGACCTCCATATAGACAGGCTGCAATAAAATCCTACACACATATCAACGCATCAGCTTCAAAATGTAATAATATTATAAAACGCTGACAGCTGCCACTTTGATGGATTAAAAAAAAAAAAAAAAAAAAAAAAAAAAATGTCTTGACGTTTAGTTGATTTAGCTGATAATATTCTTCATACAGAACATTACGGTTTTGCTTTCAATCAAGTAAAAATATCGAGATCACCATCTCACTTCTAATGACGTGTAAAGATATTTAATGAAACGTTGACACCAATCGCGGTTGGACACATTTTCAGCTGCGAAAACGTCCCCGAAAGTGCCTAAAGTTGGATTTTTGTTGCACCGGCTGCGGGACGCGTCTTACATTTTCCCCACCAGACGTTTTAATGAGCCTTAAGAAGTAAACAATGCAGTTGTGTGTCGCCGGGTAGAAAATTCCTGGATAATCCCCTAAAAAAAAAAAAAAAAAAATACTGCTTGTCAAAGTGACAAAAAGGAACCTGGCCTAATTAAAATGTTCAGAAAGTCTCAGCTTAAAAACAAAATAGTGAGCAAAAACATGGTGAATTTAAAAAAAAATATTATTTTTTTAACTCGCTTTAATCACTTCTTATAACCCCGGAACTCAACCGCGAAAACTTCCATGTGATGATTTAAACTCCGATTTAAAACCAAAAAACCAAACTCACATGTCTTTTCTCCAGCCCGCCGTCGATAACGAAACTTATCGAGTTAACGGCCCAGAAGAAGTCCTCGTTCGGGCTGGACGTGAGGAATACTCTGCGGGTCCGGCCCGTTTCCTCCTCCCCCGGGACCGGCAGATTCCCAGGCTGCCCGGGGTGCACTGCGACGGGCAGGAGGTCGCCCGCATCGGGGGGCGAGCTGCGCCCCTCGTGGAGCAGGATGTCGCGGGCCAGATCGATCTCCTGGCAGAGAGTCCAAAACAAAAGAGGGGGCGAATCGGAGATGTTCATGTTTCCAGACCTCCCGACTCCGTCAGCGCTGCTTTTTTTTTTTTAAATTTTCATTTATTTTTGATTTTCTCACCTGCGTCGTCACCAGAAACACGACCACGTCCCCCTCCTCCTCGGAGTGGTGGATTTCCAGCACGAGGCGGAGGGCGGAGTAGAAGTGGCCTTCGCCCGCGCTGCTGTGCGCCACCTCCCCGGCGCCCGGGGTCTCCAGGCGGACGAGTGGCGCCGGCGACCCGGTGAAGTGGGCCAGCTGCGCGGGGCCGGGGCCGACGGCTGTGAGGACGACCACGCGGAGCTCCGGCCTCTGCCTGGTTATGTCCTTCAGCAGACCCTGCAGCACGTCGGTGGCCACGGTCCTCTGGTGGGCCTGGTCCACCACCACCACGCCGTAGCGCTCCAGCAGAGGGTCGGACATCATCTCTCTGAGGAGCATGTCGTCTGTGCAGTACCTGAAAGGGGTGGGGGGTGGAGGGGGTCAAATGATGTCTGACATCAGGAGGGAGCCAGTACACGGCACGAAAGTACACAACGACGACCCGAAATAAATCCTCAGGTTCCTCTTAAGCGCAACGCCGGTTGACTCGAAAGGTTGGAACGATACATTTGGGAAATCCACTGGACACATCTCAGAGTGGGCCTCTTCATGAAACGCACTTTGTCTCCACTTCAGCTTTTTTTTGTAATTTACTTTAATAACTAGCTCGGGGAAGTGGATCCTTTCATTCTCGCTGGCTGCCCCGTTTATCTCGTCTCCCTCCCCCTCAGGTGGGGGCCGAGATTCTTTTGTTCCCTTGGCTAACTTTGTGAAAGACCCCGCATTGGGGGGGGCCGGGGGGGGGTTGTGACATATGGGCAAGGATGGGAGGGGGAGGGAGGGGGGGGAGCCGGGCAGCTGTGGAGGGGCCCCTGAAAAGAGCCCCTTCTCACTCCTTTTGTTCACTTCTCTCCTTAGAATAAGAAAAGGCGGGTTGGTTTAGCTTTGTGTGTGTGTGTGTGTGTGTGTGTGTGTGTGTGTGCGTGCGTGCGTGTGCGCGTGCAGCGTAAAGAGACGGGAGGACAAAGTCAGAGAAACACTGCAGACACGTGCGTTTTTAAAGGCTCCCCCCCCCCCCCCCCCACACACACACACACACACACCTGAGGACTGTGTCGTCGGCGCAGCAGCTTTCCAGAGGGATGCTGTAGCCGACTTCGTGACCAATGTTGACGTCCATCTCGTCGGCCACCCTCAGGGCGAGATCGACGGCCTGCTGGGCGTGGATCTGGGTACAAACCACCAAGCCGTGCAGGAACTGGGCCGACAGGCAGAACTCGGCACACCACTGAGGAATCTGTTTAAACAAACAAACAAACAAACAAACAAACAAATAAATAAATAAAGAGTGTGATAAGTTGCTTACGTCACAGATAGCGAAAGGGCCTGAACGCCCCCCACCCCGCGTTAAAGTGACCAAAATGTGCTGCTGCGCGAATGAAATGTGCAATCTCGAGTGTCAACCCCCCCCCCCCACACACACAGTACTCACTTGAGAGCTCCTTCCAGTTTTGGCAGAGCCACTGACGACCACAAACTGTCCTTTGGCCAAAGTGTCCACGAATTCACACTTCGCCTTCCAAACCGGCAGCTCTTTCCTCTCTTCCAGCAATTCGTAAAACCTGGAGGAGTACGGCAGTCCGTCGAACTGATTGAGCTCCAAGATGTCATCGCATTCTTTGTCTCCGCGGCTCGAAGCCTCCGCGTCCGAACAGCGGGACGGTTTCCAGTCAAAGCAGTCCTCCCCAGTTAAACGCGTAACGTCCCGCGCCATCACGAGCGGAGCCTCCCGGTCTGCGCCGGACGCAGAAGTTTTGGGAGATCCGCGGCTCCCGGTGAACCGTTGGGGACGGCAGCACAGGACCGCCTTCTTGCAAAGCGAAGCCAAACGAAAAGCTCATCCGGGCGGCCGGCCGGCCCAGTGCTGTCATGTATGGCCGCTAATCCCGCAGGGAGTGCGGTCATCTTGCAGATGACACGCTGACGCGAGAACAGACATAGATGGGCAGAGAGGAGGAGGAGGTGGAGGAGGAGGAGGAGGTGGGGGGGGTGGATGGGGGGTCTACTGTTTACGATGAAAACTGGCACACGCGCAAAAGACCACGAGCTGCACACGGTGTAAAAGTGCATTTATGTCGTTTAGAAATTGATTATCTCGGCGGTTGACCGACCGAAAGAATTCGTTCCCCGCAGCCGCGAACCAAACGACGTGCCAGAAAATGATGGGACTTTCGCGAGTTTGTTCCACTTCGAGGCTCCGCAGTGTCTCCGCACCCGCAAAAGGCAGAGACGGTCTTTAAATGACTGGGAATGGTGTCCCGAGGAAAAACAATACCAAAATGTTTGGTAAAAAAACAACAACAAAAAAAACATTAACGCAATCGTTGAAAATAGGAGTTTGCGGATGTTTAAATGATCGTTATTTTGATTTTCATCTCTATCTTTAGACATTAAACTCGAACCTGCGTCTTTTAAACAGCAGGTAAAGCGGTGCGCCAGGAAACTCTGTACATCTTCCGCCCCAAACTAAAAAAAAAAAACCCCACCTCTTCCGACTTTTACCTCGAACAGGAGTTCTTAAAATGACACTTACTGATGGCACTTTGTAGTTTGGCTTTCTTGAAGAAAATGGTGTTTTCTCGATTCCTGTTGTTCTGGGTTTTGCACCCTCATGGTTGAAATGCACTTGTTGTAAGTCGCTTTGGATAAAAGCGTCAGCTAAATGAAATGTAAAAGTCACTAATATAGCATGTCGTCCAAAATTATCATTAAAAAGCCATACTATGGCATGTCGTCCAAAATTATCATTAAAAAGTCATACTTTTGTGAAAAAAAAAAGTCATACTCTAGTATGATGGTTTGGACGACATACTATGGTATGACTTATTCTTCACATTTTACAAGCATTAAAAAAAAAAAAAAAATTGGCCAAAAAACCCCCGTCACATGACCTTTTTGGTGATTTTTTTTTGGGGGGGGAGGAACAAAAAGTCATACTCTAGTATGATGGTTTGGACGACATACTATGGTATGACTTATTCTTCACATTTTACAAGCATTAAAAAAAAAAAAAAATTGGCCAAAAAACCCCCGTCACATGACCTTTTTGGTGATTTTTTTTGGGGGGGAGGAACAAAAAGTCATACTCTAGTATGACCTTGTGGACGAAACACTGCGTTTTGACTTTTTTTTTTTTTTTCTTCATATTTTAGACAACACACTCAAGTATTAAGTGTTTTACATTTTTTTTTGGTAACAAATGTACAGCTCCGACGTGAAGCCTCAGGTGGGCAGAAGTGTATTTTCACAACGTTCCAGTAGTTTTGTGAATGTGTCCTGACCTGTGCATGCACCCACCATGCAGCTTGAAAACTGCTGTATTTTTCCGCTTCGTTTAAGAAAAAAAAAAAAACCCACTGCTTCCTGACTTGTCCTCCTCAACTTATTTGTGCTTCTATTATAATAATAATATTATTATAACTTCACAGGTTCTGAAAAATATAATACATTTCAGCATTTTATTTGAGAAAAAAAAAATCCTAAATGAAACCCCTTTAGTTGCCTTTTAATCAAGCTGTGATTGTGAATCATGACAGTACTGAGCTAACTTGGAAAATATTTCATTTCCAGATACTCTAAAGCCTAAATTGTACTTAGAGTGTGTGTGTGTGTGTGTGTGTGTGTGTGTGTATATATATATGTGTCAAGAAGTGATAGAGGTTTATACATTGCTTTATATTGGTTGTTAACATTTTCTATTTCTGAGGACTTATGTTCTGAAATGTGTGCATTTATAAGGATTACAGTATTTTCTTTTGGCTCCGTCATGTTCTTCCGGTGACTCCGAGGGCCGTTTGGACCTCAGAGGTTTTTCCCTGTTCTTTGTATTCTTTTATTTGTTAAAGAGCGCCGATCTTCTTAATCTGCACTTCAGTGTCTTCACGTCGGTATGTGACGACCCGAGTTGCCTGACAGGTGGCAGTGTTGAACAAGAAGTTCACACAGGAAGTTACTGAGAAAATGACACGCATACTATAAAATGTTATGATCAAATTATTATTATTATCATCAAATATTATGCTTGCTACTTATGTTAGTGACATTTTCAGACCCTGAGAATTACTGTTAATTGGCTGCTGCTTTTGAGAGGAAAGGTTTAACAAAGCGCTGTTTTTTTCATTATTTTTATTCATGTCGTTTACTGTTTTATTATTATTATTATTATTATTATTTTTTACCGTTTTTAAAGATTTTTATTCTTGTGCATCACTGACTTTGGTCTACGAAAGTCTTTACATTTCATAACCCTATTTTACTTTATTTAGCGTTAGTCTTTTTTTTTTTGACACCTCTTCAATCTGTTTAATGAGTATTAATCAGATTTAGAGGTATTATACGTCATCAGTAGCTTTCATGCATTTATGATACAAATTCAAACGATTTAAGTCCTCGTTGGTGACTTTTTCTTGGCTTTGTTTTGGTCTCGGTGGCAGCTTAACCCCCCCGTCCCCTAAAAAAAAAAAAAAAAAAAAATCAAAAACAACTTATTGTAAACAGTCGTAAAGGATTTCTTTTATTTGGCTCCGATTTCATCTCTTTAGTTGAGATGTCTTGACACCGTTGCATCTTGCCTGTAAAAATCCCCGAAAATCACGTTTTCACCACGCAGCGTAAAATGGGGCACGGCCTCAAAGCGGTTCTTACATTACTGAGCTTGTAAAAAAAAAAAAAAAACCCAGAAGAAAACCTCCCCCAAATATTTACACTTTACAATGGATTTTAAACACTTAAAATATAATGAGCACAATACATCACAACAAACGGCATAAACATTTAACAGCTAATCGACACGGCAAGAACAAATCATTTCCAGCGGGAGAAGCGCTTACTCGGACACTTTTTGTACACAAACACAAATGCAGGTGCGTGTGTGTGTGTGTGTGTGTGTGTGTGTGTGTGTGGGGGGGGGGGGGGTTACTGACGTCAATCCTTTCGGCAGCGGTTAAAAAGACGAGCGCTGGCGTTTGGAATGCGCCGCGGATACAAAAAAACAAACAAAAAACAAAAAAAAAAACGCATTTCTGCAAAGCGAACACTGACGCAGGGAAACAAACAAACAAACAAACAAAAAAAGTGTCCCCCTCGTGTGACGGCGACAGCTTCAAGAAAAAAAAAAAAAAAAAGGTGCTCAAACTCAAAGTGCAACGCCAAGTTCTCAACCGAACAAACGACGCCGGGAACGCGCGAATAATCTCGGCGCGCAGAAAACAGCGAAGCCGTAACAAAACAACAACAACAACAACAACAAAAATCTAAAAGGAATGTTGTCAAAGCCGATAAACCAAACAAACAAACAAACAACATCAACAACAAATCTAAAAGGAATGTTGTCAAAGCTGATAGACCAAAAAACAAACAAACAAACAAACAAACAACAACAACAACAAAAAACAGACAGGACAGATACATTAAAAAAACAACAACAAAAAAAACATCTTGTTGGTCGAGGAGGAACTTGGAAAAGCTCACGGCGCCGAAGTCATCCGAGTTGGCTCGCGCCCCCCCAGTGACGAAGTGAGCGCGGAACGCGGAACGTGGAACGTACGGACGTCGAATTATTCGGCGTTGGCGTAATTCTTACCGGGAACACAATCAGTCTGTCGAATCTGCCGACACAAGCTGCACTCGCCACGTGTCGACTTGAGCTCCGTTTTCCCTTCATCCTCATCCAAGTCTAAAACCCCCCCCCCAAAAAAAACTCTACTTTTTTTTGCGCTTCTATTATTCAAGCAAATTCACTGGTTATATATATATATATATATATATATATATATATATAAAAAAAAAAAAAGATTCATATATTTCAGCATTTCATAAAAAAAAATAAAAAATAAAATAAAGAAGTATAAAAAAAACACCTAAAGAATGCAAAAAAAAACAAAAATTACCCAACATGACAACATGTTTACTTCTTTACTGAAATTTTCCATGGGGGGGAAGGAGGAGAGGGAGGGGGGGGGGGGAGAAATCATCTGCATGAGAGTGCTCCGCGCACCGACCGGTAACATCCAAGTTAAATAGTTCAATAAATAGTTCATTGGTACCTGAGCGAGGACAACAAAGCACCTTTTTTAGAGGCGTAGCACCGAGGTGTGACGTCAGCCTCCTTTTTTTCTGTTGTTTTTTTCCACCAGAAACTCCGTGACGCCTTCAAACTGTCCGAAAAAGGTCTCAAGGGAGAGTCCCGGCAATTAGTGCAAATCAAGACGAGCCTCCGTCCCCCGTCCCGTCCCCCCTTCCGGTCGGAGATCTACTCGTCCGTGACGTCGAGAGTTCGGCGATCCTTGTGAGTCTTTGGCGGTCTGTAGGGCAACGGCGGCACGGGTCTGAAACACAGCAGAGGAAACGTGAAATCAGCGCGACGGCCCGAAGTTTCAATGTCGACTCGCTTTCAAGGCGATCGGCAAAAAAAAAAAAAAAGCGAGCCGAGCCGAGCAGTAAACAACTCCCCCTGTGGTGCGTAAAGAAAAACAACAAAACAAAAACAAAAAAAACTCGACGCTACCACAACGATATTTTGACCCGCGCTCCCGACGTTCGAATGAATATTCAGAAATACGCTTTACTGTTACAGCATGTCGGCAAACGGGGTTTTAACTTCAGCAGAGAGATGAAGACGTCCTGAAAAGGGCTTCGAAAGACGCGGGCTTCCCGCCGCGCTGCACCGACCTGCTGGGTAAAGGGATGCTGGGCAGGGGCCTGGGCGCGGTGGGGGTGGGGATGGGGAGCGGTCCGGCCCCGGGCACCCGGGCCGCACCGCGACCCGGCCGGGAGCTCCTCCCCAGCGGGTCCGCGGGCAGCGGCTTCTGGGGCGGACTCGGCTTCTCGAAGTCCTGAAGAGGAGGGGAGGTGGGGAGGGAGGGGGGGAGAGAGAGAAAATTCAGTCGGTGAATATTTTGCTGACATTCATTTTTTTTTAAAAATCCCAACGAAGCGCTCTAAACACGCGTGTGTGTGTGTGTGCGTGTGCGTGTGCGAAACCCGAATGAACCTGACCCACGGGGTTCGTTTTGCAGGAACTATCTGGACATAAAAGCCGACGCGTTTCACTAGAGGGCAGTGTGTTATCAGTATCTGTTCTGAATTCTCCCAGCTTAACATGAGATGAATCTCAAAAACCTCCTCTTCCTCCTCTTCCTCCTCCTCCTGGCCACCACCACCACCACCACCACCACCACCACTGTGGCGGTGCCGCGTGAGTGTAGAAGGTTATCAGGATGGAGGTGCCATCGTGTGTTACTAATCTACACGGGAGTGGGCAAAGGGGTGATAAACATCTGCTACCGGCTGTCTGGCTACCGTCACACACGCGCACACACACACACACACACACACACACACACACACACACACACACACACACACACACACACACACACACACACACACACACACCGTGTCCACGCAGCGCACGTCAGTGAGTCGACGCAGGTTGAAATAAGCTAGAAAAGCAGATAATTAGGGTCTGCAACGACGGACTTTTTTTTTCATTACCGAATAATCTGCTGTTATCTACGTGATTAAAAAAAAAAAAAAAAAAAGAAGAAAAAAGAAAAGAATCTTGTTTTGTCCAAGCGACAGATCCAACCCAAAAGATACGTTATTAATTATCGCAGCGGACGAAACGAACCGGTAAAAAACAACAACAACAACCTTTTCTGCTACTTTTTTTTGTACATTATAAATGACTTTTAGTCGGCGAGAAGCTGTTCCGACAACAAAAGCAGCATTTTGTTCACTTCATAGAATATTTATTAGTCAGATGCACCGCGAGGAGGAAAAAAAAAATCCCCCCAAAAAACAAAAACAAACAAACAAACAAACTGTTTTTTTACAAACTTCAAAAATGTGCTGAATTCCGCAGATAACAGCCCGAAGCCGTTCGCAATCCGGTTAGAAACGAGAGACGCTCCCCCGAAGAGGTTAAGAAGTTGCGACGCTCTAATCGAGACGGGGGGGGGGGGCTCTGCGGGACGGTCCCGCGTGGATACCGCTCTTACTTCTGCAGAGAGTTTGGGGAGGGGTGGGGTGGGTTGGGGGGGGAGATAATAAAACACGCACGCACACACACACACACACACACACACACACACACACACACACACACACACACACACACACACACACACACACACACACACACACACACACACGCACAGTGTCGTATTCCTGTGAGCCAATTAAGAGAAACATGTGTGAATATTAACCGAAACGCCGCACACGCCGTACCACCCGCTGCGATCTTTACCGTCAGTGCACTCCCCCCTCTCCCCCTCTCACTCTCCCCCCTCCCCTCTCACTCCCACCCCCCCCCCACCACCCCCCTTCACGTGCGAGTCAAGTGAAGACCTGCAAGAAAGATTTAGGAAATCGAGCTGTTTTTCAGAAGTGAACGGGGAAGGAGGAGGAGGAGGAGGAGGAGGAGGAGGAGGAGGAGGAAAAAAAAAAAAGGGCGAAGATGTAAGTGGACAGATGCATCCACTCAAACCGGCGGAATAATCCGGGACCCATGTGCATTCCTAATGCCGCTCCTGGCAGAAAACGTACACTGTAACCGGAGTCTCGCTGGTGTTCGCATGCCTTAATTCAAAATGAAGGATTGCACTGTCCTCCGCGGCCTGAGAAAAGATCTATGAGCCCTGGGCTTACGAGCACCTTTCGAGAGAAAAAAAAAAAAAAAAAAGCCACCGGAGGAACAGAAAAATGCGCGGCCGTCTCGCCAAAAACAAAACGATTTTTCTGAAAAGATGACATTTTGGAAAAAGGCCTGATTCCCCCCCCCCCTCCTCACCGCTCCTTCCCTCCCCCTCCCGACCCACCTCCACCGCTGCATCGGCGGTGCGGATGCCGCGGTCTTGCTTTTACAGCGAACAACGGCGGGGGCTCCGAAGTCGTTCCGCTCGACGGGTACCCGGTGTGTATTTTCCCCCGCCAAATAATAACAAAACGGGCCTGTTGGCGAAAAGTCTCGGCTCCCGTACGGCCTTATATCCGTTCTAATAAATACACAATGGACCTCATTCCCGTGGAAACGCCCTCACAGCCTCCTTGTCGCCGATGATCCCCCCCCCCCCAAAAAAGTGGAGTTACTTCTAACGACTCCACGTACCGTTCAGGAAGTTGAGGCGGCGGGTCGCGAGATGAATCGGATTAATGGCAGTAAAATGACGTCTGCAACAAAACTTTGAGGCCTTTTCTAAGATCTTTGCTTTTTTTGTTGTTGTTTTTTTGTTTAGGGCCACAAATACTTCCTAAAATGGAAGAATCTGAAATGTTTAGAGGGGAAATGTCTCTTCTGCGGAACTGTTCCCAAGTCAAAGACATCTTGGTGGTGGTGGTTTTGGTGGTTTTGGTGTCTTGTAACCGATTTTACACTTCATGACAGCTGCACAGTTGTGAATTTGTATGTAACACAGCTGTTTCGATTGTAATGAAGCGTTAAGTTATTCATAATTAAGAATGGGGGGGGGCGGGGCAGGTGGGTGCCGCCGCATTTGGGTGACTGCCTGCAGGTTTTAATAAGCGTCAAAGGTTTCATTTGGCCGCCTCACCTCACATCCAAACACCACCTCTGTGCCTATTTTTTTTTTTTTTTTTTTTTTGGGGGGGGGGGATTAGCCGGGAGTCAGGCACTGTGATGACGGCGAAGGTTGGAGCTCTAAAAACCTCTTTTCAGGGAACCTCTGGGTGACCTCACTCGGACGACGTCTATTATTTTATAATTCAGTCTACGGACTTAACAAGATACAGCTTCTTTTAATATTTTTTTTTTTTTTGCAAGGGATCACAAGCCAAAAATGTTGGAGCCACTAGTTTCCACTGCATATAACAAGCCAGCCACAACATATATGAAAAAAAAAAAAAAAGACATAAAAAAAAAAAAAAAAACAATTATTCTTTATAAATCAACTTGGGCAGACGTGTTTGTTTAATTTCCTCCGCTGCTGCTGCTGCTGCTGTTAATCTGAGCGATTGACCTCTGAGGTAAACTGGATCTCGACACGCTTACCTCAGAGTCATTCTTTCTCCGGCTCCACATCTGGGATCGTGTTATGTTCTTTCTCCGGCAGTGTCATATCACAAACCTAATGTCTTACTCAACTTCTTTTTTTTTTTTTTTTTTTTTTTTTTTTTTTTTAATAGCAGCACACGTCTGCCGTTTTCCCGTCGCACCCCCGCCGACGTCCAGCGCAGCCCTCCTCGCTGCGCCGGTAGGGGAACGGATCGAGAGATTCGGATCCGCCAGCGCAGCAGACAAGATGGATTTACTATCTCCGCGCGTCCGGCAGCGCTGGTTCAGCAGAAAGCGTCGCCTTACTCGGGAGTCGGGTCGCAAAGGAGGGAGACGGATTGAATTTTACCGCCGATGTTGTGGGCAAGCGAACCGAACCGACTGCAGCCGCAGAAATGCGGCGAGTCGCGGAGCGCGACGCTTTGCCGCAACCTTTAAAAACGACCGCTCAGGTGGCCGTACAAGTTTTAGGCCATTAACTACGATTTCCATATATTTTACATTACTGCAGAGCGTTCGCAAAGAGCACCTCGGTCTTCAGACCGATTTCTACCTTCCAATCCACTGCTTTCTGTTAATTTCAACGATGAAAGTCGTGAGACTTTAAATGCGCTTGGCGTAGATTATCCATCACGGCGAGGGTTTCCTCTGCTTTAGTTATTGTTGGGAGTTATATTTCTGTCAGGTGTTAATGCGGCGTGATTTTAAAACTCTTCGTCTGTGAGTTCAAGGAAATTGTGACTCTTTTTAAAAACTTAATTTTTTTTTTTTTTTTTTATAATACTCATGTTTTGGATTTCCTTATGATCGTTATCTTGACCTTGAAAACAGTAGTTGACAAAAATGAGCACAATATTCATAACGGCTCTGGATCTTTCAAGTTTGCCGTAACAAGACGGTGATCGGAGCTGTGGATGTTCAAATTTTAAGATTTCAAGTCAGCGACTGTTTCCAAGTTCAAGCATGAGCTTTAAATCTCAATTAAAAAAAAAAAAAAAAAAAATCAACAGACGAGTTGGGCTCAAAGTGATTTGAAAAACTGAAAATTTCTCAACATTTTCAATCCCATAAATACTAATCAAACTTCATCTTCAGAGGAAGATTGTCTTTCAGCAGCTGACTCGACTCTTAAGATGTCAGGACGTCCCTTAAATGCCAAAGATCTATTGTCACCTGCTGAGAATGTAAGTTTCAACAAAAAAAAAGATAAAACACCCGAATGTTCACTGACCTATTTCAAACAAGCCTGAAGTCTCCGCAGGTTATTTCAACACCCTGTTAAAACCAACGGATGGCTGCTTTGATATCGTGGAAAATCAATGTAGGAACGTGCGGCGTGGTTTAGAAAACAGTCAGAAGTAATGTACGGTAAAATATACACAAGTTGAATTTAATGGGCTCTGCCGTATGGACGGTCCATTAAAGCTGTGGTCTAAAAAAAAAAAAAATACATTCACGTTTTCAACTATTGCAGACAATTTACGTCACGGTAAAAGCAACACAACTTTGTAGAATTGATGAATTATTGTGTTGTGGAGATCAAAGTTATGCGCTTGCGGAGTTTTGTGTTTTCAGGGAAAAAAAACAAAAAAAACGTATACATTTCTTTTAAACTGACCTGGTCCACTCTGCACGAGGGCGGCTGGCGCGGCAGGCTGAGGAAAGGCGGCACTCGGGGGGGCGACAGGGACGTGTGGGCGGGCAGGGCTCTGCGGTGGGCGGGCGGAGGAGGCAGGGCGGGCTGGCCCGCGCTCAGAGACGCCGGCGTGGGGTGGCTGACGTGCAGGGGCTGGTAGAGGGGCAGTCTGCGCAGGCTGTGGGAGTGGAAGTTGTGCGGAGGGAGGAGAGGCTCTGCAGAGCTCGGGAGAGCGGGCTGAAAAGAGGACGAGAAATCATTTGTCCGACCAGGAAAAGTAGAAAATCCAGAGTTCGCGCCCGCGCTTTTCCTAAATGTGACGTGTTAAAAAAAACAACAACAAAAAAACGGGGCTTCGTTGCAGCTTCTGAAATGTGAGGAATGCGTTTCCTTTGGTTTCATAGGATTGTAAATTCCAGCAGCATTTTTGAAGCGTTTGGACGCGACTGCGTCGGGTCACGTATCTGCGCCAATGGGTTTATTTATTTATTTTTTTTTATCCCCGAATGGTTCTAAGCGTTCATTCAATATTCAAAAAATATTCAAAATAGGAAATGTTTCAGAAAAATCGTACTTTTTTTTCAAACATTTCAACTGTTTCAACAGCAGCTGAGACAGAGAAGTGTGACGCGTGTGCATCCGTTCGTGTTGACAATCAGGTCTTTTAATCCATTCAACAACAACAAAAAAAAACCAAAAAAAAGACATTGAATTAAAAAAGATGGGGACTTGTGATGAATACGTTTCACTACATTCTGACAACCTCGGAGACTAAATGATTATCAAACCCGGCTCAGATCAAACATTCGTGACGTGAAGCCATTTGAAAATATTGCAGGGCGGCTGCGGCGGACTGAGACGGCCCTTTGTCCGCTCGACTCAAAACCAGCTGACGGTGTTGCCCGAGACTCAGCTCGTCGGCGCCTCTTTCAACAGCCAATTAGCTCGCAGCAAACTCAGCCGGTCACCTCGGTGACAAGCCGTCAGCTGATTGAAATAAAAAGAGGATCACTTCTTGTGGCCAGTATCCCGTCTCAAGTTCGCGGCATACATTTGCATAAGCTTCCTGAATAACTACATTAAAACACTCCCAGGCGGCTCCGAATTCTCAACTCTCTCATGTTTTCAGCGTATCATCACGGCTAAAAACGCAAAGCGCTGCGGTCCTCATTCACTTCTTAAGAAGCTACAAATTAAATCCAGATATGAAAAAGCCCGAAAAGCTAGACGGTAAAACGGACAAAGGGTCTTTGCCGAGGAGATGTTACATCGTCTGGTTTTATTTCTTTAATCTAAACTGGCAGGTCCCTGAATGTTGCGGTCCGGTGACATGCAAGCAGTTGCAAGTTTCAAAATCACCTTGTCGCAAATCTTTGGTCTCAAATGGCCTCTGGATTAATCAAACAAATGTTCTGCGCATTAAATGATCATTAAAAACAGTCATTAGTTTGCAGTGCTAATCTTGTGTAACGATAGATGAAACGCTGATATGAGATATTGAGGTGTAGCGGATGGCATCAAAAGTAAAATTCAACCTCAGGTCATAAAACTTTCATTAGTTTGAAAAAGCTGATGTCAGAGTCGGTCATAAAAGTGGAAAACAACATTATGAGATATGACGTTCTGCAAATTGTGAAAGCCAGAAGTCTGACCACATGTCCTGACCAGCTGTTCGCCTGCTCCGCTCCAGAACAAACCAATAACACCTAAAATGGCCAGAAAGGATTTGGCTGCTGGACAACACACACACACACACGCACGCACACACACACACACACACACACACACAATTCACACAATGCTATTCAAAGAGTGCTGCTGTGATGCTGACTGACATCTGGACGTCGGCTGGCTGAAGCTGTCCCAGTAATGAGAGCGGACGGGCCGTTTCAAACAGTCGCTCCGGTGGACGCTCAACTATTACAGATAAACTGGATGAACTTTTTACACTCAATTATGATATTAGATCTAACTTTTCCATACAGTTGTTGCCGATAAGAGGCGAGTGCAAACACGAGTCAGATCCGCAGGCTCACACTCATGCAGGTTATTTTGTCACACAGACAACAAATGGCAGGTAATCTCCCCCACTGTGCTTATCATTCCTAACAAACAAACCAAACCTATTTTCTTCTTCTGCCTGAATAAATCAACTCTGCTCCCATCGCATAATAAAACCAAATCTTTATACAAACAGATATTAAAAGGGGGGGGGGGGGAAGGTTTTAACCACCAACACACTGAGGCTCATTTAAATAGAGTAATCTCTCAATTAGAGTTTCAGTGCATCCCGTCAACAATAACACTGTAATTAATATTTGTTCCAGAGCGAGATATAGCGAGGCTGAATCAGTCACCCCGCCTTATCAACGAGCCGGGAAGCGTGACGACTCGGCGCCGGGGCCCGGCTGCAGGTTCGTCAAGCGCGCCGACAAAATGTCATCACAAAAGAAAAGAAAAGAAATGGCGCGTGACAGAAGTGAGCACGCAAACACTCACTTACGGTAAATATATGGCCGCATATGAACATACAGTGTGCACTATGCACTACTATACACACGGAGCCAGATGTTTGACAGATACTGTAACAGACACTTTGTGGAGTGACTCACTTTATACATGTTGGCCCCGGAGGGTTTGGGCGGAGGCTTGCGTTGCGGTGTGGGTCTGTACATGGACTCGGCCCTGATGGGGCTCGTTGGCCTGCTGGCTTCCACAGATCTATGAGCACAATAAAAAAAAAAAAAAAAAACCTCAAGGTCCAATCTGTAGTTTGTTTTGACGGCTATATTGACATTAAATTTCTGGTATATTCTGGTAGGTTTTAGGAAAAGTTATGGAAGATAAGAAATTTGAATTTTTTTTAGGGGTGTTTCTCATCTCGACAGGCCCGTTTTCCCTTCTGTACTTAAAATAGGACTCATCAACAAGAACTTAAAAGCTTCAGAAAAAGACTTTCTGGCAACATCCGAGTCAATAGGTTTCTTGTTTATGTTTCCAGGCGACTGTCAATAAAATGTGATCAAACACCACCATCACAGTACTGGTGAAGCAGATGAGCTTAGACAGTCACAGCTCAGACTGTTTGGCATTAAACTCTTCAAAAACATTATCCAAGGATGGGTTTTTTTCTGAACACTAACTTTGATTTTGGCTCATTGGGTCTTTATGCACAGAAATACTTCAATCTGCTGATTTTTTTTTTGTCCACGTGTGGGACGGCCAAACTTTGAGCTCAAATATCCCTGTGAAGCTCTGTAAATATGATGTTTAGGGTTAATGAAAAAGATGATTAGAATTGTTTATACTTTTCCCTGGCGAAACATCAGTCCTACAAAATAAATGAATAGCTTCCGGGTTAAATACATAATTGACTAGACTTAAAATGTGAATGCTCTTCATTGACCTTTGAAATACCGGTGGGACGAAATCCTTTCAACACAACAACCACTTCATTCTGTGTTCCCGAGCTTTCAGTAAACGCTGGTTATTTGGTCAAATTATCTGTAGTAGTTTTAGGTCGTTTTAATTGTAATTTAAACAGGTTCTGGATATATTGATAAAGCTTTATTTTGTGTTTTGTCATTTTCCTAAAAAGAAGTATGTTATTTAGTCCTCATAATAACAAAATGCATTTTTCCCCAAGTTTTTACTAATTCGTTAATTGTCTAGAATCAGAAACTCTGTATTCTACATGAAAACAAATATTGCGACTGTGAATTGTTATGTACACACAGACTAGTACAAGCGAGTTAAAAATCAATAAAAAGTATTGACTTGTGTTGGCAGAAAATAAAACGGAGGCCAAACTGTGGTGTTACTTCAAAAGATTTGATATCAATAATTTACAGAATTAAATTGACTTAATTTCACTTGAAAAGAAGAGAGCTGGGACAAGAAGCGGTGACGTTAATCTGATAACTCCAATTCCCCGAGTTTATTTTTGGTTTGCAGCCGTCTCAAAGCTCGCTGTTTTCTCCGTTTGAGTTCGTGGGGAGACACGTTACCTGAGTTTCTCCAGTGTGCTCTTCTTACTGGTGAAGAGGAGGCGCAGCAGAGTCTTCCTCTTCAGAAAGACGATTGCCGTGGCTACCAGCAGGCTGACCAGGGTAACCAGGATTGCCACAGTAATGAGCACACTGTCGGCTGATGCCATATAGGACAACACGCACATTAATACACACACACGCACATCTACAGCACAGAACAATGACAGGACAGAGACCGTTACAGCTAGGCCACACGGTCAGCAAACACAGTACACATTTCTCTGACCATTCCTGCTCTTCACTCCTGTCTTAAAACTACAGTCTGAACCATTTTGATGCTTTACTGTGTGAGAAGAGCGTTGTGTTGTTCTCGGAAAGTTTCGCTTGCTCCAAAGCAAACATCAATCCTGACCTGACTCCGCAAGAAAGAGATGTACAAGGTGCAGCTGCCGGAGGTTTGTGCTCTCGCTTGTTTCTGAGTTAGTGTGGCTGTCTCTTTGTCTGCATGAGTGAGGATACAGATTAAGTTGTCCACGCTACCTGCCAGTCTCATTGGGCCGCTGTCAATGCTCCCACCGAAGCCGTCTTTCTCACAGAATGGAGGGGCCCAGTGTGCTTCGCAGTGGCAGTTCTTCTTGTTGTTGCACACCTGTAAACAAGACAGTGTGACTGGATATCAGACGCTATTACTGGCAATTCGTTGTCTGCATCAAATGCCATCGAACGCCCTCAGATCTATCAGCAAATAAACCACTCTCATTCACTCAGTCTTTCAAAATAAGAGGACACTGACTGCATGTGTGTGCGAGACCTATAATAGATAAAACATGTGCATGGGAGAGTCCGTCCTGTAAAGCCTCAGGTTTCCAGAGCAGAAGTTTGATCCAGGAGGATTCCCTGGTGAGGTAACGCAGTCCAGCTGTCAGTTGGAGGGAGCGAGGAGGAGGACGAGGAAGAGGGAGGTGCAGAGGGAGTTGTGCAGCTGTGGGGGGATTTACATTTAGCACAGACGCACAGTCAAGTGCCTTCCCTGCCTCCGGGCCATGGACACTCCTTGGCGCTGGGTGACGGGGTTAAAAGGCTCTCGGAGGGAGAAATGATTTGGGGGAGTTTTTATGTGCGCGCGAAGGGAAACGCTACAACACGAAGAAACACTTCAAACGCAAGCAATCTGTTCATTTTCTCAGAAGCAAAGGGTTACATCCGAATCACATCTTATGTCAATTTACAAAAAAAAAAAAAAAATGTAACTGGAAAATGTGAGTAGGCTCTTAATTCTTTAAAATCCTGTTGAGCTGAAGATGCAAAGACAGATTATATCCGGTGTACGCTCATTTGAAAAATCCATAAATAATTTATACAGTCTAAGGATATCTTGTATATTAGAAATGGTAATAAGATGGAACCTCAATCAGTCACTGAATGTCATATTTGATGTGCACAGAATGATCAGGCTCGATGCTCGTTTTTTTTTTTTTTTTTTTTTAATATCCCTGTATTTGATTGCTGCATCAGAAAATATAATTTTACTGATGATCTATTTTACTTTTTGACCGTTTAGATGATCTGGAATGGAAAAAAAAAAGAGAGACATCCTCTGAACCTACTTAAAATGCAACAAAAACTGATACCAGTGTCCCTGAATAAAGTTAATATGAGTTGACTTGCAGGCAAAAGATATTCTAACAAACTCCAACAGTAAATTCAGACAATTTCCTCTTCTCCAGTCAGGTCTCGTACTGCGTGAGGTGTTTGACAAAATGGCAGACAAATTGTTTTGGCAGATATTTCTGCAGACTGGAAGATGTAGATAAAGTTTGGACACTTTATGGAAAAACATTTCTCTCAAATTCTCTCGCAAAACTGTTATGTGATTATTTTTTGTTTCCGTGAGCCAAACAACAGCCAGCGAGTATTTTTTTGTTGTTGTCTGCTATTAGGCATCAGAATGTTATTTATATTGACCGGCATGTTTGTTTCAGGGATGTTTAATGAATTATGAGATGATAAAAACAAAACAACAAAAAAAACGTAAAAGAAAAACTTTCTCATTGCACATCATGTTTGCGCTTTAAGTTGCGATAATTGACAGCAAAGATCACTGGTTTACTGGAAGCTCATCTAGCCTGTGGTGAATGTTTGATTCACAGAGCTAAACAAAGTAAATAAAACATAAAAGCACCCCTTTGTTGAATTATTGAGAAGATATACTGAGAGAGAAAGGTGATTATCTCGGAGCAGAAAGTGGTACTTTGATACTGCAACAGAATTAGCTCTGGGGTCCCCTCCCTCCCCACCGCTGTGCTACACTGGGTCTTCTCTCTCTGTGTAGTCAAAAGATGATAGACAAGACTTTAAGTAGACCCTAAATGATGCTGTTAAACGGGATTGATTTAACCTCGGTGGGACAATGAAGATTGATCGTACAGCAAAGGAGCAGCTGCCGTAACTCTCGGGCTGCACACTGTAAATACACTGTTGCTCTGCTGTTGCTCGCAATCACAGGGTCGAATAAAGGCGGCTACCTGAGAGTTCAGATGCTCCTGAAGTGACTAAATTGATAAATACAGAGTCCTCACAGGCTACAGTGCATAATTTAACACTAAATACTGAGCTAATGGGTACTTTGCACTCACCCCACGTCCATTGCATTTCCCAGAGCACTCATGCACACCAAAGACACTGATGTTCTGGCACTGCCGATTCAGGCACACCTACAAAAGAGAAACGCGTGATTAAGCGCTTTAGGGGGTGCAGAACTGTCGAGCGATTGAAAATGAACACAAAAACCAAGACAGAAGAATCAATGTTTACACTTCCACGGCAGTTGGATAAGATCTGTCTTGTGTGTGCACAAGGTTTAGCGTCTGTACCATAAAGTGGCACGTACATGGCTGACGCCTGATGCTAATCTCTTACGCAAATAGGAGACCGTGCAGTTGCAATGTGCTTCATGCATCTTCTTTGTACTAAGTTGTATTCAAAAAGTAATAATTGTAATTCAAAAATACAGCAAAGGGATGTTTGGTGGAGATCAAATTGAACGGTTTCTCTTTCGGGTGTAAGTGCAGCACACAAATCCCAAACCTCAAACGCAGTGCGGGAGGAGAAGACGCACGAGGAACACAACGCTGTGCATATTTTAGAACAAACAAAAACACGGGACTGGAAAAAGCCAGCTGCCGGCCGTTTTTTTTTTATTTCGGCCTGCCTTAGGCAAGCAGATCTGAGCTCCCTTCTTCCTGAAACTGCCACTGCTGTTCGGGCCACGCGCTGCCAACTTAATGCCCCGATTGGCGTGGAAAGTACAAACCCTTTTTTGAGAAGAACAAAGGCCCCTGATAAACACCTACCTTCAGGCCATCAACATTTCCAGACGATGCGAGGCGCTAACTCGTGACCTTGGACACTGTAACCAGGAGACGAACTAACATGGGCTGAGGGGCCATTTTGCACACAAAGCTCAAAGGGACACGAAAGCAGCTCAGCACCGAGCGCGAGTTTGTTGAGGTAACTGGAGAAAGATTATGAGGACCTGCAGGAATGGGAGACCCAATCACCTGGGTCGATACTTACCTGCTTGTAAGATGGTCAAAAAAGCTGAGGAAACCCGCCCCGAACACCTTCGCAAAATTAGAATGTAAAAAGGTTGAGTCCAAGAGACGTACAACCAACACAACAATGTAAATGTTTCCGTTTTTTTTTTTTTTTTTTTTTTTTTTTGGGGGGGGGGGGGTAATATTTGAATATTTCAACTACTCCACACAAACTAGTTATTCACCATCATAACCCGGCCGTGACGCCTTCAGACAAATTTCACCCACAAAGACTCGAGCCACCAGTTTCAGGCCAGGAGCTGAAACTTGTGTAATATTGTCAGCGTTTCAGGAAATGGAGAGAAAGTTTCATGTCCTGCGTGTCCAGAACTCTTATACATTTCCGTCATGGAGAACGAAAATGGTTGGCGCTTGGAAGATTCCGCGGGTATTAGCATTAACGCCTTGGTGAAGGTGCGCCTAAACAACATTTCACCTGTTAACATTAGGAGAGTTATGGAGGCCGCAAATAAAGGGAAAGGATGCCATTTCCCAGCAATGAAATTCTATGTTGAGAATGTCTAATGTCAAAAGTCTGTACTGGCACTCTTAACTGTTTTTAAATGTCCTTTTCTTTTGCCTTATGTTTTGATGCTTTTAATGGTTTTATGTGAAGCACTTTGAATTGGCTTGTTGTTGAAATGTGCTGTACAAATAAACTTGCCTCGCCTGTAGATTTGCTTCAAAAACAATTTAATGTTTACCTATTCATTTATTGACATGGAGCAGTGGAGTAAGCAGTTGACTCTGCCCTATGAGCCTTACAGTATATCTTGTGCTCTCACAACCAGCTTGTCCTTTATACGGCACTTGGAGAGACGACCTCAGAGGCCAGAGCTCCAGGCCAGAGCTCCAGGCCAGAGCTCCAGGCCTCTTGCTTGGCAGAACAAGAAGCTGATGTCACCGGTGTGGTCAGAGAGGTTTTGAGGGCAGCGTATAAAAGAAGAAAAGTTGAGAGGTACAACTAATAAAATGAAGTGTGCAAATGGATGACTGCGCTCACTCAGGAGTTAACTTCATTAGCCATTTTCTTTAGGAAGGGCAACCTCTCCGTGTTCAAAGAAATACGACGGCAGGTTCACACGGTTGTCAAGACTTTTGAGATGTTAAGAGAGGACAAATAGTGCCGCTGCATCCTCCCGTGGTTATACGGCAATAAAAAGGAAGGTAAAAGGCTAACGACAGAACACAAACAATAACATGGTGAACCGTCACAAAATAGCGACGGTGATGTCCCCTGGATGACAGACGCCGACGCATTTATGGCCAATATGACATTTAAACGTGCGTTAGCGAGAGCTAACGTTGAATCCTTTTAAAAAAAACAATTTTTTTTTTTTTTTTATTGAGTTTAGAGAAACAAACACGATACACGGATCGCTCACCATGCTGTCGCCACACTTTGTGCCCGCCAGAACGAGTCCGGGGTCCGGCATGTCATCGCCCAGGTAAACGTGAGTTCCTCGGCACAGAATACGCCCTCCTTCCTGCAGCGGGATGTTGGTTTCTATGGACACGGCATTGGTTCCGATCACTGGCCGGTTGGCCCCACCCTGACACTGAATTTTACCACACTTTGCATCCCTGTATAAAAACCACACACACACACACACACACACACACACACACACACACACACACACACACACACACACACACACACACACACACACACACACACACACACACACACACACACACAGAGAGCGAGACAAACATTAAAAAACACATAGTAGCTGCAGCTCTTAATTAAAGAAGCCAACTTCTGGCCTGTCAAATAACAGACAAATATAAGTAGCTGTCGAGAAAGATGAAAGAGTGCTGAGGAGAGCTGCATTCGCTTCAGTCCTCCGGTCATTAACGCAATCACATCAATTAACAAAAGAGCTTGATTACTGAATTCACCCAAAGGGAGAGTGATCTTTAGAACAATTAGCCGACAAGAATAGCACGGAACGATTCGCATGTGCTTTCTTAGAACGTAATTAGCCGCTATCTTTCTCAAATTACGTTTTTCAACGGTGTAAACTTTTGTTTGAAGATCACATGTCAGATTCCACAACGTAATGATGATTGCTAATGACGCTACTTAAAGCTAATTAGTTCTGTTTTGCACAGTTTCTTTTTGTGCACCTCTCGCACATCAAGCGCAGCTGCGCAGTCTTGCCTCGCATCGCATTTGGCAAAGGAGCCTTTGGAGTCCTTCCCACAGTTCCCGTAAGGATCCCCTGCAGAGTTGACTCTCTCGAAGCAGATCCCCGGGGCAGGCTTGGCTCCTGCACACAGAGACAAACAAGGAAAACAGAAAATACAATCATCAGAATTAAACGGGGGAATTTATTTATTTATTTAAAGTGAAGCTCGTGCGTAGATTTACCTGCTCCCCAGAGGGTGATGCACTGTTGCTCGTGATTCTGGCAGATGCCGTTGTAACAGTAGCCTTCGACACTGTGGCAGGCGTGCCCATCATGCAGATAAACGTTGGCTGGACAGTGCGGGCTGGCACCAGTGCAGAACTCTGGCAGGTCACATGAGTTACCGGACTCTCGGCACAGCGTGCCAGCCGGTTTGAGCTGTAAGCGCATACAGTACGGTAAGCCTTTCTCAGACACACACAATTTGCAACACTGCTGACATCATCTGTCTGCTCATGCCTTTTGGGCTTTGTATTTTGTTCCGTTATGTCTTCATGCAAACATAACAGGATTAGTATAAATGATTTCAGAGAAATGCATGGCAATCAATGAAGTGGTGGTTGAACTATTTCAGTCTGGACCGGAGCCGTGGACACGGGGTCATCAACGGTATTAAAGTGATGCAAAGTAATACCAAGGAAGAAAAGTATTTTCAGTTGTCTATTGACAGCGTCGGTAATGGATTTTGCATCTGATATTACAGATGAGGCCTTAATTAATGTGTTTTATAAACTTCATCTCTCCACATACTTAACCTTGCGCTGGCCTTTACATTAATACGAAGGCATTTATTTTAGACCGGTGACCCGGTGAGTCTGCTGTCGTTACACAAAAGGTAACCAGAGGAGATGACTGTGAGGATGAAATGTTAAACCTGCCTATTGAGGTAAAATAGATAAAGTTGGAATGCGCTACCAGATATTACATTTTATACACTATTATGAGCCTCTTAATAACCTTTCACAAAAAAATGAAGAGAGTTTTTAGAAAAGATTTTAGAAAGAGCAGAGCTTTGAAAATACAATTTCAGAACTTTTTCAGCTATTAGACGGTACGCATGGAGGGCATATAAATTGGAATCAGGAGGTTCGCAGTGGAAGAAGAATAGGGGAAAACTCTTACTCGGCAGTCTTCGCAGCACTGTCCATGGGCGCACACGGCATCTCCTTTGAGGGTGCATGTGGTGGCGTTGCAGCAAGGGTTCATGCATTCCTAGGAACGAGGGAAAGAAAACAAAAATCGTGAATAACATGTGGACCTGATTACCGCATCGACGATCCTCTGTCAGCTGGTCCCCGTCAGATCGAGACGTCCAGGTCAGGGGAGCACACTTCCTGTCCGGGGATTCCTGCCCTGACCTTGAGACCTTTGAGCGGAGACATCAACTGAAGCTCATATGGTTTGGATTTGGCAATTCTCGACACCTTTGGACTTGTTTCAAGAGGAGCGTGTTTAACGCAATGACCCATAAAAGTGGGATGTGGTTGAGCCAGAGGAGCAAAAAGATAGGAATCAGGTGTGGCACTTGAAAGAGTGTGTATAAGGACCGCCGCAGAGATTTAGTGGAGATGATGGGTTAAACTATGAGGGAATTATGGCCAGGAGCGGGAGTGGGATTTGAAGATTGTAGCTTCTTCACCACAAAGACAAGATCAGCTGGCAGAAAACAACAAGAAGATAGAGGATATGTCAGGAGAAGCTGATGTTTATCTGTCATTGAATGGCAAAAGTCACCGGCTTTGTGCAAGTAGTGTCACGAATCGCGCAGAAAACAGCGTGCCTGTTTGCTCGAGGAGCTCAACATGTGTTGAAGGCCGGGAAATGGAAGCAGCTGGATTGTTGGACATCTTATTTTCAGTGGATGTGTGGTTTTATGAGTCTGGCTGTTTACCCGTTGGCCCTGGTGTAAGCCTATTGTTTAGAGAGGAGAGAAAAAGGTTGCTTTCATCTGCTGGTCTAAGTGGGCCGGCAGATCAAACATGCTGGCCCTGTGTGGTAACATCATGGAGGTTACAGAAGGGCAAACTGGCAGAGATGTAAAATGTAAATTATACAGTTGGTGAAACACAATGACTCCACTAAAATACCACCTACCACCATCTAAATGATGGAGGACATAGTCATAACACCACTTACCTAAATAATCCAACCCATTAGCCACGTTTACATGGAGCCGAGGTTAATTAAAATTGGTTTAAAAAGTCCAAACAGACTGAAAATGCTACATACAAACACCTCAGTCAGAATAAACAGACCCAAACCGATTAAAATTTGAATTGGTTGGAAAGAAAATTGCACCATGTAGATGATATAAAAGATTACTTTCTGTGCTGCAGTCTTTCTGCGTATGTCCTTCACCTCGGAGCAAAAGTATTAGAACATACGCTTCTCCCTCCACTTCCAAAAAAATGACATCGTCTGTGCTGAACTGGAGTCTGATTTTGATGCAAACTCTTAAGGAACTGAACATTAATGGACGCCTCGACGCATCGCAGAGTGCCATGAGCAAAAAGGGCTTCTTGTGCTCGCCTCCTCTCATTCGTTGCTTCTAGAAGTAGTATGCATGTGTTATTTAAGCTATACTTCTTCATCACTATCTTCATCACTTTTGCACATATCGCACAGCATCCATCCAGCCATCCATTTTCTTCCGCTTATCCGGGATCGGGCCGCGGTGGCAGCGGGCCAAGCAAGTTGGCCCAGACTTCCCTCTCCCCCGCAACATTTTCCAGCTCATCCTGGGGGGATCACACAGCAGTTCCAGTTAAATGTGTTGCCGCATGTAAACACCGGAGAGGGTTAGATCACATGGCGTATAAACAGTCGACCCAAAATCATCAACTGGAATGATTTCAATCAGAAATAAATAAAAGCGCTGCCATTGTTCGGCAGGTCGGATTTAAATAGTTCAGGAGAATTACTAAATCTCACTGTAACATCACTTCACAACTGCAAGATGGATCAGGTGTTTTTGTCATTCAACAGGACCAGCAGAGTGAAGCCTTCTTTGAAGAAAACATATTGCCGATCTCATCACGTCAACATCAGGAAATTCTCCAAGTTGAACTTTCATGGTTATCATACATATGAATATTTTAAGATTATCAGCTTAATAGCCCCACATTAGGATCTCTGGAGTAAATAGCTTGTGAAAAATATGGCATGAAATTCAGTGGTCTACAAATGTTTTTCAAATCTATCAGATACATATTTCTATCAACGTTTCATATCTTCGGGCGATCTCATTTTAAAGGTTGTAGCTACAGGTTGTAAATATAAATAAGTCAGCCACTAAAATCTATCGTGTTTCCGCCTTCTCAGCCGACAAAAAGGTAAATACTGATCTGAATCTCTGAGGTTTATTTATTCATGACTTTAGTTACCTGCAAATGGTAAAGAAAAACTAATAGATATTTGATAAGGAATTAGATTTGAGAAGAAGATAATCAAATCTGGCAATCTGAATGAGTCAGACGTTGAGCTCTTAAGAGTTCATTTATAATATAGATAAAACAATAATCAGAAAGTTAAAATGACTGTTTCATGTTTTAAGTCATCATTTTCCCCTTTATTTGGTGGTTTTAACTTCTCAAACGAGAAGGTGTGCAGCTTTTCTTGGTTAACAGCATTTTACATGGCAGTCGTCACTATTTTCTCCACCTAATATCCATCAGCTTTAGGAGTTTGTGAGTGATATATTCATCATAAAAATCACCTGTGGTTTTATGCGCCGCGAGACATACTGCTGCCTCGGCGTGATACCCGCTTCCATCATGTGATTCTCGCTTCACTTCCCGGGGCGTCCTGCAGTCTGTGTGCGAGCGAGAAGCGAGGGAGGAGCGAGATGCGTGCGTCCATTTGTTTGGATGGCGCAGCCAGAGAAAGCTCGTTTCAGCCCTCGACCCGATTACGCTCTTTTGTTTGTTTCCTTTGTCACACAGTTGGACAGTGGTTTGATTAATGGGCCTCGAGCAAGGAAATGACATCACCGTGGCAGCCTCTCGGAGCGCTGTGCGGCACATGTGGGAGATCGAGTCGAGCCGAGGTGTGATGTAAATAAAACGCTCATATTGGAGGCCTCAGGTGGTTTGCTTGCACTTGTAAGATTTCTTTTGGGCACGGCAAGATTCTGTACTTCTAAGTCACAATCATCAATGTCAGGCGAAAGTTGAATGTGAAGTTTGTTGATGTTTGTTACGGGGGGGTTTGGGGGGGGGGCTGAGTGAGCTGTTTAGACTTTCAGTGGTTCTGGATGACTGCTTACAGGACAGTTACCACTGTTTTTGTTGTGAGGGGAATTTCAAGTTCGTTGCCTTTTTCATTTTCTACCCAGTCTTTCCTTGCTTTGGGTTTGAACATATTGATTTCAGTGGGCAGCTTACTGTAAGTGGAAATGAGAATCTTTTTGGACGTCTTGAGGAAAAGACCCCACTGGGAATTTTTTCTGAATCCTGATACACAAAACTTAACAAAAGTGAAGGTTGGCTGAAAACGTGTATTTTTTTTTTTTTTTTACACACATGGTTTCACATTTAGTTCTGCTGAGCTGCCCATTGTAACCGCAGTGTTGGAGACCGATCCCCTCCACTGGAGCAGGTGAGGATGAAGGCCTTTTTGTTGTTGCTCTTACCTCTGGCTCCCCGCAGTCGCACTCTTCTCCCTCCTCCACGTAGCCATTGCCGCACTTCTGTCCTCCGTAGAGCACCTTGACTTCGGGCATGTTGTACAAACACATGCCCACGCCTTTCTCCAGACTCGCAGCAAGGTCCTTCTTACTGCACGTACTGAACACTGTTGGGAATGGATACCTAAAAGAAAAAAGGAAGAACAAGGTTGACTGAAATGAAGGAATGACAGCTGATGAAAATTGCACAAAACTTGCACACACACAAAAAAATCCTGCTTGATGAGCGCTTTCACTGCTAAGAAACCACAAAGATCTCAAATTAAGTGAACTCAATCATTCCACTGGGCAAGAACACGGACAGAGCCTTCAATCGCACCTTTGTTCGATCCATTCATTCGAGAGGCCTTTACACACAACATGTAATGGTCTACTGAAATTGTATGTGCTCCAGTTCAATAGATTTTCTATCCTACACAATACATAAACGGGCCTTCAAATGTCCAAAGAAACATTTTCTTTGGCAGACACATTTTCAAGAGGCATATCCTAGATAGAGAGGGACAATTTAAGCAACTGACTGGAGAGAAGTGAGTGAGGAGCGGGACGCTGGACGTGGATGATTTGTGTGTGAGCACATGTGCGAAGCCTTGATAAAATAGCAAGCCTGAAACCACGTAATTTCTACCGCATTAATTTCAGTCCCCAGTATCACTTACCTGAAGTGCTGACTAAAGTCTAATTTAGGGAGTAAAGAAATGGAATTTGGTATTGAAAGGAGGGAAATGTTATGACTTTAAAGATGAAACTGTGCGACGTGCCAATAACAGCTGTGAAGCCCGAGGGGATTGTCCTCCTGCTAGAGTGAGCTCCTGCGACTCTACAAACCAAAGACCAGAGAGGAATATGGTGAGAGACGAGAATGAAAAACAAAACAAAAAAAATAATATCCAAGACGGGGAGGGCAGAGAAACAGAATCCTACACAGTGGGGACAGAAATAGACCACAAGACGGTGAAGCACGGACAAAGGAGTGGAAAAACATCTATGGAGAGAGAAAGGAAGGAAGGAAAGAAAGAAATTGCGGACCAGACAGAAAAATGATACAAATCTTGCTGCTTAGCCAGAGGTGGAACACACCTCAAAACAACTACAAAGAGATGAGATGAAAAGAGACTCAAAATGACTAAAACAAGATCCTAAATGACTAAAAAGTAACTACAAAATGACCACACAGCCACTGAACAGGGGGAAAGCATGGGAAAACCTTGAAATGACTCGAAAGAAACGACTACAAAGAGGCACAAAATGACCACAAAGAAACGAAAAGCAACAAGTCATTTGCAGTTGTTATGTGTCCTTTTCAGTTTGGGTTTCTTGCTTCTATGTAGGACAGATGGGAAGATTTAACATGTCCGTGTCCAGGGGCTTGTCGTCTCATTATCAGTTACAAATAGCAGCTATTCAATATTATTTGAATTTTGGCATTCATTCTCTTTTACTCTGAATAACTAAGTAACTAGTGATGCACATAATAGTTCTTAATACATTATATTATATTATATCATTATATTTAAGAACCAGGACTAGACATTTTATTAATGTGCCTCCTTTAAAACTGTGCAGCACTCTGGGCTCCTATTGAAACATTACTAAACCTGCCATTGTGCATAATAAACCTAACGTAAGGCTCTAAAAATAAAAAGCAACAGGACATACAGCAGAGTTTTACGACCCGGAGGAAGATCGCTACATAACCGAGCCTCGACCCCATCCTCCATGCCAGCGAACAGACAGGAAGAACATCACAAAAGGGTTCGCGGCAAAGTGGTTTTCGAGGTGTAAAATGGGTGTCTCACAGCTGACACAGTCGTCGTGGGACGTCGTCAGGCTTCAAAAAGACCACACGGAGGATGCGGGGTGGCGGCGAGCGATGGCGAGCGTAGAGGATTGGCAGACGTGGCGCAGAGAAAGGGAGTTGGGATTGGACGCATGAAAAGCTCGACTTCAGACAGAAACATGTCACACACGTACTTATGCAGCGATAGACTGACGTGGGGTCTTCAAACGTACCGGGGCGTGGAGAGTGTCTGCGAAGCTTGAGGCTTGACGCTGCAGATTTGTGAAAATTCAACATTACACAGAATATGTTTGTGGAGCCTGGCGTTAGACAGCGGCGGGGGGGGGGGGGGGGGGGGGGAGGGGATGTGTAATGCTTTGCCTTTGCCGAAGGGGGATTTGGCTGCTGCAACTGCATGGATATTTCACTGCTGTTAGTTGACTACAGTGAAGTACTCCTGGGGGGGGGGGGGGGAGGGCTGGAGATAACGGTGGAGGCATTCAATGGAAAATAAATCTTTTTTTTTTTTTTATTCTTTTTTTTTTTTCTCCAAAGGAACACAGATTTCCAAAGAACACAGAAAAATATCCTCTTCTAAACGGGCACCCTTGGGTGAAACTGCTGCCTCCACTTCACTCGGACTGTCCACCTTTGAATGTCTGATGCTTTCATCTTTCACTGACCAGAAGCCAACCGACCCGTCTCTGTCCACCCTTGTCTACTCGCATAATCCACTTGTTAGAATCTTTTTACCACTTTAACGCAAACCAAAAAAAATGTAGCTCTTCTGTCGTGCGCGTGGAGACCACGAACAGAATCAAGGGGTAGACGGATTATGCAGACCAAGCTGTTTGTAAATAGCAGGATTTGCCACTGATAACACAACACAGGCATGCTTCAGGAGAGGAGATGGAATGGGCATGATGGGTAAACAGAGTCTGTTCTCAATAAACTGGCATTAATGGTAAAAGCTGAGACAGTTGTCAGCTGGGTTTCTTCACGGAGAAAAATCAGGTTTCTTTGGACCAAATTAGACCCGCATGGGACGTATTAGAATGATGCACTGGGTAAACGTACGTTAACAAAACAACCTGATTTCAGATCTGAGACCCATTAGTATGTATACAGCTGTGCTTTGCTTGGGGCAAAAACAGAAGACAGCATGTGTCTTGAGTATTGAGCCTTTTGCTGGCTGTTGATGTATATTCTACAATACCCGTCTTTGAACATTAATCAAAAAAACACTTCATGCCTGGCCTGTTTGCAGGGTCCATCCTGTTCAAGCATGTGTCCACTATCATCACTATAAAAAAAAAAAAAAAAAAGTACAGCCCTCCTAATTGGTTCCGTGGTAACATAAAGTTAAAAGACATATCACTGACTGTATATAAAAGTGGACGTAGGTTCCCGGTTCTGAAAAGTGAGGCCTATGCGGAAGTGCCTTAAACTGCAACACCACCGAGGGCCACTAGGGGTTGGCTCCAAAAAGCCTCTGGCTCCATAGGCTCCCCATTCAACATCTCTCATGAAATACAAAGTCAATACATTATTTCCACGAGTTATTATGCTGTTGTTAGCTAAACTCATGAATGAGAAAATAGGCTTCAAAAAGCCGTGCTTTTGCGGGCATGTCTGTTTGATTGGCAGGCCTGTGGTACAGTCAGGTTTTCACTATAGGTGGGTGGGCGGGCGTGGCGTCCTCGGGTTCTCAATTCCATCAAGTCAAATCCACTCCTCCCCAGGGCGTCCAAAGATGGTCACTTCCGGCCCCAAACCGTTACTAGTAGCGTAAGCCAAAAACAGAAACTAATGTAGTCTTATTGATGGAGTTTAAAATAACCCCGGTTAAGCTAATTAAGCACAACTCGCACAGAAGACACGGCCAGTCATTTATTAGCCCTGACTATATAAAGTAAAGGGCACTCCGAGCGGCCACCGCGGGAGCCAAGAAACTGTTCTGAATGATCTGCCTTTAACTGATGTATAATGTGGACAGTGACTGTGTATCAGCAGGGCTTTGATAATTGAGCTGCACAGCTAATCTGCGACTGACATTCCTCCAGGTAACAGCTGCCCACTTCATCCTGGTAACAGATGCCGTGTCAGCCTGACAGGGAGCGCCTGGATGCTGTGAGAATATCTCTGTCACCCGTTGCCCGCTGCAGTGCTTCATGACGATGAGCGGATACACCAAAGGAGGATCCCGTCCAGACACGGGTGAGCGCAGACGCACAATCAAGGGCCAAATCTGTTGCGATGCTCTGCGAGGGTTTTCGTGCCGTCGGCTGAATGTCTGTGACTTTCAGCTGGGGAGGACGGAAATTAATTTATGTGAACAGGAAAAGACAACATTAATTTACTGTTCACTTGGTATGTGATGCAGACACTTGACTGTGGAAGTATGGAGAAGGTTTCAGTGGAGTGGCTTGCTGGTGAACTGTAATGTAATATGTATAAATCAAATCACTGTTTTCTCTCTGACATTAAACAGCCGTGATTAAATAAGCAGAAATCGAAGATTAAGTTAAGAAAGATATCCTTAGTTGAGTTTAAAGAGGACCTTCTATGCTTTTATACATATTTTGCTGTATATATAATGCAACAATGTTGGATGATAATATTAAATGTGGCCAAAGTTTGGTACATAACTGTATGTAAAAGTAATTCCTTTGAGAAAAAAAGCTCAGGTTTCAGTCTGCTCTGAACACTCGGTTCAAGATGAGTTGAGTTGAGGCCAGTGCCAAAGTACGTTCAAATGCAATACCACCGAGGGCCACAAGGGGTTTGCTCAATAATGCCTCTGGCTCCGGTTGACTCCCATTCACCTTATCTCATGAAAGAACTTTTTTTTTTTTCTCACAAGTCAAAATAGTGTTGTAAGCTAAAGTCAGTCCTTCTTATTCATTTTCTGGCGGTCCTTCTGAAAATACTCCCAGCATTAATTAAATATTAGGTCTCAAAAAGCAGTATGTTTGGGGGCGTGTTTGTTTGATTGACATGCCTGTGGTGCAGTCAGGTTTCCACGATAGGTGGGCAGGCGTAGCCTCCTCGGGTTGGAGGCAAACCCATCGCTCGCGCTTCCTTAACTCGCCCAAATGTGGTCACACTTGACTCAAAACGAGCAAGATGGCGACAGCCAAAACACCGAATCCGAGGCTTCAGAGGACACGGGTGATTGCTGCTTGGTTCAGCCAGAGGTTGAAGTGAGGGGCTTCACAAAGGGGCCAATATAAGATAAATATTTTATTTTTTTTGTCTTGTGAACCATGAAACAGTATTCAAGAAAAATATCAGCATGATGGTTCTCCTTTAAAGCTAAAAACGTAGCTGATTTACTGACAGAAAGTGTTGTCTTAATGCAGGACTCCATTCTTCATAGTAAGGTGGTGAACGTATACATTTTAAGTGCATTGTTTTTTTTTAAATCCGTGGGAGCATGTATGCACTTCTATTTTTGTGCACCCTCATTGCAAGCAGAATCGCATTTAAAAAAAAAAAAAAAAGGTGCTGAATTCTCAGTCGAAAAAAAAAAAAAAATGAAATTCACCAACCGCGTTCACACTAGCAGTTTCCTATGAACCTGCCGTAGGAACAACTCCAATGTGCAGATCATTGTTTGCAGTAGACCCACGCCGAAGGTGTGTATTATTACAGCTGAGACCACACGGCTGCTCTGCTGTCCAGGAAATGAGCCGAGCAGAGAGTGTGGGTTTCCCTGGACAATATTGGTTTAAAGGCACTGCACGCTCTCCAGGTGTAGTGTGCCGGGGTGGAACTCATTTGCCTGTGCACAACAGTTATTACAAAATGCAATTAGTCAGACTCTTTCTGACTGTCGTTACTGTTTGAAAGGCAAATATGTGATTTGCGTTGTGAGTAACGCACACCGTTAAAGATCTTGATCTCATCAGTGTTATAGAGCCTCGTAAATCTGTGCTCCTCACGGTGCTGTCTCACTGTCCAGCAGCAGAGTCAGTTAATGTAGCTGCTATCGCAGAGAGGGAAGAAGAGAATACATCACCATCTACTTTGCCTTTTTATGGGCTGAGGGCTAATCTAACAGCACATTTAAAATTGGATTTTTAGTCAGTTATGATATGAAGGGGGACAAAAGACAAAAGATATTTACCACGTTTACACGTCTGTTGTTTTTAAGAGAAGAGGGATTATTTTTATTTTTTTTTTTTAAATAATTGTCCGTCACGCTTCGGTAGGCTTAAACATGACTTCTGAGCAGTAGACTGAAATGCTGCTTTCGCACATAATGGACAGACAATGTACTTTTGCACTTTTGCAAGCTTTAAGGTTTCGTGGAAGAAAGCAGAGCTGCAGGCAGGAGTCCATCAAAAATGCAAAAAGTTCAACAAAACAACGTAGAAGAAAGAAGAACATCACCTCACAGCAAGAAGTTACTCCTGCTGCTACAACTACTGACTTGGCTTTTAACGCCTCTGCTGGAACACACCACCTGCTGAGCTACAAGGAAAGAAAGCATTCAAAGAATACACAATAAAGTATAAAAGGAAGATTTTTCAGTTACTGCTGACTGCTCCAATTTACTATACGTGTGCTCACACGAATACAAAAACAACCAGTGCAGCAAATTTCTACAATTCCTTTCCTCACTCTGCGGTTAGAAGAACTAATGATGTACATGATCCCATTATCTGCCATTTGCGAAACACTTACTAACTAAAACACCAGACTGAGATTAATGATACAAAGGCGTACCGCAGTAATCTAGTATTGAATTGCCGAAAGGTTGGAGAATTAAAGCCCTTTGTGTATTGTTTTCAGTCGTGAGAGAAATGCGGTAAAAACCTGTGGTCATCATTCCAAAACTTGATTCTTGATTTCACTCCGAGACCCGTCTAATGACGGATGATTTACAGTAACAAATTGAGGATCAAATCATCACAGCGTGAATGCTGCTGCACCCCACGTCTACAAACCATCCTATCGGAACACACCGAGGAGCGACCAACCGCACTGACCGACCGATGACGGACTACATTGGTCAGCACAACATTTCATGAAGGGCCGTGTTTTGAATTAAAGGTTAAGCAAAAAAATTAAATAAAATGCCCCCCCCCCCCCCCCTACGCACAAAAGCAGATGCGGTGGAGGGGAAATGAAAAACTCTGGCAAAAATGAACATCTTGCGGAGATACGACACGTCTCCAAAACTCACTTTTTTTTTCGATTCACATTGTAGCACAGCATTCACTGCACAATCTGACATCCCTCAAACTGATAGTACAGTCTGAAACCAACGTTTTATAAGACTTATCTCGCACGGTGTGACATACTTTAAAACTTACATAGTGGTTATTGTTGCAAAGTCTCCTGGCGCCTTTGCAAGAGACAGATTACAATAAAGAAAGATCAAAACTAAAGCAGCAAGGTGGTGGTGGTGGTGGTGGTGGTGGTGGGGGCTCGTACGAGATGAACCAGGCCTGTGGAGATCACTGCGAAATGTTCGATTTCTGTCCGACTGGAGAAATCAGCTAATTTATGTAAAGCTGCAAATTGATACGATGGCTGCTTTATGTGAGAATTTGAGAAAAAAGGAGGTTCAACCTCTGAAACCTTTGAAGCATTTTAATTAAGTTATCCTGTCATAATTAACAGAAAAACAGGCCGTGCACAACCTGAGATGGATCTGATAACATGTTAAATCAGGATCAGATCCAGTACAGGCTTGCGTGCGCTGCTGGAAACGGTCCAGTCTTCGCTGCTGCAGCGTGATTTCTCGTCCACTTTCCAGGTGGGGAAATGCCCCCTTTAACACGAAACATGGCTAATGTTGGCAAGAGGCGCCTACTGAAATGAAAAAGAAGCAAAGAAGGCAGCCTTTTGGGAAGTGACTTACAAAATGATCTGACAAAGTACTGAGACGCAGAGACACCGAGCAGCTTTTTGCGGAACACAGCCATATGTGCAGAGCAGATGATTCCTGCCTGATCATCTCAGCACTCGGGGCCAGTGGGTTGAGTCGATGAGGATATGAAGGGGCTCTTCTATTTGTCGGCCCTCTGACTGACAACAGACGGTCTCTATCGCTCTCTAAGCTGCGCTGCCGACTGACATGCATTTGGTCCGAGCTAAGCAGGAGAGACATGTTTGACCTTTCAGCAAATGTTAGGCTGCAACACTGGCAGAGGCCGATGGTGATTAAATATCAGGGGGAAAAGAAACACGCACAAGCTAAATTTACTGCCAACATTTACCAACTAGCAACCGAACCGGCTTCCTCCCTCTTCTTCAGATCATCACATTTTGGACTTTCTCACCCCACGTGCACGTTTTCTCGTCACTTTGACAAGAAAATAACGAGAGTCACAACCTCCCTCGTATTGTCTTGACAGAGCAGTCACCTCTTGGCCTCAAAATCCACCCGTAGCTCCCTGCCGCACTTCACCATTCTACTCGGTTACAGACACAGGGAAGTGCTTTTATGCTTTCTCCACACGTTCACGTGATGCAACTCTTTGCTCAACTTCTAAAAGACATCCCCACTTCCAAATGTCAGTGTGAACTGTTCCTCTCCTGTCCTTCAAATTTGTATTTGTTGTTAAGGCACAAATGTCTCTCATGGCCAGTCTTTGCGGCTCACGCGTCCGCCGTAGGTTTCTGTGTGTACCCAAATAATTCCTCCATTGTCATCTTTCTAATATTTGTCTCTCGCTCTCACCTCTATCTCTCTGTGTTTCTCTTCCTGCTTTACCACTGGGGGAGATAAAAGACAAATGAAACCACAGCCTCCTCGCTCTGCCTGTCTATCCAGGCATAAAGCACCTCTCTGCGGATCTCCCTCTGTGTGCCCTGGCCCTGATTGCAGCTGGCAGCGTCACTGATAATCATGTCATTTAGATGCAGCCTGTCCTCTCCTCCATTAGCAAGTCTAAGCTGAGAGTATCCCAAACACAGTCAAACGAGCTACTCTGCTTTACAACGATGTGTTTAACATTCTGAAGGCATCTGGACTGAGGGTCAAAGGAGGCTGGTAATATAAAGAAAAAAAAAGAGAAAAGGAACCAGATCTGTGATGGGGGAAATGAGTTTGAGATTGGTTTGTGAAATTATTGGTTTTGTCAACAGGAAACTGTGAATTCAAGCTGATAGTTCAGGAAATTCAATTTAGGAGATAACCTGCCAAGTCAAACTTGATCTCGGGTAAGCTCATAATTTTCATCTTTGAAAGTGACTCAGAAACTTGGGCAAAATGCTTCCCATGACAAACTTCAGACTATTAGCTCTGTGGTTTATAGTCTGACGCTGCAAAACTGATATCATCAAATCAACAACACAGTCTAGACAACATAGTCATTCTCTCATCCGTAATGTAAAATGTAGAACAAAGGAAGTCATGTAAGAACATTTTTATGAGTTTAAATCACTGGTAATTGTTTTTGGAAGCAGTAGAATAAGCAGTAAACACAACACTGATAATCCCAAGCAATTTACCATTGACGCATGCGGCAGACACAGAGAAACCTTATTATTTAGTACATTGAGATTGTGACCACATGCCAAGTCCAATATGCAGTGTCCTATCACCTCTACCAGCTCTTAAGGGAACATATCTGACTGTTTACCTTCTAAATGCTCCACCACCTTGTTCAGGCAGTGCAGAGTAAGTTTATGACCAAAACCTAAAGCTAACAACAAAAATCAATGATCATCCTCACCGACTACAAACCTACAGGCTGAAATGAAATGAACAATTGTCAATGTGTAATTAGAATATTAATAATTAAATAGGGAAATATTGATACCTGGTGTCAGTGTATAAACCCAAAATTTCCAGGCAAGTCAGTGCACCATGATGTCTGGATTTATCATGCATACTTTATTTTGCAAACACAAGAGTGAGTTTGAGAACAGAAGGTCACTGATCATCTCTCACAACTATTAATAACTAATCATAATTAAGCAGCTGCGAGTGCTGAAAAGAGGGACTGTGCTTCATGAACCTATTCTGCTATGACGAATTCTATAACACCGTGACTCACTGTAACCCGTTTAGATGAGATGGTCATTTTTCTAAACTCTCTGCATGACATCATTAGATAGCTTTGGCTGGGGACGAGCTATAACGAAGTCATCATGTATAAACTGCACCGCATAAATCCAGCGGTGCTCCGTGTGCATTATATTATATTTTTTCTCCCTATTCCTTTCTGTTTTTTTCTATTTACATATTTTATAAATGTTGTAGTATGAGAACAGCAGGATGAGCTCACTGTTGCCAGCGGCTACACAAACAAGCACACTTTTTGACAGCCTCGGGAACATTTCTGGCAGATAGTAAGTTTTAATATTACGTCTTTTAGCAGGTTTTGTGTCATTTCTGAAGGATGTGCTCAAAAGCCTCCTGTAGTTTTATCTGCCATGCCTCTGCTGATTTATGAAAATAATTAAAAACAGCTTTTAATGTCTGTGTATTGACAATAGCTACAATTAGTGCCAGTAAAAGCCCACATCCACAAGGACTTTTCACACATTATAATGCATCTGCTCATAACTCTGGACTCTCAGCACAATGTTATTGATGTAATTCTGAATAGCTTGTTGTATCTGTAAGCCTGTTCTCATCAATTTGTCCACCTGATTAACAGTTTCTTTCTTTTATATCTGTGGCTTTCATTCATTCTCCTTTTTATGCTGCTTTTTGCTGTAATCACCTCTCCCCCTGTTTATACTGGCCATTAAAAGATCACTTCCTAATGTGTTTTCTTTAAGTTATGGGGAACTAAATCTATAGTCCTGTTCTCTGTATAAAAAAAAAAAAAAAAAAAGTTTCTCAACTATAAAGTTTAGTAAGATGTGGCAAACGTCCTTGCTATATTCTCAAACTGGACAAATCCCCAGTAGTGAGTATGACGTTTGTATGATTGACCTCACAGTGATATGATGGATATGTGGAGTAGATGTAGGCGTGGATTAATGTTGATGTGTGGGTCTGTGTGAGCAGTTTCTTTGCCTAAAAATATTCTAATAACGCCAGTAACTGTGTCGCTCAGCCGTTTGTCTTCTCCACAGTGCGGTGGAATTCATCCCGACCACATTCATCGGTGGCTTGCGGGACTCGCCATCAGACAAACCAGACTGGCACCAGACCAAGGGTGAAATCTGGTATTGTGCTCTGGGTTCGCCTTATCTGCTTACTGTTTACTAGAAGTCACAGAGTCCATCACTTGCAGCAGCTCTCTTATCTCAGCGACCCAGGCAACACGAGCAGAATGCTAGAGCAGCTGCTTTAGTCTCAGGCCAAAGTGTGTGTGTGTGTGTATGTGTGTGTGTGTGTGTGTGTGTGTGTGTGTGTGTGTGTGTGTGTGTGTGTGTGTGTGTGTGTGTGTGTGGGAGTGTGTTTCAGCCCTCTCTCGTACATCAGCATAAAAACAATGGAGCATCGTGTAGAGATGAAAACGATCCAACCTGTGCAACTGGCAGAACATATTTTATGCTTTATGACTGGGTCAGATGCAAAAGAGCTCACAAATTTATTCAGAAAAGTTGAAACGATAAAACATTGTAATCCCGTATCTCAATGTTCCCACAACAGGTAGATACAGTCTCGATTTTAAACCTTTATCTGTGCTCATGTTTTTAAGTGTGAAGATACTTTTGCCAAACTTTGGTCGCAGATTTGTTCAGAATAGGACCCAAACTGAAAACTACAATTGTGAAAAAAAAACCACAATCAAATCTGTTCAAGTCAACAAATCGAAATATATATATATAGAGCGGTGCGATGCTAAAAAAAAAAAAAAGAAAAAAGAACCCCGAACCAACGTAAATAATGATGTATTGCAAAGAAAGTGTGGTTAAATGAATTAAAGTTGCCTCGTACTTTGCACCAGCATGAACATTTGCGTGACGGACGTCTCACCCTGTGGACGGAGTCATGATGCAGCCTCCTCGATCGACGGTCATCCTGCAGCCACAGCCGCGCTCCGGGGTGTCGTGGTTCATGCCAAAATTGTGCCCCAGCTCGTGGGCTAAAGTCACGGCAGCACCCAGCGGGTTCTCAGAGTGATCCTACGATAGACAAAGAGGGCAACCAGTGTGTTTATTATGTTTAATCCTATATGTGAAGTTACTTGAGTAAAAAAAAAAAACAACTAACAAAAAAAACCCAAAAAAACTGCAGTCATTCACAAATAAAAAAAGAAGAAAATGCAAAGTTCAAAGAAGACCATTTTGGAGACACAGGCTCCCAAAACATTTCAGTAACAGCTCAACCTGTCCCCCGCTCACCTCCCCACCCCACCACAACTCCCTCCACCCACCCACCCATCATCCTCCTTCTATTACTCATTCTACTCATGGAGGCCTGCATTCATCTGCCATTCCACTATCCCTGCAGACTCAATCAAACCCTGCTGCCAGTGGAGAAAGCTGCTGCAGGAAGCTCTGTAAGCCAACCGCTGCATGACTTGGTGCTGCATTGATAAGCAAGACAACTGCCCTTCACAAGGAAGACATAGACGGACAAGAGAGAAGTGAATCTTTAAGATTCAACTACTTTTATAGACAGCCTGGCCAAGAGGAGGCAGAGACGGGGGTGCGGTTGGGTGGTGGGGGGGGGGGGCGTTTGGAGGGTGGCGGTGAATTTAAATCAGTGCATCGTATGTATGCCAAGGTGTGACTGGTAATGGGATAAACAGAGACCAATTATGAATGAGTCGTACTGTAATGAAACAATTATTTTCTGTTGTCTTTTTACAAAATTCTGTTGCGATATTAAATGTATTACTTTGAGCATTTTGTAATGGAAAAGCACAGAGCTATAAAATGAGTTAAAATTTTGAACAATTTTGTCTTAATGCAAAACAGCGGGACACAGTTTAATATACTGACAATCATTTTTGTCATTTTAAGTTGTTCTATATACATTTCTTATACATCAGGGCGGCACAGTGGTGCAGTGGTTCGCATTGTCGCCTCAGCAAAAAGGTTCCGGGTTCGAATCCGGTCCTGGGCCTTTCTGTGTGGAATTTGCATGTTCTCCCTGTGCTTGCGTGGGTTCTCTCCGGGTGCTCCGGCTTCCTCCCAACATCCAAAAACATGCACCTCCCCAGCTCCTCCTGCCCACATGCCTAAGTGTCCTTGAGCAAGACAATGAACCCTAAATTGCTCCCGTTGTAAGTCGCTTTAGATAAAAGCGTCAGCTAAATGTAATGTAATTTCTCACACTGATATGAGAGAAGTATTATCATTGGCATTGTGATATTAAAGGAATAGTTTGATATTTTTGGAAGTACACAGCGTTACATGAGATGATTGGCACAGATTTTATGTACGCAACAGTACACAAGAAGCTACAGCCAGCAGCTGGTTAGCGTTGCATAAAGAATGTAAACAAGGCTCTGTTTGCAAAATTAACAAAATTCTTACATTTTGCCCAGATGTGACTCCCCATACAGATTTATCGATCATTGCATGCCTGTCTAAGAGTGTCACTCATGCCGAGATGTAGATTAACCTCTCTGCAGGTTTACACATAAAACAGGGACATGTAAGCATAGGCTGCAGAGGAGCCTTTGCACAAACCTAATTGGTTAATCCAATTTCTGACATGGGGCAGATTTGAATGAGAAGATAAATGTTAGGGTAAATATATATATAAAAACATGACTAATAAATTCTGCATATCTAGCGTCACGATAGTTACATACAGTCCAGCAAAAAGTCTTGTGTCTGAGCTTTTCATTGTGTGCATGAGTCAGCATTTCAAATTAAGCAACCCCCTGAGAAAAAGGCCACCCACGTACTATTACATGTCTCACTGTGGTTTTCTGTCATGCACATGATAAAATCACATGCTTCCTTTGAAGGCGAGGTCATAAGTCAAAGTTGAGGGCAAGCAGAGCCACTTCTTGCTCTGATTAAAGAGCAGCATCATGGGGAGCAGCACCCCGCCTTTTAACAGGAAGGATGGGAAAACTCTTCTCTGTCATGTTTACCAGTGTAATGTATGTATCTGTAATTCATAGAAGATTGCTTCCTCACAACAAAGTGTCATATCAGAGTGAGCAGAAATCAATAAAACTCTTGGAAGCCACAGCCGTTGCTTTGAAGCAGCTCCGTTGCGATTGTGAGAAATTTGTTACGTTGGTTACAACCAGGAAATGATCTGATTGTCCTTCTGAAATTATTTCCAGCCATGTGAGAAAATGACTCTCAGACAAGAATACTGTACCATATTAAAATCCGTCATAAACAGACCCATGTAGGAAAAATAATAAATACCATTAATATGTATCAAATGACATGAACATGTGGACCAAATACGGGATTTGGGACAGATTGCCACATCGTAGAGTATGGTTTGAGAAACAGTTCATCTCCTCTGATTGCCCTCTAACTGCTTGCGTGGCTCTTTAATCTCGGTCCAGACCATCTGCTGTATGTAAGTAAGGGGGAAGACAAACATCTGGAGAAGCCTCACCACAGCAACGGCCAGCAGAAAACGCATCTATTAATGGGGGACACACATCTGGGCTGAGGTATAATGGCAATGGGCAGATAACCGCTTTGTGATTTTGGCATGGGTATCAAGCGCTATAACAGGCGGAGGAGCCTAACAGGCAGCTAATTTACTATGTGTAGTAATTCAGTGTACCAGGGGGTGACGCACACTTGTGTGTGTTATAAAAAACAACAAAAAGCATTTTGATTCAAATGGCTGCTCTGTGAGAGATGGCATAAACAATTTATCACATCTCATAAAAATGTAAATGCGATTCTGTTCAAAAGCCGTGGCCTTTGATTTACCCCGGTGCCCCGCCAACCCTTTTATACCACATTCACACAGCAGATCTGCACACAGTACGACGTGGTTCTACTGAACACACATTCAAGCCACAGTGGTCTCATTCATGAGTCAGCTGTCACCCAGCTTCTCGCTGTTAACAGAGACTCCGTACTGCAATGCAGTACCATGCCCGCCACCGATGGGAATTGCATCCAATATTTACCAAAAGTTATGTTTCAGTTTAACCGTCTGCCTACGTGAGCACACTCTTGATTTCACCGTCCTCTCCTTCTACTGCTCCCTCTCTCTTCCTCCCTTTTGTCCAACCTCTTGGTTAACTTGTATTTACACATTCGTATCACTGAACTTATATCCATTCCTTATCGCACCGTCTCACCACAGCCGGGCAGCGCGTGACCTGCGACCAGTCCGGATTTAAAGGCGTATCGCGAAGGGTGGTCGGCTCATGTTGACCCACATAGAGACCCCGAACGCCGTTTCAACTCGCATCACTGAGTAGGTCTTTTAAAAAAAAGATTGATTGCATGACTGCAATATTTCAAATTGCCTCGCGAAAGTGTGCCTGTCTGCAGACCTATTCCACTCCGAGTAGACTCTTACATATTGTTTTGCGCATGTGGGTGTTTGTGGTAATGTTAAGGGAGTGCCAGCACAAATATCATTACGCTTTAAAGCATGACTTCCTGGCAGACCTGTCTCTGAGTGCCCTTCCAGCAAACAGCGAACACCTTTTCTATGTAAATCACGTCTGGATGGTGTTAGCTTGCTGAATCTGAACAAAGTCCACACTGATACAATCAGGCTGCACAGCGGAAGAGGAGGGCGGAGGCGCGGTGTGAGCAGGGAGAAGGTTTTATACTCACCATGACAATGCCTCCAGACTGCTCGACTGTGCACATGCTCATAATGGGTGCCATGCCGATGGTGGTGCCCTGGAAGTAGACCCCACTGCAGAGGACGGGAAGTAGGAGACACAAATATTAAAGAAGAAATGTCCTTGGATGAACGATGATCATCGTGGCCCTGCATATTTTAGTCTTTTGCTTGCAAAGTGTGTGTTTATTATTGAAAGCACTTTTTCAGTAGGATTCACGGCAATGACCTCCAACCATGTTAAGAAGTAGTTTGTCATATGTTTGAATTGATATACTACTGAAATCAATTGTCGTATTTTACTGAATGTGATTAAATTTAATCATTTATTGATTTTGCTGCATGTTTTATTAAAACATAACCCATAAGAGGTTGTAAACAATAAACAATAAATAAACGTGAAGGAATTTTAGGTCATTTCAGTGTGATGCAAATATCAACAACCAGAAACAAGATACTCAAACCTGTGTGTGCTTATTTACATACAACAACAAAATTAATGGAAGACAATGGCTGATTGGTAAAATGCTGCATCAGTAGTTAATGGGTTGAGATGTAAAATTGATAACATAGTCCTTTAAGGATTTGCTTCGGTTCGCCGATTTGAACACATATTCGTTCATTTTTGGGCTCAATATTTTCAGTTAAATGAAATGTCTACCTTATGAGCTGAGCATTGTCGTGCGGTTTCTGGGGCAGCAGTTTCACTTTCCTCCAGTCGAGGAACTCGTGCAGGGTGGTGAAGGGATCCTGGGTGATGGGACATTTATCAGAGTCACTCCACACCTCCAGACCCACCAGGGCCACCCGGATGTTCAGGGCCCTGTAGAACTGCAGGGAAGCGAGTTGATAAGCAGCGGGAGTCAGCGTGGATAGAAAGGTGCGAAGACTTACAGAAGCAAGATCACACAAACGTGCAAGACTATGTAGTGGCGGTTTAAGCTTTGGTAAAAAAACAACAACAACAACAACAATATGGCAGTTCTGAATCCTCTCGTATGTGCTTTAGAGAGAACGCTCTTTTCATGTTTTTCATATGATCAGAGAATGTCTTTCCCATTTCTATATCCATGCTTCCTTAAAGTAAATCCATCTACCCTCTGTGTCTGCTAGCTACAGATCCACAGCTCTGGCAGAGGGTCTTAGGCAGACTAAAATCAGCTGCTTTAGTAGGAAATTAATACATCACACACCCATGTCATTAATCTTTGCTGCCAACAATATTTCTATTTTAAAAAAGTGATTTATCCCCCCCGTGCAAAGGGGAGAGGATGTTTTACCTTGTCCACGTAATTGGCTATCTCTGCCAGTCTCTGCTTCACCTTCTCCAGGTCCTTCCCCTGTTTCTGAAACTGAAAACAAAATTGCATGTGATGCAAGATGCAAATTTACACCAACAAGTCGAAGGTTCTTCATGAGGACAAGTCCTCGCACCGCACAAATGCAAAGGCGGTGTATTGTATGGATGGGTTGTTTAAAATATTCACAGGCAATACGTTTTTCAGTGTGTTGGTCCGGTTGTCAAGCTGTGACCATCTGGATGTAGAAAAATCTCCCGGTGTTAGAGAGGCGAATGGCGCGGCCGCAGGGAGCAGGTAGATTGGCAGATATGTCGGCCTGCGAAGCTTTGGATCATTATTGCAGCATATTCCCACCTTCTACTTCCACCCTGCAGAGAATCCACCTGCGTTGATGCTGGACTTCAAATCTGAGTCTAACGACGTACTTGATCCTTTTTGTTTTTCCCCATTTCCTTTCTCTCAATTCAGGTCAGTGACATAAGCAGTGCCGTCAAGAGGAAACCCCACAATGAGCTCATCAGTGCTTCCAGGAGACTCCTCTGTATCCACATGGCTTTTTCCTGTTTCCTGTCTGCTCAGCTGGGGAATCGCAAACAGAACTTCCTGTCAGAATGGAGCTGCTGCAACAAGACCACACTGCTCGTTGCACACTCACCTCATTCTGCAGCTCCAGTGGGACCTGCTCTACTGTTACTACAGCTTAGCCTCATTTTTTTTTCCTGCTGATACCGTGAAAACAAATGCTGTGTTTTCAGTGTGTTGTTTGTGTTGGTCAAATACCGTATTTGTGAATGGAAGCATGGCAGGTGCATTACCTCTCGGTTGTCTGCGACGATGATCAGCTCGACGTATTTGGTTGTCTTCTGAGCGTGTCTTTTATGCTGAGGTACAAAAACAGAGATCCTGCATGTTAGAAATGTTTTGAGATTTGCAGAAACAAAGTTTGAATTCCGAGGACCTTTTTCTACTTGATCCTTCCAGATTTAGACGCTGCATTCTTTTTTTTTTTTTTTTTTTTTTAATCTTTTATTGCTTCTTGTGGCACCACAATATCTGAAAAAATGTTAAAGGAATAGTTTGACCTTTGTGGATACACACGTATTAGGTTTCTTGCCAAAAATCGATATCAGAGCAAATATGAAGCTATAGGTGGCAGCTGGATAGTTTAGTTTAGCATAAACCCTGAAAATGGGAAAACAGCCCACTTGGCTCTGACCAATAGAAACAAAATTCATTTACCGGGATCTTTGAAGCTCATTAAGTAATTCGCTATATCTTGCTTGTTTGGATTAAACAAACAGGATTTAAATCACACTAAGTAGTGAGCTGGAGGTCATGGTCGACAAATTTTGTTACCTTTGATCAGAATTAGGATAGCTGTTTTTATTAAGCTATTCAACTGCTAGCTATAGATCCATATCTAGCGTATAAATATGGTGTTGTCTCATCAAACTCCTCACGAGAAAGTGACTAAGCAAGTTTTTCTGAATGTCTATAAGTTGCTATTAAGCCACAAATGTTACCTGATTTCACTATTAGACTTGTAAAAAGCCAGGACATCACATAAAAGCATACAAGGTCATATACAGCGATCTTTTTGTCTCATCTTTTAAAGTAGAGCCGAGACACTATTACTCGGGGGTCAGTAAGTGCCGGGTGTAGGTGACTTTCACTTCCTGACTCCAATGGAGTTCTTAATGCTTGGAAATAGGGGCAGATGGATGGCGCACCTGCTCCATGCAAAATCATCGGCCAAGCCTTCTGCATTGGCCCTTGACTCTGGGCACACAAAAAATGAGTGTCAAGCCCAAGGCAACCCCTCGAGGGAACTTATCCAAACTGGAATGCTTGCCAATATTCTCATCTTTGGTCAAACGCCCATTTATCGTTCATCAGCCGAGTGTTACCCTTCGGAAACGTTTGATAATGAAGTACGATGAAAAAAACTGATGATAATTTTGCTTTGAAACGAGATGTCCGATGGCTTTGATACAAGCCTCACGATATAAACAACAGAATATTCTCACCCTCGTGTGGAAGGACTGGAAGGGGCTTTTGATGTGATTTTCAGGGGCGGCAGAGGACATGTTGAAGCCGTGGCCGCAGGCTCCAGGGGTCAGCCTCAGCTCTTCCACTCGGTAGATAAAGTGAGCCCCGGTGTCATTGCCAGGCACAGGCTCGATGATGAATGTCTTGCTTTCAAGTGCGATGAAGCCTCTGCAGAGACAGCATCACAAGTCTCAAAACAAACCTTCAAAGCATGACCAATCTCTCAAATTTAGAATTTGATTGAACGTGGCTCTCGCTAAAAGAACATATGTGACAAGTGAGGTAGCCCTTTTTTCTACATTCACACTTTTACTAAGGCCACATTTTGAATCAAGCCAGGTCGTCAGGGTTAAAAAAAATCTTCATGGCTTTAGGCACAAAATCTCTCTCTTATTACTAAATCAGTTCAGTGTTATTATACCTCAGCCTTCTTACTTTTTGACTGAAATGATCACATATTGCATGCCAGTTCACGGACATTTACCACAAACTGATCTTAACCTAAATGTTCCATTTCATTAGCTGTTGATAAAGACAAACTAAACAGTTTTTGAAATGTTTCCTTGCTATTTAATTGAGCAGATGAAATTGTCTATCTTAAGACTTGTCTAAGGGCCAGTTTAAAAACCTTCGAATTGTTATCGGTCATTAGCAACAGCGAGACGCCAATTACGGCCAAAATGAGTGCAAATATTTACTGTGTGCCTCTGTGAACAAAGACAATGAGGTGTGACATTTTCTCCCCATTCCTGCGAGGCACACACCAACTTACTGACAACACGCTTAAGGGGCTTAAGAGCGATGGGCTGCCGTGCTGAGTGACTTAAGTAAATATAAACATTGCAGTGGCAAATAGCACTTAAAGGGCAGCGTTGAGACGCTGCTTGAATACAAAATGATGTTTCTTACCGAAGGCCTGAGCAGGCACTGAGGGTAACGTCAGAGTTTGAATGCGCCTGCACTTCCCCATGGTAGTAGCAGTTGTTCTGAAAGAGATGGTTAAAATAATTTTTTTTTTTTAAAAACCTCTTTACATACTGGAGATGAAAACCCTTTATGACAAGAAAGCTTCATCAGCTGGTTAATGCGATAAAAATGTATTATATTTAAAATTTAAAATTTAAAATGTAGCATGTGCTGACAACAACACACAGGAACTATGCTGATGCTGTCCCAACTCGTGTTCATTTAAATTCGCGTGCTCTGTAGAAACAGTCTGCCCTCCTCTCCCTCTCCATGCAAACAGGCCGCCTGAAATTAACGCGACCTATGCAGTTGAAGGGAGAAGCGGGAAAACTGACACGCATGGGAGGTGACAGTAATATAAAAATTGTTTATTGTTCATTATTTCATCAGAGTGGCCTGGTGGAAGGAAAAGCGGGCATTTGAGGCTCCGCAGACACAGTGAAAACACTGTTGTCTGAGCACGAGGAGAGCAGAGGAAATGACTCTCGTTAAAGAGGGAATACAGACCTCCATTTACTGTCTCGCAGCACTCCAGTCCTCCTAAATCAACTGTCGGTAGCCACTGTGTTGACCATTTCTCATCTCCAATATTGAACTCCAAGGAGGGAATACTATGTGGTGAAATTCATGCAAAATGTAGCCGTTTTCAACGGCTTCTTGTTTGACGAGCTCCGTAGAAGTTATCGAGCCAGGTGGTAATGGATCCGTTAGATTCGTTAGATTAAATATAGAAACAGAGCGGCTATAAAGGCTCTGTGTTTAGGCGATGCACGACCTAGATTAGTTCACCTTTTACAAAAGAAAACATCAAGCAGCGATAGTGATTGCCTTTCTCTCTCTTTATCATTGGCATGTATGCAATCTCTACAGCAGCTACGTGCAGTTCAAGTGGAATATTTAGAATAGAAAATTTCCTGGATCCTTTTTTATTTATTTATTTTTTATTTTTACTTCCCCTGAAGGTCTCTAAGTTCAGAAAAGTCATCTTACTTCACTGTGTGAAAGTATTACATGTTTTATATTCTGTATAGGCTTCTCACAACTGTGTTGAAGATATATCATGTTTAAATTTAGCGAACCTTTGGCCGCGCAGCATGAATTACTGCCCCACTGCAAAGATGCTTCATGTTAAAAAGTGTATTTACGTCTAGATTTAAAGGTCATCTGTGTATTTTTTTTTTTTTTAGCTGTTGACTTGTTCTCTGAAAATATACTTATATTTCTGCAACTTTTCTAGTGGTTCTTCTGTATTTAGATCATTCACAGAACGACAGAGTGTATTTACAGCACACGTCTTTCCACTGATCCGTGATTAACACACGGCTGATTGCCGAGTTCAGTGACAGCAGGCACTGAAAGTGTGCAGCTGCGAGGAGCTTATCTAAGACAATACAGTATGTCTATTTGACAGCCCGATGCAATGCGTGTGATGTCCTCCCACAAAGGTGAGAGAAGAGCGAGTGGAAAACTGTCTGCATAACTTTGCGAGAAATTGACTTGTCAGTCATCGCAGAATTACCAAACATTGAAACATTGCTCCTCCGAGCTGTGAGCAAGCTGTCAAACTGTCCCCGCCGCTGTTCAGTTAAACGCCGTGATTTCAATCCAACTAGGTTACAAAAGGGGAAGAGGCTGTTGACTATGTTAAAAAGGAGAGATTTTCACAATTTCACCGAGGGAAATGTTTGTCCCCTCTACAATGGCGGCTAAAAACGGCTGTAAAAATATCACAATAAAGAATCGATTCTGCCTGGATGTTTTTGTTTTTTTTCTTTTGTCTGAGCCACATAAACAGATTTGATCCGATGAAGTGCCACAGTGGAGGGGGCCTTGAAAAGTACTCAAAACTCAAACATGACCAAGAACCCTTTCTTGATTTTCAGATGAGTAGCGAGCACAGCTGTTCACACAGAATGAAAACAAATAGCCAGAAACCCATCAGCTGCTGAAAGGGGATTCCATAATAAAATCCTGATGGCAATGTTGGCGGAAAAACAACCAGCATAAAAACAGCTTATCATCAAGTAGGCCACAGGATAGATGTGCTGCTCAGCGACAGCCAGAGGCTTTCAAATCCACACTGGGTCACAGTGAAGCAATTAAAAACAAAGAAACACTGATTTGGTTCCTACATTTAATTTTAAACTAACGCATGATATACAGTGGGTATTTCAATCTGCGAGTCTGATGCTCCTTAAGAAAAAGCTACTAGTCGTCATGAAATTTTGTTTTCAAAGATTTTTGAAGGTCTGTCTTTACAATGTGACTGTTGAGTACCACTGCACGTCAACTTGACCATAAATGTCAAGAGCACTCGAGTGTGTCCGTACCGTGAAGTTGTGAGCACCGGTGAATGCGCTTCCGTCCTCCCGGTAATGTGTCTCAGTATAATGGCTTGCAAAAAGACCCCTATGAAGAGAAAACAAGACACAGGACAGACACTTCAAACACAACATTCCTTTCCAACACTGTAAATCTGCACTGATTAAAAAACTTGACCGCAAGTCGACACTATGTAGATTCACTGTCACTTGAAAGAATTTGGGGGATGATGTGGACCGAGTGGTTGGCATTCTGAGACAAGGACAGACTTGATTTTCTGTTAATTTATTAGGTGATTTGTACGTGTCCTTGAATCCCCTGCCATTCAGCACCAGAGTTGAATCCCTGCTGAGGTAATTATTTCGTGATTATGCATTTCTCTGCATATGTGTGTGTGTGTGTGTCTGTGGCCATATTTTAAACTATGTGCCTGTGTGTGTGTGTGTGTTTTCCACCTTAGGCCATTAACAGATGGACACAGTGAGCCCCACCCCAAGCACTGGCAAAGAAGTCGTAGGAACACCCATCTTTTGCAGCTGCATAATCACACTGACATCAGGCAGGATGATCTCAGGATGTGTGTGTGTGTGTGTGTGTGTGTGTGTGTGTGTGTGTGTGTGTGTGTGTGTGTGTGTGTGTGTGTGTGTGTGTGTGCGACAGGGAGGGAGGTGAAAAACCCAGAAAAATGACAGTTATTTTGGCAACTGAGTTTAGAAAACTTTAACACACTGTGTGGACTTTTCATATATTTCGATAAAGATGATTATATTGCAAAATAGTCACTGCTGCTGTCATAAAGAGAGGATTTAAAAACTGGAACGCAGCATTTGACAAACCGTGGTGAGAATCGGGCATATCCCACAATGCTGTGCCATCCCACACAGCCTGCATGTACCAGAATTAGATGAGACTGGATGGAATAAGCCAATAATGCACGTTTTTCATACTTGAGTACTTGAGGACCATTTAATGCCTTATCTGGATGTTTAAAGTTAATTTTTTTTCATGACCTGTTTAAAAAAGGATCAATCCTCTGTGCCCCAAGCCTGACCACATTTAACTTCATTAAATACTTATTATCGCTTTAAATGTGCCTTATCGTGCCATTAGCGAGCTCTAAACCAAATCTGATAAGCCAAGCGGCCAGTAATCACTTTGAGGAGCCCGGTATGTCTCATTAAAAATGGATGACACATCAGGGGGTCGTACATGCTTCACGGAAAAATCCCCAAATATGCATCTTTATACTGAACTTGCAAAAACAAGTTGTGTTTGAACAGTGACACTTCTAAACAGCCACTTCAACGACATCATCCCCACGCTGATATTTTAGTTGAAAGGAAGGCAAATAAAATAATTTAAAAAAATACAAAATCTGTTTGCAGTCAAGATGGGATTTGTGTCATGTGAGCGGTAATTCCAAGCAAATGCTCCCGTGCTGTATTTTTGGGGATATGATGGGAAAGCCAGCTTAGGGCAGCGTGGGCCCTGGTACCACGACGCAAACTGTAGAAAAGCTGCAGGATTTACACGATGGAATCTCCCTGTAATCAAATCCTTGGCAAGAGTACACAGAGTTTAAGAGGCCATGAGTGTTTACTCTGTTTGAAGATAGTTTCCTCTGCCCTCGCTGGTGTGGGACTGTGTATTTTACACAGCTGAAACTGACTGTGCTGAGGATCAGATGCTTTTGTCGGTTGCCTTTTCTGTGGCGCTCTTAAAGTTTTCCAGTACAGACACATAAAAAAAAATTTTAAAAAAAGAGGCCTCGGCTCTCCTTTCTCCCGAACATCAATAACCCACGTTCATCCCTGTTTTTGTCAAGAGGAACATGCAGCCAATCAAACGCAATTAAGATAAAGAGCGGCAGATGACAAATGGTCTGAAAATCCCGCCACTTCTCACCAGAAACCCAGTTCGTTCTCTGGCCGCGCGGCCGTGAATTCTCCTGGAGTATGTTCTAAGAGACAGTTGGTGAAATTTATGGATGGAACAGAAAAACAGCTTCTGATGGATGTTTAAAAATAGTCTTTTTTTTGGCTGCTTTCCTGATAGAAAAACTTAAAATGTTTCTTTTTCGAAAACATTATTAAAATCTCCTGTAATTGCCTTAATCAATAACCACGGAGTCAGGGCTCCGAAGCGTGTTACGATTCATTAGACACAGTCTAACATCTAATTAACAATTCACTAATAGTCGGCCAGGTTAATTGTGATGAATGACGGGCTCTCTAACAGCACTACTGGGAGGCAGAAAATACTGTTATTTGTCTTAAAAATAATCTACCATCTCTTCTATTCAGCATTTTACAAACCGCTCTTCAGAATTAATGTCACCCCTCTGAAAATTAATTTACTGCATGAATTATTGATTCTTCCAAAAGATGAATGGCTTTCCACACTTGTCTTTTGAGCCTAGTATGCTGTCCTTGATTATATTCTTTGAATATAATTTGGAGTATGATTCACCCTTCAGAAAAGGCCTTCCAGTAAATCTAAATGAAAAAAACACCCACACAAGTTCAGCAGGAACACTCATTCTGTGGCTGCAACAGCTGATCTATAACCTCCAACCTCTGATTCTTGGTGTCTTCAATAAACATTCAGCATATTCCTGCTCCCCTTTCATCTATTGTCCCAAGTAAGTTTCTAACATACAGTATATGTGCCGCACAACATTCAAGAAACGGCTGCCAGAGATATGAATAGCACAATGCAGGGACCATATGGACAAGGACAGCAGAAAAACTCATTACTGCAGACTATAGGGAACCCTTCCTCCTTTTTCTTCTGCATAAAATAACGCTGCTCATATGACTCTCGATCACATCTGAAATTACATGGCTGACAGAACTGTTGCCGTCGCTGAACCAAACGCGTCTTGATGAGTTCTATTTAAAAAGAAAAACCAAACCGAGCACACAGACTCGCTACAACAGCATAATCGATGAAGCCGAGACGAGGCTGTCACTCGTTTACATGAATCAATGTTTTTAATATCATCTTTCTCTCAGGCACCCAGAGAGTACAATGTTATGTGAAGATGTAAAGTGTTGAGCCTCATTTACATATATGTGACTATATGCTTCATGTAATAATTCACCATTACACAAATCCCCTTAAGCACGAAACCATTTGAGAGGAATGTGGCTCCTCTTGCAGTCTCCCTGCTTCCTTTGAAGACTGCTAACTTCAGTGATTTCTTTTAATCCCCTCTCCCCCCACAAGCCTAACCCTAAGCCTTCCTATGGCTGCTACTTATGGTAGCGTATGCCAAACTCAAAAAGAAGAGCGCCGACTACTACAGAGGGAGAGGGAGATGAAGAAGAGAGGAGGAACTAAAGAGGTGTGGCTGACAAGTCTAATTCTATTTCCACATACGGCTGCCTTCCAAATTGATTTACATACAGCTCAGTGTCCCTTCAGCTTAGCCTTGGCTGTGGTGGGTGCAGTGGAGTGTACAGAGCCAAGCCAAGTCAGAGAAAACTAGGGAGAGACAAAGATGAGGGTGGGAGGAGTGGAGGGAGCAACACAGAAAAATCCCCTGAACTGCAGAATTAAGGGAGTGCCTTCCTTCAATCTACTTTGCTGGGTTTGTAAGAGTCATCATTTGTGCTTCTCTTGGTTACAAGGACATGGAACTGCAGCCTGTAAAAATACACAAAATCATAAAATCAATCTGGTCTTTGCAGATGAAAGTAAATTGTATCACTTTAACTGTATCATCAAATGTCCGATCTGTGTCCAACAAGGTTGTCTCATTGAAATTCGAGGTGTCGGGCCACAGCTGTGCAGCTCTACAGAGGATCAATGGTGCTTTGATTTTGCCAACATCAACATGCTAACAATGACAGTGCTAACTTGCAGGACAGCTAAGCATGATGAGAAGGTCATTCGTTTTGCCCGTGGGGACAAATTTAAAATTTGACCTGCAGATGGAGGTCGATGAGACATCAGGGAAACATCAAACTTATACAATTCATCCTCTGGGGGGAAAATAAATGTCTACCAAATTTCATTAATTCCATGTAACAGCTGTGGTTAAATTTCACACTGAAATAAAAATGCCTTAAGCTGGAGTATGAAAATTTTCTTTGTCATCATTGGGGGAAAAAAAAATTCCATCATAACCTTTCAGCATATTGTAATTCAAGTGGTCCGAGTGAACACTAGACTTCTGCACCTCCTCTTGGCTCTGTACTCAGGCTTAAAACATCTAGCCCTTTATAAGGAGTTAAGGTCAATCGCAGGACATTTCAGAGCGAGGGTGTTCTCATTAACCTTGTGTTCAGACTCAAATTCAAGGTGTGAATATATGTCTGGCTGCGCTCCATGCAGAATAGTTTCCAGTCGTTTCATCTTGATAGGAGTCGACCTTTTGGTTAATTTTGAAACTAGCAGCCTTTAACCAATTAGTACGGACCACAAAATGCACCAGAACTCGACCATTGCTGCAACTGCATTTAGAAAATAACACTCAACGTCAGCATCGTCGTAATTAGCCACCCACGCTGGTCCCTGATTGTGCGCCCGTCAAAGTGGTTGCGCGAGCGACAATGTGATCAGGGTTTCCAGACTATAAACACAGAGAAAGAGTAAGTGAGAAATAGTCTGGCACAGCCAGGCTACGTTCCTATTGACTGTTCTCCAAATGCAGATGGTCCGCTCCGATGGGGAGCCCGCACTGGCTTTCGTACGCACTCTGCCGCCAACACCAGTACCTCCGGGCCGCAGGGACTATCGTTTAGGGGGGAGGTGGTGAAGGAGACCAAATCACCCAGTCAGGAGGAAGGCACAGACTGGAGGGGTGTTTTTGACCGTGACGCCTGTCCTGAAAGGGCAACCGACGGTGGCGGCCGGCAACCATCTCCACCAGGGAGCGACGGGCGCAGGCGTCCAGAGGCCGAGGCAACGGCAGATGTTGTGCGCCCCAGGAGATCTGCACGGAAGCCGCAGGGAAGCGCAATGGAGGGCCAAAACTCTTCCAATACAAACACTCCAACAGGCAGCAGATGAATATCAAACAAGCATGCTGAAGGACCAATCTTATTTAAATACGGACTGACCAAGGCAAAGATACTGTAGCTCTCTAATGAGTCAAGATCCCTCTTTGCTTCGTGAGAAGTCACAGAAAGTGCAGCGTGTTCACTCGTTAATACATCTGCAGCGAGTTCACAAAGATCCATATGATGACACTTCCCCCGAAACAGCAGTCAGAGGGATCACAGGGAAGAGAAAGAAAGAAACCCAAATCCTGAGACACTCCTACCAAGTTTGTTTTGCAGAGATGAAAGACAAAGAATGGCCCTACAGATACAAATGTACCAATGACTCTGTGTTTGAGTGGTCAGGCCCACAACGTACGAGCTACAGCGATGACTATGAGCCATAACTTGCACTCACAAAAGAACAACCTGTCTTTATACCATTCAATCACCAAGATTGTGCACACTCGTTCAAACAACTTTGTCCGCGTCCTTCACCACAAGTATCATGGCCGTGTGCGAGATGTTGTGCCTGAGGCGAGTGAAGTCATCACATCAGTAAAATAAACCACAGAAACAAGACTCCCTGCGCTAGAAAGCAGAGGTCAGTGATGAATCACGCTGCGGTGATACAGTCAGCGGAGGCAGTCTCTCTCAGACACTCTTAAAAACAACAAAATCACAGGCAAAACATGAAATATCTGATGACAAACTCCAGAGACATTTTCCTGTACACGCCACATGACTGACCATATGATTTCCGCTTGACCTGTGCGCGTATAAAATGAAGAATGTAGGCACCATAAACGATAGTGTATGGGGGTTGACAGAAAGTAACAAGGAGAAATGATAGTAAGTGACACACTGAGGTCGGATGATGTTTCTCTCCGGGGCATCGGAGGCAGCTTGTGGTCAGTGGCTGATGGGAAATGGACAGCACCCCTCCAAAAGGAGATACTTTGATGACACTGATGTACTTCAGGTATCCGTATTGTGGATTGTACCTGATCACTCTGCTGCAGTCGAGTGAAAGGTGACTCTATTGCTATAGACTCCATGTGAGAGTCTCAAGTGCTCAAAGATGACTGGAATCAATTTCTTTGCTCTGAATATGCCTTCCTCCCTCTGACATACAGTATGATCTTTATATCTCCGAAGAGTTTTCATTTTCTTTTATGACTTGGCGATGGTAACCTTATCTGTTATGCTTCCAGATGTATTCCTTCTTTTTACCACACATTGCTTTTTTTTTTTTTTTTTTTTTTAACCACCCATTGCTTTTTTTTTTTTTTTTACCACCTATTGCTTTTTTTCTTTTTTTTTTTTTTTTTACTAGCACTGCTTTTTACTACCATAGAGTCTTAAAAAGTCTACAGAAATAATAAGAGAATTTTGATAAAAATGAAAGGCTGCAGGTGCAAAACAAGGATAAAAAAAAAAAAAAAAAAATAAAAAAAAAAGCTTTGGTGCAAAGCCGCAAACCGTTTTAAACTTCTAATGAAAGTACACTGCTGCTTGGGTGTGAAACGTTGTAATTTGTGCCGAGGCTATATCACTGTTATTATTTTCCTTCGGTTGTGAACGGAGCAGCGTCAACCACCGAGGCTAACAGCAGTGAGGCACGGCAGAGCAGTCAAAGAATGAACTGTTTCATAGCTGCTGGCCTACACGTCCGGAATATTTAACACCATAAAATGATTCCCACACTAAACATATTTTTCCTCGTAACCGTACAACGAGCATGATGTCATATTCCCTCTGCTCCCTTTAAAGGGAATAGTTTGTCAAGTCAGTGGGAGGGAACATGCTCTCATCTACAGTACAGTAAGAGCGAGCCCTGAGCATGAATTCAGGCCAATTGCCTAACTTCTCTTTGGGTACGGTCAGCTGGTCTACTGCAGGCTCGCCTTGTCCATCTTGTGTAAAATTAGCCTCCAGCGTCCAGATCCTCTCCACATATTGCACCTCCGAGGCTGTTTGTTGTAATTAATGCTCCAAGCTTATGCAGCTAAACATTAGACTGATGTTAATGTGAAATGTGTGGCTAAAGGAGCGCATGAATTCTTTATTACCCAAACAAAGGGGCACAGAATATTTCTGGGCACCAGATGAAGATGGCACAAGCTCAAAATGCCTGGAGGTAACATCAGCACCACTAACAAGCAGTGAACCATAAGCTCTTTATATCGCAAGCTGTTTGTAAAAATTTGCCCTTGATGGCTGAGCACTGAATACGCGCCTGATCAATGCGGTAACTGAGGCGAACTAGTGGGAACGCTCCTTCAACTTCAAGCGCTCTCTGCATTAAGAGGGACGTTAATCAACTTTCAAAGGTTCAACTGATAACTTTGACTATTTAACACTCGTATCCTTAGTTTTCATTTTGATTTCATTGTTTCTGTCAGCGGTGTCAATTCAATTATGAGGGCGAGTCCCCCAATTGGAGGGTTTAGTGTGACTGTTCAGCAGCTGACTGGGTCGGCTGGATGGTTCTTGTCTTTTAATGGGTTGATGAAAAAAATTAAAAATGAAAGAAAACATGTTTTTATATTACGTACAGTGTTTTGTTGCTGTACTATTCAATATTTCCTCGATTCATGTCTCCGATTAAAAAAAATTTGCATAAAGTATAATTTACAGTTGATGTGAGTAAAAAAAAAAAAAAAAAAAAGTAAAAAATCTGAAATCACTTTGTAGCATCAATAAGTAGCCAGTTAATGCTTCTTAAAACAGTTTCCAGCAAGCCAACGGCACCAGTAAGAGTCAAACCTGGAACATATCCAAGTATATTCTACAGAGCTTTATGTCAACATTATCCTTCAAATAGTGCAGGGATACGAAAAGAACCACCTAATACCGGAATTATCCTCCAGCTGACAAGATTTTCTAAACTCAATCACTACAAACAAAAAAATGTAAATTGCCACACAGGAAATGATTTCTTTTGCACAATTTTCCACAACAAAACAACAAGAGGCAGTTTAACCTTCTCCAATGTTGATCTGCATACTGAAGCAGATAGTGTAGATAGCAAGTGCGTGCAGAAGTGTCATTAAAATTTGTGAGAAAGAAGTTCCAAACAACCTCCGGAAATAGTTTTTGTACGCCTGCCCAGAACCGAGATGCTTTTTTTATTTTTTATTTTTTGGCTTTTGTTGTTTCAGTATTTCCATCCATAACAAGCTACAAACCGGAACTAATGGGAGACTAGGGATCTTCAAGAGAGGTGGTCCATTATTATTCATTGAAAAAGAGTAAACAAATGCATAAATGTTAATGTCAGAGGGTTCCTATCTGTCCAATTAATCTACGGTGGTTCCCCTGGGCAGCCTCATTGTTCAGCCATACTTTTTTGTCTTCAGGGGAAATATGCAATTAAGAGCTGAGCAGAAAAGACATTAAAGATGTCTTTCATTTTTCTTGCTTTTTATTTTTTGTCTAACGCTGTCATTGCTTTCTACCCCCTCCCCCCACCCCCCCCCCCAAAAAAATATGAAAGAACTGCTGCATATCACCATGAATCAGATCCTGCTCTTCCACATTTTGAAATCCTAAAAGTTGACATGCAAACAACTTGAAACTTCAAGATGAAATGATCCCTCGTGCTGCATAAGACAACTGCTTTATTCCAACACATTGCTGCTCCAGTGACTGAACATGTCCCAGACCATCATCTCTCTGGTCCCAGACCATTCTTCCCCTCCACTTAAAAAATGTCTCTCGTCATTAAACCCTCTCTTTACACATTCTTGGATGCTGCGCTGATTCTCCAATAAGATAATAGCATACAATCTGTCATTCTCCAGCCCATTACCCTGCAAACATGGTGGAGATGGAAACTTTCAGTCGGCACTGCTGTATCAGTTAAAACACAAGGATCAGGGTGAGCGAGCTGCCACTGAGGCTGATGCAGTGTAGCGCGAGTCATCATGCTTGCTGCGTATTGAGTGGGAGATGTCAATTATTTGACGGGCTGTGGGTGGTAAAACAACAAAAGTGCTCTTAAGTTAATCAGAGCTCGGATTTTGGGCTGTAGTTGTTCACCGATACCCATCGAGAGTGTGAGCAGCGTGGAGCATGTCAGTGTCTACAATACATTTACTGCTGACCACAGGATATAGAAGTCATAACGCCACCGGTCTCTGAGCAAGGTCTATAAACGGGTTACAAAAGCTGTCGCTTAACTCGAGGAGTCCAAGCTCTGCAGTATATCTTAAAAGATGTGAGGGAGAAATAACCTGAAAGGAGAAACCGAGTTTAAAACAACTTTGGTCTTATTTTTGTAGGTTTGGCCGTCCTCTCTGTTGGTTATAACAACATTAAAGTGACAAAGTTCATTTTCTAAACCTAAAAAGTTTGTGGATTTAGCTACAATCTTTCATTAATTTCAAGTATTCAGCTTAATTTTCTGGTCTGTATTTTTCAGACCACTTCACCTGACTTTAAGTGTCTTTACTTGAAATTATTGATTAAACTAAGTTTCTGTGGAAGCTTGTTCAGTATGTTAGAAGACTTCCCAACCTGCATTCTATGAGAGTTCAAATTCCAGAGACCTTTTTTTTCAGTTTGAAGAAAATATACGTGATGGAGACGTGTTGTATGTCTTATAAAGGAAAGTCATGGTTGTTTCTTTTCAGTGTTGTGATATCAATGTTTTTCATTCAACTTAAAATAACCATTTTATTGAGCTTTTTCAGGTACAGTAACTTAGTTGGGTTTACGTTTTCAAAATTCATAATATATTTTTGAACAAATTCTTCAACCAAAGTTTGGTTCTCCCACATTTTTAAGGCAAATGTTTTTAAATTAAACCATCTTTCATTTTTACATCTAAACAAGATACTTGTTTTACATCTGTCTGATCATTTGACCGCTTGTGTTTTTTTCACTGTCAAACATATTATGATTTACATTTAGCTAGATGAGTAAAACATTGTCATAATCAATAAAGAAGTATCAGAACTAAAGTTGTAATAAAGTGGAATTATCTTTAAGAATCCACTTGTAGCAGTTTGAAAAAAAAAAAACACATTTCACAATTAAAGTCAACAATAAATATCAACAATAACTGTGTCATTTTGTATATTTCCTGTGCCTTTCCCCCCCCAAAAAAGATCATTATCACTTTCAGTAATCATTTACAGATTTTTTTTTCTAAACAAATAAGCAGCAGTATGTTACTGCATTTTTCCCACAGGTTTCTTTGTTTAGCTAACTGTGCTGCTGTCGTTGTGTTATCGAATTCAACATGGACTCTGGAGTGACTCTACCATTGCTGGGAAAAAAAAAAAAGAAGTCACCATAATGTAAATCTTTACACGTTAAGGTGTTAAATGTTAGGTTTAGGTTAGGCAAGTAGTCGTGACGACCAGGAGGAAGGTATGTCTCCAGGAAATGAATGCGAGTCTGTCGCGAAGTGACGGACGCATGACTGTGTATGTGCAGGATGTTTGTTAACACGTCCGGTCCTTTGAACCCGACTGCCCTCTTTTCACTAATAAAGCCTTCTGTCACGTTGTGCCAGATTTCTGATATGCACACAGTATGATATGTGCATGGTGACATGCGTGCGTGTGTGTGTGTGTGTGTGTGTGTGTGTGTGTGTGTGTGTGTGTGTGTGTGTGTGTGTGTGTGTGTGTGTGTGTGTGTGTGTGTGTGTGTGTGTGTGTGTGTGTGTGTGTTATCTTTACCCGACACATATAGGTGATAGAGAAGCAGACTACAATCTGAATGGATCTCAAAACTACATGATAACTCCAATCTAAATTACTCCGGCTCAGCATCAGCACAAATCTCAATAATCCCTGTAAGCGGTATCATACATCACCTGTATGAGCAGAAGGCACGGTGAGCGCTACTGGTGGCATTAACCACATCAGATAAACACCAGAGAGAGTGTGAAACAGCTGCGGAGCAGTGCTGTCTCGGGCTGATCTGTCTTTATTTCTCACGGGTCCACTACAATTGACCCATTCTCCGCGCAATGCTGAGATATAGAGGAGGACATGAATCATACGTGAAGCAATTTCTGCTTTGAAAAGGATTTCACATTGAAGCTTTTATGGCTAAGGTGTTTGGAAGGTTGTGTGTGAAACGTGAATACGGTCCTCTTCACTGCAGACTGATTCGCCGCCCAAGGAATTATAATATGATGATAAACTGCACTCTCATGGCTGCACCTTGTCATAGACAAATGTATGGAAGTGCATGATAATGTTCAGATTACACATGCATTTTATTATCCTGAGAAATCTATGTACAGCGAGGTAATGCAATCACTCACGCAGCACAGTCTCTAGGTTGTCTTTCCCTGCTGATGCAGATAAATGATGCCCGGGATAAATATGGATATTATGCATCATCAACATCTGTAGCCCCATTCCACCTTATCAAAAACTCCCACGCAAATAATCGATTTTCTGCCCACCTACACCAAGGCAACAGTTAATTCCACTGCCGCCACACTGAGTCTATCAGAGTCTAATGTAAAATAAAAAGGAGCGCTGCAGCCTTTTTTTTTTTTTTAAGGAATTTGTGAACAAGGCTGCAAATGCATCACCAGTGTGCTCCTCATTTGGAGGCTCTCAGAAACAAGAGAGCAAAATCGCTTACGCTCGCAGGATCCTAATGTTCTCCTCGCTAGCACCCTTGACAGATTGACCCACTCTCTGTTCACTGTACGTGAGCTTAAAAGCTGCTGGGAGATGTTCCACTCTGTTCTCCCGCATGAATGAGAAATGAACACGTATAGTATAGTACGAGAGAAAGTAATGCAAAACGCAACCCAACCATATGGGCTTAGTGCCGTGACAACGCTCTCGCCATCCTCTCTGCTGCGGTAGACCCCTAAAAATAGGTCTGTAGCAAGAAACAAATAGATGATGCCATGTGCTGACATACTGTATTAATGCATTAAACGGTTTCACTGAAAGCACAATTACAGCGATAACTGGCACACGTACAATTTTGGCAAATTATTCCCGACTTAATCCCCATCACGACAACAACAGTTTTAGGATGTAGTATTGTAATAAACAGACTCTAATAAACGATACGCGTGCAGTATCTAAATATAAAGTTAGAAGTATGAGATTTTCTTTAACTTGTCTTTATCTTTAACTGTCACTTTGTCGAAAAACTACCATGACACTGGCCTCCCCCACACATTTTTATGTCTGGAAAATCAATCACACTTTTAAGGGAAAAGGGAGGCAAGGAGAGAAAGTGAACCCAAGATAGGGCGAGACCTAAAGAGCAAAAAAACAAAAAACCTAAAGCTATGAGCGAGACTTTGAGCCAGTTTGGCTCTGATCCCACTGGTCAAAAAACTACCACTCTAATCTTTTCCTCAAGCAACACCTGATACTACACTCTCTCCCTCTCTCCCTCTTTCTGCATCTCTTTTACTTATTGTCCTTCAGGACTGGGCAACTTTCCCCAAGGGCGCGCTGCATTATCCACAAACGCCTTGGCCAACTAATTAAACATGGCAGGAGGCAAAAATGCAATTACTATGTGCTCTGAGCTTAACAGAAACTACAACTACAATGTCATCAGGGAAAAAGAGGTGGAATTCAGAATCAGATCGATTCTCAAACAGACAAGATGTGTGTTTTGGGATACTTGTCTCTGCAAACATGCATTTGGTGTGAAAGGTAAGCTGGAGCTGATCTGACTGCCAAAGCATTTTATTTTCCAGACTGAAACTGACAAAAAAGCCTGCAACATGTGAAGGACAAACAGTCACTGCAGTTAACCTGTAACAGCAAGGGAAATGGGCAGCTTGGCTCTGTCAAACATTAACATATTTAACCTTCCAGCACCCCTCAAGCTCAGAAAATAAAATCAAATTTGTTTAACCCTTTGAACCACTCGTCAAGGTGTTTAAAAGGTTCCTTCAAGAACAAATCCCAAATTACACCATTTATTGTAGCCAGAACCTGTAAAAATAAAAGTTTTTGTCAGACTATTTACATTTCCGACAGTCCTTGAACTCATCATTTGCACCAAATACTGTCATCAGGCAAAATAATCTGATCTGGGCATAAAATAGTGGTATTTCATCAAATTCACTCTATTCTACATTTCTCATTTAAAGTGTCACAAAAAATGTATCATTTACACAAACTAGACTCTCTCTCTCAAAAAAAATAATTCTGCAAACCTTGAATGACTCACCTGAGAACAACCGACACAACTGACAAATATTCAACACATTTTTGACTGAACTGCAAGCTGCAGCACAGACGAGATAGAACGGAGAACACAGAGTCAGGTCTGTTGAGCTTGAACTTTACATGTTACCTTATTTCATTATTTATGACATTTTAACCTTGTTATATTGCACAAAAGACAATTTTGAGTTTTCCCTACATCTAGCCATGATTGTGTTGTTGACACGGAGGTGCAGGATTTGCTGGTTCAATGAAAAATCTCTGTGATAAGATATTCTTGTCAGCTCCTGGCTATTGTATCCGACAGAAATACTGTATGAGAGTAGAAACAATCTTCTCATCCAACTCTCGGCCTGAAAGCATACATCTCAAAATGTGGGGATATTCCTTTAAATGATTGAGGGGCCTCTCCTTTTTTTTCTTTTTTTTTTTCCACACAGTGCTGTTGGCAATCGAAGCCACGTTACATTCAATGTGCGAAACCATGTTGTAATCTGGACATCCGCTTTTATCTGCTGTACCGCATCATATCGGCAAATCAGAGAATACCTGGCACACATACTGAAGCGAAGTGCAGATAATACAAACACCTTGCGGGTGACTGGTGTTTAACGTTGTAATAATGCGTGAATTGATCGCGCCTAGTGCAACAAAATGTCTTGGCATCCACCGGAGAGTCACACGGCGACTTGGCATCCGAGTCCAAGTACACGTATTGGCACTAAAACAACGGCCCGAGGTCCAATGCACCCCACCGGTGGCTTTGACAAGGTCTCTTGTTGCGTGGTGACAGAGAATCTGCTCAGTGCAAACATAAGCGCGCGCGCGTGTGTGTGTGTGTGTGTGTGTGTGTGTGTATGCGCGCGCGGGAGGAAGGGGTAGGAGGAGATAACAAGAGGAAGGGGAACAGAAAAACCTGAATAGAAACAGTGAGATGTGACAGAAGGAAGGAATCACAACAACGTGATCACACATCTGCAGGAACAGAGGAAGTGGGAGTGACGGAAGAGTCGCTGCGAGAGGCGGCAGAAGAAGAAGGCTGTCAAAGTGCTGTCAGGTAAAATTTGCTGCCGCTCAACATCCGGCATCCATCTAGTTTCTGACCTCGCTCAGTTCATTAGGTCAGCACATGTTTATTGAGACTGCATGGAAACCCATTATTACTGACTCGTTACACATGCAAAATTCCCTTTACAAGCCATCGGAGCTGACAGCCAAACAAGCGGGCGGCCAATTCTCCTCCGCGTAAATAGTGTGGCTGAAAAACAACAGAGCCACACACAGTTCAACTTACCTCGTTCTCTTGACAGATCCAATTAAAGAGCAAAAGAAATTGCGCTCTCGCTTTGTGTGGCCTACGATTCTCCTCATTGAATAGACTTGGTAATAATACACCACCTGTCTGTGGTGCTGCATATCGAGAGAAATCTTGGCATTGTCAGCTGTGTTTTTGAAATGGAGTGCATCTTCTTTCCCATGGAAAACACACTGAGGATGTTGCTATGGGGATTTTTGTATTTTTTTTTTTGTGTCAAAAACATAATGATGTTGTTTAGAGGTGACCATGTGTTTCAAAAGGGTTCTTTCCTCTTTTCTTTCCTGCCACAGAAGAATGAAAGGAAATGTTCTCACTGGGAAATGCATGGTCTTGTGCAGAGAGCATTGGTGTACGAAAATATCCACCTTATTGTGTTTCAAGGAGAAAAGCTGAAAAAAGGATATTTCCATGAAAGAAACCATAGTTGAATAGAATGGAAGTGTATTGTCTACCTACATTCAGTAATATTAACCCACATGTACAAAATAATAATAAAATATGCTTCTTTACAATGTAAAAAAAAAAGAAGAAAAAAGAATATAATTGAGGCTATGTATTTGCACAAAAACTGTGTTTGCAGTTCAGTTCTTCACATTATGGGACATTTTAATGTAATTGTATTCACTGTGGAATGTAATCTGAAGCAGTCTTCGGAAACTGCTTGGAAAAGGGCCGGCACTTTAGCAGGTGATTGGATGAACCAACTATCTATCAGAGACTAACTTCACTCAAACAGATTGTTGTTCTTGGCGATGCCACTGGGATATAACTGCCTCAAAAGAAAACTCTATATTAATATACTGTATCAATCACGATCAGAGAGGTTGGCCTTCCTAACACTGCCTAATACAAATATCAATTGTCTGACAATATTAATAAATAAGATAAAATAAAGTAAAGTTGGCCTCATTAGGAGCAGGCGACTTACTACTGACCCCGACAAGGTTGGTGCTTATACCACAAAAGGTCCCAGGGAGGTAACAACAGCACGCAAACACGCACGCACACACGCAAACACACACTGGGATCTCGGTGCCCCAGACAGTGCTATTGAAGTCTTTAATCAAGACTAATGTGGAATGTCCCGTATGACCACCATTAATCATTTGAAGCTGGCCAACTGTGCCATTGATCAATGCTGTACTTCAAAGCAGCCGCTGCTGGCAACAGTCTGCACGTCTGTCCAGCTCTGTTCGCACTGTACAACACCTCCAGCCTTAGATATTGTATATGACACGGTCACTGCCAGTGCTCTTAAGAAAATGGGCAAACATACTCTCCATTTAACAAATTTAAGCGAGCAATTTTGAATTGACTGGCAAATGGAAAACAATATGTAAATATGGCATATGAAAGAGGCTGATCTAAGTCACGTTGCAATGTGCTGCTCAGGTACAGAGCTGACAAAAAGCCTCAATCAGAACTAACAGAGTGCCAAAGTACGAACTCTTACTCTGAACTGACTTCTTGCTCGTCAACGTTCCCTAACAGGAACATTTTTTAACTGAGCTTTGCAGAGAGCTGTGATGACGGTCCTAATGGTGCAAAAGTGAAAGTGAAAAGTCTGCGACATAAACAAGCAGCTTGCTCACCCATGCTACATTTTTGTATTCAGAGAGTCTGATCCTCGTGGCCGGTGAGGACCGCCGAGGGAAATCAAATTCAGTTCAAGCTCAGCCGTTTGTGCAATAAACACTAAATTTACAAGGAGTACAAAAAGAAAAGAGACTCCACATTCAGGCTTTGTGCGCGCGCGTGAAAACTCACCGTCTGGACCTCAGCTGCATCTCTGCCTGATATAGACCTCTCTCTAGGCTTGAAAAGGTTATCTAGGGCGGGCACACACACACACACACACACACACACACACACACACACACACACACACACACACACACACACACACACACACACACACACACACACACACACACACACACACACACACACACACACACACACACACACACACACACAGTAGACCCCCACTGATTTCTTTTCCTAGTAGATCTGTACTTGTCTCGCTGTAGCCAAGTTCTCCTGGGAGAGTGCCAAGCGGCTAACAAACAGGTTATTAATTGGATCTGGTAGTGTGTTTGTATTGGTGAGGACTGAGATCATTTCACACTGGCCTTGGAACAGGTGTGATCTACAGAGGTGCCAAATGGGCTAACTGCATGGGCTCAGCAGACTTAAGAAAAAAAAAAAAAGGATGAGCCTACACAGAAAACCTGCCATATGTCAGCACCAACATGCACCACTTCCGAAGCTCTAGAGTTCTCTGCAGTCAGTTTTAACCACCTCCAGAGCACCGACACTGATTGGTTGCCCCCCCTCTCTCTCCCCCCCATCCTGAATCCACAGTGTATCGCTTGTGTTCCTCCACTCCTGGTTGCATTGATTCTTCCAAACGAAGCAAAGCTTACGTTGAGTTTAATATCCAAACACTAAAAAATAGAAAATGACAGGTGCATCGGAGATCATTTCAGGCAAGTCCTGGAAATGCATGTTCAGAATGGTCATGATTTGGATGAGACTCGAAAGGCCTCTTGGGTCTGAACAACTGCTTGGCTTGTTCGTAGCGACGGCTTTAATTGCTGTCACTAAACAGGACATATGTGTTATGATTAGCCTAAAACAGGCATATCTTGAATTACTGATCAAGCCCGGTATCAGAGCCAATCATGGAAAAAGCTTGAAAAGCTCCTTTAAAAACAAACCTATTTCTGACATGCAGCCCCTGCAGCATTAAACACAAACTGCAGCGTGGCATAAAAAACAAGACGTTGCTACGAGGAATATCCAGGCACGAGAAGAAATCTGCACTGACAGCGAGCAACAGCAAGTGAAGCCAGAAAGGCGACTTTGGGTAGGAAAACAAATTTGTACCACACCTCTGTAATGGGCAGATATTTTGAGTAGGAACATATACACATTGGAAGGGGGATGTCATGTCATGTCAAATATTGCTATAAGAAAAAAAAAAAATCAATAAACTAAAGGCTTCTCTACGTTTTGAACATTTTCTGTCTTGCGCCCTCATCTTTCTTTGTGTCCCAGACGGAACGGATGCGACCTCGACACAACAGACACACGACGAGGTCAGAGACCACCTGTTCTGGGTTGGCTGAACTAGTGAAGCGATATCAGAGGACACATCTGGCCTGACGGCGAGCAGGCCGGATGGGAAATGCAGCGTGCTCCCAGGCTGGTGACAGCCGTTGACGGATGACTCACAGCTGATGCTGAGGTCACTAGAGGTCACATGGCGAACAAGGAACTGGAGGGGTTAGTCGGGACAGTGTTTTTCTGGGGAGGGTGTAAATTCTGGACAGGGGTTTTATATTTATTGAATTTTTTTTTATTTTTAAGTCTGTTTGGCAAGTAACTTGAATTTTGTTAGTGAGGGTTGGCAGAGTACCCCGAGTAATTTAGCGAGGGGAAATAAAACAGGGGAGGGGTGTATATTCAAGTTATTTGTTCACCTGCTCACATAATAGACCATTTGTTGAAATCACCTCTTAAAACTCTTTCATAGTTGTTGGCTATCAAATGTAAAATCGAGAATACATACGTGCATCAATGTTAGTTGATGTCACAGTTATTGTTCTTCATTTTCAAACTCTCACACGGCTCTGCACTTTGAATCTCGGAGGTTGTTTGAGTTTGCTCTAGATTTCCCAGTGACGGAGGTCTGGCTCGTTGCGGATCAAGTCCATCAATTCAGGGTCAATATTTGTATCCCAAGGCGGCAGGGCAAAAATATTATGTCTCCACTCCCTCTGAATAAGAAATATTGGCAGAAACAAGACCCGAATCAGCGATGCCATCACGCTTGTGAGATTGTACATTTTCCCTGGACATGTAACCTGGCCTTTCTTCTGGCCTTACAGCAGACTTTCTTCTCGCTGTATATTCCCACTCTATATGACACAGTTTGTGTGTGAGTATGTGTGTATCTTCATATTTATGAACTCCACATGATCCCTCTCGTTTCACAGTTCACGGTGTTATTCTCTGCCTTATAGAGCAGGAATGAGAGGAGAGGGAGAGCAAAGAAGGGGAGGACAAGCATGTCCTCAGAGCTTTCTTCTGCCTTATTTTTTTTATCAGCTTCCATCTCTCGGCCCTTCAGAGAGACTGAACCATAAAAGAGTCCAATCACTATGGGACATATTACTTTCATTATCCTTGAATACACTATATCATAACCCAGACTCATATAAATTCTCCTCTTGCATATATAACTCAAACCAGCTATACTGGCTTTATCTATTGGCTCGATGTGTGATTAACATAATAAATATCTAGTTTCCTTTGTCTCACAATGAGTACGGAAAGAGAATTCAAATTAATCATAGGGAAACTCACTCATTTTTCTCCAGCAACAGGATGAGCTGTTCACCTTCTGCAGATACCAGCAGCTGGAGTGACGCAGGGTAACTCTGAAACACAAAAAGGTATTAGGAGTGTTGAGGCGGAGCCCGGATTTCACCCATCCTGCCTGTGAATCAGCATTTGTGTGAAGCTTCACACACCTTACTTTGAAACACAGGCTGCACGCAAGGCAGGATGTGGCAAGGCATACTGTGAGAGGAACAGGAAGACAGCTTCCACATCCTTCACTTCCCAAGTCGGTGCACGACACAAAAGAGGGCACGCTGAACCAATTTACCCTTTTTGATGCATGCCGTCATAAAGTGATACCCCTTAAGGCTCTGAAGAAACCAAATCCATTCAGTGTATTTACAATAAATTCTATGAACAAGAAAACAGTCATGTTTAGCATGTTTTGAACGTGGATAGTTTTCACAAACAGAGTAACGGAACAAGACGGACACCTGCAACTCCTCTGCAAGGTGACCAAAGTCACAGCACCCTGCTGTTGTGTGGGAAAACTGCTTGCTATGTGTCCAATGACGTGATGGGAAAAGCCAATCACTGACTCACTTCTTTATTAAAACAAAAGGCCATTAAAAATAATTGCTACAGAAGAGGATAATATCTGCAAAATTGATCCTAAATACTGAATATTTCCTTGTATTTCGGGCTAAACCTGAAACATAAGTTCGGTACAATAGGTTTCTTTTGCAGAAAAACTGTATTTAAATTCAGGAACAGCTATGATGGCTGTGTAATGTGCTGTCACTGATTCATTGCTGCAAGAAGCCAGAAAATGATGGTGATGCAGGATATTTTGCTCACAATGTCAAATATCATTGAGAGATTTAAGCCTCTATCAGATCTCAAAATGGCAATTCCCCCAACATGTAGCTCTAAGACAACTCTACACTTTTCAGAAAATAGTTGTGATCAGAGTGAAGCAGTGTTCTTGCAGCAGGACAGAAGCAAAGTCTTTTCACGCTTGAGACCAATGGTTTCATCAGACCAAAGAAAAAGAAAAAAAAGAACTCGTGTATCACAGCCGGCAGAGAGAAATGTTCAGACATGTGCACAGTGAGGAACAGACACAGGTTCATCATCGGTTGACATTTCAGATGCACTGTGTGCTTTTTCAGTGACATTTCTTGGGACTCCTGACCGATGCCTTTGGGCCAATACTTTGCAAGCTGGTCTGCAGCTCTGTCAGTGTGTGTGTGTGTGTGTGTGTGTGTGTGTGTGTGTGTGTGTGTGTGTGTGTGTGTGTGTGTGTGTGTGTGTGTGTGTGTGTGTGTGTGTGTGTGTGTGTGCGTGCGTGCGTGCGTGCGTATGGAGAGTCTGTGTCACGTCGCCCATCCAGCAAAGACAGCAAGTAATGATTCTGCAATACTTCACGACTCCTTGATAAACTTCTATTGGCTCGTGAAGCTGCTCTATAAATCTGTTATCCTTTCAGCCTTACTGCAATCTCTGATAAGAGAATCACCAGCTGCCCCTGTGGTCAGTTTAATTTGGGAAGGGTTAATTTGTAGATAGCCTACTGTAAAACTGTTGTATCTCCTTAACAAAATTGTCTTAGGTTAGCGGTAGCTTAAGGGAGAGTGTGCCTAACGTAGTTTAAAATGGGCGCATAATTAACTCCATAAAGCTTTAAGTTTCATTCCCCGTGTGACATGTTTGTGATGTTCATGTAATTAACATCACTGGCCTTCTCCTACTGAATGACTTACAGAGAGGAGCATAAGGCTGTACAAAAACAAAACAAAAAGAAAAACAAACAGCTCACTCTCAGATGGCGACTTCCCTGCACCAGGAAAAATGTTTGATTGCTCCGGGAGTTCTCAACACCTACGCATTTCCCTCCTCTGGAAAAGTTTCCTTAAGTTGTGGTGGGGGGATGCCGAATTTTAAACATACTCTTTGGCAGCAGGAGTAAGTGGGACAGACGGCCTGAGAACACAAATGTAGAGGGATTTGAATGGATGCGTGTTTTAATCTATCTAACCAAATTACACAATCTGTTCTGGGGTGACTTTAAGTGGCCCAAGTCTCTCTCAGACTATCAGCTTCCAAAAAAAGCTGAGTTGCAGGAGTACTTGTGTGTCATTCATGTACAGAGGAAGCTTCTATGCAACAAACAAAAGAGGATGTATTCAAAAATAAAGGAGAGGGAGTAAAGGAGGAGGAAAAACCACAACAAGGAACATAACAGGGAGGAAACTGAGCAAAAAAAAAAAAAAAAAAAAAAAAAAAAGGGGGCTTTCTCCTGAAAGAAATCGAGCATGCAGGCAGCAGAGGAGGGAAACGCATACTGCGGTTATGTCAAACAAAAAGCCAGACCTCTTTACTTGGCTGAGTTCTTGGACGCACACTGGCTTCGGCTCAGTTTCCGTCTAAGCCATCTTATTACCTATAAGCTAGTGCTGCTAAATAATGTGGTATTTACCCCGGCTGTGAGCTGGCTGAGAGGTCTGCGCTCTTTGCCCCTCAGCACCAGGGGAACGGTGGTCCCGTGGCGTTGTGGTTTGGCTGCTTCCCCGTGCTGGTCAGCCTTGTCTGGACTGCTTCCTGTGAAAAGATCGTCAGTGCCGATTACTTGAATGATAGAACTTAGCATCACACTACGGACATCACAGCATGCGGACGAAGGGGTCAGCAACGTGGGTCAAACATTGCTCCGTCATATCCTCAACAATTCAAGGACACCAATAACGCAACAAAAGGCGGGAAAGCCTCAGACACATGGCATTATTAAAGATTGTGGGCAGTGTTGCTGGGAAAGAGTAAAAAGTTCTCTTTTGTTCCTGTGATTAGATGTGCAGCCTCATCCCCCCCCCCACCCCAAGGACCTCTGCAACAGGACCACAGCCACACACAGAGCATCAATAATAGATGCTCCCACGCACTTTATGAGTAACTCAGCTTCTGCAATATCTCCACATGGGAATGTTGTTTTAAAAAAAAACAAAAAAACTGGCAGGATGAAATTGTCCTTCCCACCTCTTCTATTTGTTTCAAATTTTTCATATAGTGGGTCAGAAACGGCCACTGCAGTGGGCTGTTTCCTCCTCCTACCCAATTTATCTCAAACACATCATTTCACTCCTCTTTTAAACTCTCACTGTAGTTAAAAGTATCAAAGTTAGAAGCCAGTTATGCTGATTAGCGCAAAAAAACAAAAGAAAAAGACTTTCCATTTGGGAGGAAAACAGTAAGGGCAGTATATATAGCATAAGCACAAGATGAAGCATACTAAACCGTATCAGTGCTTCAAGCTGAATGTGGGAATCATCATCACCCCCTCCACCCCCACCCCTCGGCTCTCTTCTCCCACAGACGACTGAGGCTGTCCCTAATGCGCCCATGGCCTCACTGAGCATGTCTGTATTGTAGCAGGCCCAGCAGGTTTCCTGTGAAGCCCAATGAATGTTACAAACCCATGGAGGAGCTGTGGAGTACAGAGAACGTTAGATGGGTAGGAGGGAGGTTGTTTGAGGTTTCACACTCCCGCCACCACCAAAGCAAAGACTCAGAGCGAGCGCTCCGTCTCCATTTACTGTACATCTAAAGTCTAAGCCTGTTCCCTTAATCCCAGGAGATATGCAGTTAAAGCATCAGTGCGTCTGCATGTGCAACATCACACAGGGTACAGCGAGAGTTCAGTAGTACACCGAGCAGCGATACTACAATCCGACACATGTTGTTTACTCTTCCCCTCGCCTGGAGGCGTCTTCATTTCCAAGCACTTTTGTCTCTTGAAAGTCTGATGCTTCTTATATGTGAAGATGAAACTTGGCGCTGGCTCCTTTTCCATCATAACTGCATTTCTTACAACTTCAAACAGTCTGTGACGGCGGCTGCCCCGTACTCTCAGCGTGGGCCAGACTCCCCATTTATTCACACTGCATAATAAGCTAACAAGGGCATAAAAGGGACCTCCTGCATTTAATGGGATATTTGAACATGTGCCGACGGTAGTTTGTTGGTTTTAGTGGTGCATGAAAACCACGTTAGACAGACTGAGCAGCATGGGTGAGACCACAGGCCGCGGTGCGAGTGCCATTAAAAAAGAGCCATAAAAAGGAAAGTCAGGCAGACGTCTCGTTAATAAAAGACTTTGACACTTCCACTGGTGTCTCTCTGACAAATAACTCGCATCTCTCGGAATGACTTTGCGCTCATTAAGCGGCACAAATTCAAAGAGGAGACAACAAGCCGGGTTGAGCTCAAAATACACAACGTTGTACGATGTGTTTTCTGACCGCGTCTGAGCGCAAAAAGTGTTTATAGTTGTTCGGAGAAGTGTGGTGGAAAAGCCTGCCGACACACGAGGCGGTAAAAAGTAATGAAATGTACAAATAGGGATAACGGTGCTCACTTTCAGATAATCTTTCCTTGAGGGCATTCATCCTGTTACACTTGTTTCGACATACAAAGACAGGCACAAGATGATGTGTGAAGTCGGAAAAAAAACGACAGCTTGAGAGAGAAGTTCAAATATGTGCTTGTTCGATGTTGGACGCAGCCTCTCTAATTCGGGGCTTTCAGATGCTGTTTGATGTTCTGACAAGCACTTTGTTTGAAGCATACTGACCCCTTTAATATCTGACTTAATGAGTATGTGTACTCTGTGTGTGTGTGTGTGTGTGTTTGTCAAGCTTTATGTGTGTACTGGGCCTCAGTACGCAACATCTGTCGCCGCTACCCAAAAAGAAGCATTCCTCTTCAAACAGCAAAGAAATATGACATTCATCGTCATTCTCATGGGCTTTATGCTCTTTGGGAACCTTTTAAATTCAAACTAAAAGTTGGCTTATCCCACATGTTTTCTGGGGAGTATCATGATTGCTACACGGACCACAGTTGTACCCCAATATTGGACACAAGGGAGAATCAGCTGCGGGTCAAACATCTAAAAAAACAAAAACCCACAAGTTCTGTTTGGCAGCTTAAAAAACTCGTCCCCTTCACTCTCTCTTTAAATAACCTCACAAACCAGATCACTTTTAGAGCTAACTCCATTTTCAGGATCCAACAAAGACCTTTTTTTTTTTTTTCTTGCCATTCCACCCCAAACTTTATAACAGATTATTAAGCAGCAATTATGAACTCTTCACTGGACAGAGAAATGATACAGCCAACAACATGAACAAACAAAAATGCCGGCTGCTGGACTCGTTACATACACTTAGTATTTTACCTACTGCATTAAAAGAGGTTTCCGGATGACTTTCACATTCATTTGTACATTTATTTATCTTTCTTGTACATTGTGCACTGATTTTAAGCAAAACAACCTGTAGACAGATAATATGACAATACATCATAGATAATATGTTAAAAAGTGCACAAGTGCAGCATTATCTGCGCTCCCTTTAGACTAAACTAGAAACAGAATACGCTGCTTTTCACTCCCACCTAAAACTGAACCCGCTTAATCAGCAAAGTTATCATGTAGTGCATCTCTTGAGATGTAAAAGAGAATAAACAATGAACGCATGGTCAAAGCAGGTGGATGAAGGACACGAGGTAAAGTGTAGGCGAGTTGTTCGGGGAGTACAAAAGAGAACGAACATCGCGGTGGGACTTCAAAGACCTTTTGCAATCCGATTCGACAAAAACAATATTTGCCTACAAACTGTGTAATATGCTGTGCTATATTTTATGGAAAATAAATTATACCACACTTAACATAATTATGTAAACTACTAAGGAATAAACTGACAATAAACAATTTCCTGAAGCACATGTTGACATTAAAAAGCTTACTTGTCCGACCAATAGTCCACAACTCAAAGAAAGCGAGTTTACTATTATAATGGAGCAAGAAATCCACCCAAGATTTACAGTTTAAAAGATGAGAGTGGTGTAAAAATAACAGAATAAATGACTACGGCTAATCAATCGGTGAATCATTTCAGCTGCAATATGACATGATTGCAAAAATTGTGGACTACTTTGATTTAAAACGCTCAAAATCAGGTCCTTTATGCTGCAAACTGCCAGATAGCCACGGTCTTAGCTGCTCTTAACCACACCTGGTCTCAGCAGCTCTGAACTGAGGTCAAAAATAAAAGCGAGAAAACACAACGGTGCCCTGGAGACATGACTTCAGATATTTCTCAACACGGAGAACAGAGCTTTAATACCAGCGGATCAAAGGATAAGAACTCTGATTATGGATTTGATAATGGTGAGGATTTAATAGTCAATATCTGTGCGGCAGCAGCAAAACCAACCCACCAAGCCTCCATCTGCAAATGCCCTCAAAAGGGTGAATCTTGGCCAACGGTGACTCACTACAGAGCCTCTTTTAGATGAGAAAAAGGAAGATGAAGGTATCATGAATTTACCGAGGGACAAATGTAAGCTTTAGAACAAGATCTCGTGCCAAACCGCTGATAAGCAGCACACAGCAGAGGTGAGCTCAACTGTTGCAATTGGATTCGATGGAAATCTGGATGTAACCCAGAACCATTTGTGGGAGTGCCTGTAGTATTGATCATCTATATTGATCATAAAATAGCAACATATTGAGCCAAGCTAAAAAAAAAAAAAAAAAAAAACTAAAAAAAAAACGCAGAGACATGAGATAGGTGGTGTCATTAGTGGGAGCAGGTTGTTTTATGAAATGTTTTATTCATTCACTGCCATGTTCACAAAGCGGAGATGAAATAATAAGGAGCACCTCAGGGTACATGAGTAGGTAACATTTCTGGCAATGTTTGCGACGCCATAGTGAAGCTAGTGCTGGTGCAGCTATCATAGAACATCCACATGATCAGCTTTACGAAAGTATTGTTCATTGAAGGGATATTTATTGATCAATATTCTATGATGTTGCAGCATTTTTAACCAACCGTTAGCTTACCTTAGCATAAAGAGTGGAAACGGAGGGAAACACTAGCCCAGAGTCTGAAAAAAAAAAAAGAAGTGTACCAGCACCTCGCCAGCTCTCCTTTTATATGTTGTTTGATTAACCTGAGCAAAAACTGAAAAATTGAAAGGTTTTGGTTTGACAGAGTGTCACGTGCACTATTTCTTGGCCGTGACTTCATGTGGTCTTGTCGTCACCACCTTAGACATTTGTGTACCGTGCACAGCCAAGTCAAACATCTCCCTTCCAAAACCACACCATGTCACCAAACTTAGGGTTTCTCTACAGAATAAACAAATGAGATAGGACGTGCTCATTCGTGAGTTTGGTGGATTTTTATGACGATCGGGCAAAGCCAGGCTTTTTCGCATGCTTCAAGGTTTTATGCTAATTACCATCTGGCTGTAACTAACGGGTGTAACGAACAGACATGAGAGTGGTATCAAATAGAATGAGACATGATGTTTGAATATTCGAATAGTTGTTCAAATAAATTTATTTATTTTTTTACATCGATTAGTAGACGCGACTTTCATTCTTCTTCGTTTCCCGTTTTTACCGGTGCCTGGTTGTAATGTTACATAATAATAATAATAATAATAATATTTTGTCTTGAAATGCCCAAACCATGTATTAAACCCTTATGTCCAACTCTTGGCATGAAAGTGAGTCATTCTATTTCCTAACATTTTTAACTCTTCCTTTGGGAAAATTCAACACTTTTACGTTCATTAGCTTGAACTAGAACTACATAGGATTACATAGATGTCTATCCAATCCCAACTTGGAAATGAAACTAACAGCCATTAACAGTCAGCAAAAATTGCCTTTGGTCAGGTTATCAGTCAATAGGAAACAGCATACTATATCAATAATATCCGAAATCCTGCTTTTCTACACGGCACCCACAGTCCCGTAGGTTGCACATGGAATAGGCATAAACAAGAATAAGATGAAAAACACAAGCAGAGTGAGATTCAGTAAAGATCTCAGCATCTCTGACTTTTTCTTACTTCTGCATCCAGTGCGACAGGTTTTAGATTATCTTACACAAGAAATCGGGAGGATTAAAGACGCTAAACTGTTTTTGATCTTTTAGGTCAAAGTGGATCTAAGGAGCTCTACAAACACCGTACTTGAGCTTTCTATACGCATCCAATTACTGATTCCATGTGAAAACACCACTCACCTAAATATGGCAACGGATTCTACACCTGCATTGAGCCCTCGGAAATAAAGAGGCCTTAACAAAGAGAATGGGGAATGAGCTCGCTTTGAAACGGAGCGGCGCATGACCGCGTTCACAGAGTTGTTCCTCGAAGTCAAATCGACACCTTGCTACTCATGCAACATAAATGAGACAGTGATACCAGAGGTCGTCCTGGCGTTTAAATAATTAGCAGAAGTCAGAGTCACTCAGACAAGTAGTAAGACATCAACCTAATCTTAAGGGCTGCCTGCCATATTAAAGGTTATTACAGTAGGTCTGTGACAGTGTGTCGTCACAGTGTAAAACTCAGCGCTGCTGCTTGGGGTTCCTTTCACCACACTCTTCCTTTCAGCACATCAAAGAGAGCATTTTACAATTCCTCGAGTTAAAAAGCTTCTGATGAATCCTTTTTCTAAACAGTAAAATGAAAAGCCCTGCTGCTGACACAGTTCTTTAATATAAACGTTCCTAGACTAATAAAAGACATACAAAAGTAGTAATGGCATTGTTTAAAAAAAAAAAAAAAAAAAAGCAGTAGAGCTGCAGCTCTCTGAAGTGCTTGCTACTTTGTTGCATATGAATTGATGTTTCATGCTAGAAGCAACTTCAAAGAAGAGGCTGAGAATATGTCATCCAGCGAGCAAATGTGCAGGCTTGTCTTTTACACAGACACTAAATGTACATGTGTATTTTTTTTTTTATCTCCGTGTTTCATCGCTTCAGAATAATGGCCTGCTGATACGACACTGGTTCACGTTGTCCAGCAGAAACAAACATTTCACATTTGTTTTCCTTTAGCTTTTAGGTGTCTTTTAGGCCTCAGCAACTTTTTCTTTTGTGCACTGCATTAACAGCACACTCTGAAAACAACCATATTCAGTATACATCCTGTCTGCTTTGAATAAACTCCAGAACTGCAATCTGTGTGTATTATGGATCTGGGAAATGGTGTTTGTGTTTATCATGTTCACCATCAGAGTTTAGCGGGATAGCAGGCTATATAAATAAAATTGAATTGAATTAACATTTGCCAGTTAGTTCTAAAAACAAAGTACAACTGAGGCTGATGAGAACCTAATTAGTTTTGTAAGTAATCATTATCCCAAATGTTTGGGTATGTTATAGAATCAGAAGAACATTTTCAGGAGAAAAAAAAAAAAATCGGGGGATTTTCATATTCATCTGAAAACCATGAACAGGATTTTATTTCCAGTCCATCTTGTGGCTGGCTCATGATGTAGATGTTGTTCCACAGGATGACCAACTTTGGCCTGATGTTGTCCGAGAGGAAAAGGCATGGCATCACTAAGTTCACGAGCGTTTATCTTCTAAGCACCATCTGTGCCACATTTCATGGCAATCAATGAAAATTCCATCAGGACATTTCATATAAAACCAAAAATGTCAACCTCATGGTAGGATATGAGAAAAAGTCTGGATGTTTTGTCCTCTGGGGACCTTGACTGTTTGCACAAATCATGAAACGCGTAGTTGTTGATGTACGTGATTCTGGACCAAAGTGGTGACCAACAAACCGACTGAGAGAACAACAAACCAGGAGTGTCACCCAGGAGCCATTCTCCTACCACGGCTAAAAAACAACAACAACAACAACAACCTCCGGATCAAATGAAGTCATTTTGCTGTTTCATTGGAGAGTAAATTCTTTTCTGTCTAAACCTTCCACTTCACCAATACCGTTGTTTTCTACCGACATGACATTCTTACTCTACCCAAAATGATCATTATTTCCTCTCTGCGACCTGGCACCTCCAACTGCTGAGTTAAAAATAAAAGGGACACAATTTGACAACGAGGAACAACATCATGAGCTCCTCTTGCACAGTGGGACAGACCACGCTGAGAGAGAAAGAGAGGCTGAGAGGCGCGCGCAGGAAAACAAAGAGCCCCGCAACCTTTCGCAGGGGTTGAGAACGTGAGTGTTCCTTCGTTGGCTCATTTCAGCTGTCCCTCCTTCCATCAGTTCCCACATCGCTCACTTTCCCTGTGATGACACACCGGAGTAATTACTGCTGAAGTTGAGAAGGTGTTAATCCTGGATGTGGGACCTCCCAGATCCTTTCAAAACAGAACACCCCATTACTGGCCTGATAGCGCAATCATCGGCTCACGGTGAAATAATGGTAATACGAGATTTCCCAGGGTGGGTTAGGGAGATTTACTTGCGTGTCCCGTTTCCCATCCTGTGGGAGCAACAGTGGAAAAGCCAATTCCCCTCTTGTCTTGCGCAGATTTGGGCATTATGTTTCAGGGCTATGGGGGATTTGAGCTCGGAGGATTTGGGGATTAACAGGAATTTATCACGCGCCTGGTCACCTCGCAGCCAATCATAGGGGAAGACGCGGTTCGGCGAAATATGGGTTTTCAGCCGTGCTAGCAGCATGGGTGGCGATGTCCACCACTGGGTCAGTCAACCACTTTGGTCCTATCTCAATAACCACAGGGCGGATTGACAGGGAATTCTGTAGACATGGTTAATGGTCCCCAGAGGATGCTTTCTACTGACTTTCATGATCATTGTTTGCCTCCCCACGTTAGCATTTCGCTCAAAGCACCGCTTCACAGAGCCGCTAGCATGGCTTGTTTGTATTTATGTCACTATATCGATCCAGAATATGCAATTATATGGTAAATAATACAGAATGTTCCCTCCCCATTTACTAAATTGAAACAAAAAACAACAAAAAAACAAGCAAAACAAAAAGTATGATTCTTTCCATAACACACGTGAGGAATAATGAGCCGCAAATGCTGCAGGCAAAACGCAATCAACCTCCGCCTCTGAAGTCTTTCTTTAAAGAATGAAAAAAGGTGTTCACCTCAGATAATACTCTCAAAATAGTTTCTATTCCCTCCGTCCAAACCTTCCACGATATTAAAAGGCAGATGTTTGAAAACCATGTCTGGATCTAATCAACATCTCAAGGTAAATACACAGACACAGAGGTGTTGTGACCTTTCTGTTGTGAAATTATTGATGTAGGGCACCCTGGTGGATCAGCCCGCTGTGCAACTACCCGAGTCTGAAATTCGAATTGTTGCATCAGCCCACTTTCTTGTTCCTTCCTCACTCTCATCCAAGCGAAACCTAATATTTCTTGTGAAGGGTGGTCTGTCAGAAGGAAAAGAAACAAATAAGCAGCCGCTGTCCTTAAGAATTTATACGCTCGCAAGCTCTCTTGCGAGACTCAAAATACTCCCTTATTTATTGGGCTTCACCTCAGGCCACTCATTTATTTTACATGCGAGAGCTGCATGTTTGCACTTCTCCCCAAATCCACAATCTGCCTTCATTCGAGAATACCTATCAACAGCTTGCTGTTCGCAGATAAGTTGTGACAGGAGTGACTCCGTGTTCCCATCCGACTCTACATCTATTCATTATTCCTTTCTTGCTCTGTCTGCTCGGCTATAAAGTAATATCTTTTTCTTCATTGCAGAGAAAATTGCGCCACAAAAATATGCGAGCTTCACAGGAGGCTTCACACATTCGATCACTGCAGCAAAGGTAGGTGACTGCCTTCCCACCTGTCTCCACGTCTTTTTGGAATCTCTGAAACGCTGATGCAAATGGGGAGGAAATGCACCCACCCACATTCATCACAGACACACGCGACTGACTGACTGACTGACTGACTGACTGACTGACTGCTGTCTGTCAGTGCTCGGTAGGTGGTGGTCTGCAGCTCTGTTGTTGCAGAGATTTCTCATAGTTTTCACAACACATCTCTCCCATACTCTTTCTTTCTTTTTCCCTTTTCCTCCATCTCCTCTTTCCCACTCGCGACATCTGGAATTGCTCAGAGCATTACTTCATGTGTACATATCACTCTTCTCCGATTCAGAGTTGTTCTTGCCGCTGGTTTGTGCGTTGTGTTGCGTTACCCTGCGATCCAAGATGGCCCAACGTCAGATTATCTATTACATCTGTAACCCTGTCATCCACGAGCAGGCCAAGGGGGAAGCTAAATCACACTGATGGCTATAATGACCAATGATGCTTAGCAGAGGGAGACGTTTCTAACTGTGCCTGTCCTTCCCTCATAGCCAACAAATCAATGCCAGCCTGTCCTCAAAATGTCAAGCGACAGCCACCCCGAGGGCTTAAAAGACAGACCAGGGTGAGGTTATTTCCGAAATGGCTTTAGCAGAGGGGAGTTGTTTTAACCCGGATGGCAGTCATACGTCAGCATTCCACCACAGACTGGAGGATGGGTTTGAGTTACTTCCCAGGAAACTGTGCCGAAAGGTGGGAGATTCTCCTCAGGGACCGAAGGGAGCGTGCATGAATTTCTTATGTTTCGGGGCACTCGGAGGCAGGTTTTGTTCTCCTCCGCGCCAGCTTGTTAAGACAACACAGACATTTTAAGCTTCCTAATTAATTCTGTCTGATGCTGCAGTCCTATCTGATGATATCCTCAAATCTAATCCAGGTCATTTGGTTCTGTCTCTAATTATTTATTGAGTTTTCTCCACCCAGCGAAAAAAAAAAAAAAAAAAAAGAAGATCAAACCCTCAGAAAACCAGTTGATATGCAGAGGAGAAACAAAGAGAGTCAGACAGAGACAGAGAGCCACAGACATAGTGATTCATCAAAGATTTGTAAACACAGCCTGCTTGATTCTTGCCCTTATGGGGCTTCTTTTATTTTTTTTGCTGTAAAAGTTCAGAAGGCAATTGAGCTCTGGAGGGCGATAACACTTCACATAAGAACACACAAAGGGTTTTTCCAAACATACTCAACAGTCCAGTCATAAATATAAAAAAAATAAAAAAAATAAATTGAGGGTCAATGAGCAAACAGCGGGGCCAATTTCTAATCACCTGACTTTTACTTTGTAGATTTATTCATAGACTGCTTTTCCAAAATGTAATTACACAGACAAGAGGCAGTTCTTCTGTCAAGAATGTGACGACTCTGAAAATCACCCATCAGTCAACTTTTCCATCTCTGCTATTATTATTTCTGTGGTTGAAATAACACGTGGCAGGCACAAATCAAGTTTTAGGCAAAGGAAAATGGACAGAATGAAGATGATAATGACAGAGCAAATTACTGTGAGGCACATTTGAATGCTATAACAGCATAAAACCTCTCAACAGCCCAATTTTCTTCTGTTGAAATGAACAATTGAGTGTAAGCTTTTCAGGGCGGTTGTCTTTTTTTTGTACTCTATGATGACAATTTGTATAAAGCATTTTCACTCATGGAATATTTTTTCTAAATAATTAGTAGTGCATCATTACTTGCTTCAGTGCCAGAAGATACTCAACAGGACACTTTTAAAATGCCTCCAGGGGAAGTCCTTATTATCTGATGCATCATTTATTCCAGTAAAACAACAGCTTTTGAACTCTGTCCAGGCAGTTGATTGCAGCTGAGTGCTGGCACACAGAAAAGTTCTGCCACCGCAGAACCAAGTGTCAGTCAGTTCTGGTCCATGTATGGCTGACCGATTTGGCAGTGGAATAAGTCGTGGCAGAGTTTTGAGGGGTAAAGAGTTGGGCTGTGAATGCATTTCAGGCAGCAGCACTTGGGATTGCTTTGGGCAAGTGTCGATTTATGGCTTTGGTCCAAGTTTGGCTGATTTTGGCAGGGTGCTCATCAGTAATCTGGCTTAAGTCAAATAACCAGTTGTGTTGGATTTAGGCCACAGCCAAACCCAACCATTTTGGTAAAATGGATATTTATGGAATGAATATTTTATTCAGGTAATGTATAGAGTGATCTTTTACCTGTAATCCTACTTAACATACTACTTCTAAATGAAGCAACAACAGCTTAAAATGAATCAAATTTATATATGTTTTCTGATCTGACGGCCCTATCTGCAGGACAAAATGATTCAAAAGGGCTTTACAAAATTAACAATTCATTAAACCGTTTTCTGATCGGTTTAGTCCGGTTTAAGTTCAAACACTACTTGCTTAGAGAAAGAGAAATAACTATTTGGTTAAGGTTAGAGAGTGATAGGTCATAGTTAAAAGAAATCAATGAGCGGGTCAGAAGGAGGCAGGAGACCATTAGCAGTGTCCAATGTGGAAGTCCAACATTTTGCTAACCCATCCAATTACATCTACCTCCTTGCTGTGCTGACTTTGTGGCTCAATACTAATGTCGTACTATTTCTTCATTCACTACCAAGCAAACGTAGAGACATAATACTCAAACATGCTGTTTTGTGGCATTTGCTGAAATTACTAATGCTGCCTCATGTTAGCATCCCCAATTATCATTCTTCTCTTAAGGCCTGTGTTTTTGTTGTTTTTCCATACGTTATGCCAATCCACCTGCACAGTGTACCCAACATTTGGTGTGCAAACTAACACATAAATAAAGTTCAACTGAATATACAGTTTAACTGGGGCAACATTTTCAATTTACAGCTGATATATTTACCTTAACATTGTCAAACAAAAAAAAAGAAAGCAACAAAAAAAAATGTACAAAGTGAAAAAATGCTTTCTTTATTTCTAATTAGATAAATCAATCCAAAAGGAAGAAGAGGAGCTTTCCTCAGTGAAAATCTCTGCCTTCATTCAAAGTCCAGAGACACTAACTCACAAACTGCAGCATGATGCAGACATTGTAGCAATGTTTCCACCAAGGTAGAGGGAGGCCATGATAAACATTTCAGACAGCGGCTAAAGTCAATATCCTGCTTACATCAAAGACGCTGCCCTATTTCAACACTTGCACTACGCCTTAAAACTATTTTTACTCCCTGCATATATATATATATATATATATATATATATATATATGAGCAAACCCTGCGAGTGAGAGCTTTAATGACCCCATGTTGAGCTGATGTGTGGTAAACATCTCCTGAGCTGCATCTTTCTCCTTCTCTGACAGCTCGAGTAATTTTTAGGGAGGCTTTGCTATAATTTGTGTGATATTATTAATGATGTGGCCTCAGGCTTCATGGGTTTTTTTTAGCACCAAGTCTGTAACAATAAACAGTATGAGCAGTTTTTAAGATAAACTATGGGACTGTAATGCTTTTGACTTGCTGGCTGGGTTTAAATGCATTTAATTTTAAAGACATGACCAAACTTCAGATTTTTATCATAGGGTGGACATTTTTTTAATTACTTGTGAACATTGTGCAGCGAGTGTACCCACTGTAACTGTAATTATAACATGTGTTTTGGTTTAGCAGTGCAGTGAAAAGAGGCACTGTAAACTTCAACGATCTAAAATAGAGAGATCATTTACCTCATTTAGAATTGAAGCTACCTGTTTGACAGTCCAATTAATCGAGTATCCTACTGTGCTTTATAAGGAATTAGGGCTGCAATAATCCATCGATTGATAAGTCACTTTCTCAATGAATCAAATAGTTGTTTGGTCTTTAAAATGTCAGAAATAGGTGAAAAATATCACACCAATGCTTTCAAAAGATGAAGGTACAGATTAAAATGTTTTGTCTTTTCCCGATTAGTCATCAACAACCAAAGGATATTCTGTTTAACCTCAGGGAGGACTAAAAGAACCAGAAAATATTAATGTTCAAGATGCTGGATTCAGACAATTTTAACATGTTCTCAAACAAAATTACTCTAAATAATTAATCAGTTACCAGCATAGTTAGGCAATTATTTTTCTGTTGATCAACTGATCGTTTCACTGACTAATCACTGCATCTCTACTCTGGAGTGGGATTCATTTTCTGTTTCCTATCTCCAGGTTTGCCATTTTATCTTGCTACTACACACACAGGCACACACACAATTGCACTGTGGCACGTGCTCTATTCCATACACACAATACCCAGTTTATCACTCACTTATTCATGCAGCAGATTAAATTTAGCAGCCGAATAAAGACAGCATCCTGTTTTGGTTCATGTTTACAACCAACAGATGAAGCTGTATCCTCCTGGATGTTAAACTCATCTGTTCATCCGACAGCAGTCTGACTTCCTTTTATTGTTCCATCTGAGCACAAATATGGATTTTCTTTTTTTTTTTTCTTCTTAAATTGCCTTCTGCCTGACCCAAGTGTGAAATGCACAGCATGACAATGAGAATGAGCACAAAACAAAAAAAAATGGTACGACAATAGCTGTTCTATGTGTGGGGAACCCTAATATAAACACAAAGCTACTGACACTGTCTATATCCTAATGAAACCTAAATGAAATCCAGTCCAAACACTATAAAAATCATGGCTCAACCGTGGCTCAACATCTGCAGCACAACCTGAAAATGAGCCAACTCACTCGTGAAACAAATGTTAACCGTTACTCACCCTCTTGTATGTTGTAAAGCACGTTGTCAGCATTTTTTGCAGCCGTGGACAGGCACCAGACACGGAGAGCGAAGATCAGAAAGGCAAAGTTCCTCCGCCGCCTCCAGCCTCTCATCGTGCCCGGGCTCGGTGGGGTGAGACCGGGGAAAGCGCTCCGGTCAGACCGCGTTATTAATGCAGCACCAGCAGACACTTCACGCAGGTGACAGCGCGGAGACACGGGTCAAAGCAGATCACAGCTGTGTAAGAGGGGAGGGGGAGGGACGGGGGGGAGACGAAAAAGAAAGGATTCACCATCCAGACTCCAACGAGATGCGACAAGGCTGTCAATCCAAGAAAGAAGCTGTCACAAACTTTTGCCAAAACACATGGCGGGTCCAGGGAAAAACGTACAGATTCATGTGTCAGCTCAATGTTTCTGAAGTGGAGGTGTTGCTCCTGTGATTAGTGTGTTAGGAAGCGACAGAAAAGACAGAATGAAGAGGATGTTGGGGAGTGTAGTGAAGCGGACTTACCATCCATCCCCTCTCGTACCGGAGCTGCCACACTTGGCCATGTGCGCTTCAGACTTCCGCAGGGTCCTAAAGCCGGAGGAGTTTGCAGACTGTTGTCATGTCTAAGATGTGTTTCCTCTCACTTAAATCCGGATCAAACCTAATCTCAAACGTTCGTCCTCTGAGATGTTTACCGTGACCCGAGTCGAAGCTGGTGCCCCACGTGGGTTAGCATACATGAACCCAGCAGGGTGCTTCTTTAAAGATGGGCTACTATCCAACGGGAAACGGATCAGGTGAGATGTGCACCTGTTTTAGCATACGGGGCTAACCATTGGTTCTCTAAAAAGTAAATTAACCTTTGATGTTTGAAGGTCCTTTAAAAAACACTTAAGGTTCTTCTGAAAGCACTTTCAGAATTCATAAAGACTCTTCTAACCACCCGGATAAATAAATAAATCGGGTTTTTTGTTGTTGTTGTTGTTGTTTTTTGGGGGGGGGAGGTCTGTTTTTGTTTGTATCAATATTTACACAACACCTTTTCAGAGTTACTTGTTTGTTTGTTTGTTTGTTATATTTGTAATTTCTGTATTCAGTGGCAGTTTGTCACAGTTATACTACCTCCAAGGTACATACAGTTGAATGTAATGTATTGTCTATCACAACTTTCTGGGGGTATTCCTGTTTTTTTCTGTTCAAAATATTTGCAAAAAAAAAAAAAAAAAAAAAAGACTCGAGAAGAAAAATATTTTTAATAATTTTGTTCAACGGTGTATTTTGTCATCCTAATGGTTCGAAGACTCTTTGGGGATTCTAGTGATATCTTCAAAACCATCACAAATGCTTTCAAATGTTCAACCATTACGCATAACAGCCATTTCATTACCATAAAAAAAAAAAAAAAATTAAAATGAGGTAATTTAGCTAGTTTAAAGTATTTTTTTCATGTGTAGCCTTAACTACATGTTTGTGTTAGTACGTTAGTACGTTATTTATACATGACCAAAAACAGAACCGGGTGTGCATACAAAATTATTATAACAAAAGAAAAAAGAAAGAAAAAAACCTATAACTCATGGTCTGAAAATGTTTTAATAAATACATTTATAAAATTTAAATTATATACTTGTATATAAATAAACAAAATAATCTGGCAATTTTGTCCAAGATATTCCTTAGGAAGGATTTCTGCGAGACTGTTTACATGAGATTTCCTTCCTTTGGCGCCTCAGAACTAAACTAAGCCAGATATACATATAGCATTATAAAAACAAAGATGAATGTAATTGAAGTTTTTGGTGTGTGTGTTTCCTGCTCTATCTTACAGCGACGCACAGTGTGTGGCTTTTCTCCAATCACTGTGGATGGAGGGGTGCCAATGGATAAGGCTTCATATTAGAACATGTATTTATCTGTTGTAAATATAGCAAATTGTCATATGTACAGTTTCACACAGTAAAAACAAAGTTGAATCTATTTCATGTTGTTTCGGTCCACCTCTCCGGTGTGCAAAAATGTTTCAGAGCTTGTGGGTCCACGATGGATTAAGATGACTGACCATTTCTTGAACTCACTGTATAGGACGTGATGAATGCCGCCTCAGAAACACAACAAAGTGAGATACAATAACAGCTTTGAAGAGGGCAGGGCCCGAAGTGGTTTGCTAGTTTGACTAAAGCATTGCTTTTGATGTAATTTGCTGGAAAATGAAGTGTGAAATGCTGGGATGACTTGTGTAGAATAAAACAAAATCTACACAAGATGACATTTTAAAAATGGTGAACTTTTAACCTGTTGAATCCTGATTCCCCTTAAAAGCTGAAAAATTTGAACTGAGATATGAAATAAAGAAGTGCACATTAACGCTACACTCCACAACCTTCAACCTTCAGTCTAAAACGGTGAAATTCTTCTCATTTTGAAATTCCCTTGGGGTGAGAATGTCTCCTCATGTCTTTCTATATGTGTCCACACACACACACACACACACACACACACACACACACACACACACACACACACACACACACACACACACACACACACGCGTGCACACCCTGGTCCCATCTGTGTTTTCTGCAGGATACCTGGTCTTGTGTAGCCTAATCTTTTTTAGTGTGTGCTGCAGGCAAATAAAAGTCACAGATGTCTCTGCGCAGGCGTCATTTCACTCCACCAAGGCTTCAGACTGAAAAAAAAAAAGGAGAAAGTCTGCATCTCTTTGCCTGAGCTGATTTTTGTCTAAATTATGTCCTTAAAATCTCACCGAGCGTCTCAAGATTACAATTTTTCTCTTTGAAGAGTTGTATTACACCCTATTTTCTGGTGTTCACTCATAACTGTTGAATCGGTTCTGTTTTGTCTTTTTGAATGACTCCTTTTTGGTTTCTTACCTGTTGCTCACCCAGAGATTCTTCAACGATAACAATTCCAAGGCCCTCATACATGTAAATATTTGAGATCTTAATTAGGGACACTTTAATATCTTTCTCCTAAAACACAGAGCCACTGTTCGAAAGAGATGATGACGAGGGGTAAATGTTTAGATAATACGGGTGCCAGTGAAATAGTAAATGACTAAACACTTATAAACAGTGGCTCTGCGTGGAGGTACAATTGGCCCTGCAAGCTCAGCCACTGTTCTCCTTTCGAAGCCAGACGTATCAGTCCTACCCCGTGGGGCAGTTGAGTCAGTGCAGGCCATTGGGAAGCCAGTCGGCCTCAGAGCACATAGTCCACATTATGCAGAGATAGCAATGTGACATACAGACACATGACGCCTCAGAGAGAGAGAGAGAGAGAGAGGCTGGCTGACGAGAGCCCGTCTGCTCGTATACAGCAGCCCGTCAGTCTGTGCTCATCGTGTGGAACCAGCCGACATGGCAGGAGAACACTTCTCCCATGTGGATTACTCTTTTAAATGACCCTGCTGGAAACACGGGCATGAGTGAAGCCGGGGAGACGTCCATAGTGTTTGCTTCGTCCCTTAGGGCCACAATTGATCGCTCAACAAGGAACATCCTTGGAGTACAATGCAACTGGCTGATCAATTTGTTGAGGGAAGAAAAAAAAAACAACAGCCTTTGTTCAACGTTTAACCTCGCTTTTTCTTTGCGATTTAAAATGTTGTATTTACTCCGGAGCAACCCACTCACCAGAAGTCTGCCACAACAGTTTGTATTTACAGAGCGTGTTTTTCTGAGACCGGCGGCACATGTCCTTTCCCTGTTCTCTCCTCATCCCTGCAGGCTCTGTTGAAATGCCACAGAGATGTCAGTCAGGCTATATGTGGACTGTGGTCCCAGGCTGTGCTCAGGAGTCTCCTCTCTTATTACAATGTCATCTCTGGTTTGGAGCTCTGTGACAAAGGCCTCTTTCACAGGCGCTGCGTGTCTCCTGAGTTCGATTAGCTTGAAATTCCACTGTTCCGGATGGGAGGTTCCAGAGGCCTCGAGGCAGACGTGAAGTCAATGACGAAACAAAACCTCCCTCTCCCACTTTATGAACACCTACAGTACTGTAGTCAAGGTGCTCTGCGCTCAAGGCACCAAGACTTCATTTGCTGGAAAATAATACTGCTTCACCACAGAATGTCCTTGGAATACTTTTATATCATTCTGCAATACTTGAGCTACAGCAGAGGAAATTGATATTGTTGATGAAGACTGAAATGATTGGAAAATAAATTATATGATTAATTTGGTTTGTGTTTAATCCCTCGGTGTTAATTTGAACAGGGAAATATAATAAATATTTCAACTGACAAACCAATCAAATATTGTAATTATAAGCATGTTGGACTTTGCCAGCGCCTGTTCACAACAAAAAATCAATCACATATGCAAACAATTTTCATCTGTACTTTTACAGCGTAATTGTGGTCAACAAACACGTTTATAATCTGCCATTGTGGCACAAACATAAATCTAAATGTGTCTTTGTTAGATGTCAAATCAAATCATATGTATCTATAGATGAATACAAGTTATAAATAAAGTAAATTAGCCTCAACGTGTCCTCCCGTGACCTGTTGAAACCTAAAACCAAAACAGACACCGAGCCCTAATGAAATGCACTTATATGCGCAGGCATGGCAGTGATTTGAGAGAAGATTAATTGAATTAAATGAACAGTCATTTTCAATAGAGTACATGGAGAAAGCTGAAGAGCCGCTGGAATGGTCAGTGAATTAACTCCATTTGCCTTTCAGAGCCTGATTTATCTCTGCAGGATCTGATCCAGAAGTCTCTGCAAGACAAGAAAAACAACAAGGGTTGCTGATAACTCTCCCCCCAAAAAAACCACTGATCAAAAACACATCCAGCTGCACTCAGACCTCCCGTCCATCCGTCAGTCTCTTAAGAACAGCTCAGCGTCACTCAGGAGCGACTCCAACTGCTAAATTGGCTTTCACTTCCATCAGCCTCACCCCTGAGCTGGCTAAGCCCAGGTCGGGGGAATAATTCCAGCTTGCTATCAGACTGAACACCCCTGCTATGCAATCACCCTACTCCTAACACTACCACCCAACAGCTGGAATCTCATTTCAGCCACCCTCTACCCTGCGCTATCAGACCCCGCTTGTAAGTCTACGCTGGGCTCCCCCACCTCTGTCTGTGTGTGTGTATGTGTGTTGGAGACTTTCTGATAAAAAAAAAAATAAAAAAAAAAAAGAAGGCCCTTGTTGGGGATGAACACACTCCTTCTCTACCAATCTATGTGGTGGGGCCCAACTAATGGCTTCATTTGAGAGGTGGCAAGGTCACACTGGCATCTTAACAGCTCCATTTCCCCCAAGATATAAAATATTCCCTATACAGAGCCATTTGACGTCACACTGCGCTCTACAGTTGCTGGCTGTGTCAGTAAACCACACAACGCTGGTTTACTGTAGTTTCCAAGAAAATAGTCGGAGGCCTGAGGCAAAACAGTTCCGGCTTTACCTACACATTTGCGAAGGAGAGATCAGGTGATCAGCTTTAGATCATCTTGAATTAGAATAAAGAAAAAAGAACATTTATACTCTACATACATCCACTGAATCTCTCGCTCTCACTCGCACAGACAGACAGACGCGCGCGCGCGCGCACGCACACACACACACACACACACACACACACACACACACACACACACACACACACACACACACACACACACACACACACTCTCTCTCTCTCTCTCTCTCTCTAAGGTGGCCGTAATTGTGTAATTATCTGGGAGAGATTGGAGACGACATCTCACATTTTTCACATCTCACCTGACTGACAGCAAATTCATTGTTCTGCTTGGGTTATAATGGGAGATTGAGTGAAGACTCGCCTGCAAGTGAAGCTGAAAGGATCTGTCTGCACTGCATGTCCTAAATATATCATTCATTTGCCACATGCGCCTCACAGGTTGAGGGTGTGGATGCTGCCTATTCAAGCAGGTCCTTTGCATCCTGTCAGCATTACCTCATATAAATAGTACAAGTAATACAGTTTGGGCTTCTTATAGTGCTGAAAGCCACATTTCCACACTACTACAAAGTAGTACTATAAAGAGTGAAATGGGCACAGTTGTGATGCAGTAATGGTTTGGTTCTGGTATCACTGATATGGAGGCTCGTTAGTGTTTCCTGATTTAGGAGAAGACAACAGAAGTAACAGGTTTTATATCAAATATGAGGATTTGTGTTTATGATTGACTCAAATATTCAATGTGGATTTATTTGGGCGATAGTCCAGTGATAAATGACAGCGGAGCAGGCTTTAGCTGTCAAATAGCGACCTCTGCTGGACAATAATCAAACCATGATGAATTTGATTCATTATAGGAACACAGACACTTGATACTTCATTTGCTCATAATGAGAATGGTGTCTAGATTAAATCTAAGTTGAGTAATTTAAAAAAAAATATATCCAAATATATACTGTAGTTATATGTGCATTGTTTGTCTGGTCCAGCTTTTACTGATGTTATTTTGTTTTTTCTTTTTCTTTAATTTTTATGCGAGTTGATTTGTTTTTATCTTTCAACATCTTTGCAACTTCTCCCTTTAATATGCTCCCCTTTGGCCTCATGCACTTGTGTTTCCAAATATAAATCAAGTCCAACTCAATCAAAAACATTCACAGATATCATACCAGAGCTTCAATAAAATAAACACTGTGCTGACTAACATTTGTTTTTCTGTCTATCATTAAAATATGACCGTGTTCAGCATAGTGTTTAGTGTTCAGTGTTTGGTTTTGTTGTCTGTGTTCTGTATAAATTAAAAAGGGAAATATAATGTTAAACTACTACTCACTTCCTAGGTGGCAAATGCTTTGCACAAGACATTCAATTTGAAAAAGAGACCTTAGTGTGAAGTTAAACAGCACAAAAATTGTACAAAAGGGTAAGTCTTTGCTTGCTTTTTCCTTTTTCTGTTAGAATTTATAAGTTCAAATTTGACAGTTTTTATGTCCACTGATCAATGCTCTGAACTGATTTTGATCTCAACTGTACCTTCTTAAAGACTTCTGCTCGCAGTCTGTTGGTTTGTGATACGGCCCTCTTTTTCTCCTCCTCCTTTTTCTTCGTCACCTCCGGCAGTTTGTTGTAAATCCTAGAGACACAAAAAAGGCAAACTCTTACAGGGCAGAGGAATACGTTATCAGAAGTCTGATGGTGGCTGAGCCATGCCAAAAGATTCGCATACTAGAGACGAGGTTTTTATCTCGTGAGACCACAGCCAGTAAGAACCTGGATCCACTGATAAACAGGTCTCACGCAGACTCCTTTTTCACTCCCACAACTACGGCCAATTTGTTAGGAGATCCTCCAAGTCAGATAGTGTTGCTTTTGAAAGAAAAAAAAAATTGAATGGGAGGCCATCGTCTGATCAGGTGTGCCTTTCCAGATAAGGGAAGGAAAAAAAGGAAGAGATAAGGTATACAGAGGGTAACTCATATCTCCTGCCAAGACATTTGGGCGTCAAACATCTATTGTATCCATACTGTGTGCGGCTGTGTGAATGTGAATTGTGTGCATGCTGGCTATGACATCCAACTTGATGGACTGTGCTGCATGAAAAAAACAATACAAAAAAAAAAAGAGCGAGGAGAGGCAGAGTGACATCCCCCGACTTGGGTTTGGTTGTGAAAACTCACCGTCTGGACCTCAGCTGCATCTCTCTGCCTGATATAGACCTCTCTCTAGGCTTGAAAAGGTTATCTAGGACACACATGCGCGCGCGCGCACGCACACGCACGCACGCACACACACACACACACACACACACAGGAATAACAAATAAGAATTGATATGTAAATGACTCTCACATATGTAAATGAACACTGAAGACTGCATGTGATCTCCCTTTTTCAGACAGTGACACACTTCAGTATGAATGCACCCACACATACGCACACAGTACCTACATGGACACATGTCAAACACACACACACACACACACACACACACGCACGCACGCACGCACGCACACACACACGCACACCATATCATCCAGTCCTATTAAGCCTGACTATTCTGTCTCTCACAGATTGCACTGAAGTGAATTGCCAGAGTGCTGCTGCTCAATAACATGAAGACTCTTTGTTCATAATTAGACCTCAGACTTCATTCAGAGACCTCTGCGAGCTATTTTAGGGTCCTAATTTCACGAGTACTCTATGACCTTCCAAAACTAAATTGGAGCCCATTGGTTACTTGAAATAGCTGTCCTCTGTGTGTTTTACCAAAGGGTCAAACAGTCAAGCATTCAACACAGTCGGACTTGTTGCAAAGAAAACTTGCTGTAAACAGTCCTCAGAGATAAATGTGTTCAGAATGCATCTAAAAAAAATTCTGATCTTAAACAACATATTTTGAAGATCTGTCATATTCCCTTTCTAGGTTTTAAAAATCACATCATTTCTTAAAGCACAGGGTGGAGAATTAAGCAGCCGAGTTAAAACTGCAGAGAAAAAAAACAATGTTTACACTGAGTATATACAGTGTAGCAGCATTTCATGCACAGAAATCATTATCTATAACTTTATGAAAATCAACAATCTCGCAATATTTTAGAAAAATACCAATCTCTTATTACTTGGCTTGGTTGTTTTCTGTGAAACTCTCCTTCATCTTTATTTACTGCAAGAACATTGTAGCAAATTTTTATAATCAGTATCAGTCTACATTATTTCTGGGGGGCATTTAGGCGTGTCTGTTTTTTGTTTGCTCAAAATTGAGCTATTTTCTTAACTGACATTGTGTAGGAATGTCTTTGCTGCATTTATTTATTTATTTATTTATTTTACCTTATGTGGGCAGAATTCAAATAGAAAACATTTAAAGGATCATTGTACTCAAATTTTGAATCTCAATTTGTGTGCATTTCCTGCATCCAGACTTTGGAGAAAGCGGATGTGCAGTACTAGATAATGGCCAGCAGAGAGCAAAGTTGGATAAATGCCACTGCACTACAGAGGCAATCGCATGGAAAATCCAATTTTTTTTCCTCCGACCAGCTGAGGTTGTTTAAGTTATAAGTAATTATGTAAGAAACCGTCCATAGTTCCTCATAATTCAATATGACATGAACCATATACATTCCTTATTTATTTCCCACTCTGTGTTTGGGGGACTAATCTACAGATGACTACACAGATTGAAGGAGCTCTCGTGCCAGCAGCCCAGGAATTTGATGAATGTGTCCGTCTCTGCAGAAGTGACGTAACACGAGATAGGAAACATGTTGAATGATCGATGTAGGAGATGAAGGCCTGCTTTGAACCTACTCTTGGGATCTCTGACGACTGAATTGCTTGCTGTTGTCACCGGGACTGGTGCCACACTTCTACTTTCGCAACACCTACAATCTCCTATCACATGACCTACGGCTGTTGATATACTGCTGTCATCACTATTGGTCTGACCGCAAAACCAAAACATTCAGACCGGTTGTCCATTGGACAAGAGGATGACATTATGTCCCACTTAATGGCTTGCTTCTGCTTTTCCAGGTCTCTGGTTGAGTTATTCTGCTGTACTTACCACTAAGTGGATCCGGTGTGGTGCAGTTCCTCTTTTGCTTCCCTCGACCTTCCCTGAGGCCCTGCACCAAGTCTGGATTGGAGTCCTGCAGTGCTCTCCTTCTCTGCGCTCTCTGCTCCAACCTCCTCACCCGACCCTGAGATCGGCTGATAAAGTCTGGCCTGAAGAGCTCCAAGGCCTCCTGGGGTTAGAGAGGGGGGAGGGGGTATATACAGTAAGCTGCTTGCTGGTGGGAAGAATACAGTACAACTCATAGACACTAATCCTGTGGAAAGAGAGAGAAAAAAAAAACTTCATTGTGTTGGAATCTATTCTGAAAATATCCTTAATCTATTCCTTAACCTTGGAGAATCCTCTCCACAGCGCTGTAATAGCTTGGAGGTGAAGGCAACATGGAAATATTATACTCAGCTTTGGTGGGGATAAAGGTAGGAGAGATTTACTCACAGGGGGAGGCTGAATCCTTTAGAAAGCCTCCACAAACCTCCCTGGATCTTTACCTCTCACAACATTGTGTTAAAACTTGTCAAATTTACTGGGTGGAAATCAAATTTTTTTTTTAAAAGGGAGTGAAAAATTGTGTAATAATTAAAGATTGTTTTCATTCCCCCTCTACTTGGCAAAGCCTGTCAAATATCAACTGAAGCAAAAATGTCTCCAAGTATAAAAATCACCCCTCAAGAGATGGCTCTGCTGTTGTGATATTTATTCCAACAGTAAACACATTAAGATTCTCTTTGTAAGAGACCTTCATTGAAATAGTCTTGCAATGTTAGACTAGACTTCCTAAGGTTTGAAAGGTTCCATGTGGATGAACACAACACTTTTCCATATTGTGTGGTTGAACTAAGGACAAAACTAAACAGCTCTTCGTGACACTTTCTCAACTCCATAAATGTCATCATTTTTGGTTTGATACCTTGTGGAAAAATGTGTTGTATCCCTATCCTCGGAGGTTTCACTCATTCCTTGATAGTTTTGAACTTTAATGGATCAAAAGCAGCGGAACAAGTAGAACTTTGGAAATCAATTAGTCACCGGAGACTCGCATCCATTTTTGTTTTTGCTTGAACTTGCATAAAATAATATCTGAAGAAGCCTCAGAAAAGTTATCAGTAAGAAAACTAAACTACTTTGGTAATTTTGAATGGCAGCCTTATGTAAATATAGTATTTATGCAGTATATTATTCTTCTTATTATTTTTAAAAAAAAAAATCTCCTTAAGGGAAACTTAATGTTCATTGGGACATGACTACGCATGTGAAAATTTTTGTATAAAAGCCTTTGTGGACCAGAAGGAGCGGTGCAAAGTCTAATAAAGTGCTGAAAATGAAAGAAATCCTGGGGTGTGGAGCATGAATGTATTGAGAAAATTGGATAAAGCACCGCCACTTAACGTGGCTGCCAATTTGTCCCAGTGGTCAATCATGGTATTGCAATGAAAAAAATCTGTAGTGCAAAAAGCATTTTTCCCCGTACACCACTATCATAAAAGAGATACCTGGTTCCAATGGTTGTAAAACCTCCTGAAGGCCACAACAATAACTTTTATATTTATAAAATCTTGATAATATAAAGACTATGGGTCAAGCAGGGACGGAGGCCATGGGAAAAATGCTAACGTGCATGTACTGTAGGCCACACGATTATGAATCAAACTTTAATTTTTTTAAGCTTTATTGGAAAACTTTTTTGGGTCACATGCTTGGTGAGCAAAGGCCGGTGCTAGATTGGATCATTCGGAGGGAGGCTGTAACATTGATTGTTACATCATTAGGATTGGTTGTTAGTATGGTAAGGATTAATGTTAGTGCCTGAAAAACCAGGCGCCCTTAGCAACAATAGGCAGCATCACGCAGAAAAGTGTGAAGACCACACACAGCATGGAAAAAAGGAAATGAAGGAAGTTGCCCCTCATCCTGGAAATAACAATATTTTAGATCTTACAGGTCGTGTTTTTTCTCATTTACTATGAGACTGCAACAGAAAAAGGTGAGGAAGTTGAGCTGTCTCAGGTGAAGATGAACTACGATGGGAGCTGCTAAGTACAAAAGAAACATTTCTCTATGGGCAATTTTTTTTTTTCTCCAGGTGCTGCAACGCAGGAAACAGGGCCGTAGCGTGAAGTGTTGCGGGACTGCCGCTGCCGGTGTTGGGGTTGAACATAGAAAATAATAGGAGCAGCTGTTTTGACGCCTGTGTTTGGCTTGCAGGGACCACTTCGCTGACAGTGAAGCAATCAGTCACAACACTGTAGAGTTTAAAACATGTGTCCCTCCGACTGATCCAATCGAGCACCAACCGTGAGCACACACCATGTTTGAGACCGGTATCCAAGTCCATCGAACCAAACTGTCTGCGATATTATGGGTTTGTGTTGGAGTACCCTTGGCTGGTGGGTAAAATAATTATTTCGAAAACAGTACAGAAACGTGTCTCATACTTTGAGGCTGAGAGTGTTCGGTGTGCTTTCCAGATAATCGGCCTTCAGTCGGGAGTAATAATAACAGGTCTTATCCAAAGTGGAGACTGTTTGAGGTTCTGTGGAACAGCAATCATCTTGTCCTCCGCCTGTTTTGTCACCTCCTGCCTGCTTGCTGCGAGTTCTGGAGTCCACTTGAGAAACACAGAGAGAGAAGTGAAGTTTAATTTCGCGAGTCGCTAAAAACCAAAGTGGACTGCAAAGAACAAGATGATTTTCAACATGCACTTTTTTAGTAGCACAAATAATTCAATGTCCATGTGTTTTGCAGTTATTTATATGCAGGTTTACAGTTTCTTCCCATCTCAGAATGAGCTGTAGTTGCAGTTTTCACAATATTCTTGAGTTCCGCCCACGCTTTTATTTTCTGGAGAAGGAGGGAAATCAACAGACCTCGAACTGAACCTAACACACTCCCATACACACGTACGCACGTGCGCACACACACACACACACACACACACACACACACACACACACACACACACACACACACACACACACACACACACACACACACACACACACACACACACAACTAATAGAGTGAAAAAACCCAGAGGGAACATGAGTATGACCCATGAATAATGTAAAAGATGACGGTGCATCCATCGTGCACGCGTAAACCCATTTATCTACCTTTACTAGAATATATCAGCATCTCCACTGAATACCCTGCCTTGACCATGTGGCATGTATGTGTATAGAGCATCATTACAATCTAACGTCACTGGTCAAGCTATTGCTCCAGGATATGCATTGCTCTTTGGGCATCAGAATAAATGTCCGGTGAAAAGTATAAACAATTTAAAAATAAAAAAACAGGGTGAGAAAAGGGTGGGATGGGGCAGGAAATAAATGTTGCACTGAGTTTGAGAGAGTTTAATCATAAAAAAGTGCTGTGTTGCAGTTGTTTTTCCAAGGGACAGCCCATGAAACAAGGTACGCAGGCAAGACATGTTTTGAATCCATTTGGCTGAGATGACCACTGCCAATACTGATAGGTCTCCTCACTGCAGGTACAGTAGATAGAATATATGGAATATATCACTCTCTCGTTGGTCTGTTAAACTTCAGACGCCTGTTAGCTTTTTGGTCAGCATAAAAACTGACAACTGAGAAACAGCTAGACTATTTCTATGTGGAGCGACAGTGAAATGAGATACAACCTGTCATGTATTTAGTCAGCTTTAGAGGTGTTGTTAGGCAGATTACTTTATAGAGCCCGGCCAGCTGTTTCCACATTTTAATCTCTATCCAAAGATGAAACTTCATATTTACTGTATACAGATATAATCTGTAACTAAGTCTCAATCTATTCCATTAAGATGGGACAGTTTGGGTTTCTCTTTTTGAAACCTTTAGAAGACCAAACATGCAGTGCAACATGCAAAAATCTCATGTGTGCTGACTGAGCACATGAACTCTGTTGCTTTGGGGCCAGTACGTTGTGTTTAATTACCATTTATAACACAACCTGTCGAACAGGAAATTCCTCAGAGGCAAAAACAAAACTAAAATTCATAGTACAAGTTGATCTTGTCCTGATTTATGTACAAGGAGATCGAGTAACTGGGAAAGATTCTTCGAAAGCATACAGTATGTTTTTACGTTTTGCAGCCAACTGTTAATATATGCAGCAGCCATTTTTAGCTTCTTTTACACAGAGGTGTAGGAAGTCAGAGGAGAATAAATGAAAGTGTTTGCACGTTATTTAAGTCTGCAGCTGCACTGAGCTTGTGCACTAGTCGGGGTTTTATTTTAAACAATGTGAATGTACAGTAGGAGGAGGGTGTGTGAACCGTTTGCATGTGTGGGTCCATTAACAATGCATGAGATATAAATCAAAAAGGTGAGAGGCAGAGTGAAAAAAAGGAGAGTTCCCACCCTCCCGGACCACCTCGGCACCACATTCAGCTTGTTGTTAGGCCTCAGAAATGTGATCCTATCTACAAAAGCTGCAGAATATACAAAGCCACTGAGAAGGAATATACAGATCAATTGACATGGGTACTTTAGATTTTCACTTCTGAATCAAGGTGATGAAATTCATACCTGGGCTAGTACTGAAAGTGGGCTGCCTGCGCCTGGAATTGCTCCGAGCACAGGAGGCGGCCTCATCTGCATTCCCCTTCAGTCTGCCAACCTTTGTGTTTGAGGGGCTGGGCCCTCTGAATGACAATAATCCCACAGTAGCGCTGTGGCGCTGAGTGTCTGAATCATCAGCCTTGCTGTTAACACCATAAGCGGGCGCCATTTGCTCGACCTTGCGGCCCCGGTGCTTTGATAGAGGGCCCAAACCGCTGTCTCGGCCATTGCGTTTGTTGTTGGCCAACATGGCCGCTCTGGTTCTCCCGTAACCCTCATTTGTTTTGGCTGATTTGTTATCTGTAGAGGTTCTGCGGCAGGATGAGACGCCTAGTCGAACAGACATTGCAGATGTATACAAAGTGGGTCGACCTGCTCTTCTTCCCTCCAGCTCTACAAAGGAAAGACAAAGTGACTTGTCCAAAAACACAACGGAGCTGGCGGACCTCAAAGGCACCTCATGATGGATACAAGACCGGTAAGAGGGCTGAGAGGAGAGCAGGTTCATCACTGAGCCACCAATCACTTCCTGCTTTCTGTCCTCCTCTGTGCAGCTCAGTCTGCATTGTACAAGTTGTACTGTCCTCTTTCCAGGGTCTCTCACTGCCAATCCATCAGCTGGCGAGTAGGCCTGTCTAAACCCATCTGGCGTAAAGATGGTAGGTTTCTGTCTGCCCACGTCCGATTGGGATTTGGAGACTCTCATTATGGGCATGGACAAGGCTCTTCTCCCAAAGGTGTCAGGCACTTCTGGAGGAGTTGATAACTTCACAGGCTGTGTTGGCGTGGAGGGCCACCAAGACTCCTGTGAAGTGGAAAGTGGTGGCAGGACCTTCCGAGCTGCAATGGTGATGGAAGAAAATGCCGTCCGTTGGCTCTTTGACGCCACATCTGGGACACTCAGTCCTGAACAGGTTGGAAACTCCACAGTGGGATCCACTGTCTGCAGTCTGAGGGGACTGCGTTATTGCTCCAAGAGACACACTCCCCTTCGCCTCTTGCCCACACCACACACCCCATGACAGGACATTCTTGTGCAGTGAAGCAGTGATAGTGTTACTCGAGGGCTGTGGACAGACAGAAAAAAGAGAAAAAGGCTTCATATCAAAGTTGACTTCTTCTGCAAACTGAAGGACTCCAAAACTGAAATGAAACCAAGAAAGACTGCAAATACAAAGATATTAGCTGCTGTAATGTGATTGGAGGGACTTACTATCTGCTCTCCTGCCTGACCTATTTTTCGTTATCTTTTAGTGTTGCCATGACAATGTGTAAATTGATGGACAGCATGAGGGGACACATTACCCATGACATTTAAAGTGATAATCCAACAATCCAGGTTTGTCCTCTGAAAACTAAACCAAAACAAAACACCAGTCTCTGCTCTTTTTCTCGCCTCAAATAAATAAATAAATGAATAAAAATCTAACTTTGAACCGGGAAGATACTTGAGTTATTCCCACTTTCCTGCCGTTTTTGTAAAAAGATCTTGCTGGTTCTCATTTTATCTCTGTATTTGACGGACAAACAGTAAAACGCTATCCTCGAACAGCTCCTGTGTTGACTCACACGCCCAAGACCCAAATATCAGGAGAGTTTCACAGATATAATTTGGCTTAATGAGTGACTTTGCCTCTTGCTTGAATGTTATTGTAAACTGGAGTGATGGAAATCTGAAGACATCATCTAATTTGATAACAGAGATTAAACATCCTACAATTATGGAAGAAAAGGTTTTCTTTGTTGTTCAGAAGTTGTCGTCACTACATCATATGAGTCTGGACAGACGAGGATTTAAACATGACTGGTTAGTGGAGACAAACAACCACATCTCAGTAGTTCTAGTTTTTACAGAGTATGGACTTTTAGCTGTGAGAGAAATAGATTTATGTTTCAAATTATTTTGTTCAAAAATCAGTCTGGGAAAAATATGCAGATTTCGATTTTTAATTCATTGTATTGCTTCCTTTTTCAGGCTGAACCATTTCTATCTTAAAGCAGAAGTATACAGTAAGTGATCAGAGTGCACCATTGTGTCCACCCGGTATTTGTAGAAACAATGTAATAACTTTGAGGTTCATTAGACCTTGGGAGAACAGATGCCCAGAGCTGTTTACCTCATTGATGTTAGGTGTCGATAGGTTCGGGAATCTCTAACTGTGGAAACCCACTGACATCGACCAGCTGTCGTTTACTTTTTCATTTGTCAGTTCACAACAGAAAAAAAAGAAACAATAGGGCAGTGCACACACCACACGTGACATAAAAGAGAAGTTCACTTCAAAGGCAACATGAAACACAATTATCAGACCTACCTACTCTTCACAAAAGTATCGTCACAGAAAATAGTATCTCTGCCAAAACTTCAATATCACATTATTCCCTCCACTTTATCGTTCCATCATTAATTCCATGCTTAGAGCCATATCCATTCCTACCTATCAGCTCCCAAAAGAAGCCTCTCTCTGTCCGGCTTCCTGCTGCTCAGCTCAGCTGATGATGAGTCCTCCAGCACAGTTATCTGCCTTGCTTGCCTGGCACATTTTGGATGACTCCTTAAACCCAAACAACAGCTTAAATGTTTAGGCCTATTGTTTCAGAAGGCAAAGGAAGGGACTTATTTATTCACCACTGAGCATAATTCTGTGTTTTATAATCATGATACACCAAGTGTACTGCCCTCTTTTCAGCTTGTACAAAGCCCGATGCCAGTTATTACAGTCAATAAAAGAGAGATTATTACAAATGGAGGCATAATTTACTCTTTAAATAAACTTGTCAAGCTTGCAGAGCTTTCATTCAGCGTTATACAAACAGTGAGGGCTTTTCAAATTTCAGTCATGTTGTTGGCCTCTTAAGATGTTTGCCTGAAACGGTACAGTGCATATAATACAAGGAAAGTAATTATGTTTACACTGTGTGTTCCATTTTGAGGTGAATCACATGGGACGAGAACGCAGGCTATAACAACAACACTGAAATATAAATTTATACATTCACAGTTTTACCCAATTTTCCCTTTGATTTATTTTTTTTCTTCAAGTATAATTGGGAGGAATATCATTTCTGTAATGTTGCACCCTTAAAAATGGAGGGGGATAAGAGTTTGGTTGTGAGGAAGAATGAGACTATGAGCAGACACTATGTAGGAAATATGGCTTAAAATAGGAAATTTAACAAAATATATAAAATGGACAGTGAAACAATGGATAGAGAGTCATTTAACTTATGATGGATAATTTTTCACCATCAAAAAGGCACAGAAATGAACACAATATATGGCTAAATAGTACACATTGTATGTGCATATGAGTAGAGTGCATATTTATTTCTCTATTGTTGTATATAAGCATGCCAACAAGTGACACAGTTAAGGAGTGGGGCAACATAACGAATGCAAATGCTTCCATCCATTTTTTTAACACGCAGTCTATATTCCATTATGGTACACATGGGGTCATTGCTGTGAGTTAGTGAGTGTTACAAATTTTGTGACATACATGCAGTGGCCTTTATCTGTCACAGTTAAACAAGGGACAGGACCCAACCGTGTGACACCGAGGCAGCCAGTGAAGCAATTGGTGAACTTTACTTACAAAGGATTGGTGCAATTACAGAAAACCAGGCAGGTGAACAATGCAGAGGAAAGGGCAGAGTCCAAAGTCCAGACAGGGTCCAAAGCTGACAAGAATCTGATTAAAAAGCAGCACATGAGGGAAAACTGAGGCTTAAACTCAGAGAGTTCAGACCTTATGACCTGGTAACTAAGAGGAGGACTGGGAGTGTTTGCTAAGTGGGCTGAATGGCAGAGAGGCTGCAGGTGAGCAGAACTGGAAGCAGGTGAGGTGGGCGTGGCGTGACAGAGACTGGGGACCTCTGGTGGGTGGAGGGAGTAATGCAGGGAACAAGCTGAATAACTGAAAGGCAGAAAAATGTAAGGCCAAAACCACAAAGTCATCAGCGCTCCAAATAAAGAAACATCTTTTTAAAAATGTCGTTCATCCTTTCAACAAACTTGTCACATCCTTGCCATGAAGTACTTGTTGTGAAGACTCATGGTAGACCGACTACTTACTAACAAAATACATGTTGGCTACACGGCATGTGTCAATTATTAAAACTCCCCTTTTAAAAATGTTTAAGTCATGATGTGAAGTAAAAGAGTGAAAGAATAAATCATCACGAAAACATTTCATATTTCTATGAAAAATGACCAAGCTAAGATCAAGAGTGAATTGATCATACTATCACATTTATCTTTGTGGTCAAAGTATGATATGTAGCTTTTTACTCAGTGGCCGACCTCCATTGTTGTCTAAAAACAATTCGAACACATTACAGAGGCACTGTTTTACCGGTAGACACGTTCTGTCTTTGCTTATCGTGTTTATTGAGCGTTTTGATGCATCTTCAGCCGTTTGACTCGTTCACACCAACATAACAACGTGAATTGAGATAAGAAATCGCTGGTATTATGAAAACGTTCCTAAAATTGGCTAAAAAAAACAAAAGACGAAAGTGCTCATCTGTAGTAGGAAATTTCCTAACCTTTTAAAAAAAAATTAGTACGTATATTTTGACCAGTTCTTAGATTTTTTTTAATTCAAAATTCATTCTGCTGAAAAGACCAAATAGGCTTGATGAAGCATTAAGAGAAAGGCACAGTGTCGGTTTGGTCTTGCCATGGGATTCGTTGATATAGAAATATAGACTTATAGCCAATCAAACCTTGCACCATCCAATAGGTCTGCGAGAGACTGGGAATGACATGCAAGACGTGTATGTGAGAAAAATAATAACAGTATGTTTCTGAAAAACAGTGACAGCACACAGACTGGGAACAGGGTTTGTACTCTGCAGACGTGACTCTGCGCTTATTGTTGCATGCGTGGAAACCAGTGATGGAGTAAACCTTTGTGCTCCTGACAGCGCCAGGAACATAGAGGGAGGCTGTGGGACCTACAGCTGGTTAGGAAGCAGACAGGCTGTGCAGAGCTGCGGGTATATGAGATAAACCCATCAGCACAGCCAGTGTTGAAATGAGGCTCAGTGAGAGACCTCTTGGACAAAATGCCGGTATTTAAATGTGTCATATGTTCCGGTGTTCGCCGGAGTTATTTTTGTCATGGACTACTGGATTTTTACTGTATGCACACAATACCTTTCAATTCTCTTATTGAGAAATAAAACAACTACAAGAACTAGCTAATGATCTTAAAATTTGAATGAGAAACATTCACCTCTTTCATTCTCAAACACGCTGTGAGGTTAAATTACTCTCTGAGCGCACATTGATCAGGGAATTGTGGATTATGAGGGTGACGTACTTGCTACAGAAAATACATGCTCCTTGTTATGAGCTGCGGCAGTTACATGGTTTGTCTATTAGAGCAATTTGTCAGACTGAGTCAAGCATGCAGAAACGACACTGACTGTGGGTCACTGGAATGTGGTCACATGGACCATAATCTGTTTGAATTCACAGCAGGAAAACATACCACTAGCTTCAAGAGTTATTTGTGGATATTTTAACCCCATTGAAGACAGAAAGAACAAATAATGAATATTCTATATTTTACATTATGAACATCAATGAGTGCGGAAAAGTCTGCTTGGTTAGATTATATGACAATGAACATAATATCAAACAACTGATATATTCCTACACTTTTTCCATGAATGCAGAAATTTGTGTCCTGATCTTTTACGAAAACATTTATTCATTACAGTTTTTTTTTTTTTAATTTTTTACATCCTGTTGCTGTAAAAAGCTGATTAAATTATATTTATTATATGAAATCTACTTTCTATCGATATTGTGAAGCCTTCTTACCTGATAAAGCAGAGTGTCAAGGCTGTTGCCTCTTTCCTTGCCACATTATGTCCACTTCTTTCACAGGACTTCTTTCAGAGGTCATAGAGTGAGCTGCCATACACTCAGTCGGGAGTATGACAGATCCCTGCAGTCATCAGGTAGTAGTAGTGCTCAGTGGTCTTTTCTCGAGCCTCAGTGGAAAGTCCTCTCAGCTGACAGGGGCTCAAGGAAAAAAGCAAAACCCATCAACTGAGTCAGTATGTTTAAAGAAATTACCCTGAGAGGTTAGGTGAGCTGACTGAGAGTTAAGACCTGAACATGCTCTGCAAATGAAAGAGAAGTCGAGTCCTTGGTAGAAGTTTAACGGTGATGACTCTGGTGGATACGCTTCAGTGGGTCTTGATATTTATTCATTCTCCACACACGCTTCTGCTTTAGTTGTGCAGGTTGAAAAAACACCCCCCAGGGATTTCTAGCGCTCCCAGCAGCACCTTGGGCCTCATTCATACGTCCTCCAGGCAGGCAGCTCAGTGAGGCTGTCCTTCTTCTCGCCTCCTCCTCCTCTGTCTCTGGGGCTCAGGCTCAGGTATCAGAACAGGTGACTGGCTCTCAGGTTTCGGGACTTGCATAATAGGTCCCCACTGCACAAGTTATTAATGGAGTCAGAGGCTCCTGCAGTTGGCTCACTGATGCAGCAAAGAAAAAAAACACTATATTTAAAGACAGAAAAGGTACGGCTGTTTGTGCTCACTTTTACTCTTTGCAGTGCTTACCGATGCTTTCCAAAGATGTTTTCCCTAAAGCTTTTTTTGAAAAGACACATATATCTTCTCTGAATAGATAGTCCTGGAAAAAGAGAGTAATGGCAAAACTATAAATACATGTCTAGATTTGGTACAACACTGAAAGTGCTGAATATTCAACTTATTGTTTCCTTCCTTTATGATACCCAGGCAAAGTAGGTTGGCAATAAAATCACAGTAAAGTACAGTCAGCTTACACTTTCTCAATGATGAATTACCCAGTTACTCAACTAAAAAAGCAAAAACATTGAGGAATATTTCATTCGTGTCACTACTCATGACCCAGTGGTTATGCTGATATGAATGCTTGATGAAGCGGGGTGATGATCAATTGGTTGTATCGCCAGCTATTAATCTGAGGAATATGTGGCTACACTATTAAATAGTTGTAAATGTGGGTATACACAAATATACCACCTGGCTCCAGGCTGGCAACAGAAAAGGGAGGTCAGGCCACACACAGGGTTATGGTACGAAAAGTAATTAATTGATCCCAATTAACCAAAAATAATTTAATGTGTCTATATGAGGTAGGTCAACACAGTCTCACAGCAGAATGACTATAATCACAGCAAACCAAACAGACAACAACGGCGGGTTGGAGGGACGTCGGGAGCCCTGGGAGAGAGGGAAAATGGCCTCGAGGGGTAGTCGTCTCTGCACTTCAGAGGCCCAGCCCAGATGCTACAGGTTCGATTATATGAGCCATCCAACTACAGTATTATGTCTTATTCAGCTCAGTGTTCACCTACTGAAAAGGTAGATTTCACTGAAGCAAAAAATATTTTTTTTATCTGAAAATTGCTTGAAATCTTGTTTCATGGTCTTTAAAGAAAATATTCAGTGCATCAACGCGAGCCGGGTCTTTTTAAATCATCCTTGTTCCTCTTCCCATCTCAACCTTTGATTTTTTTTTTTTTTACTCCTTTATGAAATGTTTCTACAGGTGGATGGACTCAATGAGATCTCTTAAAATTAACTAAAAAAAGTTGCTGTTTAAGTCAAATATTCCAGCTTGAGAGCTATGAGAGGCGAATCTGAGGAAAACCTCATATGGTTGTAGGGGAGTCTATTCTGAGCTAATCCTAATAAAATGTTCATGTTGTACAGTATGTCCACCCTAAGTCTTCCAGCAATGTCACTTTTCATTTGATTGCCACTGCTTCAAGTTTCATGAGGATTTGTGCAATCAATACTATACTCTAGCACTATACTATGTTGATTCAACCAAATTTAAGCAATTTCTCTTCTCTCTCAAGGATGTGTTTGCCCACATCAGAAACATGGGTATATTGTACTAAAGCTAACTTCAGCCCTGGCGTGTTCGTTTTTCACAATGGTGCAACTGGGTGAGTGATTGATTGGTTCGGTTTAAGGCCACTGCTTGGATGTGACCCTGGAATATATGGTACAAACAAAAGGAACTCCAGCTCCGTCCCAGCACAGAAAATCAGCTCTCCAATCACTGGAATGTGGAGGTCTCCTTCCTTAAAAGAGTAGGCGAATAGGATTTAGTGGCATTCATCGGGGAGTTTGGAGATTGTAACCATCTGAACACTCCTCACCCTCCCTTTGGTTGCAGGTAGGAGAATCTACGTAGCTTCACGAAAATTATGAAAGTCCCTTGCTAGAGACAGTGTTTGGTTTGTCTGTGTTGGGCTACTGTAGAAACTGGAACTGAAGGCGGTACAACATTGAAAAATGTTCTAAATTTAATAAACACAGCTAAATCTATTGTAAAAAAAAAGAAAAAAAGAAAAGAAAATGCATATAATTGATAGCAAGACTATCCAAAGCTTATTTTTCTGAAGCTTAATGAGCATAGACACTCTTCTTTCTAACACATGACCAGTTACGGTTCCCACGTTTGTCTTGTACAACCAAACGTGTGCTTGTTTGCCATGTGTTATTAAAATATAAAGGTACAACGCTGTTGGCTGGGCTTGTTTTTTTTAAACAAATTTTTTTTAACCATGACTCCTTTCTTTGGGTCAACTGCTTTAAATTCCATTTTCACGTTTGACTTGCACATTGTTTTTCTATGACCATACAAAATTGAAAAAGCAGGTTGATTTTATATGCAGTTCCATCATAATTATGGCAGTGTAAGCCACTATCCTTCAGTAGTTCTCAAAGTATTTTCCTTTGGCAGAGGGCTGGAGGGTGAGCAGATGTTAGTTTCTCCTTTTTCTGTACCGGTTCAAACTCTACAGAAATGTAACGCTTCATTAAACGCTGCCTTTGAACATGATCCAGGCGGAGATTATGTTTGCCAACATCATACCTGAGAAAAGGATTTAGTGATATAGAAATTTAATTTCTCGTTGCTTTAGGTGTAAAGAACGAGGAGGAAGTTATCCAGAGGTTGAGATTTTTTTTCTCCTGAATGTCTGAATGCACTTAAATAATGTGGGAGTATTACACTTGTGTCCAACGAGAACTCTTCCTAAATCTTGCCTATTGACAAACACAAATCAACAGAAAAGACGAGGAAGTCGACTGTCTCCCTTTTGTGTTGATTTTCTGATCAAATCTGAAGAGGAAGCAGCTGGATTTTAATGAACTTGATTTCTCAATAGTTTTCCTGATTTTCCAATTATGCTTGTAATAAATATGGAGCCAGCAGAGTGGCAAAGAGTAGCATCACTGCAGGCCTGGATCAAGAAGATGTGGGTACCACCTGCTCTAATGAAGTGTCCAATAAGTTAAATGACAACTCAGATGACAGCAGATTAAAGTTTGCAAAATTATGAAAATATTTTTAATATAAATCTCCACATGAATGCTGCTTGTTAATCACCAGTGACTGAAGAGACACGAATACCTTCACCTGAACCTTTTAACAACTTAAAAAAAAAAAAAAGTGGTCTGATCCTCTGAGCTCGTAGCACCTTCATTAATTTGTCTGTGAAATAACAGTCGCACCTCATCGAGAAGCTGTCATTAGTGATGTTTAAAGTTCTTGCAAAATAAGTCAGATTTGAACGGTCTTAAATGTGCAACCTGCAGTAACACAGGAGCTTGGTAATTATACTGTCATCTCTAAACTAAAATGTCAGATCACTCTGGCAAGTGTTTGACAAAGTGGACCAGAACTACAAAAGTGACTCGGAGCAGACACATACTGCAACTTGTTTGGGTTTCTGAGTTCTGAATTAATAATTTATTGTCAACATGACGGAAAAGTAAAAAATTAAGTGTCAAGGGTCAAAGTCAAAGAGGACCCAAATGCACGGCAGGACAGCAGGTTTGACAAAAATCCGACTCTACTTACAAAAAGATGCACAAAAACAAAGGAATACAAACACCAGAAAGGAAAATCCAGGAATGAAACACAGGAACATGAGTGTGAAGACTGACAGACTGATCAGAGAGTGATTACAGGGGAGGCACATTGGGAACTGGAGGCAGGCGAAGTGGGCATGGTAGGCAAAAGACTGAGCATAGATAGCGTCTGGGACTGAGGACCTCTGGTGGGTGGCAGGAGTGACATAGGGCGAAAACAGAAAACAAAAGGGCAGAAAGTCCAAAATAATAACATTAAGTTGAAATGAGAAATTAAAGCATAATTCCTTAACTGATTTGTTTCATACTTTATTTGAAACTGAAACGTGGAAAAATGTCTATGGTAAGTTGTTGAGATGAGAGCGAAGCTGCTGAACTGAATGCCCCTCTGGAGGTCTGTTATAGCTGATTAGTGAGAATTTATAATATGATACCGAATCCACAAACAATTACTATGATCCACTTTAAAAGTATCTCAGATCGTATTTCGAGTTTATTCAGGACTTGAATTTGAGAGAAATGGTTAAGTGTTTTACCCCTGCTGAATCATTGGTAAATAATATTCTTGCCTGCCTTTTCATGACAGTCTCAGATCGTTGTTGGTGGTCTTGGGGGAGGACTCTCGTGTAGTTTTCATTCAAAAGGTTTTTCCTCTAAGTTTACCAATAATGAGCACCAGCAGATTGCTTTGCTGCACTTCCTGCTTTACACAGCCTACTGTGGGAATGCTGTACCGCTCGTAGAGCCTTCTGTGTATGGATTAATTACTTTATCCTCAGAGATAATGAGTGTCAATTGAGAACCCCACGGAGAAACAGTTGCTTTCCTGAAATCAACTCTCGGTTTGTCTCTCTGTCTCCCTCTAGCAGAATATTGATTAGAGCAACTGTGTCTATAATGTTTGCACCCCTCACTCCCTGACTACAATTTGTCATCAACCCCCCTGTTAGCTGTGTGTATTTGTGCATGATGGTCAGCCCACACTCACACTGTTTACTTTGCTCTCTTGACCCAGTGAGTGTATTCGCCAGTACAGTGACTACGTGGCTGTCGGTATCGGAGGCTCGTATACTGGTCACTGCCCCGTTGTAGTAATATGACTTTTGGCATTTCAGCAGGATGAATCAACAAGACAAAATGATGACAGTACATCTTAAATCATCAGTTTATTCATAACTGTCTTAATGCATTACAGGACGCAACCAAAAATAATTCAATACTTATTCAAAGCTTAATTGTTTGGTTTTGTATCATCAACTCAAAAGCAATAGCTCCACCCAATGTGCAGATCCATTTTTATAAAATTAAGAAAAGAAAGAAGAAAAAGTGGAATTCGGAGAAATTGTGAGAGCATTACATATTCAAGAGGGTTTTTTTTTTTTTTTTTTTTTTTTAGCCATAAATTGTGTCAAACATTCACTTTGATTCAAGGGTGAACATCTGCGATGTCAGGTTGAAGATGTGTGTGAGGCATCCATGTTTCTGCAGCAACATCCATATTTGGATGTAAACTGCAGCTGGACTTGTTGGTGGAGGCACACACCTGCAGAGCGATAAGTCTAGTTTTGTAAGTACTGGTGCCGTTGGCTGCAGGAGAAAAGAAAACACAGACATTCTGTCGACTGCAATGAGTCCATGGCATTCAAAAGTGGTTTGCAACAATAATATTTAGACAGCTGTTGATCAGCAGGTCCTTACACAGTGCTATCCATCACTCAAAGTTCTTCATGAAACAGCTGGAAAAGTGTTGGACAGAGTGCGTAGAAGATGGCAGAAAGGAAAGGATTCTGCACTGACCTGTCTAAGAAAGATAGGAAGCTCTCCTGAACTTTCATGGAGGGAAACAAACATGGAGGAAAACACAAATGCCACTTAAAAAAAACATGTGTATTGGATTTGGAAGCTACCAGTGATGTGATTGCTTTCCAGCCTTGGCGCCCAGAAGAAGTCACAATCAATAGAACTATACTTCGGACAGCTTATTGATTCAAATCGGTAACTCTATTCTATTCTATTCTATTCTATTCTATTCTATTCTATTCTATTCTATTCTATTCTATTCTATTCCAACAGCATTTTACCTACAGTAATTTCTTTAACTCAGCAGATTAGACACGGTACACCTCCTCCTCTCCACAGTGAGATCTAGGGTGTGTTGTTAGCACAGATAAGGAGCGTGGCACTGTGAGCGGCTGACAGGATTGGCTGTCGTGCCAACTCAAATCACAGGGCATATACGTGTGTTTGAATTGGCTCAATGGAGGCTGCTTGTTACACTCCTCACCTGTGACAGTCATGCCTACAGCATATGGGAGGGGGACTCTCACGTTATACAAACTCACTTGCTGGAACACTTCCACCCTGGTAGCGCTGTAGTTCATTGTAAGTGTTTAGCTGAAGATGTATCGCAGTAATACAGTGATGATCCACTTTTTGCCAATGATTTTTGTTTTATTTTTGTAAAGGGTTTGAATAATGCATATTTCATGAGAGCAACTCGAGTTGTAACATCTGTTCTTTTCCTTTGTGTGTTGTGCTCCTATGCACCCCGGATTTGCATTATATACTTCAGCTATCTCACAAACAAAAATATGAAGCAAAACAACAGTAATTGCTGGTGCCGTGCAATGGAGAACTCCCTGATATCCACTCAAACAAAGTGGGAACAGTCATGAAATGTGAAATACAGGAAATGTTCGAGGTCCATAATTGTTGCTTTACACGTCGGTGATATTTTTGTATTGTGTTCAGCAGTCAGCGCCAAGACAGCAGCTCTTTCCAAAACCATCCCAGTAGTAGAGAGCAAGTGCTGCATACCAGTGCCAAGGCTGCATGGTCCTCTAGATTTATTGTTGTAATATCAAACAATATGCAGCAAGTGAAATGTTTGAAAAAGCAGAAAATGGCCAAAAATGCTTGTGTATTTATTATGAAAACACAGTTTTAAATAATTATACAAACTTAATATAAAAAGTAATTACTTGTGTTTTTTACAGACTGGGGTCAAACCACATTTCACTAAAATCTGATGTGAAATTTTTTTACTAACAGGAGAAATGACAAATAATTATAAGTATCATACACATAACCTTAGTGGCAGAAGTAATTAGACTGAAGGTGTAAGGGAGGCAGGAGAGTTAATAATCAGTTTGTCAGCCCTAATAAGATCCTGCTCCCACTGAGAAGAAGTAATTTACTGGAAACCGATTTGACTTATGAACAAACATGCCACCATGCCAGTGAATCCCTCATATGATACAGTGCTTTCTTCCAATGTTATTATGGTGATCACAGAGGTTATAGTCTGTCATAATTCGGTTAGTTTATTCAGTGATGATATTACACTGTATTCATGGCACGGCATTATTTAGTGGTGAAATTGAATAGGTTACAATGAGCTCTGTAACAGTTAGCTCTTACTGAGAATGAAATCTGAACTAAATTCATTTAAAAATACATTTGTGAGGTACAATTTTGAATTTTGGTTATTAAGCCCTTAAACATCCCGCCTGCAAAGATTTGTCAAGAGTGGCAATGTTTATGCAAGTCTTCTTCATGTTTTATTGACTGTTATGTGTTTTAATCATCTGACCAGCCTTGACCTCAATGAAGTTGAAGATGGACCACATGACACAGTCATATTTAGAAAAGCATAACGATAATTGCCCTTCCCCTCTCCCCTTTACAGCACTTAAAAAGCACATATTGTATATTACGGCTATGATTATAATCTGCTTTTCATTATCAATTAAACTGTAATGCGAAGCAAGCTCACAGAGATTTCACAAATTAAAAGATAGCCGAATGTGCAGTGTAACATGATAAACATGCAGTAAAGGGACCATCTGTCCATATGGTTGGCAATTACATTACAGCTCCAGCTCTAAAATGGTGATTGAGAGGAAGAGAATCGTATAATGGCACACTGTTCATAGCAAGTAAATGTCCCATGTGGTCAATATGTTTTAATAGGATGAGCCGCTGAAGGTAAAGCTGTTATTTCCCACACGTTGAAGGATTTTTTTTTTTTGCCAAACCACCAATTCATAATTTCACTGGTCTTGTTTGGAACGCCTTATACCCGACACAACTGTCTGCTGCTGGGCACTCAGAGTTCAACGTTTTCTGTGCAGAAGTACGAAAAGGCCTCTCGTGTATGTACAACACAACAGGCTTTCCCTCGCATGAGACTTTGATCCGAGTGAACGAGACTCGTTAGAGTGAAAGTGTCACGTGGCAAATTGTGACAATTGTTTTGCACAGGGAACAGTTGCCCCTGTCCTGGCAGTGCAACACAGGACGACCATCTGCATCCCACATGTCAGAGAGCAGCAGCCAACATTGTGGCAGATAATTGGTGAGGGAAGGGGGCTGGAGCGGGAGTCGGGGGTCTGAAGCTGCTGAAATCAATTTGCAAGAGCTGGACTGACCAAACAGTCACATTTGTGTGCATGTGTGAATACCCAAACATGTAGAATACTTGAGCACGTTACCATTTACATATCCTCCGCGTATTTTACAGCATAGCGGAGAACCCTTTGGATAGATTCAGTGACTGTGAAGGTCTCTGAGTAATTCACGGCCTGAGGGTGGCCATCATTCTTATACATTTCACTGCACCATTTGGTTCCATTTAACATCACTCATGTGATGTAATGACAAAAGTCAATATGTAAAAAGAAGCGAAGCAGCACTGTAACGGGCCTGTTGACTCAAACAACCTTCAATTTAGATTTGTAGTAAAGTGCTGTGAGCATTTGCGTGATGCATGTAGCTTGTGTAGGGTCAGAATAGCAAAACATACAGATAAATAATAGATTGCCCATGCGATGTTAAAATGGACTCATGTCTGATTCAAAGTCTTTTTCTTTTTTTTTTTTTCTCGTATTTTCAAATGGCAACACTATCCCAAAATATCCAGAAACAAACAGACTCAGACAAACTCACGGAAACACCAATGGACACCTAAAAGCTATCACACAGTGAATGACAGACAATCTGTCAAAACTTGCGTACGTCTCATTTGTCTGGGAATTAAAACAAGACGACAGCTGAGGAATCACAGACAGCAATCTATTCCTCAGACAATATGCTTCCACCACTTGTATGAGCCAAATTATTATTTAAAGCCTGCTGTCAGCACAGAATGTATGAATAAATTCATGTGGTGCAAGTATCAACTTGCACGTCGTCCATGCATGAATTTGATCACTGATTCACAGTTGAGAACCATCTTCTGTATTCTTATCTTCCACTGAACCAATTACAAGTGAAAACACATGTATTATTTAGTATTTATGGTTGTTATTTTATGTGATCAGTTGTTATAATTTTTTTAGTTAAAGCAGCAAATCAACTGTTGTTTTGAAAATGTATTTGAACCTGGAAATTAAATTATTTACAAAGTCTTTGATTACACTTCCATGCTGAAAGTGTAATCATAGATTGTGCAGCCCCAACCCTCCTTTATTATGACTTTCACCATTAGTGCTGATTAATGTTTGGCAGCATTGCCAGCCTGATGATGAAAAGACAGCTAGCGTCTGGTCCAGTGCATCTCTTGGGGGCATCATGTTGGAGTTGTCAGAGCTGGCTTCCAGGGAGAAGTGCTGATAGTCAGAACAGTGATACGTCCCAGACAACAAGCCTTTATCATCCAACAGCTCAGGGCTGATGTTTCCTCAAAAGATAAACTCACTATTAGCTTGCCCATTGAACAATTCTTTCATGTCAATATCTATATAATTAGTGGGTTAAAGGGAAATGGCAACTTGTGACATTGTGAACTGCTGTTTCGAAGCCTCAAGTTAAGCATTTCGGCCTTTGATATCTTGGTTTTTGGAGCCAGAAGTGATTATATCTGACATGCTGGGAAGAAGTAAGCGGGGGATCTGACTCAGTCTGGCTCGGAACTCGAGGACACTACGCCCACCCACCTATAGCAGAAACCTGACTGCACCCCAGGCATGTCAATCAAACCAGACACACCCCCACATGTCTCGCTTTTAAGGCCAAATATCGAATTAATTAGTCTGCGTAGGCCGACGCAGAACAGCAGTGTTCGCTTGGCTGGAGGGCTCAGGGCGCTGGTGGACACAGGTTTTATCTGGGAGACGCGGAATGACTCATGGAACTGGAACTCATGACTTCCATGAGGTGGATCCTCGTGGAAGAGGGGAGCTTCAGGCCAACCACGGACGGGTTGATGAAAGTCTGAATCTTGAAGAAGCCGATGAATGGGGGAGACAGCTTTCTGGACTCAGTCCTAAGAGGTATATCCTTGGCGGAGAGCCAAACTTGGGTTTATTCTGCTCCGCAGAGAAGAGCGGCTCGGGCACCTCTCCACACCCTCCTACAGCGGCGGAGGTGAAGCTGGACGGAGGGGACGGCGATCTCGGACTCCTGGGTGGGGAACAGAGGTGGCTGATATCCCAGGGAGCATTCAAAAGGATTACGACCGGTGGCAGAGGAGGTGTGAGAGTTGTGCGCGTACTCCACCCAGGCTCGATGAGAGCTCCAGGTCGAAGGGTTGGAGGCTGCGAAGCAGCGGAGGGAGGCTTCCAGCTCCTGATTGAGCCTCTCGATCTGGCCGTTGGACTGCGGGTGGAAGCCGGAGGACAGGCTGACGGCAGCACCGAGGGCCTGACAAAAAGCCTGCCAAAGCTGAGCCACGGCCCGGGACAATGTCCACAGTGATGCCACGTAGCCGAAACGCGGGATCCACCGTGAGGTCCGCGGTCTCCCGAGCCGAGGGAAGCTTGGGGAAGGCGATGGAGTGTGCTGCCTTAGAGAAGCAGCCGACCACGGTGAGGATGACGGTGTTGGTTTTGGAGGGAGGGAGTCCAGCAATGAAATCCAGAGCTCTGTGGGACCAGTGGCGACGTCAGTCACCCTGCCTGCGAGCTGACCGTTTCTCCCGCAGCTTGTTATCGGGCCGGCTCAGGGCCGCTCTGAGCAAGGTGCGGTCTCCTCTCTAGCGCTATAATAACGACACACATCTGTGTCAGACTCTCAACGATTCTCTGTACTCTGTATTGTCTGAACCTTTCCGTAAGAAAGCTTTTACTAAAGAACCTTAAAGACAAATCTCGACTCATCAGTTCCAGATTCCCACCACAATATGCAGTCTGGAGGTGATTAGTGGAATCAGGTACAGCTGTGCCAGCCGGGCAGGTGGTGGTAATTATTGTGATGTGTTTGGAGGCAGGCAGTGGAGAAAACCACACCCTCTAGACACAGACCAATCACAGAGCACGTGGATGACAAACACAAACAGGGGAACGACAGAACACACAGGGAAAGGAGATCGGGGGAAACACAAGGAAACAACACAGGGGCAAGACGGAGATCCTGACAATCTTCTGAGCTGTCAACGGCAACTAAACTCCAGGAATAGTTTTAGTTGTATTTTGAGTGCTTTTAAACTCATACCTGATGACAATGTCAGTTACCTCGGGGGTACTAATTGCTGTGTATAATGAATGGTCTGTTAATTCATGAGGAAGCCTCTCTGTTCCGCTGATTAAAAAAAAAAAAAAAAAAAAAAAACCTGAGTTGGCTCTGGCTCAGGGACCTCAGAGGTCAATGAGATGTCCTTTTCTGTAAACAAAAGTGGTGTGATTCAGTTCGACCTGGTCCTTGGTGTGTCCACTGATGACGGTGAACCATGTTCAAAGTTTAACAAAGAAAGACTCCGTGCTGCCGTCAGATGTAATCTTTTGCTATGCTGAACACTGCAGACCAGATGGCACTGAATGCATTGTGATGAGTAGATATTTGTATGTATATAAAAAAAAACCTTCAAAACTCTCTGGATGAAAAAAATATTCTCAAGGTGAGACTAAAGAGAACCTTCAATGTGGTTTTATGTTACGTTTTCTTTTAAGGTCATTCAGAGGTGTTTTGCGCTCCAACAACTCCTTGAAGGGAAGCTTTCACTGTGCTTTTGGGTTTTGTTCTGTTTATGCTGCAGGAGCCGTGCACATTTTTGGAAGTCAGCCAACTCTCTTTTTGTGTGATGTTCACTTTATCACAGCTAGCAGCCATTCGATAGAATACTTTTGAAGCACACACAGGAAGAAACTTATTTTTCACATTGTGGATTACAATCAACGCCGCACTGCGACTTTTGGATGCATTAATCATATACTGTTGGAGTTTTTTCAAGGGCAGCCCTTAAATCTGCATAATCTGTGATGGCATCTTTAAGTCACTGGTAGATAAAATTTTTTTTATATAAAAGTCCAGGACTTGTATTCAAAATCTGTGTTTATTTACTTCTTCTCAGCATTTCTTTTTTTTTTTTTTTTTTTTTTATCTTCTGCGTTCACCCCTGCGACACACTGCCTGTCTGTCGTGTGCCTGGCGGTCGAGAAACGTCTTCATTTTCATTCTTGCTTCCATATTAACAGGTTGGCTCAGCCGCGCAGACTGAGACATGCGTGTCGCGCTAATATCAACAGGTTTCCAAACAACATGTTGGCTGGGCCTGTTCGGTGTGCTAACAACAGTGTCTTTCTCACAAAGAGGGTATATTTTAGAGGGCACCGTCATACATCTTTATGATAAGGATTGCATGCGGTTTGGACACCGGAGGATATCTGGCCGAGACATCAACAGAACCTATAAATGGTCCTGGCATGGCATCGGAGTTTGTAGCTAAAACAGACCCAGCTTTTACTGCTCTTTTTTTTTACATACATTCAGGTCCATTAATTAACATAAAATCATTCATTTCAATGTGGCAGTAAAGAATACAGGCTTACCTTTTAACCACGCATGAATGGTACGGGGTCTCAGTGTGGTCTCAGTCAAGTGCTACTATCAGTAAGGCTCCACACTGATAATGCAAAGGTCAACATGTAAAGGCTTTATGCGGCATAAGCATTCTAGGACAAAATGCAGAGGCACTGCTAATGCCACTGTCAAGCGCACACTTACAACAAACACACTTAACCTTTTCCCCAGCACTTAACTCAGTGCCCCCGTGAGCAATGCTATGCTTATTATCCTTTTAAAAATTAGTGGACTTTCTGAACATATTGGTGTAAATGATCTCAAATCTATCTTTTCACTGGTTTTCTCACTTGAATATTTTATTATCATTTTTAAGGCATATATGGGAATTAGCTACAGACTATTTTACTGACCTCCTAACCTCACGTGAGTCTGGGATCCTCCACTGGGTTCTTGTTAAGGTTTCTAAAATTGAGAGTAAAGACCAGAGATTGGGCTATTTCAATCGATGTCCCTTTAGTCTGGAATGAGATAATGCAACCTCGCTCGTTTTCCTCATTTAAGCAGAAACACGTCTTAAAATATGTTATTTGATTATTATTTATATTCTGAATCTATTCGCACTGTTATCAGCGGAGTTACAAAGGGGCAAGGCAGAGTCAAAATACCACAAACAGGCAGAGGTCAAAAACCCAGTAGGAAGCGAATGATTGGAATCATTTGGAGGAATGGCGGGTACAAAGCACTGGCACAGATGGGAGCACGCAGACTAATGCTGGGTTTATGTGGGGTCCGCTTTATCGTGTACACGAGAAGAGTCCACATGAACGGCCCCCCTCGTGGTATTTACAACGTTGGAACTAGACATTTTCTATAAGCCTCGAGTTCACGAGTTCGGACATGTTTGCTGTTCTTTACAGAAATGGCAGAGGCCATGGAAGTTAATTTTTCATTGAATGTTAAGCTAATATATTATAATTTAAGTCATGTTGAGTTTGTCTCAATAACTTCATAACATAACAGCCTACATCTGAGGAAAATGTTGATATTCCCAACGGCCCCAATTTTTCCCTGCATTTTCTGCTAAAAATAAAAAGTCTCCATTTCTTACAACCTGGATCTTATATTTTTGGGTGAAATCATCAATGTGGGCTTAAACATTTTAGCTAAGAGTAAAGTGAGTGAGCACATGGAGTATGGTGTGCACAGTGTTAACGATAACAGCCAACACATACACACAAACGTATGCACACATAGAGCTGTGGACCTCCCTGGAGCTTATCTGGGTTGTTGTCACCCTGTCATGGAAGAATTATGTACTTGGATCAAATCCCAGCACCCATTTTTAGAGATATTTCATAACGGTGCACTCTCCAAAACATCTTTGGTTAACAGTTTGACTTCACCCGGTCATTTCAGCATGCACTGCACACTTCCTTGTTGTAGAAGCAGCAGCAGTGACAAACTTCACATCGTCTGAGTGGCTGCTTCCATCTCCGACGCTTCAGATGAAATGTGGACATAGTTCAAGAGGAACAGAGAAGGCCTTCTCTGTGTATCCCGGCATCAGTTCGGTACTAATTCAGGAAGAGACAGAAGGGCATGCTGCTGTAGTGCAGAATAAATACCACACACCCAGCTCATCCTCCAGCTGTGACTAATGACCCACCCTTTGCACCCGGCTGCAGCACGTGGGTGGGAAAATTACAGAAGAGGGCGGTTTAGTGCTGTGTGTGTGTGTGTGTGTGTGTGTGTGTGTGTGTGTGTGTGTGTGTGTGTGTGTGTGTGTGTGTGTGTGTGTGTGTGTGTGTGTGTGCGTGTGTGTGTATGTCCACATGCTCGTGTGGTGAAAAGTGGAAACTTGAATCACAAAGACAGATGGTGAGAACTAAAACCGTCCACGTTCTTCATCCTAAACATTTAGTCTTTGTTTTCTTTCTCCTGCGACATGTCCCATACGTTAGAGGCAGGACCAGAAGCAGGATGGATCCTGTACTTGTCTTATGTGACATCTCCTGGAGATATGCTGGCACAATGGATTACCGGGGAGACTGATAAATTGGCTGTCATAATTTGTCACACCTCTCATTGTTCAACAGAGTCATGGTTTTCACAACTGACAGAAAGATACTTCATAATAATGCCATTTTAAAGGTCCTATAACAAAATAATCCAAACTTTATGATGTTGTTTGAACAATGCAATCATTTATGTAGATCCCCAAATGATCTGAAATTATTTTAAAAATAATATATTTATAAATATGCTGTATTACATAAAAACTTTTTTTTTTTTTTCCATCTTTGCTGTCGCCTTTCTGCGTGGAGACAACTTCTAGCGACACTGTGATATTGCAGCTTAAAGCACTTCCACATCGGCCTCATTTTTTTTGAACCCAGAAGCTACGTCCACTTTATGTACAGTCAGTGGGGATAACGTCGTGCAGGAAATGCAAAAGCACAGGGGGAGAAGATGAGGAAGTTGGGAAGATCAACATTTTCCTCAGACGTAGGCTGTTATGTTACGAAGTTATGAAGACAAACTCGACATGACTAAATTAAAATGTATTAGCTTAACATCCAACCAAAAATGAACTTTCATGGCCTTTGCCATTTTCGTAAACGTCAGCGAACACATCACAACTCGTGAACTCGAAGCTCACAGAGAAAAGTTTCGTCTTGGAATACCACAAGGGGGCCTTTCGTGTGAACCTTTCTCGTGTGCGCGGTAAAATACGACCCCATTTAAATGCGGCATCACTTCCCTAATCAGGCCTGACTGTAACCAATTATCAATCACTGAATATGACCAAACCAGTACTTGGAGTATACTCCTTGTCAGCCACACCTTGTTTAAACGTGTGTCTATTTCCTTGTGTTTCGGACTGTGGTATCGTGTTCCTCCTGCTTAAGCATGACACGTGGGTTTTCTACCGGTGTTCTGGTTTCGTCCCACAGTCCAAAGACGTGTGTTAGGTTGATTGGCGGCTGGATGTCTGTCTGTCTTTCTGCGTTGGCCCTCTGATTGACTGGTGACATGTCCAGGGTGTTTCCCTGCCTTTGCTTAAAATCGTCTGGATTAGGCTTCAGCTCTTCCGCGACAGGATAAAGCGGGTGTAGATATCTGCTGGATGGATAACCTTCTTTAAAAAAACAACAACAACATAAATGTCAGATTTGCTGTTTACTGCAAAAACTAAATGAATGACATACTATTCTGAGTGACTTTGCTGCTCTTTGTCAGATTAGAGGAATTTCACTGACCAACCGCAGCTTAAATTACTTGACATTGTGTCTCTTCTTGTACCTTTTTCTTATTAAAAATCATTTCCATGTCTTTTATATAGATCACTGGCTGCTGAGGTTGTTGTTTTTGTCTGGGATGTGCAACAATAGCTTCAGTCTTTTTGCAAGATGTTAAAAAAAAAAAATCACAAGCGGTGTAGTTCAGAATCCTTTTAACAAAAATCTGTTCTTCAAATGAGACACTTGATTGGAAACAATAAATAGTTTTCAACAAACCTAACTAATGTTAGCATCATCGGCTAGCAACAGCTGATCAAATGTGACAGCTTGAGCCTGTAAATCTGTTGGTGGCTGAGTGGAAATGAAAAGCCTGTTTTGTCTATGTCACTGAAATAAAGGACCCACTGTTTTAAAATTGGGTGAATGGTGATTATTGTTATTGTACCATGTGAGAATACATTTTGACAGGCATCGCAACAATAATTAAGTTGGGTGCAGCTCAGCAAATGAAAAATTGAATTGTACTCTGATTTGACAGCTCACATTATTCACACAATGGTTTGTGAATGCACTCATTTAACATGATGTATCCGTTTAATTATGATAAAATATGATATGCAATTTCACAAGTATACTCTCTTATACAAACTGATATGATTGACTTGGTTAATTATCATTATTCAACTGTCATAGAGTGAGATTTCTTTGACATCCTAGTTTTAATGCTTTGTATGAACAAAACCATTATTTGACCCAGTTTAACCCCAATTAAGTGTTTCTCTGCATGCTGAACAGGCTGAGCTCTAAATCTCAGGTTGGGATATTTCTCATAGGCTTTCTCAGAATACAAAGATCTTGAAAACTTGGCCAATTATTACAGCAGCAGCTGGAGTTTGTTGGGTTACAAGTAAACTTCTGCATGTCCAAAAAGTGTCAGCTGGGATTTTGTTAATGAGTGCAGTGCAGTAAGTATGGTGCAGCACTTTCTCAGACACCAACCACTTTCTCATACGTAACATGGTTAAAGCCAAGTGTAGCAGTGGGTTGGAGTGATTTGCTGCTGTGAAGCTGACGTTATTATTAGTCCAGTGGTGGGTAAATAAAAACCGGAATTAGGAAAGAGCTCCCCTGAGGACAGGACTGTCAGACTTAAACAGGCTTATGTTTGACACTTGAATGGTGCATCATTTGACACATTTCAGAGTGAACATTTAGATGAGTCCTTTACGTTAGTTTTATTGCTTCGCCTGAAGCTAGGGTGCATGGGTAATTATTTCAAATGAATAACAAATAAGGCAATTTGCAAAACTCACCACGAGATGACAAAGCCAATGTTTTTAAACCTTTTTTTGTTGTTTAAAAACAGATGTATTTAAAAAAAAAAAAAAAAAAAAAAAATTCATTGTAAATTTACACTATTTGAAAGAGAGTTTTTGGATATATTTTGTACTATATTGCTGCAAGGAGGTTTAAATTGCGCACACCTCAATGGCACAACATTGATGAACTAAATGCAAAAGTGCTGTTAGCTTCATTTCCCAAAAATCATTGTCAATTTGCATAAATAACACAACAGGATGGATTATATGCCCATAGGATTTGTTCTAAAAATATTAACGATAGAAGCTGTTAAGTACTTTCCACTACATAATAATCTCATTCTTATACATACTGTAACACAACTAACATCAAAAGGAGCACATGAAGGGAAGCATTTCTCTTTCCATCTGTAGACGTGCCAGTTGGACAGCATTCTTTTGCCTCCAGAAAATGTGGCTGCTGGAGAGGCATGAAAACAAGTTGGGGAGCGTCAGGCAGTGCAAGAAATAAGCAGAAATGAGGGATGGTGATGAGAGGGAGTTGTGACTGAAACACTGTACCCCCCTTTTCCCACCTTGAAGTATGACACTGCACAGATGCTGCCCTGATTTCAAGTCCCTTTTACCAATTTATCTACTTCTCCCCTTTCTTGAGTAAATTCACTGTCCCCTTGTGCCCCCTGTGTCGGATAACTTGGTAAGTGGTCTTGGAATTAATTTGAACAACACGGCTCCTCTCTCTTTCCTGCTGGTTTCTTCTGTCGTTTTGGAGAGTTAAATGGTTTGAGAGATTGCTGGCAGTGGCAGTAGAGTATGCTGACAATGGGAGGCAGAAACTGAGGGCTCGCATGATAGGTGTGGGGGGAGAGGGGGGGGGCATTGCTCTGCTATTGTTGCTGTGATGCAGCCGTTTGACAAAGCAACTCAGATATGGGTCTAAACTCCAGACCTGATCAAATCCCAGAGAAAGGCTCTCCTGCTGACAGCAGTCGCATATGAAACTGGTTTACCCACTGGAGGAAAAAAAAATAAATCCTGCAGTATTTTTGTATGGATAAGATAAGTTTCAGCTCATGTATAATGCATCATGGATTATAGTACCATTTTAAGAATGATTTACAGTGTCTCTATAGGTATGATTAAATGTACACACTAGCAGCAAGGTGTACAATCATACATCTGGTCGAAAACCACATCCTCTAACAGGGAAACCGGGACTTTTTCTGCAAGACTTAAAGACAGTGAAGACTTTTGGAAATGTATTTTTTTTTTATGGAGTTTGATTATTTGAACAGAGCTTGCACGGATGTGTGAAACAAAATCAACCAACTTTCTCAGAGGCTCACATTTGTTACATAAGTCTGACATGGCATCTTACTGTATCACACTTGGCTTTGATTGTAGAGCCACTGCTAATGCTTTGAGTCCGTAAATTCGCATTTGTTTAATTTCACGCTGTTGCAGACTTGTGACAGTACACGAGAAGTTGGCGGCTTACTTTTTCATGAGCTGCGATGCATCAGATAAGGATGTTGCAGTGGGACAAGAACGTTTCTTGGAAACTATCATGTCGTATTATGTGTGTATTTATTAAGGTCTGAAGCAAGAATCTTTCAAAAGTGAAAGAGAAAACCCAACATACAAGTCAGACTGTACTACAATAGCAACTAATATCACTACTACTTTACATTTACAAATTACACTATAGTATTATAATAAGCTCACTATAAACTCTACTTCAAATAGCCTACTATTACAGCTTAAACATATCAGTTACCATAAAATTCCCCACTACAAGTAAAAGTCCCACATTCAGAACCTTACAAGGACCTTTAGAAAACTGCAAATTATTAGTATTAGTATTAGTAAAATCAGTTAATTGATATTTAACTATGGGTACACAAAGGTTGGAGTTTTGTGAGGTGGACTTCTGAGAGGACGGCTGATGGCTTTCAGCGGCCATGTGGAGGAGCAGAGAAACCCTTCATGGACTCTTCGCTTGGTTTACAGATACGATTTAACAAATTATAAAAACTGAAACCACATTGTTGACTGAAAAAAATCATATTGAATGAATTAAACTTCAAGAAAAAATAGAAACCAAAAAAATGTAAGACGATATTAACAAGGATTTAAGATAATGCAGGCCTATTTCACTTAAAGTATAACACTACCTGGATATGAACAGAAACGGAACTAAAGACAATTTAATATATTTGTCTATTGCTTTAGTAGCTCGATAAGCACTCTGAACAAAAAGGTCAAATTTAAGTGACACGTTTTTATTTCATTTCAAAGGGTCTATATCTTCTTATTTGATCGGTGCAAGTAAAAAGTGTGCAAGAGAGATTTCGTTCTGGCTGTACCTGATTCAGTCAGTCAAATCGGATTTGGCTGTTCAAGACAAAAACAAATTCCCTATATGTACCACAGACCAGTGACAATAGAAAAGGAAAAACCTGAACGCTTGACCCAGAAATATTGCAATATTGGACATGAAAGAAGCACCCTTAATATAAATGTATTACTATACTAACTGTTAAAGTCCCAAAAATACACAAAAAAAAATCATTTTAATAAAATTTGTATAATTCCCAAACCTACAATACCCTAATTACATCTGAAGTTGATTCAGTTAATTGCAACAGAACATTTAGCTAAATTCAAACTGAACCCGCATTATAAATAAAATACACCTTTTATACCAAAATATTTTATTTTTTTTGCACTTGTAGGAATGCAAGAACAAATTGAAATGCATTAAACAAAACACAATCACACGATTTGTCTCACCGAACACGATCTTGCCTGGAAGACATACTGTGAAACAGTTTTGCTGTCCCACTTATGTTGTTGACACCATCCATTTGCATTCCTATCACAGTTTGTTGCCGTTTTGCTGAGGATAAGACGTGACCTCGCCAGAGACGCTTTTCTCAAACCAACTCCCGCCGTTGTGTCAGTTGTCACCCACCAGAGCTTCACTCAGAAAAGGCAGAATAGATGAAGGTAGATTTTTGGACACACTCCATCCTCATTTAATGAGATGGAAGGATGTTTTTTTTTTTTTTTTTTTTTTTTTTTTTTTTTACTCTTTGAGGTATTCAGGTTAAGTTTAAAAAAAATAAATAAATAAATAAAAATAATATGTCTGAGTTTGGTCCTTTTGACTGTGGCTCTCCATCTTATTGTGGACTTTTAGAAGAATGAGGATAATGCAAATCTGAATATTAGGTCAATGACTAACTCAAATATTTGTAAACTTAGTTGATGTGATACGTATTGGTTTTTTTGGTTGTTTTTTTTTACAATATAAATGTGATTACCTGCTCACAGAGGCATAACTCAGTACTTTATCCACAAAAGACCTTTTCTTCTGATATTAAATAACACATTTTAGAGTCCAAATGGTTTTCAGTGCTGAGGAATCAACGTAAACGTTTTATTTTTTTCCAGCAATTCCTCTGTATGTTTTCTCTAAAACTCACAGCTGTTGTTTGTATTATTACTTTCCGCGTTTGCCTCAATATCCGCCTGACATATAATGACGACTTGAAAGGTTGAGTCTAATAAACCTGATGCTTTACTGATTTGTTTTAAAGAATGTGTGCCATTACAATTTTGATACAGTATTTTCTGTTTTTTTGGCGGCTGGTATTGTTTTCAGTTTCTTTTATCAGCTGCCAAAAATGGGAAGATATCTTTTATACTGAAAACTGTATAACATGGGGGAGTTTTAGCTTCGCTTTCTGAAGTCCTGCCATTACAGTACAAGAAATCTGATTGGCTCTGCTGTACATAGCGCGCAATAAAAAGGGATGTGACAAAGGAGGTGGAAGCAGGCTCAGATAAAGTTTAACAATTGATGTCTGTGTGTCAGACGCACAGAGTGATTTCACTTTCAAAGCCAAACTACTGCATTGGAGTACCGGGTAGAGCATATGGAGAGTAACAGCAGAAAAACACTGCAGGCAGACTTTTACGCATTTGATACTTCTGAAGAGCTTGGATTTCTCCTTGAAAAGCCACTGGTAAGTTTCTTTTTTTTTTTTTTTGTCTTTTCTCATACAACATATTCCCTGTCTGCACCTTATTTTCTGCCATATCAGTCAAAATTGAGCTGAAACAAGGCTGCAAGATGTTATGACATTAACAATACCGTGTACACTGTACAGGCAGAGATATTTCTGTTTACCCTTGAAGACTATTTTCTCATTATTTATTGCCTTTTTAAGTGTTTGGTGAGCAGCACACAGTCCCTCTGGGATAAAACAGATAATTATGCTTGTTTTTGAGTCATGTTAATAAGTGGTTATTGATCTGTTGACAAGCCTGCCTCTTCAACTATCTATTGAGCCATTCACATGACTGGGTCAGCCGACTGTCCAGTGCTAAGAAATAATTTTACTCATTTGTATTAATTTGTATTAGGAGTCATTTGACAGAAATATTTTTACACAAGGGCTCAAATTTGATAGCTACGATTGATTTTTAAATGTTTTCGTTGATACTAATAGAATATTTTAAATTAAATATTGCATTAACCATAGCCTACATTTCTTTCCTCCTTTCTGGGTATTCCCTGTTTTCGGTTTGGCTGATTTTCTTTTTTCCATTTTTTACTGCCTGCACTTGTAAATTGCTTTCCGTCTCTGATTGATAGCACCAGTCATTCCCTGAGATGCAGGTCAGGCACCATAGCAAACATGAGCTGATGATGTTACTGATTACACTCTAACGCAAAATAACAATCAAAAATCAATGAGCAAGTCATTTTTATTCCTATTTTCTTCCAGACTCACCTTCCAGACTATTATCGGGTGTGGCTGGACCTGGCAAATAATCTCACACATCTGATAAAAGTCACTTAAACTACACGATCTGGTTCATAAGGTAACAATCAGCAACGCCTTCCTAATGTAAATGCTAAAAGCAATCAGGATTGAGAACCCGTACACGTAAATGTGGACAGACAGTTTCATTTGTGAGAGCCTCGATGACGTTCACTGTTCCTGAAAAAGGCAAACGTTCAAACAGAACAGCTGATCTAAATTCAGATGCTGGTCTTGTCCTGAGTAACCATCGGGAGCTCAGGCTGGCTCACCTCGCATCGGGATTCGTCAGCATGGGATATGTGTGGCAAGGGGGGGGGGGGGCAGCATGCACCCGCTCAGGTAAAACACTACTGCATTGAAATGACGGATAATCAAAATGATATATTTCAGTGTGAGGTCCCCTTGGCAGTGTGACATACACATCCACATATCTACATCCAATGCTAGCAGCTCTGTGAGGCTGTGCGTAGGTGTGGGATCGCTTTGAGGTAAATGCTCGGTTGCTGAAGGTAGTACCAAACATAAAGTAGAGTTGATGGAAATGTCATACATTTTGCACATATGTAATTTATATTTTGATCTGATGACGGTGATTAGATTAAAGGTCACAAAGAGCATTAATGTAGAGTAAGTACAATTGATTTTGAAGGAGACATGTTTTTTTTTTGTCATTCCATCCAATAGGTGGAACCGAAGGGGGATCCCTAGAGTCAGTAGGGTACATTGTATGGGAACCATGAATGTCTGGTAACAACATTTTGTAGTAGCAGGTGAGATATTTCACAGATAAAGAGAAAACCTTGACCAGCTAGTACTGACTGAGGAAAAGTCAGGGGACTCATCAGAGTCAATAGGATTCATCCTCTGGGAATGGCACTTCAAGTTGTCAAGATATTTCAGTCTGGATCAAAGTGGTGGAGCATCCAACAGGCAGTCTCTGCAATCCTTAGAGACATTCTGTTTACATAAAAAAAAAAAAAAAAAAAAAATCCACTACTAGCGGCACTACTAGATTGAAATGTTACTGTTGTTTGACAGATTCTCTCAAAAGCCCTGGCTAGGCCTTATTGGCTGATATCTCGCAAGCTCGGGCTTCCACCCATTCTGACATATGCACATTCAGTTTTAGCCAACTGGAAGTTAAGGGATCCCACAGGGTGAGGGATGTTTTTCTTCCATCTTATTTAATGTCTAAATTTAATATCTTTAGTCCACACAGCCTCCTTAATTTAAGAGTAACATTAGAATAAAACATCTCGGTGATTCTTTCGCCACTGATAACAATTGTCACTCTTTCATTTTCTTTCAGGGATATGGACATTGGGAAAGTGGAAGGAAAAGAAGTGAGTCGCTCTGCACTTTCACGTGATTTCTTTTTTTTTTTTTGGGGGGGGGGGTCGGATACTCATGTGATGTTCTGCTAATAGATTTTCACATTTATTTAAAAATAGGAACATGGACTTGATATTTTCCTTCCCTGGTGGTCAGAGTTGCCGGTTTTTTTTTTTAATTGCATCATTGCTGGTCGAGATGGTCTGCCAGTTCAGGCATAACGGTTTGTACTGGCTGCTGTTCGTCCTCCTCTTTTTCATGTCAAATCTTTCTGAACCTCAGCCCTGATGCTGTCTGTCCATCTGTCCCCCTTTTTTTTTTTGTGTTCCACCCACATACCGCGTGTGCCTCTGCCTGTTGGTCGCTTTGTGATGGATTTAAAATGTTCAACTCAAACCAGGGCGCCCTGGAGGTGATGCATGCCATAAAAATCTCGGACCTCACTGGCATGAAGAAAGGTCTCGTCAAAATAACGCAGTCTTTGAACAAGATGAAGGAAACTTCTAAACTCATGCACAGCGAGTTTGAACAAAATCTAGCTCAGCATGAATTTAATCAATATTCACGTTGTGCCTTTTATGAAGGCTGGTAAAATTCAAGGTAATTACAAAAGCTTAATTCGTCCTCTTTCCAGATCATGTAGAACCGACTGCCTTTAATGGAACATTGACAATTGTTATCTCAGGGGGAGTTTTAGAGCTATCACAATGTCCAGCATACTGACTTTATTAATGCCTTCAATATTTCTCTCATCCGGTGCACTTTTTTTTTCATTAAAAGGAATCAAAATTACCCTCTGCTTCTGTTCTTCAATTGTACTTATTTTGTATTACTGAATTGTACATTTGAATGGTTAACATGTAAAATGTTCCCTCGGTCTTCTGATCACATCTGCGTCTATAAAAGAATGTTTTTTTCTGGGTTTTTTTTTAACACTTGTTTGAATTGTTTTAGGTGGTGAGACAACCCTATCCTTCCGAAGGGGCTGTCGTATGAAGGTGTGAGCAATGAGCCAATTGTGTTATCAGGTGGAAGTGCAGCCCAGAGTTCAACCATTCAGTGCTTTGATGCTCTGCTGTGCATCGTGCATGAAGATGAGGCAGGTAAAGGTGGTTTTTCATTCGACCTTTGATTCCCACCCCCCTCTCTCCGCCCAGATGATTGCCATGAGTGAATCACATTGTTTGTGCATGCAGCTGATCGCTCCGACAGAAAATGTTTCCAGCAAAGGCCGTCAACTTCACTCTTTCGGTCTCTTTTCTGTCCTCTTCCTTGATTCGCCCTATCTAGGAGCCTTCCTGACACGCATGAAGGATTACATGCCCCCTGCCCACCGTCAGCTGATAGAGACTCCGTCTGCCTGTCCATCTCTGCGAGACTTTGTCCTGTCCAGCTCTGGCTCTGACCTCTGACAAGCCCGCAACTCCTGTGTCTCTGCGCTGGCGGATTTACGGAGCTTTCACTTAAACACTGTGACCAAGTACGTCGTTGTGCCTGGTAACCATGCCCCGTCCATGGGCCGCCCACTCAGAGGTGTGCTGAACACCACTGGAAACCGGTGGATCCAATATCACGGGCTTCCTCAAGCGTGTTCGTAACACCACCCAAAGAGCACTGTTTTGGAGAAGCGGGTGGTACCGAGAGGAACTGAAATGAAATTTCCCATATGTGTCATATTCTGCACAATATTCAAAACATTTTTTATGCACTACGCTCATTGTGTATATTAAAGGTTTATAAAAAAAAATAAGTATCACCAAACATCTCCAGCTTTATTCAAATCAGACAGTTGTATTTGCTGTTATTCAATTTCAAGCCAATTCACCGAGCACCGTAATACATCGCTGTATGAGAGTGCTCGGTAAATGTTAGGATGAGCTTTAATAGCCATGACCCTTACACAAATGCAGAAGACCAATCTAACACCAGTTAGATATATATATCTATATATATAGATATATATATATTTTTTTTTTGGTCAACCTCCAGTGGTTTAACTCCTTGTTTTGCTGCGGTGATTTAAACGTTTACTCAAGGGTGTGGTCTGTGCGCCATGACGTCACGCTCCAGGGAGGGCAGTGAATCACTGCTTTTCAGCCGTAGAATAAACAATAGGTACTCTTGGGGAAAGACTTTTTTCATAATGTTATCTTCTGTTATACTTTGCAATCCAATTTGTGAAAGTAGTAAAAAAAAAGAAAAGAAAAGAAAAGTTATACATGATTAAAATAAAAGATAGAGATGGTAAGCTGAAATGAGATACTAAATTCCAAACTTTTATATGCTATCCTAAACAAAAATGCCAACTTTTGGTCTCAATTAGTTAAACTGCACTTTACTGAGACACAACACTTTATATAATCACGTGATATGATCGCAAACACTTTTACAGACTATGCTACAGAGAGGCACCACGTTTAGTGTTGCATTTAATTTATTCTGGTTTTATTTGAAGCTATAAATGTTTTGGTACTCCTTAAAATCTTAATATTATTCTTTAGATAGATGTTTTTAATTGCATTTTTTTCAGTTATTAGTAGAATGGCTGGCTGACCATATTGTCTTTGACCTGTTTTAATATTGAAAAAAAAAACCAAAACGCACCATATAATGTCATGTATATACTTTGTAATGCTACAAATAATGCCAAAAAGGAGTGGGAGGGAGATAAATGTCAAGGAAACCATGGGCTATTCAAAAAGGAAAATCGATGGGAATTCAAATGAGAGAGGACATTCTTAAAATAAAAGCAAAAGTAACCAGCTCAGGGGAATGACGTGGACAGACACAGTAGGCATGACAGGGGAGAGGGACGGATGTGGGATCAGGTCAGATTGATGGACTGGAACCACAACTGCCCTCCAGGACTTGACTTGAAGGTTTTGTGTGTGTCCTCTTGCTATTGAAGACTAATCACATTAGAGGAGAGAAGAAGGAGCTCAACTGCGCAGCTGCTGAGCCTTCATCATGGTCACACTCTGCTGCACTAAAGCACAAACGACTTCAGATGTGGACCGTTTGACACTGGTCAACGCAGCCCTGGCTGTAACGACACCCAGTGACGGCGTAAGCTTCCTGCTGCCACACAGTTGCGAAGTGGAAGGGGATGTCTGTCTTTCTCCATTCTGTAGTATTCTTCCGTCAATGAAATCCTCAACGTTGCTTAACAGGGACAACACAAGACGTCCTCGTTATATAGATATTTGTTATGACCGTGTTTATGTCATTTATGTCACAGAGAATTCAAAATAACAAAGTGCATGGCCACAGGTGTCCAACTTGAACTGAAAAGGTAAAAGCGCAGCAACACATTGTAAAAACAGTTTTCTCGACAGCATCATCTTTTATGGCTTTTGCCTGTTGATAGTGGCGCACATGACAGAATTGATACCTGTGTGATTGGATATTTTGAACAAAATGCACATTTGAGTTTTTGTTTACTTTTCCTCCAAAATCTTTATGTACACAAACGTCTACCTCAAATCAAAGAACCAGATATTTTTTTTTTTTTTAACTCGGTTATAGCAATCATTTCAATTGATGATTCGGAATCATGTCATGCCCATTGAAGCCTTGGAAGTGCTTCAACTGTGGGTTACCTAATATAGTCTATGGGGAAAAAAATGAATGTGACTTTTACTTCAGGCGTTTTCACTTCCCAAAATAGCTTCTCCCACATTGCAACTCTATTGCCTTAAGCATTCAGTAGACATAAGAGCACACCGAATCACCTTCAATTGAAAATGTTTTAATTGTGATGTAGAAACAGTAGAAAAATGCATAATATTGCACATAATCACTAAATTGCACTTTCTCAAGGTACAGATCTTTGCATGAAAACTGGTGACCTGAAGATGTAATCTAACGATGTGTATGTGTCTTCCTGACATTTCTTGTACATTTAACAGTACCGTAATCTACATTAGAGCTGCTGTTATAAAATGACTCTTTAAGAATTCAGTAAATACCTGCTTTGTAACAGCGTGCAAGTTCAGTATCATTGCTACATCAGTGTTTTGTACCTTTGTCGTTTTTTGTACTTGACCAAAGCTGGTGGCTACACGTCTTTTTCTGCTGTGAGGTTGCTACCGTACTCCTTTAGCACTGTATATAGCCCTTCTGCTCTTGCTGCAAGTTCAGTGCACGGTTGTTTGTGTGGCCTGGTAGAAACGTGTTTGGTGTTCTGTAATTGTTTCCTGCAACAACAACAAAAAAGAACAAAAAAAGAAAGTTGTTCTATTTTGCGAAATGAAATTTGCAGTTGAATGGCACGATAAGTCAATGTAACAAAACACTTTTAAGTGTTCGCTAATTGGACATGAAACAAGGGACTTAAAAGTGGATCAGTTTCAAGACTTCACATTAGAGCTTTACTGTGACACGTTGAGTGACTGAGAGGCAAGGCAAACTCTTAGCGGACTCAGAGAGAAATGTCAAAATAGCCTTTACTTTTTGTTGGAAATCCAAAATGAAATGAAAACAAAATTAAGTAACTTAAAAACCAAACACTGCTTAAGTTATCATAGAAAATACTCTCCTTAGAAGTAGTCAAAACATTATGTATGTTGTTAAAAAAAAAAACCTTGAAGAATACTTGTTCTGTATTTTAACAGTTGCACCTGCTTCAAAAGGAGGGGCCCAAACATATACGTTGTAAAATGTCATTCACAGTACTTTGCTGAAAAGATGCAGGTAATCCAAAATATAGATTCTGAACATTATGTGTCAGTTTGGGAACAGAAGAACGACAGGATGACTGAGGCAAAGTTGGCTGGCTAGTTGGTTGGTTACACAGTGAGCTAAATAAAGCGTTAGAAAGAAAGACAGGGAGATAAAAGGACAGAGAGAGGGAGAGAGGGAGAGAGGGAGAGGAAACAGGTCATTAGCAAAGGCAGGCAGACGGTCAGTCAGACAGATAGACTGAGTGGGATGGCTACAGATATGGAGGAAGTAGAGAGGAAAGTAGGGGGCTGGGGGTTGGGGGGGTAGGGGGTGTTATAAGAACAGCGCTGACATGTACTGTACTCTGTTTCAGTCTTTTACGCATGTTCCTCTCAATAGTCAAATGTTTGTGCTTTGCTGGAGGTGGGGGCTGATGTCCATTCAAAGATTATAGCTTCACTCATAAAATACCCTCCACATGGCGCCTCCTCTTGTTGCCAAGCAAAAATGCTCTATGGGGGAAAAGACCAAAAGTGCATTGCATTCATTGGAAGATGCAACAAAAATATGTGTGTGTGTGTGTGTGTGTGTGTGTGTGTGTGTGTGTGTGTGTGTGTGTGTGTGTGTGTGTGTGTGTGTGTGTGTGTGTGTGTGTGTGCATTTATTTACCCAGTACATAAATAACGTCCATTTTTACTTGGATTAAAAATATATATGTACAAAAATGTAGGTCAAAGCTCACCTAGTTTTTGCAGGTGCGTGTCGATCCTGTCCAGCAAACATACCAGAAAAAGGTTAGACAGAATTTGAAATGTTTTTTGTTTTGTTTTTTTTGTCTCTGCTGTCCCCCAGCTGACCTGAAGTGCAGTCTCAGTTCAGAGCCTTAAATCAACTGCTTTCTCTCATCATCCACTCTCATGGGTTGATTACCCCATCTGAATATTCCTTCAACTGCTTTCAGAATAGCGGGGGTATTAATGTGCCCAATAAAAAGGCCGTTTCCAAAGCCTTCATGTTTTATTCAGAGGAACCAGAGTTTCCAACGAGCATGCTTTTTGGACTCCGTCTTGGACTTGCGTTTCGGGGTGGATGTGAACACTTCATTGGAGTAAGGCAGAGCGGGGCATTGCTGGCTGTCCAGGGGGCAAAGTCTCTTCATCAGGGGCTGTAGCTTATCCTCCTGAATCTTAAAGTCCAGCTCGACACTGTAAGACAAGCACAAGAGGTAGAATTTTCACAATCGGATCAGGAACATTAATCAGATTTTTTTTTTTTTTTAAAGTTAGTGATTTTTGTCTGTGGGGTGGTCATAACGTTTATGACTCATTTTTTTGGGGGGACTTTTCTTTTAATGTTAGTAATCCACTAATGTCCAGATGGAGGCTGTTGGAGAGGCAAACGGTTCACATGCACCGACAGACACCCTGGCAACACATATTAGTTGTGGCACATATCCATATTTCAGAGGCTCCTCTGAGTAATAGAGTTCCTGTGCATCATCGTGGCATTTTTCCTGCATGCAGTCAAAGGGCTTTTCCTGCATAGATTATATCTGTATTTAAAAAAAAAAGAAAAAAAGAGCTAGAATGTGGGTTGCTCCTGACATCAGACTCTTTCACATCTGCGAGTGTAATCCCAGGCTGGTCATCGTCTGATTTTGTTCCGGCACCGTAGTTGAACTCTGTCCGATTAAATCTCTCGGGGCCCGACAGAAATGTGCGGCTTAATCCCATCCAAATGAAACCATTGAGAGGCCAAGCAGACCCTGATTAACTACCTTTATTCAAGCGAGGGATAAATGCACTACTGTACATCACCTCCTTTAATTTTATTGCTATTGATTTGTCGTGCTCTGTAAATGTATTTATTCTCGGGGTATGCAAAAATGTCAAAAGCACAGCGAAAATTACAGAGAAAGAATCATCTGCTGTGTGGCTGCCGAAATGACACTCTTTAACAAAGCTTACCTGATAATCAGCCCCGCTTTTGGGTTCGGGGCATTTTTGATTCATCCTCATATTGCCGACATGACTTAACACACCGCATTAAAAAAAAAAAAAAAAAAAAAAAACCCACAGTGAATACTAAGGTTTACAGAGCTCATTGCTGTCATTCTAAGTCTGGGATTAAAGGTAGGAAGGAGAACTAAAGCTGCCAAAAGAGATGACATCTGACAAGTCAAGGTCAAACATGTAGTCCTCTCCTTGTCTGCGGGCAGACATGTAGACATTAAGGTACAAAGCTTGCTCTGATAGGGTAACCGCTTTGATGGGCATTGTAATTAGTCCGCTAAAGGATATGCCCCTACTCAAAGTGACATAATGAATCCTGGGAACTGTCCTCACCCTTAAGATAAGTGTCAGTTAAGAACAGAGCTCTATTAAAGCCTTCAGGGGAGAGACCGGATGGAGGGCTGGATAGTAGTTTGGCAAGCGGGGACTTTTCAATATGAATCAATATGTTGGGTTTAATGAAAAAAGCAAGTCGAATATGTACTGGAGAGCTGTGTGTGTGGCTGCTTCAAACTCATAATAAAAACAAAAACAATTTAAGAACATTTTGTTGTATCAAAACAAAACGTCTTGTTCCGCAGTGCTTCCCCTTATTTCCACTTCAAATGAAAATTAAAGCTAACACTTGCAGGTCTTCTGAATACCGAATCCCTGACAATGAGAAAGTCGTTTTTTTTTTATTTTTTAGAATAGACTGAAGCCTTTATCTTGGCAGAACTGCTGTTTCTCGCAATAAGCGATGCGCATCTCTTATTTATATCATCCATTGTTTCATTTCCTCTTGCTTTTATCTCCATTTGCATCTTTGGTTTTTCTGTTTAAAACTTTGTCTCGTAACACTGCTGTTTAAATAATGTCGACTTGACAGAAAACAGAGCCGAATCACGGCGACACAGTGCGACACAGAATAGCCTCAGCAATTATTAAGCAATTAATCACTTGGCAGATCACTGCAATTACTGTATGCTGTGGACAACTGCCTCGGTGGGAAGCCAGAGACAGGACTGTACGATGCGGGTGGCGCTGGGGAGCAGGTGCTCGAACAAACAAAAAGCCCTGTATCGAAGATCGTCTCTGCACCCAAACAGATTGAAGCGGCTGGAGACGGGGACGCTTTTCTAGGGCGTTCAGCAAAGCAGATTAATCATCTCTTTAGCTATGCAGTGTGAGTAGCTGTAGCTGTGATCAGCGGCAAGCTCTTTGTTTGTGTGTCGTGGTGTGCTGAGCACCATTCAATGATTGTTGCTCCTGGGAGGGATATTGCTGCCATGAGATGTCTCTTTAGCACGGCAGACTCTATTCGTTCTGCAGAACGGTGGGGATTGTTCTGCTCAGTGTTATTCCCCGTTCTTTCTGCTGCTGGCATCTTTCAGCATAATGTAATTTCTCCTCCACTGATTTACCCTTCGGCCATTCACGGTTCAAAACCCCTGCTTGAGAGGTTCAGACCCGGTATAGTATTACATCTTCGGAAGTACATGATGGAGCATCGTAGGTGAAATCACCGGAGAATGATAGTCATTTCCTCCACTGACAGGTAGCAGAAACATCCCACAAGTTATGTAAATGACATGCAGCAATTCTTTTCCTGTCATACATATCCCATATAAAAAGCCTCCGATGCTGTCTGTTACTTTGCTTTCTGCTCCACAGACGCACACAGAGGAAAAAACAACAATAACCCAATCTCATTAATGAGAACAGGATAGAATAGGCAATCTTGACAATTGTTCAACAAAACAACCACAGCGCCTCCATCTCAGCATGGGACACAAGTGCTAATTAGCTCATCGCGTCTCATCATATCGAACTGCGGTTGCCTCTCCCTGAACTTAACTGTTTTTCAAATTCATTGTTCGTTCCGAATTAGATTCACGACAATATCTACTTTGATTCAAATGCTGGGTCTTAGTCAACGCAGCACGATAGGAATAGAAGCCGTTAATGCTTTGATCTGAGCGTGTTTTTCAATATGGGCTCCCTTCAGTAGTCTGGGTCGGCTCGGTGGTAGGCCTCACATAATTTGCTGACGCTCTTGTAAATCTTGTTTGACCAACACACGCAGATAAGTACAGCTGGAAAAACATAGAGAGCAGAAGTTGGATCTGGCCTACATCTTTGAGTTGTGTTGCTGAGTTATTCTGGTTCCTTGAAAAGGTTGTTTCATCGAAATAATTGTCGCTGGAACATGTTCTCAGAGGTTTTCTGTTTTCTCTGTGTTGTCCCACTGACTTCTTTGTGGTATTTTGTTCCCAGGATTATAAGTAATTTCCTTTCAAGAGTTATTGAAGAGAAGGGAAAAAAAGCTCTCAGAGAGAGTAAACCTTGCTACCTGGAGGTAGCTGTGATGCATCACAAAGCAACATTAGCCTTTTCCATTTTGGACCTTCTGGAAACATGCTGGTTTTGAAATTGTCAACGCTGTAATTACATTAAAGTTTTAATGAGGTCGACATCATGTTGGCAGACAAACTATCTGCAGTGCAAAATACCTGTAAAGGTACCTGTGTCTTATTTATTTTTTGTGACTCTTTCCATTTTTTCTTTGATGTAATGGACAATATCATGATAGCTATTCCCAAAATTGATCGTTTATAGATCCAGCCTCTCTGTTCTTTAACTTGCCATATGTATGCCCTATTTGTTGCTGTGATGTATGGGATGCTGCAGTATACCAGGGGTGGGTGGAGACTGTCAGGGGAGAGCTGAAGCCTGGATAAGACCCACGGACTACCTCAGCTCAGCATCTGCTTGGAGTCCTGAATTTATCGGATATGCTGGACCACTCTGAAATTAAGTGCTACATCTCAGGGGCCGATAATCTTGGCTACCGTTGCAGAGTGAAGTTCTAACTTTGAGGGGTAATTGGTCCCAACTTGCTATTCTTGGTTGGTTTTAATTTGTCTCACTGTACCCGGGCCTTCTTTTCGAGGTGTCACATAGAGTAGCTTGTCGAGCGAGGTGATTACTCTTGCCCTATCAGCAGTTTGACTCACTGGATTAGCAGACTGCAACAACAGGGATGCTGGGATCGAACAGCAGTTTGAATAACGAGGTCGTTTTATGTGACGGTAGAAAGTACATCTGAAAAGAAGTCAAGGGATAAACAATACAGAAATGCTTTTCTTTTTTACTCTCCAAGAACACTGTTCAGTCTTGGAAAATATGTGCTGCTAGGATTTTCTGAAGAATACTAAACAGAATTTAAGATATTTATGACAATTTCTTTGGCAGAGATGGATTGGACCGTGATAGATTACTACTCAGCCTGCCAACTGCAGCTCTGCTCCGTTCAGCAACTGTTAAAAACCAGTTGGATAAACTGAATAAAACAACTATTTGATGATACAGAGCGCAGATAAAAGCTGTCTTCCACTTTATTAGTACTCTTCAGATTACATCTTTATTGTCTTTTTATTCCCATATGCCACATGCTTTGGTTTAATGACAATTTGCTGAAGGCACAGTTTTTTGCCATCTAAAATTGTTCAGAATTTGTTCATTAAGCCCAGTTGCTTCACTGACATGTACAGTGGCACACTTATCGATATTCTATCAGTGAAATATAAAAGAGGAACTCCGCTGTACACTGTGGATTGCTTTTCCACATTGTAGGATTCTTGCTTGAGTCATATGAAACATATTGCTGTTACGTCTACAGTATGTTTGCCAGTTTCCAGTTCCTCAGTTTGAGGAAACCCAAATGACACAGATGTTACCTCTCACAAGCTTAAAGGGCCAATTTCCCTCCTCCCCCATAGTTTTAGTTTTTAATAGTCTTTAATATCCACTATGCTTAAATTCCCCTATGGGGAGCCATACTTCACTAACGACAATGCCATCGAATCAGTGAAAAGGCTTTATGATCAATATGGACACAACGTGGCACACACTCACTGCAGTATTCTGGCTGTATTGACAAAGGATAAGATATACAGTGGGTACAGAAAGTATTCAGACCCCTTTAAATTTTTCACTCCTTTGTTTCATTGCAGCCATTTGCTGAAATCAAAAAAGTTCATTTTATTTCTCATTAATGTACACTCAGCACCCCATCTTGACAGAAAAAAACAGAAATGTAGAAATTTGTACACATTTATTAAAAAAGAAAAACTGAAATATCACATGGTCATAAGTATTCAGACCCTTTGCTCAGTATTGAGTAGAAGCACCCTTTTGAGCCATGAGTCTTCTTGGGAATGATGCAACAAGCTTTTCACACCTTGATTTGGGGATCCTCTGCCATTCTTCCTTGCAGATCCTCTCCAGTTCTGTCAGGTTGGATGGTGAACGTTGGTGGACAGCCATTTTCAGGTCTCTCCAGAGATGCTCAATTGGGTTTAGGTCAGGGCTCTGGCTGGGCCAGTCAAGAATGGTCACAGAGTTGTTCCGAAGCCACTCCTTTGTTATTTTAGCTGTGTGCTTAGGGTCATTGTCTTGTTGGAAGGTGAACCTTCGGCCCAGTCTGAGGTCCAGAGCACTCTGGAAGAGGTTTTCTTCCAGGATATCTCTGTACTTGGCCGCATTCATCTTTCCTTCAATTGCAACCAGTCGTCCTGTCCCTGCAGCTGAAAAACACCCCCATAGCATGATGCTGCCACCACCATGTTTCACTGTTGGGATTGTATTGGGCAGGTGATGAGCAGTGCTGTACTTGGCCGCCAAAAAGTTCAATCTTGGTCTCATCAGACCAGAGAATCTTATTTCTCATAGTCTGGGAGTCCTTCATGTGTTTTTTTTTGGCAAACTCTATGCGGGCTTTCATATGTCTTGCACTGAGGAGAGGCTTCCGTCGGGCCACTCTGCCATAAAGCCCCGACTGGTGGAGGGCTGCAATGATAGTTGACTTTGTGGAACTTTCTCCCATCTCCCTACTGCATCTCTGGAGCTCAGCCACAGTGATCTTTGGGTTCTTCTTTACCTCTCTCACCAAGGCTCTTCTCCCACGATTGTTCAGTTTGGCTGGACGCCGTCTAGGAAGAGTTCTGGTCGTCCCAAACTTCTTCCATTTAAGGATTATGGAGGCCACTGTGCTCTTAGGAACCTTGAGTGCTGCAGAAATTATTTTGTAACCTTGGCCAGATCTGTGCCTTGCCACAATTCTGTCTCTGAGCTCCTTGGACAGTTCCTTCAACCTCATGATTCTCATTTGCTCTGACATGCACTGTGAGCTGTAAGGTCTTATATAGACAGGTGTGTGCCTTTCCTAATCAAGTCCAATCAGTTTAATTAAACACAGCTGGACTCCAATGAAGGAGTAGAACCATCTCAAGGAGGATCAGAAGAAATGGACAGCATGTGAGTTAAATATGAGTGTCACAGCAAAGGGTCTGAATACTTATGACCATGTGATATTTCAGTTTTTCTTTTTTAATACATTTGCACAAATTTCTACATTTCTATTTTTTTCTGTCAAGATGGGGTGCTGAGTGTACATTAATGAGAAATAAAATTAACTTTTTGGATTTTAGCAAATGGCTGCAATGAAACAAAGAGTGAAAAATGTAAAGGGGTCTGAATACTTTCCGTACCCACTGTATCTAAAAAATGCTTTTTGGTCACATGCACATCTTGATTAAGTCGGAACCTGTATGCTTTGTCACCTTAATTTGATCTTTGATCATTGCCTGATTCATAGATAATATGTAATTAGTTGTAATCATCTACTATGATAATATTTCTTCTCTGACAGTAGAAAGGGCTAATTGGCTACATTTTGTGATTTAAAGGTGCTTTTTTTTTTTTAAAGCTAGTAGACACTAGGTTGTTAACATTCACTCTTTGTGTGTGAAATACTGCACTAGTTTTCAGGTAAGATTGATTCAGTTCACTAACCTGTGGATGGAAAGTACTTTAATACTATGGAACCTAATTCTCTAACAGGAGGATGAGAATGTATCCATTATTTGGTCTCCAATCTGACCTTAACTTCGCAGTGCCTAGATATCATTTCCTACAAAAGTGACATTTAAATCAGTTATATCATGATTCTTAAAAAGCCTGTCAACAGTCCATTACAGTAAGCGAGACAGTGGAAATAAAAGTGTGAATATGCACTTCACAAATGTACTGAAATGGCATCCTTGGCTCAGGATACTTGAATGGAGTTAATTGTTAAAATGTCAAATCGTTATCAAAGATCTCCTCAAACCTGAAATGAGATTATTTTTTTGGCCTCTCTCCAAACCAATATCTATATTTTGTCCTTCTTTAACTGAAGAAAATTTGGACTGAACTACGGGGGTCATCACAAGAAACAAGGTGTCCTATAAAACTGTGTCAAGGAACTCAGACTAAACTGTACTGGATACAACAATTACATTGAGAGATGCCCTAATAGATGTTTTTTTTTCTTTTCTGGTATCCACATCGAATGTGATGTTGTTTACTGCTTTAGGGTGAGCTGTCTTTGAGAAGGACTGTCTCTTTTCTCTTATTTTCTAGCTCAGTGAAGTGCTTGAGACCAAAAGAGCCGTTTAAGTTTGAGAAGAAAGAGGAAGATGGTGACAAAATGTTTTTGGAGACCGGAGACATTCTTCGATCATTCTTCCCGTTCTCCCACCTTGGCCTTGTTTGCTTTGACTTCTATATGAGAGGAATGAACAGCTGGATGTAGGAGTGCTGGACGTTAAAGGACAACAGCTTCGTCCTGGATCTATTTAGGGGAGGTCCATCTGTTGGAAAAAAAAACTGGTACCACGTACACAATGTCTTCCCGGATGGGTACATCATTGGTAGGCGCGTGTGACGGCTCCCTTCAGGTCAGACACCAGGTCAGCAAGATTAGCCTTTAAACTCCAACCGCCGACACATGTCAATGTCTCTGATAGGAGGATCAGATTTTGGTCCAATAATTTCTTGTTGCTGAGCTCTTGTATTTGTTTTGCTTTAACAAGGAATTTTGAGGCGGTTTTTCAGTTCTCGCAGAGAAGATGTGACCTGCCGTCGTGTCGACGGTTGCTGAAGCTTATTCTTTGATGGCTCATTCGGTTGAGGCTTGAAGCGGTTTCCCAGTTTTATTGGCCACAGTCCAGGTGCTCCGTTTTGCACTGGTGTGGAGGAGTGAGAGTGGCTGTCGCTTTGCAGCATTCTGTCTCCGTTATCATTTAATAGTCTTTAGTCTTACTTTTTGGGAAAGCCAGCAGCTCATGTGTGGGTCAGTTAATGTCCAGCAGGTCTTGATTAGTGTGCGGCCCAGATCAGATTTATATATATACATTTTTTTTTCTTTTTTCTTTCTTGAGGCTTTCTTGTGCAACTGTTCCAAGTGACAATGTGATGAACACCAACTATTTATGAGTAGATACACATTCATTATTTAATCATGAGCATAACAAACATGTTTTTTGTTTGTTTGTCTGAAGATAAAATAAAATGGCAGTGTCTGTAATCGTGTTCGCAGACCTGACAAATTAGGAAATGATTGATCTGTCATCTGAGCAGAGCCAAATTAAAAATACTTTGACATGATTTTAGATGTTAAAAATGTCCTGTGGGCAATTGAGGAGGTTCACCTCGACACCAGCATCAGCTTCCAAAGCAGTTGCTGGAGTGTGAACATTTTTCTTTCATACCACATTAAACAAAACAAAACTGTTGTTGTTTTATCTTGTTTCGGTTGATTTTAGAAACATATCTAAGATACAAAATTATTCCGAATAAAATCTTACGTTGTTTTTTTTTTTTTTTTCTCCTTGTGGAGATTGACAGACTATCTGTAAATAAGTTGTACAGGAAAGACTCGGACCACGTGGGAATTTTGTTGGTATCCAAGAGAAAATTCTAGATAGTCGCAAAGTGGTGACTGCAACACTGGTGGATGCTACTGAAGACCGGATTTGTTGACGAGTGGTTCTTGAATGAGACTCAGTGATTTCTCATCCCTCTTTAGCCTGTATACAACTGCAGCCACTGCTTTCAAGTTCCACTACGGTCTTTCACCACAATCTGGGTCAGCTTGACACAATGCACTCATCAAGGGAGAAGAGAGAGAAGGCTTCTTGTACAAAATGTTACATAAAGTGAAAATCCTGGAAAACACGTCCAGGCCAGAAGCAGGGCCGTTTTCCTCTTCTTTGGAGTAAAAAAATACAACCTTTTACTGATATCTGTCCAAATAGTCACGATACTGTTCAGGTCGCGAAGCCGGACAGCCATTATTGGCAGAAGTTAAAAAGATCTCTTTATTGCAGCAAAGTTTACCATTCAGAAAGGATACAAAGTTTAAATCTATAATTTGCAGTTTTGCGTTGTTTGAGGTTTGGCTCATGCTCATTAGAAAATAGCTCAGAAGTCCCAATGTACAAAGTCAATTTCCTGGGCTCGAGAGGATTTTCCAAACAGTTTAATGTTTCCCGTTTTATAAGATCAAGGTAACGGGCGTTTAGTGGTAGAGGCTTTTAGATAGAAGTGACAAATGACACAAGATCACAGCTTGAGTGGATGTTCCACCCGTGTCTGAGCCATTTTTTTCTACCAGGAACACTTAAATCATAAAAAAAAAAAAAAAAACATTGTGTGTTTTGACAAAATGACAAAGAAATCAGTGCAATACTGACTTGGGACGGAGCATAAAGTTTAACCTGGTGTCTTTTTTTAAGTATTTGAAAGGTTTTATGGGACGTGATAAAATTCTCAGTCCTCGTACAATCTGTGGCGGGGTCACAGCGTTTTCTACTCGAACTCACTTCCCGCTGCTCTGTATTATTACCTTTTCAATCACACCGAGGCCATTCATTCCCCAGAAACCTTTGCAAATGATATTGCAGGCATTATTCATTTCATCACCCATTGTAGTAAAACATGGTATCGCACAACACCCGACATACACAGTACAGCCATTTACTTCAGAATTATTTTCTCCACATACCTGATCCTTATCTTATGATTCCTCTTATCCCATTTACTATCACAAACAACAGATTTCATTTGAATTCTATTGAACAATTTTAGTATTTTCTAAGCTTTTCTGCCTCCGTGACGTCACCATAAATGATCTCCATACAGTACATTTTCTGGACAGAAAAGCATCACTGCACCAAATGAGTCTTGTAAGGATCTCGTTCACACTTATCATACAAAAAACCCCCAAAAAACAACAACAGTATTTAATGCAGCATTAATGAGTGGCAGCACAAGGGGCCCACCTGTAAATGATGCAGGCGCTGTTTCGACAAGTGTCACAATTTGCTGTGTCTTGTCCTGTTCGGTAGGAGAGCCTGTGGAAACAGAGATGGAAAGATATATGATCTCCTGTGATGGGCTTCACCTTCATATTTTAACACCTGTGGGCATCAGCTATCACACAGATTTGTTCAGCTTTGTTTTCACCCAGCGTTGCAAACAGTTTGAAATGCAGCAGGGATTCTGATCCTGCCGTTCTCTCAGATTTGGTTAATTAAGTGTGGACTTGCTGATTTTACATAATAGGATTACCTTTGCCTTGGCGTGGCATAGTTTGAAGTGTCTTCTGTGTCTCTATTCTATAGGCAATAGAAAGTAAGGAGGAACTGAATGCTGCGTGACTTGTGTAATGACAAAACAACATCTTTACACTGCGCTATAGTGTACATCTTTTTGATTTGGTACAGACAGATTGTTTAAAAAAAAAAAAAGCAATCAACAAAGCTGTAGCTGCTCAGTTTATGGCTGAAGTATATTTCCCAGAGAGTCTGCTGTGTGTATCAGAGGTGCAATTCTTATGTTGAAAACACCAACCGTAATGCTAGTGGCACTTAAGGCTGTTGGAGAGGACATACTAAATATTGACGTACGTTGGTCTCGGTCTCCGTCCGATGCCATCATTCATATTTCCTCATTCGGGTTTACGTAACCATGCAGGTGTGCACGTTACTATTCGTGCTAGATGTCATTGCATGCAGTAGTATGCTGCAGCGGTATGGGGATGATGGGGAGGGCTGTAGCAGAGCCACACATTTTAATTGCTTGCTGTCACGGTAGCCCTTTACCCTGATGGATGACACGTGGTGGGGTTGGACCTCAACTGTTCACCGTGACATCAGAGGTGACCTCGTTGAGGGAGACAGAACAGACTCCGCGTGGATCGAAAATGCTGATGGGAGCTCAAGGTCAACAAGTTCGTCCATCCTGCTCTGTTCTCAAATAAAGTCTCTTTGAACAGCTGTGAGCAAGGACAGTAACTCACGGCACAGACAAGGTCTACTCTGGCGCTGTGCTGCTGCCCTGGCTTTTCATGTACATCCTTGTAATTTAAAGAGCCTCGCTCTAATAATCAAAGCGTATTAGCCTAAATTTATAATCACTGCATGTACTCAGCACAACACTTTTTTTTTTTTTTGTCCCTGTTGAGGGGGAAAAAATGTTCATGGCCTATTATAGTGATACTGTATTAAAGCACAAAAACGTCAGAGGATGATTTCGTAGAAAAAAAAAAAAAAAAAAACCTGCACGTCGGAAAGTCCTTCTCTAAGCTGACTGTTTGTTGGCACAGGTTCACTGCTGTGTTGTTTGCCCACGTCAGCTGTCCTGGGATATGTCCTGCCCTCATCATTCCCGTCTCCCTGTCTACACCCCCTGCCTACGTGCCTGCTGCTCTGCCTGAGCACAGCCTAACATGTGAACAAAAACCTACAGTATGGTCAGGCCACACAATCTGAAGTGTCATTCCATGTTTTCTATACAGTGTCACACACTGTATATTAAACTATGTGTCACACTCGTGTTGAATAAACACACAGTAGTGAAATGCAGACGTTGTGTGAATAACATTTGCATGTAATCGCATAGGAAAGTATCACCGCAATGCCATCAATACAGTATAACCTTAAGTTGATAGGTATTAAATGCTGATTGAATATCAAGCTATGTATGGTTATTATGAAATGTGAGATCTGAATAGTATTCTCTACTTTATCATCTAATACCACTTTGAGATGAAAACTTTGAACATTGCTTTATATAATGCGTAAAAGATGTGCTGTTATTGAGTTTAAAAAAAAAAGTAGATAAAATATAACAACAGTATTTAGATTTGGAATAGGTATTCCTTTCATGACTACATGCATATTGAATGAATGGATAACAACACACTTTTGCTAAGGTTTGGAAAACCTTAAGAGAAGTGAAACATGCTTTGTTTGCACTTTGTTTTCACTGGACATCATTGTAATGTATCAAACATTAAGTGTGACTTCATAAAAGTTGAGGAGAAATCCGCTGAGTTGAGCGCCTGGTGTACTTCTGCAAAAAAAATATTTTTCATGTTCGTAACTGGCTCGCGAAACGGGTAAGTGACTGCAAGTAAAATCCCCCCAAAACTTATTTTGTAATCTTATTTCTACTGTAAACAGTTGGAGATATCTCCTGTGAATAAAACGCCTCCTCACAAACACGGTACTGCTTGGACTGCTGCTGCACAAGTAAATTACTTCTTACCCTTTTGTCATTGCATGTACAATAAAAGTATATACGGCATGCTCGAGAAGAAGTGGACATCATGTACTTATATGCGGTTGGAAAAGGGATGCTTTAAGTTGTTTTTTTTTGCTTAAAGTATAGCTTTTAAGAAGCCTATCTGACTCTCCAGCCAGGCGAAAAAAGGGGAACGCATATTTGGGAAGGTACGATGGAAGACGGGCTTAGTGTTCAGTAACTGCACTTCTCTAATAACACCGGAACACAATGCTGAAACCCAAACACAGTGGAGGCACTACAGCAGGCACAGGTTTGTGGAGATAAAAGGCAAAGTGTTATGAGGCTGCACTAATTGGGCCTTTAAAACCAAGTTCTTGTGAGCCACACTAGGGTGCCTTGTTCTCCACTGGATACGGATAAGACTTAAATACAATTTGCTTTCGTGGCACTACGCGTTTTGGAGATGGCGGCTATTGATTCTTACAACTGCACCGCTCTGTCTGACTGCAGATACGGTTTGAGAACTTTATGAAGTAGTATATGCCTCTAACTGAATGTGACACAAAGAATTACTGGAGGTATGGAGGCTCCATCAAAAAGTTCCAAGACTGCTCCTGGTGTGTGGCAACGTGATGTGCAAAGAGCGAGGGGGAAGGTATGACCTGCGTGAGTGAAGGCTATTTTTCCCACCGGTTCTGTCCTTGACAGAGCCGCTCGGAGTTGATCGCGGTCATAAAAGTCAGTGCTTCATATCCCACGCCACGCCACGCCACGCCACGCCGCATCCCAGAAGCGGGTCTGCGCTCTGTGGCGCTAAAGATAGGCGCAGAGTCTATTTTTGAAGATGCCGGAAGGAGACCGCAGTAAGCTGATCAGAGCAGATCGGCCGGGCAGGAAGTCAAAAAAAAAAGAAAAGAATCCCGTCAATTTTTTTTATAATGAAACACACCATGTGCAGACTCCTGATCGTACAACATATCATTGCATCTGCGTTTACCCCGGCGGTCTTTCAATTAGGACAAGAAATGTGTTGTACACACAAATGTGTTGTGTTGCTACAGGCAATCTTTTGCGATATCGTTATGAAATAATTAGATGGATTAATGTCATTCAATGACTAAAATACAGCGAGCTGTGTTTACTTTGTCTTTAGCTACAGCACAAAGTAGGAAATGACAACAATAAACACCCGATAGACAAAAAAAACAACCAAAAAAAAACATTCAACAATGTTTCCTCGCGCGAGAAGCACAAAAAGCAAGGGAACATGACCAAATCTGGAAGTGAGATAAAACGGGCAGACATAAATGCTCTGCTCCTGAAACGCTCCCGACGGGATATGAAGCTGTGCAGAAACGGAACGGAACGGAATCGCAGTGCGGACGCGGCGTGACGGACCCTTGCTGGGTGAAAAGTGAAGGTAAATATTCCAAGTTTTGTGGCTTGGTCATCATCAGCACCAACGTTACACACCTTGTTTGGGAGCGACAACTGCGTTTTGTGGGCGAGAAACTTGCCCATTTTCAATGCGCCGTCATGTTGGAGAACCCGAGTGCCATCATGCCCCCGTTCGGGTCGTTTGCACAGGTTTTTCCCTCAGATCCCTCAGAACATCACGGCTGGACTCAACATTGTTGACAGTCTGACCCCCGGGGGGACGACCGCCCCCGCCAATGTCAAAGAAAACCTAGCTGTTTGCGCTCCTGACCTCATGTTCTTTTTTTTTTTTTTTTTTTCCAGTTTTGGACAGTGACGTTCTGCCAACACAAATGTCACTCAAAACATCTTCCCCGGCTCACCGCTTCGTCGCCGTAGGCTTTCTGAAGTATTTCAAAGGTCTCCGTTGCCAATTTTCGGAGTCTGACTCCTGAATTTGATGTGTGCTCTCTGGTCACGTCCACGGTGAAATTGTAGCTGCGCTAGACAGAGGTGCTTAAAACCACGCGTGTAACTCAGGTGCTGACGTTGATGAAGCGGCAAAACATGGAATACTTCCTCGTGGGGGTTATAATTTCCCTCCAGCTCTGTGCGTGTCACAGTGCTACTTACTGTTCACGTGCAACAGGAGCAGTTTCGGAAACTTTTGGATAGACCCGTGCACGTCTGGTCCTGCATTCAAATTACACTGGAGACGGCACTTACATGTATTGTACAGTGTATTTAAATTGTCTAATGAGACCTGGATGGTTGATTACAATATCACGCTCCTAATGCTAATTTTAGCCAAACTAGCATTATGGCTCGGTGAGCTCCCACCAACATATCCAGAGGTAGACCTTGTGATCCCCTTCACCTAATGCCTCCATGAGGATGGGCTCTATTGAAATATCTGAACAACTATTGGAGGGATGGCTGTGAAATTTGGTGCAGAATGTTCATGGTCCTCAGAGGTTAAAAACAATGAATCTTGACACGATCTTATATCCGTTGTCATCATGAGATCAAAATTCCTGTTTTTTTTTTCCCAATTCTTTGGTTTATGTCCAAAATCCTGAAAAACGAATGGAATTCCTGTAAGCCTCAGTTTTAGTTTCTGTTTATTGCCAATTGGCAAACGTTATGCCTGCTCAACAGCAATATGTTATATTAATGGGTAATTCCTCTTACCCATAACTTATTTTTGTATTTTAGGCCATTACTGCAGTTGCTCACAATAAATATTGTGGTTACTCACAATCACAAAGGTGTTAAACAAACCATCATGTTTTAGACAAATCTATTTTGTTGAGGCAACCAAAGGTAAATATATTACCAGAAACTGACCTCACAGGCCGACTTTCATGGTTCAAATCATTCTTTCTGTGTCTGTCCACAACAGTTTTTGTCTGAGATTGGGGATTATTGACAATGTTTTGGGTCATTTTAGGATTTACCTCGAAATAAAGCAGTTCAAATAATCTGCAGACTTTTTAAAACCAGTTCAACTGCCTGCTTGTATTTCTTGCCCCGTTGAATTCAAGTTTTATACTGATATATCGCTGTGTTCCCAGATGTTAGCGATTACTTTGTTGAGAAAAACATTACCATAACCAGTATAAATGATGGCCAAAGGGATGAAAATGAGGCTCATTTTGGTAGTAAACCAATTTTGATCCTTTAGCATATCTATCACTTTGAAACGTGCATACGTTGGAGCGCATATTGTGTGTTTGGTTTCATGTATAAAAGTAAAGTAAAGCTTATTCTACTCACCCCTCTCGCTGTGCTTCGCCTTTCTCGAGCTCCTGAATAACTCCAAGAAGGACCTTGATGGTCTCCTGGCTTGAGTTGATGAGACTCTCCATGGCTTGCAGCTGTGCTTTGATATCCTTGTCTCCAGATAAGGGCATTATCTGCTGGCTGCTCCCCATGCCTGGGGCACGAGTACCTCCTGCAGGAAAGCCCTCGTCCTCCCCACCTGTCCGCTGAAGTTTAGAGGAGGCTGACACATGCCTTGTCCGACACTGCCCTTGTGACTGTGCAGAACATTTGGCACTGTGGGGAAGTGTCTGTGACTGCTGTTCACTTAGCTGTGCGCCCTTTTTCCGTTTACAGCTCATGGAGGGGCTTCCTAAAGACTCCACCTGCGTCAAGGAGTTCCACGCAACGGGGCCCGTGCCCTTTGGCTTGTCCTGTGCAAACCCGGAGTCAGCCAGCTGGCGCTTTGAGGACGTGCCAGTGTCTATGTCTTGTTTGGGTAATCCTTTGTGTTTGGTCCTCGTCCCGCAAACCTGGTATTCTGGTTCGCTTTTGGACGGAGGGCTGTTCGGATGGCGCTCTTCCGAGAAATGTGAGGAGTCTGGGTATGAGGGTCCGTCCACGCAGTTGGCACCGGAAAGCAAATCCTCTGTATCGCTGCTGTCATCAGCGTGGTGAAGCAGGGCTTTTGTCTGCCCCACGATCTTACCCTTGTACCCAGAGGGCTCCCCGACAGGTTGTCCATCTTCTCCTGCCTTAATATCACTCAGAAACCCATTGTTTTGTCCCCTGTAATCTTCCACCAAAGCAGTATGTTTAAATGTGTGTCCTTTTTTCCTCTCAAAAGGGAAAGTCTTGTATCGCTTAGTGAGGTCAGGTGACGTCTGGACACCGGTACTCTTGGTCACGTTGGGAATAGAGCGTCTGGCAGGCATGGTCATGTACTTTCTCTGCGTTACTTTACAGGAAATGGACCTGGAGCGTCTTGCCCGATGCTCATTCTGAGCGTCACAGATATCCTTGAAACGTACTTGTAAGGCCTTGTTTCTTTTCTTCACCTGTTGCTTGCCCGATTCTGGTCCGGACTGCGTGTCAAGGCTGTGTGATGGGCCGGTCTCGGAATCTGATTCATCTGAATTTGAGAGAACAACACATTTGGTGTCCTCTTTGCTCACCATATTTTCTGAAAAATGTCAAACAGAAAAAGAGTCTTTGTGTTACTGTTATTTTATGGGTAGGAATTTGTTCTGTGATCACTCCAGTAAATTACTATATTCTCCTTAATGACTCCAACTTTCCCTTCTGGAAAACACATTATCCAAAATCCAAATCTATTTATAAGTACACGTCGTAAAATGTGCCAAAAAGTAAATCATCAGAAACAACAACACAACAGAGATAGAAATAATTGTATTTCATCAACAAGATAGACACTCCAATTATTTCCATGACTAATTAAACTCCAATGAATCTGGTAACTCAAGTTAGTGATTAGGATGATCTCAAAAATATTTTCCCCTATTCTTTATCCAATTTATATTTTTCTTTTGATAACAAACACAGAACTCTGAACACAGAATAATGTAACTTTCCCAGGTTTCAATTTATTTTTGGCAGATACGTTTTGTCTCTGACCTTGCACCCCCCCCCTCCCTCTATTGCTATGAAGTCGAGCCAATCAAAGGTGCCCGTTGCAGTTGTGCGACTGAAAATCTGAGACTGAATTCAATTGAAAAAGCTGCAAAATTCAATGACCCATAGCTTTCACCTGCCATTAGTGGCGCGTAGCAGAACTGAAACTATGATGGGATGTTGTTTGTGGAGACTCTTACCCTCTTTTTTTTTCTTTTTTTTTTAGTTCTGCTAGTGCTTCTGCTGCTCGCTGCAAACTCCTCGAACACTTTGCTGCCACATTGTATGTACAGTACCATTTCATATGCAAGCGCCCCCGCCAAATGTTTGATGATTTGCTTCAGGAGACCATTTCGGAATCATAATTGTGTTCACTCGACTCTCCTCACTGCTGCTGCCATCATTCAGATACTCGATTTATTGACTCTTCCATGTTTCAGTTGTGAGCCTCAAACACACCTCCAGCTTAGGAGCGCAGTTTTTCTGTGAGTTAGTTTTTTTCTGCAGAGATGCCAGATCACCGTTTTATCTCATCATGCCAAGTATCTGGTAGTGAGGCTAACATGTATATGGTACAGGTGGGCCTACAGTAATGTCACAATATATTTAAAGGACAAAATATTGAAAAATATTTGTTTCATTTCAAGAACATACAATTGTAACAAATTAGTGTTGTCGTTTTAAGTTAGAATAAACAGTTTGCCTTCAAATATCCAGTAAAAACTAAACTAATCTTTTATCTCAATTGCTTAGTTTGTGAACAGTAACTCGGTGAGATTCTGATTCTGTATGAAATGGGGCCACTTTCAGCCACGCTTGTTGTTGCTGTGCATACGTTTCACACATAATATACATGTCCCACTGGTAGGCTGCTTAACTGTATGGCATCATTGTGTCAACAACTCAGAATATTGCCGCTATCACAATATTAGTTTTTCAAATGAAAAATTAAACCAACGTTATCGTGAATGATACAATAAAGCACACCTATAATAGTATCTTGTAAGTGTGGTTGCTGTGTTCAGGGGTTGTTTGTGACAAGATCTTTCGGAGATCATGAAGTTGTAGGCTCTCTCAGGCCAACAGGTTTTACTGCTTCCCTATAGATGTACATGTGAATAATCACTTTGATGAGCTGACTTTATGTTTCTTTTGGTTTTTGCTTTACAAATGTGTGACACATTTATGTTACTGATTTATGTAGTGGTGAAATAGCAGTAATCGTGTTTCAGTATTATGGGTGTTTTGAGTGCAGTTGGCTTTATGGCTTATTTTCCCCTCGGCCGATGTCATTTTCAGGATTTCCTTTTTGATCCCTGCAAACTTTTGGCCTCTCTCAGAGGGTAACAGTGTAGATTCCATGTCATGATTTAAACATGACATTTAGGCGCTTTTGTCGCACATAAAACGTCCATTTTGTCCACACAGATCACATTCAGAAACACATTAAGGAAACATTCTACCTCAAACAAACGGGTTTATGCGACGGCTCGCTTTACTGTTCCTCACATCGCAATTACATCTTAACTGCTTTTTTCCGCTTTGCGCTGACACACTCAGTCGCACTCATTGTCAACCTCACACTTATTGTACATCCACACATATCCTTACCCTATGCTACGTAACATGCCATTACATATATGTTTGCGAGCTGCTGTGTTCATAGTGTTTATGCCACAACGGTTGGAGGTGTTTTGTTAAGGAATAGCCCGAGGGTGGTTGGTGCTTAGTCCCGCAGCTAAAGGTGTTTACTATATAAAATATTCCCTTTGTGGTCCGAGGTCCCTTTAGAGGAAATTGCCACACAGCAGCTGAGGCCCACACATTATAGACTTAATAGCTGATATTGGGGTGCTCCACCTGTATCCACCTGTAGGCTCCGAGTCTAAACTCCCTGAGGGGAGATTTATTATCATCACTCCCCGATCTCTGCCGTGCTGAGTGGAGTGACGAGGTCAGAACCTAGACACCAAATATAAACTGTACATGCTCTACGATCACATCATAAATCTGTTAAATGCGAGTTGGCTGAGTGAACTGACCTTTAACTTCAAATGTTGACTGTTTCTTAAGGGCTGCAATCAGTTTGAGAAACCCAGTTCGGGAAGGAATTTACAAATTAACCACATATCAATGAACATATTATTAATTTTTTTTTTTGGACAGTTTCAGTGGCATAGCTTGATTTATATTGATCATGTTGGAAATCATGAACTGTTTTGACAACACAAAGGAGCTAAAAAGGATTTATACTACTGTAGTAACTGCTGCTTGTTAGACTCACGGTCCATGTAGATTTTCAAATTAAGGTCCGTATGATCGAATGAGAAGAAAATTACATTTTCTGCCTCATCTTTGATGAAACACATTTCATAGCTAGTGCATGGAAATATATCACACAGCACAAGGAAATGAAATGATGACTGATATGGTTGAAAGGAAACATTCAAAAGAGCTGCTTAATCATTTTCAAATGACAAGACACCACGCGATAAATAAACCCCAATGAATCATTTATTACCACACAAAAGCACGCTGTTCATGGTGTTGCAGCTTCTCTGAAAGTAATCACGGTTTATCATTCAAAGACACTGTAAATTCATCAATGTGATTGTTCTGGTGGGGAAATGTATACTGAAGAGACATTTCCTTACTGTCAGTTTCACTACCCCCGTTAAATTTGTAAAAGCAGAGGCATGAATATCAGATCAGTGCAGTTCCATGTAGTTCCAGTGACGTAATGACTAATTTAAAAAGTGCCTACAAAACAATGAGTAGCTCTGTAATATGCAAAAGTAATGCACCTAAAAGCTGTTTGCCGACGGCCATTAAACAACAAAAGAACGACACGAAGAACACGTGACAGCTAGCCGCGTTCAAACCACGTGACCCGCTGTAAGATTAAATGCTATGATACAATCGTTACAAACATCCAAAGACTACAACCGTCCAAAAAGTTGTCGGTGGAACTCGTCAAGTAAAAGTGGTGCAGTGCAACTCTGCCAAGTAAAGCTAGCATATCTTGCTCATCTACCACCGCTGCTGATGGTCATTTTGAGAACGAAAGCAACGAGTAGACGGCCCATCCGTAGATCCAATATGAATGGCTAGCTTTGTCACCAGATGAGACACGTTTGATGATAGAAATGCGGAGTAAATAACCGCCCTCGTCTCGGAGATGACAGCCAAAGACGTGCTTCAAGTCAGTTTTGGCGAAGGCGAGGACAAGTTTGATGACATTAGTTGAAGCCGAGTTTACGACATGAATGGGTCCCTTTCTCTTCGTGTGTGCGTGTGGCTAGAGGGGAGGGGTCTTTGAGTAACAGTCGAAAATCTCCCTGTGAATATCAAATAGTATTTTTGCATAAAATGCCCATCCTTACTTTCTGATGATGGCCAATTTGTCTTTGTTCCACGTGATTTGTATTGTTTTTTGTGCACGCGTACGTGGGCTATATATATATGCGTGTGTGTGTGTGTGCGTGTGTGGTTCCTCTTGTACCCTTGCTCTGAGAGAGAAAGGGAAACAAAGCGTGTATTAGTGTGTATAGGTCTTGTTGTCACCTTTTCAATGAGAGGCCTTTGCCAGCATCTTAAGGAGGGTATTCACACGCAGACCCACACCACACACACACACACACACACACACAAGAGCAGACAGGGACTGATAACAAGAAGCACGAGGTTGTATTTCTTGGGACTCCTGCCGTGTGTTTCACCTTGCAGCCTGTCCACTGTAACCTAACCCTCGGGCCCTAACTGCTGATGAAATGGAATATATTTTGAGGCAACTATGTTTCATCTTGTTTCCTGTCAGCGTTGGAAAACAATGCACGCCAATAGCTCCAAGTGGCACTTCAGTCGCTGCAGTGCTTTCAGAGCCAGATGAGCAAAAAGGCACAAAAAAAAAAAAAAAAAAAAGCAGCTAGCTCACTCTCATTATTCACGTACAATATGCTGTGCTGTGTCATGAATTTACACAGTTGTTTTGGAATATAGAGCAGATGAATTTTTATCGGGGGCTGGTATTTGTTCTGAAACATAGCTTAGTATGCACTTTGATTTGAGCATAAGTTGTTTGTCAGAAGCGCTACCGCAGATACAAGGAATTTATTTGAGGCTGATTCACATGGGATCATACTATTTCACACTCAAGAAATACCAATCTCACACTACTGAAAAGGTAATCACATCTGCAGGAAGTCTTCTCTAAGCGCATACAATTTCTTCTGCAGTCATGTAAGGCATGTAAAGCATCCAAATGGTAATTCACACAAAGGGAATCAAGAAAAGCTCTTCAATGACTTATTATTGTTGGAAGTCAGATACGCAGAGGGAGTGAGAACGAGACGAAAAGAGCGACTGAGAGAGAGATTGTTGTGACACATGGATATATTCAGATAGTTGAAAGAGAATCTCCTTTTCCTCGTCGTCTTCTGCTTTCTCCTCCTCAAAGCAAGCTATCTCTGCTAATGACCCGAGGTCCTTCCCTGATTTGGCCTCAGCTATCCAAAGGATTATGAATAATGCATTGACTCTAAAATTGCAAAAGTAATCCTCTGAAATCTCCTTATGTACCCTGGCAGACCACGTTGTCTGTTCCAATTGCCCTTCAGTTCTTCAAACTAAAATACTGCATGTATGAGAAAAAAAAAAAAAAAAACACTTTTAGCTACAGTCACATGATTGATACGCTTGATTATCACAACTACAATGTTGTAGAAACCTGGCTGTTCATAAAAGGATGTTGATGGGGTTCTGGATCCATTTTCTATGCAGGTCTGCAACACTGCTGACTCATGATTTCGGTTCCATCGCAAAGCAAAGAGAAAGAGACGGCTTCGCTCAGATCGTTTTACATCCTTGTCAGCCTGCATCAACGTAATAATTACGTGTATTAAGTGCGATATTAAGTGTATCTGTGGGATATTTACATATGATCACACTGTCTAGTCACTCATTACTATCGTGTCCTCCCACTCATCCAGCATCATTGGTGAACGCATCATGAACATGGATGTGTGTAGCACGGTAAATGCTTCTTCATTAGAACAGGTTGACGCTGCGCTCATCATCCCCCACGCTTTCTACTGGATGCATTGTTACTGTGCAATGTATCCATTTCCATGAATAATTTTTACTCTCCATTAGCATAAATTACAGTGTGACATTGCACCAACTGTAAGCACAATGTAAAGGACGAGATGCCACTGCACAGTACATACCTTTGTCCAGTCAATGGGGTTGTTTATGTTCATGTATTTGCTACAGTACTGGGCATGTGTGGAGTAAAGGTTTCTGCCCCTACACACTCGGCTTCGCAGTAATATTATTCCTCAGTACTCCTCTTCTTCTAGCAACAGTGTACGCCACTTTGATCAAAGGTATTTTTAAAAAAATATTATCTTGAGTACAATTTTTGCAAGCAATCCCAGACAGTTTTCAGAGCTACACACACACACACACACACACACACACACACACACACACACACACACACACACACACACACACACACACACACACACACACACACACATCTTATTACAGCTGTAGTCTGAGCTATCTGTATCCATCCCAGCTACAGACTGTGAAAGTTTGCTTTATGATTTTATTGGCTCCAAACATTTATCACTTTTTGCTTTCTGATATAGAGGAATAGCGGGACGTTTTTAAAAAAAAAAAGCTGCCATCGCTGTATCTCTTGGAGGAAAGCACTGGCTGTGAAATGGATCCTTGGGAAGAGTTAGTTTGAAGAGGGCGATTTGAAGGAGGGCATTCTTTTTTTTTTTGTGATCACATGCTCTGCTGCCAGTGTGGGGCCTCTTTTTATATGAAATAATGGAGAAGTCAGTCTCTACCTTTAACACTTTAGAGCTTCCATCTGTAGCAGCATCGCCCTGATGAGTTCATTGATTGATAAGGGGTTGGGCTACGGGCATACAGGTCGAACTGATGATTGACTCAGGTACTATGTATAAGACATTTTAACAAGTGCAAACGACTACATAGACAAACTGCAGATGTGTAATGGCACCTTAAAGATGAAGCCCATCTATGCTTCCTCTACATTTTAGGTAGTGAAGGGATGACGTCTAGAAAATAAAGGGACAGAGAGAGAGAGAGGGATGGGGGTGGGTGGGTAAAGGCTGACACCAAAAAAGTGCAGCTGTGTATGTGATGCAGTACCCCAGAGCCTCCCAGATCACACATGTCATTAGTTTGGATCCACCTTTCATCAAATTCAGCCTTGAGGAGCGCATCACTCTTTGCATATGCATTTTGTCATACAGTTTATAACTGTTAATAGAATAGGTGTTTTCCCTTCAATGATCATCATTCTGGCAGTCTATTACAGCACAATATACAATAGTCAATTAGTGAGCACTCATCAACATATTTCATTATCGAACTCAGACAATTCACAAGTACAGCAATCTGGATAATCAGCCTCTGCCTCACTAGATAAATACAGCACGTCTGTCAAAGGCTGCAAAGAAACGCATCGTGATAAGTATATTAATCAAAGTCAAATTACATCACCGTTCATCTTCGTTTTAAATTGTGAGGACATTTTTTTTGACGTGCTCTCCTGATTAGTCATTAAACCCTCAAATGCTTGGATGCAGAAATGCCCCCTCCCTAGTTTATCTATATCTAATATACCTAGGGATCATACACATGCATCCAATACAAAGACTTTTGACAGTATTTTTTTTTTTAATCAGAATTCATGCATGCTTTTGATATCCACTTTGATACAGTTAAGATTTAAAATATCAGACCAAATGAATTCTCCTCTCTTATTGCACTGCCTGTGAATATGTGTGCAACTCCAAAAATGAGGAAGTGTAACTCTTACCTTGAGAAACAGATCAGAGGTGCAAAGGACAAGAAAGCACAGATCCCCTGCAGATCCAGTGTTCATCCATGTATTCAGTGGGTGCCAGGGTACCGTCCAGCCACTGGAGCAGCTCTCACAGGCTGCGGGAGTACTGAGAGAGAGGCAGCCGGTGCAGTGACAGCTGGAGTAGTTGTGGCACATCCGGCAAAGATTCAGGTTATCGGGATATGAGAGGGGAAAAAAAAGCAGACAGACAGTGCCTCAAAACCTCATCGGGTCCTCACTGACATCCCCCTTCATGCCATTTTTTTTTTTTTTTTTTTTACTCCGTCCTCTCCCCCTCTTCTCCCTCACACACCTCATTCAAGCATCACTGACACTCATTCGCTCTTGTCCCTGCACTCACCGGGAACAGGCACTCACACACGCAGCGGAGATCTCCATCTCGCGGTGCTGCTGCTGCTGTTGCTGCAATCCCTGTGCATTCGTGATTGAGTGTATGTGTGCATGTGTGTGTATGGAAGGCAGAGAGAGGGTGGGCTGGTGGGTGGATGGGTGGGTGGATATGGCAAAGGGAAGAAGGAGGAGGAGGAGGAGGAGGAGGAGGAGGAGGGAAGAGAGGAGAGGGAGGGGGAGTGAGGGGTCGTACGCAAGCTGCTGGGGAAAGTCCAGAGTTGGTGAGCTGCATCATCAGCGAAGACCCCCTTAACTTGTCCTCCACAGGCTGGCTCCCTTGACACGGAGCTGTTATATAATCTGAAAGGCTTTGGGATGTGGCGGAGAGGGGGAGCTGCGAAATAATAATGCATTTTGCTTTTAATTGGATGTCTCCTGCCCTCCCTCCCCCTCCCGCTACTTTCATACATCTGACACATTGTTTATGAGAGGTAGTGACGGGGGCTGAATCGAGCAAAGGGGAGAACAGAGGAGGCGAAAAGCCAACAGGGCAGCAGCGCTAATGAGAATCCAAGACAAGAGAGAAAATAAAATGACGAGAGGGAATAATAGAGGCAGTGAGAGAAAGAGAGATGCAGAGAGGAATATTCTTCACTGGAAAAAGGGAAATATTGATTTAACAGACATCTTAAATTGATCATTTCTCTATATATCAAAGTTCATAGGTTGATGCTGTATTGTTTCCTGTTATTACAGGGACTGGACATATAAATATGAACACCTGATTGGTTGACGAATAGGCTACTTTCTTACTAAATTCAAGCAGTTGCAGCATCGAGAACGAACAAGCTGAAACCTGCACATAGACTGCGCCAAATTCTTGTTTATTTTCTTGTTCCATTTCTACAAAAATCTCTGCCGTTAAAATAATTTAAAGGAGGTTACAATGACGCAGGAATCTTGGCAACACAAGGAGGCTTTTGGTAAAGTTTGTTTGCAGTGAAGCATTTCCAAAATCTTTAACATCTCCAAAAATCTAAAATGAAGATAAGTGCTAACTGTTGTTCAAAAAAATAGTTTTCACAATTATATAGAGAATAGTGCAAATAAAAGTTTCACTAAGATTCTAAAACTGTGTGAGGATGGGTAAAATCTCAAAAGACCCATAACCCTTTTGGCTCGTGAAGAAAGTCAAACATTTAGCAATCCAAAGAGACCTAGATATTTTTCTCAGGAGTTGGCAGACTAAATAAAATAAAATTAATTCTCAGTGAACCGAAGTTAACTTATTTTTTGCCGAGGCGCCATCATGTATACTTTTGCCAACAGGATGTATGCTGAACGTCTACAGTCATATGCAAAAGTCTTAAGCATGTTTACCGTGTGATGGACACTTACCTGTCACCAACACCATCAGGGAAGCATGTCATCATCCCAAATTAATTCTGCAGTCGACAACAAACCTAAACATACTATCTTCAGTGACTAGAATAATTAAGAGCCTTGCAACAGGTACTGTAGTGTGCCCCCCCCCCTCCCATGGAGCGCTGATCTCGTCAAATCCATCTGGGATTACACGAGGACACCAATATATTGGTGCTTGGAAGGTGCTTGAAACTATTTACAAGCCAAGTACCTTGAAAGCACAAGTGTAATTAACAGAATTGATGTAGTTTGATAGACAAACAGTGAAAATATTGGTTTGATGTTCGACTGTTTACTGCAATTTATATAAAAAAAGTATTTGTTGAAAACATCCTCACTTTGCTTTTAGTCAATAAATCTTTTGCACGGTACTGATATTTACAAGTCTGTCGACAACTCGTGTTTTGCAACTAGCATTAATTATCTCATGACGATGAGTCACGTCAAAATCTGGTATTCATTAGACGCTAAAAGAAGCCGTTCTTGTTGTCAACATGTTGGCTCCAGGAGAAATGTGAACGTGTAAAAACCTGGGCGACTTTTACAAACATTATTGTTGGACAACCGTGTCAAAGCATCTTTGAAAGAGGAAAAGAGTTCTTCCAGTCAGCAGTGGTGATTACAACAAAGGCACTGTCCATGATCAAAGTGTGATGCGCATTGCAATGTTCTTTGAGGAAACCCTGGATCCAAGACTTTGATTCAGGTCAGACACACTCCATACTGTCACCGGTATTCCCAGGCAGTGGCCACATGATCAAGAGTTCAAGCTATCAAATTCCCCAGATCTTGATCTGATTGAGCATTTGTGTGCTGTGCTGGCACAAGTCCCAAGGACTTAAAGATCTACTGCTAACATTTTGTGCCGCTGTCCCTCGGCGGGTGTGAACTGGAGGACGGACATTATACTAGGCAGGTGGTGATAATGTTTTGTCTCACGCATGCTGTGTATGTACGTTTATATCTAACTGTTCGCACTATAAACCTTGCGAGTTAAAATGGTAGACGTAAGTCATGGGAAGTGTCAGTAATGTAATTGAATTAGTACTTTTAATTTACTGGGGAGTGATACCGAGTTACATTGTTTGACTCGCTCCTTCGTAAGATCATCCAAGCAACTGAAGCCTGTTATAGACTAAAAACTTGCTAATGTTCCTTCAGCCAATTCAAGAGTGAATTCAAGTTTAGTTATCTGGAGGAGGACTATAGAGCTCCGAAACCTTGTCATGTGTTTTAAAATGTGTTTAACTGTTTACCTTTGTTTGTTTCAGAGTTAATGGTTGAAGTTGGGCTAGAGATGTCCGATGACACAGAACCAAATTTATTTATTTTTTATCATTCTTAGCTTATGTAAGCAATGTGAAGCTAAAGAGGACAAAAGCTTTTTCAAATGAGCTTTTCTTCCAAAAGGGTGAGGGGCTGCGGTAGCCGCTACAGTGATCTGCTGACTGCTGTCTTATTGATTTAATTGTCCGTTTTTCTCCCAGCCCTGTCTGTTCATAGGCCTGTGACGAGCTTCTGACTGTGCCCACTGCATGCATGCCAATCCCAACCAGCCACGAACCACAACTCCCCCTCAGTCTCAACACCAGCTTAATCTCACTGGGCTTAATGAGCGGAACAACACAGAGTTGACAAGTACAAACCCCCACCCCCCCCCCACCACTTTCTTCAATTCCTTCTCTACTACTCAGTTTATTGACCTGCCAAAGGCTGTGAGGGGAGTGTCCAGATTTATGATCAAAAGTCCTAACTACTTGCTGATGACTGTCAACTTAACCATTCATTACAGTTGGATCCCCGAGGACAACATGAGCCTGTGGGCCACTGTAGATGCAGAAATGTTAAAGTGGTCATGCCCCATTGAAATGAAGGCTTGGGAAAGCGAAAATGTTTAAATGGGAAAACAGCAGATGTTGCATAAAAGATTGAGGGAGAATGTTCATTCTCAGACAAAAACGTTGTTCTATTTCCTTCCAGTTGATTTCCTTGTCCCCGCTGAGTTCTCCTGAATCTCAAAAGTGAATGAAGTTTGCGCTGTCAAATGCTTTTCTCAGATTCAAAGAAGATCCCAAGGTGAAACAGAATTGTTTGCATTAGCATATGAAACAGCCAAAGCAGTAAACATACATTTTTATCTTTTATCTAAATTATTCATGAGAATTTTCCTACTGTATGCAGCAAACACATGGGGATCAGAACAAGTACGATGACTGGATATAGTCACAAACATGAATAAACAAGGACTTTCTCACTTCCACACTGCACCTGCCGGGAAAAAAAAAAAAAAGGTGTTTGAATGATATTTAGAGCCTCCAGGAAGCTGAACAGCAGTGGACATCCACTTCTGCTTCAAAAACATGGACTGCAATGGTTATATCTGATGATATTACGCCTACATCAGATGGCAGTTTTTAGTCGTGCTAAAAGTGTGGCCAAAGGAAGTGCAGCGTTGGCCAGTCAGTCCACCACTATGGTGCATTACAGTTGGATCCCCGAGGATCATTACATAACTTACCATGAAAGTTTGTGCAGACATATCCTGAGGATAAATTCTGCTTTTCCTACGGCACTACAGGTGTGTTGACGTGTTTTCTTCTCCTCTCCTTGGTAATTTGGGACAGCTATCCCTTTAACTTTCTTATCTAGTTGTTAAAATATCTAATAAATGAATCATGTGTGCTGGTTAAACATCTATGGGACAATATTGGATGTAGACATGCATGGTTGTCAGATGTCCCCAAAAAACACAGTAAACATAAACCTGCTTAAGCTACTTTGCCCAGCTCAAAACATGGCTTGGCTTTGAGATGGTCTGGAGTAATTGCTTAATTTGCAAATTTGCAACACACACTGGCACACTCACTGAAATACCGTACGCCATGTTGAACACAGATGGTGGCCATGCTCCTGCCATAATGTGAAATGATATTGTCCTTGTTAAGGAGATAACAGGTCTAAATTCATTGACTCCTGCTCTATTTTAAGAGTCTTTCCACCAAACTCCCCCTCCACTTGTATCCCAACAAATAGCATTAATGACACGGCACCATTAATCACTATTAATGTCTCTGGAAAATTGGCTTAACTATCTGTAAAAAAACTCCCACAGAGAAGCCAACGCTAATGCTGTTTAACTCATTTTCCATTATACAACACAAGCATGTAAACACCAAACAAATAATCACTGTAATATGGAAACGTTACATAACCCATAATTTCCTGCAGATGATTACGGGGTAACTATTTATTATAGTGTTTAAATATACTGACAAATCAGTCACAACAGGCTGGTGTTTTGAATTCCAGTGTCAGCTCAGTGTCTTGACCGCCCATAACAGCGACATCCGTCAGTAAAATTATAATCAATTTTACAATGTAATCCAGGACATTATGATCAAAATGCTGACTCGGAGTCTGTGACCCTTTATTCTGCGTGTTCTCCTTCCAGTTGTGACAGCTCTCTCATTCGTGGTCTCCTTTTGTTTGAAGAGTTTGCAGTGTAATCGGTTGTCTCTTAAATCTATTTGCATACGCACTGCGTGCCCAGACCTCCTGAGATCACATTCAAACAGCTAATGTGGCATTGGGGGGGACTTAGAAAAACATGTTTTTGTTGGATCAACAAATGGCCGACAAGGCATTTATTTTTACAATGCTCTTTTTTTAGTGAGAACAAAATTATTTTTGTAAAGATTGCCGTCGCAGAAGATCTTAATGTTTACACACCAGTGTTAGTAAATTTCAATATTGAATTACAATGTTTGTTGTTTACTTTGAAATGATTTAGAAATGTTCAGGAGACAGGAATACTGTATAATCTATTTGGCATTTGATTCACTGTTAACATATATGGTGCAAACAAAGCTAATTGTTACGCTCATCCGGTGGGAAATAGTCGTGTTTGCACCAAATTTTGTTCCAGCCCATGATAGATGTCTGCATATTACCCTTAATAAATACAAAACAATTAACCTACTGGTGATGTGAGAGGAAAAGTCAGAGGATGAGCAAAGTCATTCGAATTTATCGTCCTGAGAACGATAAAAATAAGTAGCAAATCCGTGTAATAGATGATGGACTGACTGCCATTACCCTTCCTAGAGCCATGCCTGCACCCTGGATAAAAAAAAAAAAGTAAAAAAAAAAGTGATAACATATTATGCCAACTGCTACTTAGATTCACTCTTAAGCGTTTACTTGATTGTTACATTTCTTGTGAACATAATGTACCATGATGTGATGAGGGATGTGACTAATCTTATCAAGGCAAACATTTTAAAACCAAACAAACGAAACAAAACCATACAAACAGTTGCGTAGTGTGGCAGCCCAATTACCCAGACTTCATCCTCCCTCGAGATGCTTTTCGATCCCAGTGCATCGAAGCTACTTCAATTGCACGTTAAGGTCGTGATATTGTCAATTTACTTTTAAGTCTCGGCAGTAGTGCTGACAGCCTCGCCTGGTGCATAGAGAGTAACAGTGGTAGTCTCTTGGGTAACTCCTCTTCCATCATTAAATACATAATGGCCCAGATTTTGTTTGCTCCCAGTCTGTGTCAACACCAACTGCAGGCTATGGTCGACAGCACACTTCAAAAGTGAGAAATGATCTCCGAGCGCCACTGACGCTGGATATGCTTGATCCCATGTCTCTTCACATGTGCTACTTCAAACCGGAAGATGCTTGTTTCCATGGCAGCCCGTATTGTTGTAACTAATCAGATATTTTCAGATGTGCCTTAGTTTCGCAGTGGTTTAAGTTCGAACTTTGATTTATCTGGGCTAATATATAAAGTCCAGAAAACCACTCTTAGCCAGCTATTATTTGTGACTCACCAAATATGGCTTTGAAGTTTCCTCATGCGTGAAGATGTCATCTCTGCTCAACCAAATTAAATCACTGTTACTCATCAGCTTTTCCATTTGAGCTCATATGCTATCTCAGTGGTAACTAAACCCACTGGCCATTTAGTGAGCCAGACATGCAGACTATACTGCATGTTGCTGGAATATCAAGGGATTAAGCCTTGACACAGCATCTCTGAGAATGTATTTTTGATACTTTATTAGGAGGGAATGCAATATTCCACGATTCCTTCGGGACTCTTTAACTTTACAGGCCACATCAACATGGATGAGTATTTAAATCAGATTTAGTATGTCACTCAGAACATGCAAGCATGTGGGCATTTGTCATTGACTGCTTTGTGCACGGTAACTTATTGAATACATAATATACTGTACTGTGTACACATTTCAGAAAGGGGATTTTGAAGCCTCAAATTCTATTCGATTTTCTTTTTAACACCTTTAAAAATAATTGAAAATCTAATGATAAAACAGTTTCACCGCTCGCCACTATGCCTACTCACCTCTGGCAAAATCCATCACACAACAATAACACCGTTGTCTGTTTTTCTTGTTTGTTTAAATATTTAAAAAAAAAACCTTTGCACTATTGTTTAGTTAGTTTTAATTTAATTAAATTATTATATCTTATTTTATTCTATTTTATTGTATATACTGTGCATTTTTATATTTAATATTTTTTACTGTTATTTTATTGCTTTCCTGTATTTTTAAATGCTGCTGTAGCAAAACAATTTCTCCTTGGGGATTAATAAAGTAACTACCTACCTACCTACTTAAACAAAAAAAATAAAAATGCATTTCATGTTTTTTAATTTAAAAGACGTTCATCTTAGATTTTATCTGATGTTTTAAATATATTTCCCTAGGGCATGCTACATTTTACATGTTTTAGGTGAAATAGCAAATGTCTTGAGTCTTGATGAGTATATCAAATGTTATTCATCATGGCCACTGAGCCTTACAGCGTTAACCAAATATTTTTTTTCTCAAAAATGGTAAAGGTATCTTGGAAGCATTTATACTTTTTTGTTTCATAAGGGTTGATAAGCTGTTGTTACAAATTGCAGCTATTGTTTTGCTGTTCAACGACAGTGATAATTACTGTGTGTACTGGTGCAAATTACATAGTTAGGGAAGTTTTCTTTGCTTCTCCATTGTCTCGTGAAATGGATAACAGCTTAAGTCAGTGGAGTGTGTGTGTGGTATTGGGCAGTGATTGAACTCGAACAAAATTTACTTCTAGTAATCCCCTTATTCACATATTGGCCTAGGTATCCACCAGTATCAGAACATAATTTAGTATTACATTCTAAGTTTCTACAGAGTATAAAAGATAATTGGAGATATGGCTGATGTTTACGACACACATTATTTTTTATCCCCTGTAAGAAACGCTAAGAGGTTTTTAATTTGCATTCAGCCAACAAAAGGTTGTCATGTTCTCCTTTAAACTCACCGATTTATAAGAAACAGTAGACATTAAGGTTGTATTATCTGATTGGATAAGTGGTGGAATACGTTCAGCGAGCTGTAAACATTTTTGGGAGCACAAACAACAGTTATTTAACTCGTGTTATTTTCTGGGGTGAAACTGAATTATAACCACGGGTGATTTTGCTGAGGCTGGCGTTACATTTACAGGCTCTTCGCTGCCAGCAGTGGGGCTAATGGTTAGCGTGCTGCTCCCAGCCTGCATTTAGAACTAGTTGAGAATTAAAAAATGTTAAGCTTCGTCGTGTCATCGTCTGAATCTGTTTGTCTCGTCTTTGTGCTTTTTTTTTTTTTTTTTTGGAGCCGTGCAGGCCAATATTATTGTAAGGTTAATGTAACGTTGGACTAGCTGCTGATAGAGTAAAGCAGGGAGGTGAGAGCAACGTAGAGCCCCCCCGGGTAATACAGAATGTTTAGGGCCATCATGAATCACCCAGAAAACCTGGTGTGAAGAGGGCAGAGAAGAGAACTGGTAGCTTGTAAGAACTGCTGTTGCACAAGACAAAGTTTGTTCCGAGCATTGGAGAGCTTACAATAGTTGTTTTGTGGATTTAAGCTGTCACAGTTGCCTCTGTCGCTTAATGTCATCCCAGATTGACACTGTGATATTGTGATTTTTTTTTTTTCATCTACATACCATCTGATGAAAGAAAGATCTTTGTGGCTCAAACTTGCATGCGTGTGTTTGGGATTGTTGTCAAGCTGCAGATTTAATCCAGGACCAATCAGACTTTGGGTATTGCGTGATGATAATAATCTAAAAGTCTGTGTTCTAAAATGTCTTTAGAATATTATAATTAGTGTGTAAACAGTACAAAAAAAATCACGTGATGTCTCTTCAGTAATAGCAATATTCAGCACACCATATGACTTTCTGTTTCAACTAGACATTTGATATAATGTGTGATTAGCTGTAGCCAGGTAGGCATTAAGACATGGTGAGCATTAGACACACTCACAGATACGTACATACATACATACAGTGGTGTTTCCATCACTTTAGAGGACACTACATTGGCTTACATTAATTTTCCTGGAGATTTAACCCTAATTATAACTCCTACTTGCCTCAATCTAACCTTGTCCTATAGCCTTAAACAAAACCAAGCCTTCATGCTAAAACACACACACACACACACACACACACACACACACACACACACACACACACACACACACACACACACACACCAGACTGTATATATTATTATATTATATGCGGTCAGTGATTCACATGCATACACAGACCTGCCACACAAATTACCTGGAACAGAAGACATCGCTGTTAGGACTGCAGTAGCAGGATAGAAATTCTAATCACGGTGATTCATGAATATATCAGCTGCTCTAGGGTTGAAACCACTTCCCCCACCACCTTTCTTACTCGCTTGCCATTTCTTGATATTTATTTATTTTTTCAAACCTCCATCTCTCTGCATTCTTCAGTTTCCGCGGACTCGGTCAAAACACGCCGTTAAGCTCGCCTGCTCGGAAATGCCGCTCGGACGGATGCATTTGCAGGAATCGTCTGAGAAACACTGCTCAAGGCGGCCCCATAGAGTCGGAGCAGATTGCACTGAGGACTTAATAATGACAGTTCTGAATCACTCCCCAAATAATCTGTCTCAATTCATACACCCTTGAGATGAAGCTGCAGCTCGGTATTACTGGAGAGAAGCTGTCAGATCTGTCAGGCGCAATAGTGGAAGTGCTTACTCATGACTGGGTTTACACACTGTGCTCTTGAACACCCACTGCTGATCTCTCGACAGACTGGACATGTACTAGTTATTGAATGTTTCCGTGCTGTATCCAATGCCCATTGACTTGTTTTTGCAAATATAGGTACACTGCAAAGCAGCTTAACATATCTTACCGTGTACAGTATTACATACGGTATGTTTGTCACGTCAGTCAGAGGCACAGAGGTAAGGCTGCTTGCTCTAAACATTTATCTGGCAATAACAACAACAACAACAACAAAATAAATCCATCAGCTGCTTTTTCTTGCATTCCAGACAGACAGTACACACACGTCCACATTTCTCTCCCAGCTGCTGTGACACAGCAGATTCCTCACCAATTTAATTTTGGGGGGGAGGGATAAGGACCGTGATTTTGATGGAAGAAACGGCACTGATGAAAAAGATCTGAAATCAAAAGGGAATATTCCTGGCAAGGGAAATTGAAGGAACTGGCTGTAGGCTAAGCTAAAGATCTGTCTCTAATTGGATCGAGGTAATTGTGGCTGTGACACAGATCACAAGTAAATTGGGTGTTCTGGCACAAGAGGCAGGAGGTTTCCAATTACGTAACCATAAAAGCAGCGTGTTTCCCAGCCCCTACATACAGTACATACAATTACACGTTGTATACAAACAATTAGCTCCAGTGTGATATGGAATATAGAACAAACAAGACGGACAGTAATAGTATTCTGAGGTTTAAGGTTTTTGTGAATGGTGAGAAATCAATTTGGAAAAGCACTAACGCTGTAGATCAGAGTCTTGCTAAAAAGGTGCTTCAGGTAAGCTTTAGAACAAAACAGAGGCATAACAGAGTTATCAACCTGGGAGATGTGGAGCTTCAGCCTGCGTGCCGATGCTACCTGAGTGTTACAGAGAGGCAGTGTCAGTTGTTAAGAGCTGTACTTCAGCAATGATGGCTTTTCTAACAAAAGTTCTGTATTCAAACAGCAGGCAGATTGTGGGCTTTAAAATTACAGCATGGCAGGTGTCAGTGATTGAAGTGACACTCTCAAGACTCAAGGGGGTGAGAGGGCGCACCATGCGCATGTAGGAAAGACATGACTATATAGGAAAACTGAGTGCAATACACGCAGCTTACAAAGCAGGCTTTGGCGTTCCGTTTAAAAACTGTGATGATTGACAAAAGTATGTTTCTAATGCGTGAAGATGATCACTGTGCAGGCAGATCCAGATAGTTTCAATCCATTCCTTTTTTTTTGTACTGCTTTTGTCTTGCCTACAAACAAAGATAAAGGGAACACAGACATTGTAAGTATAATTCAAGGCAAACAAGAAAAAAAACAACAAAGCATCTAATAAATTATTAATGACGTATATTAGCTCCACAAAAAAATTGCATTCCGCCTTGTCATGCAGAGTATCTGGTTGTATGTTGTGAGGAAAGAAAGATAATGGCTCAGCTCAGCTGGTGGCTTCTATCTGGATCTGGTACATCACAGCAAATGTCACAGATTGTTATTTACTGCCCCCTGCAACGATGCTCGCATGCATATGTAGATAATGCTGATAACGGCCACACTCAAAGGCAGAGTGAAAAACTGGTCATCGGGGTGGGTGGGTGGGGGTGGAGGGGCTGTATTTGGGGATGACGGCGCACATGTTCAGACAATTCATCCTGGCAGACATTCGTAGTGTCGCTCTCGGTTTTTCGCCCGTGTAACAAATGAAAAACGAGAGCCAGAGAGAGAAGTTCAGATCTTGGCTTCCTGTGACCGGAACACAAATAGTTCTGACAGAGTACACTGTTCCATTTACTGGCATAGATGGAGGAAAAGCTTCCAAATGGAAGTGTAAAAACAAAACAAGACAAAGTGTCCATCACCAGTCTACCTGCTCTGTGATACTCACAGTGACATTAGTAACAAGCAGTTGCAGTGCTGTTCACCACCTTAGTTAGCAGGCAAAAAGTTCTCAGACAGACGGTGATGCTGTTCTTTTTTGGAATTATTTAGGCAGAAACCAAAGTACTGGACAACTTTAGATTTTGATCTGATGGTGGTGCTTGACCAAAATGGCCGGGTGACCAAAATGGCCGGGTGACCATTCGGTATGAATATGTGTATCCGACCAAAAGTTGCAAGTCATCTGAAATTGTTGAGTCACCTCACCTTAAACTCCAAATACCAACCTCAAAGTTGTTCATGATTACCAAAGTCACTGGAATTCTTCCTTTGGGAACTGTGAATGTAAAATATAATGTGCCCTCCGTCCAATATATGTTTCCAGACTTTCTACTGAAAAAGACAAGATTTTTACCCTCTGTTTGAGCTTGAGAAAATTTCAGGGGTCTCGGCTTTGTAAATGTCAATCCATTCAATAGTTGTTGAGATATTTCAGTCTTGACCTGACTGGTGGACTGACAGATCAACAAATTGACAATGCCGTTCCTTGAACATGGTGTTAGTTAGCATGGCTAAAAATCTGCCTTCCCTCTGTAAAACCTACCGTTAACGGATTTATTTGTTTAGTCTTTACAAAGAGTTTAAAAACAGGACGTTACAATGGTGGACTAACAAAGAACACGTTGGAATAACTAAAAAAAACCTAGAAGTACAAGACCAACTATTTGGTCGTTAGACTTTTTGCACTTCTAGTTCTTTTCCAAAAAAAACTTTTTTTTAAATTTTTTATTACCGCTGCTACGGCTTATTTCTGTTCACATCTTCTAAGGTGGCCGTTAGACATCAAGGTAACTAAAATATAATTTCCACAGATTGGAAACATTCATAAAGTCTCCGTATCTTATTTTCCCCGCGGGCTATAGGAGACACATTTCCAACAGAAAACTGTTGAGTGATTAAAATCTAAGGGCTAAGGAGGAGGGGGGGGGGAATTGGGGTTGGGATAGAGCTTTTGGTGGAGCAAGTAGTAATAGTTCAAAATCCTGCTTAGACCTCCATCACCTCGAGTGGCTGTGTGACGAAATTGAATGTGCCCAGGCTCCTGATCAGTTTAAGCCCAGCTCTTTGCACATACTTTGTAAACACAGGTTGTCAAAGTGATCAGTATGCTACTCCGCTTCCTAACCGTTCATTGAACAAACACACACATGCGCGCGTCCTTTTCCGCTACTCTGATCAGTTGTCAACAAATATTGTGCTTTTTGGAGAGATCTCTTCATTTATTCAGCAGATGTGGGGATGAGAGCTGCTGGAAGTCCCTCGATGCTGCATCCACACGTGACCCATCAGGCCAGCCTCGAAAATGCTGCAGCTGCTCTAATTGCCTCTTGCTGTGCTGTCCTTTTTGTAGACTTTAATCTACCTGCACTCACTTATATGGTAGAAAACGCTACCAGAACATGTTGTCTAGAAAGGATGACAATGGATCTGGATAAAGGATCATCTAAAAATAGTTGTACTTGGAGTCCCCATGCTGTCGTATTTTTTGTTTTTGTCTTTTCCTTTTAAAGTCCATATATTTAACCATTTTGGTTTAGAGTCACATAAAAAGCATTTACCATTTCTCTGTGTATCAGTAAACAGCAGTTCTGTACAGTGGCATGTTAAGTATCACTCCACCAGTTGTAGTGCACTATACCACATGGCAGTTACACACACTCGGATTTAAAAAAAAAAAAAAAAAAAAAAAAAAGAGCAGCTAACAGAAGGGAGTCCATTTAAATCTGTAGCAAAACAAAAAGTGAAGAGTCTTTGTCAGGGCCAAAAATGCTTGACTTCTCACAAAATATAAATGCAGAGGCTCTTTTAGTTTTTAATGGACTCCCTGGTTGGAAACAAAGAGCATCTCTCTCCAGCTCCCCTCACGGCTGCATTTGATGTAAATGAAAGGCAGTGTTTTCATTTTGTGTGCATTGAGTAATAGCCCACTGAACGTGCACTCCTAATTGTTCCTGTCAGGCTTGTAAATCATGGAAGTTTGCCCCCCTTCTCTCCAGTGCATGCAGCCTCTTGCACAACCCTATTAGCCGCAACACTATCAACCAGAATGGAGCAATATTGCTTACAGGGAAGGAACTGTTATTTCATTCTGCAATTATCCCGCAGTGGTAGTATGCAAAAACATTTCCACCAATTTACAGAGCTGGAATGATCTTTCAAATGTTTGTAGGCTACATGCAACCTTTTGTGTGTAATAAAAACCCCGCTAATATAAAAGAATACCATTGAACTAGCTTCCATATGTGCTATGTAATTGATTTGAACAAAAACCTTAACTTCCTTGCCAGTATGGTGGTGAATCATTTTTCAGATGTGCCTCTATCTCTTCCCTTCTTTGTTGACCCATATCCTTGAATTGGCAACGACAACACTATTGTGTAACTTTGAGACCCATGTGCACCATTTTCCATATGGTGTTACATATTCTCTGTAGATGACACAGCCATCACATATTTTATTTGTCAATAACTTTGAAATTTTATCACATTTGATACGTGAGATCAAATAAGAGCTGCAGATAATCAGGGAATTCAATCATTAACAACCAAAAATCTATTTTACAGTGTCCTGCAATATAAGCCGAAAGGAGGGCAAAGGTCTTTCAGGACATCATCATTCTTTTTCGAAGTCACCAAAGTAATTATGACCACTACAATCATCCTCCGTATGAAAGCCCTTCTGCAGATGCCCTGGTCTGTAATATTCTCAGTCTGATTAAAAACAAAAGTGCTGCATTGCATGAGAAGATCTAAATAGTTGAATTTAGTTGAATATAGGTGCGGCCTTTTTGATGTCACGACCCGCCTCTGGTTCCAGATATTTGCTATTCTCTTGACCTACCCGACATTAACTTGATCCAATCCCATCTTGATCAGCAGCCAGGAAATGAAGTTAGGTGGGGGCCGCTGCAGACGGTTTGTGGCAGGTCAGTTTTTTTGTCCTGTTAAGAGCTCCGAACACTCAAGCTATTAACCTTTTTTTTGTTTGGACAATCAGGATGGATTACACTATCTGTCAGTCTTCTCATTACAGCTTCCTTTTTCTAATGTGCTTTTTTATAGTGGAGGCCAGATTGAACCTACTTTTTATCATTATATGCCGAACGGGAGACAGGCTTAAAACTCCCCTCAAGCCATCTCCTGGAGACAGGCATGTGCTTGAACAGCCAAAGAGAGCCAAATGACTCCATTTCGAGTCCATTTGAGCCAATTGGGGAGAAAGATATTGGAGGCTTGTGCTGATGTTCTTGCAGTGGGTTGGTGTTGGGGTTGCTGGGCTAAGTTCAAACACAACTTCAAAGTTACATGAATACTTACTTCTAAAACTAAATGTTGTAACGATTAAAATTTTACACAACTGGATTTAAAAAATTAAGAATAGGAACAGGAGTTTGAGTAGTGGCATTAACACTGGAACTGAAGTCTTTCACGAGCAATGGAGGGGAGGGAGGGGGGGGGGAATCATACTCTTTTTGTAACCTACCCTGATGTATTTTTTTTTTTTTTGACATGGATTAAGATTATTAACTTTCCTTGCAGTAACAATACCCCTTAGTAACATGACAGAATAAAGACATTTCTTTGAAATGAAAATCAAAACAAGAAAAGGCCACTTACTAAGCTCTTAAAATAAGTTGGCACTTAATTATAAAAAAAAATGGCAGTGCTGTCTGGACCATGATTACACTGTGTATAATGGTAGCATTGAAATTTGCATCAAGTTTTGAGTTATTCCATCATAAACTGGTAAAACATATCAGCTGCAATACAGTAAATTATGAATGTTTCCATAGTTTTCAATACCCCCCACCAAAAAAAAAAATCTATCTATATACCCTTATTACAAATAGCATCACTTTGCTGCCGCACTTATGCTGTTCTAACAAAATTACGTATGCAAACCTGCCTTTGTCCTTTCAAGGTCCACATTATTGTTTGTTTTGTTTTGTGTGAAAGTTTGCAATCTGGTTCATCACAAAAACGTATTCTGATCTCCTTGATAAAATGTCCTCCTCAAAAACACAGAGGTTGTACTGTCACGCTGTCTGTATCTGACAGTTCGTTGCACATTTCTGACTATATAATTCTGACATTAATCATGCATCTTAGTCTGTAATATTTCCGAATGACACAACCAACTCTTTTAGGCTATTCCATTATCATAAACATTAAGATGGGTACATCAATCGTTTATGTAAAGTGATATTATAATACAATGCCGCGTAATCATCGCTTTAAAGTTTCTTTCTGATGAGCAACGAGCTAAGATTTATTCATTGACAAGAGCAGCGCTGTTCACTTTGCTTCTAGCAGCTCCCAGTAGGTCTGTTTACCTCGTGTTCTGCGTAATGCCACTAAACTGGCCAATGGTTCTGTTAATGAACTGATTGTATGTGGTTTGGTACTTCCATGTAATGCACCAGATGGCATCTACTGCCATGAATGCATCCACTCAAATATGTTCCTCTGCATGAAAATGCTAATGCACTATTGATGATTGCCATATTGTTTTTGAGCGCACCCAAGGGTACTTACAAGGTCAATGAATCTATAGGGACTTCAGCAAAATGCCTGCATGTGGACAATGATGGATCTGCGTGTCTGAAACAGGACTCCTTGAATATTAATTGATATCCACTGCGATGTGAAAACATTCCCCTACTCTTTGAAATGCTGAAGAGGCACAATAGGGTACACATCCAACCTGAAACAGTGAAAAGTACCTATTTATTCACCAATGCGACAGTGCTTATCAATACTGAATGAACTTCATTGTTTTATGAGTGTGCGCGCACGCAATACTAGACACATCATGCTCTACTCCGAACAATAAAACTCTAATTTCAAGTCGCTCAGTGAGGCTTTTCGTCCATCTTAATTGGCCTTTTCCTGATGACTTTTGCTTCCAGTCTACAACTACAGAGATTAAACAGTTTGCAAAAAAGCTTTCTTGGTCTCATTCTCAATTACTCTGTAATGAAGTGAATTGTATGGATAGCACAGGGTTAATTGTGTTTGTGCCTATCAATTTGTTCAGTGCATTGTTGAAGCCACTAATGAAATTCAAGTCTATTATTTGCTGCGTCCTTGTCTCCATTTTTTTTTTTTTTTTTTTTGCAATTGCAGTGTAAAATATGTACTGAGATGTTAAAACTTAATATAATAAATATATACACTCGATGCAGACAAAAAGGTGAATTGTGCTCTGACTTTAATCCGTGATTTGCTGTACTCAAATGATTTAGCAATGCAGTTCTATAACATGGACTCACAATCTAAAACAGAGATTAACTGACATCTTCATTATTGTTACGAAGTGAGAAAAACTTAGACTGGCAGTCAACATCTCTTATGACCACAGCCATTCAAAATGTATGTTGAAAAAAATATCACATTTTATAATTATTTTCGACCTTGTTTGTATGTGGTTCAAAAATATGATACAAATAGCATCTTTGTAAATTCATGAGGTCTGGCTGCTCTGATCACATTTTAGGTGTGGTTGTTTTTCTTCGTCACAAATCTGACTTGACGCCACCATTTATTCACATTAGAGGAGACGTTAACACCAACCAAGAATTGGAGGAGTCAGGATAGAAGCTCTGAAACAAGCTTAAACTTAACAAACAATAGATATAATTTAGGACAGTCTAATTACTGTCTCTGAAAACCAAACAAGTTGGAACTTATCTAAAAAAAAAAAATGACTTCACCTTTGCGAATACAGATATGGCACCAACTAATCCCATTGTTTTCACACTGGATGAAAAGTGTAAAGGGTACCTCAACTGTTCCATCATTCTTCCACCACATTACTTTTTTCATTAACAAGTTTCAAAACAGTGCAAACAGTTCAGGCAGAAAAAACATAGATAATGGAGTCAACTCTTGTGCTCCTTTAGTTGAGGGCCCCAAATGATGAAAGGCCAACCTGAAGTCCGAGGGAATCGATGAGCAGCGTGACTGGACTGGACCGATGTAAACCAATCATGTTGTGAGCACGTGGAAGGAAATGAGGAAGAGAAAGAAAAGCACGACCCTGCCTGGCACACAACATGTAAAATTCACGTCAACATCAAACATTCAGGAAACTTGGTCGTGGAAGCGCTCCTCCGATGGTTGCATTGTCTGAACGGAGTGGGCGAACCTCCTGTTCATTGTTGTTTTTAAAACCCGCACTGCTGCTCCGCATCGTCACGTTTTAAATAAGCAAATCCGTTCCATTACCCTCCAGTTTGGTTAGTTTATGTCATGGTTTATGGGTACTTCTAATTCTGGGCGCAATGTTACTATAGCAACGACAGTGAATAAGGCTGAAAATGAGGATTGACACCTCAACACACAGATCGGATCTGATCACTCAACACACAGATCGGATCTGATCACTTGCAATGTATAATGGGGCCTGTCAATCAGGATGATTGGGTTCTGATTGGATGTGAACATTTGAACAAAGCATTTCACCTTTACTGTTCTTTGAGTACAAAAGCCTTATTCAGTAGACCTTTTTTGTTGTTGTTGTTGTTGTTGTTTACAGGAAAAAAAAAAAGAAGTGATAAATCACAGTTGCAACAGTAAAGTTGTAAATGTTTAAATCAAGGAGGGCAGATTTGCATTGAGCTGTTTGTGTTCCAGGGTCCTGGTATTGTTCATGTTTGCTCACTGTCACGCTGACTTACCGAGGCACTTGAACAAAACAGAGCCATCGTTAATCTTATTAGTAACACCTGTGCTCGCCCTGCTGCGACAATTCAAACTGCCTCCTGTCGCCCCGGCACACTCGCGCCCATATTCCAACCTACCTAATCAACCGGAGTGATTGGAAACACCTGTGTGGATCCACAGGGTCTGCCGAGCCCGTCTGAAACACAGTTGATGTTTTAAAGCTGCCATCTGTAAAAAATAAATAAATAAATGTTTTCCCACTTTTGAAATCCAAGCCACAAAACGCCAAGTGGGACCTGGATTTGGAATGACTGGAATGATAACAAATCAAGACTTTTGTCCTGGAGTTTGGTTAATGAGTGAAATCGGACAACGCGGCTCTTTTCTGGGACTGAACTCCGCAAATAGTCGGGCTTAAATCGGCCTTTTACACACGGGTAGTGTTTTAAAAGCCTTCGAGGTTGTTCCAAGGGTTTACTTGATTTGAGCGTACGGCAGAAGGGCTCTGGTATAACACTGGCTGTGGATGAAGAGTGACCAGTGTCTCAGTCAGGCAGCAGGCACCGCTGCAGGTTATCAGGTTGATTAGCAGCCTGATAAGTACGCTTTCTCTTGGCTGAGGCTGCAGGCGCCCGTTCGCACAACCACCGGGACAAAATTAAGCTGAGCTTTGCATTTCACGTTGTTTTAAGTTGTGCTTTGACGAACCATACCTTGTTGTATGTGTGTGTAGCTGTGCGGAGCCCAAAAATCAATTCCTGTTAAGCTTGTTGGATTGTTTTGTAAGCAGTATACAAAAAAAAAAACAGCAAGGTGTACTTTTTGATGTTGTCTGCTGGAGGAATATTGAGTGTAAAATTTGTATTAACAGCGTTCTGGGAGAGGATTTAGTGGTCACAGGAAATATTGATTTGATTTAAATTTTTACCTGTCCTGCACTTTATAAGTTAATTGATAAATAACTTTTCGTGGCAGCGCTTCCGACAAAATCCTATATAGTAATACTATAATAGTGCCTAAAACTATTGCAAAGTACTGGATACAATATGGACAGTTATCCCTCCCATTTGACACAGAACAGTTGTGGATTGGTAGCTGTGTGAATTGATTTAGACATTGCGACCTTTGTCTTAGGGGTTCGTTTGCTGACTGCAAAAGCCCCTGATGGACTCTGTCAAATGTCTTGAAGGAATCTACAGTTCAAAAGCACATGCCCTTTTTCCTTCTTACTTTTGATAGAATACAGTGTTTGTTTAGATGTCCAGTTGTGTTTGTGGCACATTGTGAGTTTTTGTGTTTCAAACCATGTACTTTTATAGAGTTCCAGCTCTGCTTTACTGGGAATATCAATCGTTTAGCTGATGTACTAGATAAGTGTGGCTTTAGCAGTGACTTTTAGAACTGTGACTTTTATCCGTTGACACATTTGAAATGCATCTACTGACACTTTTCCTGTGACACGCAGGTGCCTGTACGCTCTCATGAAGGAACAAAAAGTGTGACAGTTTAGTGTGTTTCACTTCAGAAGTACCAATATTTCACACACTCCACCGGCAAAACAAAAGGAGATCCGACTTGTCCCTTCATCTTTGCACTTCAAGGCTGGCTTTTTCCGTCAAATGCAGACAGGCAGTAAATTGCACACGGGAAGTCCTGTACCGAAGGATGAGAAGGAGAAACAAGACAGCAGTGGAAGTGTAGAAGTTTAGGTTTTTTTTTATTGAGCGTGTATTTTGTCAGGTACATTGATACCACTATCATTGATGCAAAATACAGGGACAAAAAGGAAGTCTCTGTGCTCTGGACGTGTTTCTGGACAAGCGCCAGATGAATGTTATTCTTTAGTTGGTTGTTACATGTCATCAAACTCATCTTTTCCTGCCTCTGCACCGGCGGCATGATTTTTAGGGTTGTCTGTCTGTGCTATTCAGTTGAACGTGATATCTCAGGAATGCTCAGGGAATTTCTTCAAACATTCAATGTATTGTGTCAAAAAGTCTGATTGAGTTGTGGACTGTTACATTGTTAGGTTTTTATAGATGAGTGGTATCAAGATCCTGTTTTGACTTTTAAATGACTCAAAAAGAAGTAGAGTTTTAGAAATGTAAAAAATCTGCTTCTTTAAATTCTTCGCTTGTGAGTCCTGTTCATGACCTTTCACTGACGGAAACGGGCAGAAACTGTTGATAGATGAAACAGACGATGGTCTGAGTTTTAAAAAGTGTGTTTTCTGTTGCACTTCAGTGCCGTTTGATATCTCTTAGAACACTTATCATCCAAAGCAACTACAGACATTTCCTTTTCAGACTGGATAAGAGTAGAAGGCGAACGCCTCATGATTTTATGGTGACGGTCTTTTCGGTTGCCGAATCGTTCACACTACACCACTCTGCAATTTCACACTGCACAACTCTGTGGTTGTGATAATCTGTGTTTTTGAAATGTCCAACAGAATATTTGTTCCCCCTCTACCAGTTTTGCTTCCAAGTCGGGGCTCCACTGGTGTCTTGTTAAAAGTTTAGTTTTTAACATCCATTGCAAAACTAATGTGCATTGCATTTTTCTACTGTCATAATGATACACAACCTCAGTTTCGTGTTCATGCTGAGGTCATCTTTGTCTTTTGATCCATGGCAACTTCTCGCCAGAAAACTAAAATGAACCCATCCTCTGAAAGGCGGCGTGTTTTTAATCTGTCCTCTCTCCTTCAACTGTCAGTGATCACATTTGTATTTTTCTGCTTCAAGATTTAACGAGATAACTACTCTTAATAAACATTTCAGTTTTTGTTTCCTGTCCAAGAATGCGCCGTTCCATTCTTCTGTGACAACGTTTTTATTGTTGATGTTGCCGCTTTGGAGATTCAGTCAAACAGATCAATTGCACAACAGTCTGATTCATATCCTAAACCAGGCATGCTCTCTCCGAGTCCAACAAAAGCACAGCTTACCAGAAAGCAACACTGCAGCTCCTCTTGGCTGCAAAGCACCTCACTGTTCAGTCAGTCATATGCCGTGCATGCACAGACACATACAGTACATCCAGACACAGCACACTACATCCATGTACTGTAGTTAATTATCAAAAAGAGACCGTTTCTAAATTTTGTCATGATGATATGACAACATCTAAAAACTCAATGCAGGCAGAGCTTCTTGAATCCAGTACAGCAGATGATCACATTCAGGACAGACTACACAAATGTTGTTTACTTTAAATGACAATAATCCAAGTATTTTTTAACAATGCTAGATTGGCAATGTTGGTTGGTTGGTCAGTCCACAACTTTGGTGCAAAGTGAAGTATCTCAACAGCTGGATGGTTTGCCACGTCTGTTAGTTTCACAACTTTTGCTTCGCCTCTTCCTTAAAAGTACATGCACACGATGGCCAAGGTCAAAGGAGGTAATGTGACAGAGGACACTCGTGTTTGGCGTGGAGTGTCTTTCGAGAAATCTTTTCTTAATCAAGTACCTTTTGTGCTTAAACCAAACCACATTTGTGGCTGTAGTTTCCTTCTCTGCACTTTCAGTTTTCTTAAGTTTTCCATGAGAATGTTCCCTACCGTTGATCCTGTTTATACGTTGAGCTTAATAATAATAAGTTGACCTTTTAAGTTTAAGTCTGTTTATTTTGCAAGAAAGGGTTTGCTTTTTTTCTTCTACAAGCTGCGCCCTGGGTCGTGTATTTGGGTCCTCCATCTGGTTCGACTGTGACAGTAAGCACGAACAGTCAATTCATGTGAACTTAAAATATTTGTAGTTGTGCGTTATTGTAGCCCACCTTCTCAATTTCAATTGTAGTTCAGGGTCTTCATATCGTACCCCTGTTGCATTGGAGAGGGTCTACGAAAATCTAGATTTTAGGAATGTTTCTACAATAGCCCAATTTAATCATATGACTCTGACTAAGGTGCAGAGAGGCCTGGTTGGCTTGAAATACAGCTATACTGTCACTGAGTTTAAACTCCCGTGCATTCATATGTAGCCCAATTTTTAGCCCTTACTTCCCAAGTTGAAATAACCTTTCTTTAACACATGAATATTAAAACCACACACATTGAATGAAAAACAGTGCACATTGATTACAAACCCAAATTGTGACCCACAGAAAATAAAAAATAAAAACAATAATACCCAGGATTTGATAGTCAGTGTGATGGTACCATAATGTTGGCGCGCTTGTTGGAGCTCATTTAAATCCTCAAAGAACAGGTGTGGTCAGTACTCACTGTTCCTCGGTTACTTAGAGAGAGGTAGATAACAGTCTCTGTGAACCCTTTGTGTCTGGCAGGAGGTGCTGTGATGAGAGGAAAATCCGTCCTGCGTCTCTGTCCCTGTCCCTCCCATGCAGGGCAGTCCTGAGCACATCTACTTCAGCAGCTTGCGGCGGCACTCGACACACACTAGCCAGAAATTCACAACACCAACGAGTTTCCTATGTTGCTACTACAAAGATCCGTGTCATCACATGTTTTATCTACCATACTCACTCAGAAACTCCCGAAACAAAGTTGTTTTTTTGTTTTTGTTTTTTCCCGCGCACACTCCAGCAAGCTGGAGCACAGGGCAATGACCTCAGCTGTACTTTAGAGGTTTACAGACCCACACGGCTTCCAGCACGGCTCGCTTTCTGGTTCTATTGGACCATACGCAGCTACAAAATACTCCAGTTCTAACTCGAACAACTAACAACAATTTTTTTTAAAAAACAACACACATTTTCTGAACTTACAACTAGTGCTATATCTTTCTGCATCTTCACCCGCTTTCCCTCTTTGCTTCGCGCGCTAAGTACCCGGTAGGTTACCAAAAAGTTCTCTCCGCTTGTCCTGATTGGCTGGCAACACATTGACACCTGACCAACCAATACGGTAAGGACACGAGAGGTTCAAAGGCACCTCAAAACTGTAGGACATTTAAATACATTTCCAAACTATACTTCTCTGCCTGTGAACGCAAATGCAAATGCACTGTTTTACAGAATTACAAAGAAACACATGTAAACAAATTAGCAGGGCGCTACACTATCTTTACCTTTTTCAATTGTTTGTGACATTTAGAAATTAACTCCATTCACCATGTACCTGTATTTGTGTTGGGATGTAGTCTTCCTCTAGAATTCTTGGAACTGACAACTCATCACTTCAGACCCAAATGTGAAGCCCTTTCACAGAACATTCAAATCACTTCATCAAACTTAATGATTTTTGTAGTACAGGTCGATAACGCTTCTGTTGACACACTAAAAGAAAGATAGGAAGAGCTCTTAGTGGATCAAAAACCCAGTAATACATTAAAGGGTTCAACAAGACCCAGTGATTTGTATTGCATTTCATAAATCACTCATTGGAACTTCAAGGGTTTCCCCATCAAGAAAACATCTGATGAATTATACAATGTGTTCCTGTTTAAATGCGTGTGGGGCTTTGGAAGAACTGGACAGGCATAGCTGCAGGCACTGGTTGACACACAAGTGTGTTGCTGCACTACTAATCTGCCAACATCTGCACAAGTGTCTCATTCAAATTATTGTAAATGTGGTGTTACTTTCTCTTTGGAAAAACAGTGCTCTTAAATATATCTGCAAGATAATTGGGTGAAGTATGCATCAATCCTGCTCCATATTATCTATCAAAGTAAGGGATTTCTTAAAAGAACACACAAAACTGGCAACACAGCAGGTAACACTGTGAGAAGGTCAAATGAGAAGCTCAGTGGTTTCATAAAAATAATGGTAGTCACATTTCATCAGCGCCTTGACATTATCCAAATTCATATCCATATCCAAAATCTACATTCATGACATGATGACAGTTTATAATGTAAAATTTCCAGTATGTGACGAATCCATCCCATGCTTACTTGAGCAAAGACAATAGGCCATAATTAATTCATTATGTGATCAGGTAATCTTCCTGTTTAAACATGTTCAAAATTAATTTGAGATGTACTCATTCATTAGATGTTCCATTCATCTTCACTGCAACATTTCCTTTGCCTATGTTACGTGGGCTAATTAAATTAGACAGGACTGTTTAAACCTGAGAGTGAAAATGACTGCAGAGATAATGAGTGGTTAAGGGGCAACAGTTTGAGGCTCAGGTCACAGACAAAGGACGGCCTGCACTTTAAGAAAGGTCTCCATGATCTTTCCCTTCCTACATCCATTACTTTCCATTTATACAGCCACTTGTGCTGTCTATGCTTCTAGCTGCCAAAAAGTGCACTCCTTTTTCTCGATCCTTCAGAGACACAAGCTTCCAGCTGTGGGCGTGGGTCAAAGGTCAGGAGCCCGAGCAGCAGCCATAAAGAAACAATAAAAGGTGCAGTGGAGCTGCTGGTCAGTTTCAGTTGGTGAGTTCAGAGAAATATCACTGAAATGACCCTAAAACAGGGGGGAGAAAAAAAGTCAAAGAAATGAGTAATACACTGAGGAGTTAAGATTTATCAGGTGTGTTCTCACCTCTGTCCCCGTACAGCAGCCTTCAAGGATATGTCTGGAGCTTTCTCAACTTTATTTTCAAGATAAAAAAATTGTCACCTTTTATTCGTATTCTAATGTGAACTTTTATTCTTAAGATTGCACAAGGGGGTAGTGAAAGATTTCCTTTAAATTTCCTTTAAACCTGCAGTGCGTATCTTTTGTCTCCCCCTCCTGCCAGTAAGAGTAATTACAAAAACACTGTCACTTGGTGCTTATTTTCAAGGCACCTCTGTGACTATTGCAGATGTAAAATGTTGGATACATTGTTTTGAGTGTTACAACCTCTGCGAAATAACTCATTTCACCATCAGAATTTGAATCATTCAGTTTGATTAACATTTGGAAAGTCAAGACGAGTTGCATGTTTTTATTATTTTATCCCCATTCAAGTTAGCGTAGTGCTAAACTGGATGTTAGCTGGCTCGGCCCGGTGCAAGTTTCTACTGTGCATGCTCTGCCCATTGACCACGCATGCATTCATCCAGCCAGCAGTGTAATGTCTCACCGCACGGCAGATTGAGAAAATCCATATACTGTGAAATACAGAGAGATTGATCCCGCAGTGATGGGCTTATTCAGCATTGTGTGAACTCATGGGGTAAGGGCTTGAATGTAACAGATGCTTGTTTATCTGTAAAAGTCTGGGGCTTTAGCTTTCAAAGATTTCACTTTCAACAGTTTAATAAATAAGACCCCCTGGCCTTTACAAATCTTCATCCAGAGGGAGAAGCTCAAACTCTCCATGTCGAGGATGGATGTCTTAACACAAATGACCTCAGTAGTCACTTTACCTATGTGATGCATACTGTCAATAAGTCACAATTTAAACAGGATATAGACGTGACAAATATGCTTCTTGTATTTCCTAAATGTCAACACCATGTATAAGTGAATTAAATTGACTTTAAGTTTACATTTATTTTACGAAATGATAGATATAGGCTGACAGGAAATGATTAGCACTGGGCAAGTTGCCTGTAATTATTCACAGCTTTATTTGATCTCATTGAACTTTGGTTGTTTCAAGTGGATCAAAAATAGCTACTGACTCTTCCTCGACACCCGTCTACTTGCGCAACCAATTTGTTGTCAGCCATCTTTAATACACTTTAAAAATTGTGTGACCTAAAGGTGACATATTTAAGTCTTTTCAAATACCATGTTTTGCTTGGGTGACAGTTTAGTTTATTTTGGAAAACTGATTACATATATTTTAAAAACATGAGAAGAAGAAAAGACACTTCCCCAACGTTTCCGTTTAGTTCATGTTCAGAAGTGTAATAGTTTGGCAGTTTTTTCTTGCAGAAGTAAAATAAATACACGTATACCACATTCACAGGCTGATACACAGGCTAATTTAGAATGAGGTTGATCTTAGTGTGTCTTAGAGTTATTTTGGGCATATATGGATTCGGGTATAAGACTAAGAAAGACTTGTTAGATCTCATAAAAGAAATTCCATTAAAAAGACAGGATCTGCATGCTATTATGCAACAATAACACAGAGAGCAGTCGCTCCCTTCGGCGAGGTGAGCCTATGGTATCAAGTGATGCAGTCAAACAAGGAGTGTCCATACAGGTTTGCAATTGGGTTGAAATTAACATTTGAACAAACAAAGCCAACGCTGGGATTCCAACAGAGACTGCACAACTGCAAACTCTGCATAATCAGTGAAATCACTCATGACTTTCCCAGAATAATGTTGAAAACACTATTTCCTGTTAATAACAAAAGATCCAGGGAACTTTGATGTAAATTAAAGAATAAAACACCCATCACTGCCTTCTGAATATGAAAACAGCACCGATATACTAAACTGCCAGACCGTCATAATCGCCAATACCACAACAGAATCATTTACAAAGCACATAATCCACAGATGATTTGAGAATATGTTTGAAAGATATTAAATGTAGGGATATAGTTTCATTTTTGATTTTCTGTAAATAATTTGCTGCATAAACTGCGATCCAACCAAGCATTGAGTGTTTAATGGTTAGTTAGGGGGAAAAAAAGAAAGCAGGCCTCAGTCATGGGTGTATACAGAGCCAGAGCATGAGGTCGATACACAACACAGTCCCAGTGGAAATGCACAAAGCTACAGATCTCAGCAGCTCATAGTCAGCCCTTATTAAAAACCAGGGCCAGGCAAGTCTCTGCTCAATACCATAACCCTTTATCTTTTAATGTGCTAGCAGAGCATTATACCACATTTAGCCAGTCCAGCCAAAATGCATTTGCTTGGTGTCTAATTTTAACAAGTTATTTTATTTATTCGGGGAAACCTTATCGCTGTGAAACACAGGACTGCTGAATCCTCAAATTAGAAGCTATTTCATACATTTAAAAAAAATGCAGCTCAGGGTGGAAATTGTAACAGGGTGAATAACTAAACATTCACTTTTAGATGCCACCTGTGTTTTGAAATGATCTTTTCTGAGTGTGGAAGAGGAGTCAATATCCCTGTATAAACAGCTAGCAATATATAATTAATACCATGACCACACAGATGTACAACATTCAACTACTATAAAACTGGAGCATTTCACATTTCACAACAGGGGTATTGCGGACTGCAGGTATGTTAATGGTTTGCTGGAGCACTTGTGAACACTTGTAACTCATCAGCATCTGAGCTGAAATGAGTTACATTATCAATTCAATGACCTAATGTCTTTTACTGATGAGGGAAATTAATCAGTTGCAAATGCATTTTTTATTTTTTTATTATTCTGCTCCCTAAATACAACTGTCACCCAGTATGAAAGGATGCTGCACAAACCCTTTATGATGTGGTTTAAACATTATCCCTCAAATATGAATACACTTTAATTGTTATTTCTATCCTAACTTCAGCTCTCGTATAATTTAACAGTCAAAACCACAGCCAGTTTCTCATTAACCCATCAGGCATCGCAGAGTGGAATTAACTGTCGCCAACTTGATTCAAATGACACGTGAGTAGTGTTGAGTGTCTCAGTGCTTTAAACCCACTAAAAAAACAGCTGAAAAACCATTGGTTCGCATGTGTCACTGACATCTTTAAACCGCCATCAGAGCACTTACTTCATTATAACCACCGGCGTCTCCCTGACGCTATTGTTACAAAGGGACTATTTGGAGAGCTGCCACATGTGACAAACGCCCCACAAAGCCTTTGGTGACTGCAGTGAATCTAATGTGAAAGTTATTTGAATGTCATTGATATGGAGATTATGTTTATTCACATCAATTATGAATAGGCGATAACTGGGCTGAACTTCTCCCAAATCCAAACTCCCAATTTTTTATGGGGATTTTGAGATGGAATAAAAAAAAAAAAGATAATCCAGAACTTTAAAAAAAAAAAAAAAAAAACTTTCTGTTTGGTCTTTTTAAGGTCAACCAAGAAAAGGAGACGGAAACAACCACGACAATGTACACCTCGATAGTACAGTATGCAGCTGTGTGTGTGAACTGGCACATACAGTACATTATACAGAGCAGTACTGTATAATGTATTACAATTATTCAAATCTCAGTTTTAAGAAGCCTAAATATAGGTGACAATGAGGCACATACGGTAAAAATAGTGATATTGTAGCCGTGTGAGACATTTTATTTATATTCAACTAATTTGCAACTATTTGTGAGAAACATTATTCTGACCTGATTACATTTTTTATCAACATAATGAGAACATTGTTGTATGGCGTATCTGCCAAGGCACAAAATGTTTCATTGTAAATATCCACTTGTAGCAATCAAATATTTACTCTTAACAACTGAGACATGATAGATTATTTTACTATCTTTAGGTCTTCACCATACTAAAGTTGTCCCCACTTGCAAGACCCAGAATGTGAACTATGATCTCCTGTTTCTAAGTCAAGTGCTTTGTACACCTGCACATCCGCCCTGACTATGTCCTCTCATGACCTTCAAACGTAGGAAGTGCTACCTGTTATGCACCAGTAGAAAAAAAACATCATCCATGAACACAATCTAGGCAGCAATTATGTTTCCAAAAAACTATAATTACAAAAAAATACCAGAAAACAGATGTATGGGTGCTTTTGTACTGTAGTTTAATGCCCCACAATTGCAACAATGAGGCTCTTGACATTTTCATGTTTTCTCTTCAAAAACATGATTTCAGCTGTCAACAGCCTTTCCATCATTTCTCTACCAAACTGAGATTAGGTCCAGAGGTTTCTTGACATTTCCACCTATTTCTCTATAATTGTGATGCCCATTATTCATATTTATAGACTAATGTATCAAGAATATATCTGGCATGAAATAACTACTAGAACATTTTGGTATTATTTTCCAATGTTTTCCAATTGAAAGATTTTAGATGGCAAAACTAAATGTTCATGCTAAGTCTCACCTACCTGGCAGGTAATGGATAATAATCCCTTTACAACTTTCCAAATCCTCTGTACATCAAAATACAGGGAATTTTGCATGACACGTACGTACTCGAGAATGACAAATGTCTTCAGAGTACAGTAGCGAAATGACAGGACGGCATCATAATCTTTTACAATTTGGGCTTTTCAGACCTTTATTCTGTCTGAGAGTGTATTTTTGATTTCCATTTGTAATTTTCCTTACCCTATTCTATTAGTAAAATCATTTTCTGCGTTTTATGATTGTTGGCAAGGAATCACTGAAGCTTCCATCATCTGCCCGAACACCCAGAGAACCTAAACACATCTGGCAATCTCCCACTTTGCTGGGGAGGTGTGTCTGACAGGAGCATTACTGCTGCATAACTGTCCATTGATTCTAGATGGTCCATGCTGAATGAGGACTAGCCCTGAATACAGATTGAAGGAAGAGTGGGCCACCTGGGTTGTTTGAAATCACCATTTTGTGTTTCTTTTTCTTTCTGCTGAAATATGCACCCAGAAACCTTTAGGGAGGGATAACGAATGGAGCAAAATACATTACTAACTTAGAAAAAAGTCCCTACCTGTCAAAATACTTAAATGTATCATAAAATAACATGAGCTAAGGGAAATTTTAAAGGCAGCGGAACAAATAGCAGTGAAGCAAGGATCGATGACTTCTTTCGCTTCTCATCCTCAGGCTGCTCTTCATGATAAAGATGGAAAGAGAGGACATGTAACGTGTAGGACGTGTAATGGTGTTCTCCACTATCAATCGTTCATATGAGAGTCCATTAACTGGAGGCTTGTAGTACATTTCAGACACTCATTTTGTCTCATGGTTCTCCTCCCCGTGTTCGCTTAACTTACACTAATAACAATGAGGAGCTTTCATCATATTTGATATTTTATAATAGATTTCTTCCACCTCCATTTTTCTGTTTTGGCACACTACGTCTTGTTCTTAACTTAAAATGTTAATTCTGTTTCACTGAAATATGTCCACCTAACATTTATTTATTTTTTATTGCAAAAACAGGATTATGATGATGATGAATGATGGATTTTTCCAGTTATCCTCACTGGAAAATATTACCTCATCAACCCTGTCCTTGGATACAACATAATAAAATGCCCATATGGTTGAAATTATATTGGAAATACATCAAAATGCCCAAAGCATAAATTTGAGATCATAAAAGCACAGGAAATGATCCAGTTCTGTCCATTTATTGATTTTAAACATGATGCTGAATTTCTGGTATTGTGAAAATGATACAAATCCTTAAACACTGTGGGGATTTGTTTGATTAATGTCTCACAGGATACATTATTGGAATGTTTCGATACCAACCTTCTCTCTCCGTGGTATGAATGAATAGATTTTTATACAAATTATGTTGTTGTTGTATCTGTTGTGATTTCCACCTGAAATGGCTGCTTTTATCAAACAGGCAATTTATTTTGTGATGCATCGAATTGCTTTGATGATGGAAAGCATTATTTAGAAAATACAGAGTATCACTTTTTTTTTAGGATTGTTTTAGTGGAAGGATATTAGTTTGTGGAATATTATACATATATTATTAAAAGATTTTGTATGCATATTATTTCAATGTATTATTCTATTCATTTTCTTTCTTCCATTGTGAAAGGTGTTTGGCAGCAACTCTAAATGGAATCAGCATCTTCAGTGCTGCAAGAGCTTTAAAGCAACTGTGCAAGGGAAGTGCCAAAGATATATAAAACAGAGTTTAATGGATATACTATGATATTAATTACCAAATCATTAAGTGATAGGAATAGAGCATTTACCGGACAATAAAATTACAAGTATTAATTATGCTGATATAAAAATCCAGAATTATTCATAATACAGCAATTTGTTTATCAAAAAACAATTATACAACCTAAAGTGCATGGGATTTAACATTAATTACAGTTGGCCTCAGAGGAGGAAAAAAAAATACTCTAGTTATTGAATTAACTTCTGATTCAATGCCTGGAACAACCAATAGGCCTGTACAAAATATTTTGAGATGTAGCTAAGAGTTAGTGTCTTTGGATGCATATTGTCAGTAATATCCATGGCTGATTTTACAAAACCTCATTACACTTTTCTACTGTACGTCCAGCTCCAGCATTTTTAAATTCCCACTTTCTACAGAATTTTTGCATTTTAGCAATGCTATATTCAAACTTGAGGAAAGATTGTGGTTGAAGGTAAAAAAAAAAAAAAAGAAGAACATTAAATGCAGGTCTGTGAAAATACGCAAGCTCTCATCTATTGCATGCAAATCAGGCACATTGCTTTTCCACATTGGCAATGGCTGTAAGTCATGAGATGCAGAATCCCCCAGTACGAGTAAGATTCCAATTTCCACTATCCTCAGTGCAATGCCAAGACCCAGTTCGCTCCCAAATACCTCCTTGCCTTACCTCACCATGACAGAATGTGCACCCCTACTCTTTTTCTGACTCTTTAAAATATGTTAATAACATTGTGCAACTTGTGCATGTCTTTGCGCTACCACAGAAATCTGTCCCTTGCAGAAGATTTAGTTGGAGCAGGCATGAGCTGAACAATAGGAGACTTATAATTGACCCCTGGGGGACTCCGTATCTGGTACACTGTCAGCCTTTGTAAAGTGTTACATTCTCATGAGGTGCATGAATATGTATCTCATGGTGACGCACACCACATCAAGTCACTCCTCAACCTTGATTAAGATTATTTGATCGAAGTCCAAACAATGGCAAAGCAGAAATTAGACTGAATTGAGAGTTGAATACCTTCCACCTTTTAAAAGTGCTAAATAGAAAATATTCACTGTAAAAATATATTACTGACGCATTTAAAAACATTGTAACACCCTCTTAAAATGTATGTTTTATCACGCAATCTGGACAATGATCACTTTTCCTTTCTGTATTTTACCTTGCATCCCTCCTTTCCTTTAGAGAGGCAGAGTTGAGTGCTAATGTAACATTAAGGAATTCCACATGAGTCCTATTCTCATTCTCATAGGAATTAACCCAGTTAAGTGATGTGCACAGGGTGCATAATGAATACATACAGTGCCGTGGAAAAGTTGCACAACTGGGAGAAACAACCGCGATTGCCCCTGTCAGTCAACATTTCAGCAATGACCTCTGTTCAAGTGTGAGGACTCCCCGCGCTGCAGTGGTGTATCACTACTGCGTGGTTTCTAATGGATGGAATTTAGCTGTGGGTCTGATAATTGACAGTCTTGTCACTTGCAGTTTCAAGAGAACTAAAATTGCACATATATATATATATGTGTGTGTGTGTAGAATGTTGATGCGTGTGTGTCACCGTGGGTTGAGAGAGAGAGAGAGAGAGAGAGAGAGAGAGAGAGAGAGAGAGAGAGAGAGAGAGAGGAGCAGGTTTGGTATTTCCAAACTGAGCCCCACACATCGTGATGTCCCTCTGCGCAGGTAAACGGGCCAGTGGTATTCAGAGGCAAAAATGTTATGCATAATGTGATTACGGTCTCAGCAGAGATGGATTTGGAAACGCATCTCATACCATTATTAGGCTCTCTACTCAAAACGCAGAGCCAGAACCATTTGTTCGCTGCATAACAAAATGTTTATTGTTTTCTTCTTCTCAACATTTCCATGCTGCTGAAGAGCTCTTGAGGGAGCAGCAGGTGCTTCTTGATCCCAGCACTGCTACTCCTGTTCCTTTGTGTGCTGCCTGTCAGAATGACACCTACCTTTGCACCTTGTTCTCTCTGCTGCGGTCTGTTTACCTGACACCAAATTACTAAAGCCTCTCTGCTGCATCTTCCCACCTGCGCTGAAAGTTCGAGGTGGAGCCCGCTGTGCTTGAATTACCACTTATGTTTTTCTCTCGTAATATATTTATGGTAGAGAAAGTAAAATGGCCTAGAGAGTCTAATCTGTACACTCACAATTCAGACAAATTAATCAGTATTATTAAGTGTACTGTTAGGCACAGACTGAAACTTGTATTTGCCAGTGTAATAAAAAAAAAAAAAAAAAAAAAGATTCTAGTAAGCAATTGAATGTTCAATAAATCCCTCCCCTGAAAAACAAATGTCCAATCATAGCTTAACAACTGCAGGCAGAGCAGGCCTGTCGAGCTTCATTGACAAACTTGGGGGTTGGTGTATTTTTTTGGCTTCCCCAAAACCAATAACAGAACAGTAAAATTGTAAGGAATGGATTAAACACTGTTTTAGGGCCTGAGCACCAATGGTGCGAAAGCCCTATTGTTTTCCAAGCGATTATTATGATTATCCGTAAACAACTGCATTTTTGGAGGCTTTATCATATTCAAAAACTCATGAAAGTTAGTACACCCGTCTCTCCCAGCGAAAATGTTTTATTTTAGTGGAGTCGCGAGTGAGCGTGGCCAAATGGCTCGCTAGTGCCCCTAAACAGATGACCCGGCGGCTCCATCTACCTACATGCACGAAATCCGGTGGACATGTGTATCACACCTAGACATACAAAAAAATTACATTGCACCATTAAGTCAACGCAACAGGAAGTCCGCCATTTTGAATTTAGTCGCCATTTTTTTTCACATGTTGTACTTTAACAAACCCCGCCTTCAGATTTTGTCGGGCCGACTTGAAATTGAGTCTGTCTGTTTTTGTCGATCGCTGTGCCCGTGGCGTGGCGGCCAAAAAGTGACCCAAAAGTCATACCATAGCATGTCCAAAATATGATATAAAAGTCATACTATAGCATGTCGTCCAAAATATGATATAAAAGTCATACAAAGTCATACAAAGCATGTCCAAAAAGTGACCCAAAAATGACTTTTAGGTTACTTTTTGCTGTAGTATGACTTTCTTTTCAGAATTTGGATGTCATGTTATAGTATGATTTTTTTTTTTTTTTTAAAAGTCATTACAGAAGTGGGAATCTAACCCCCAAAAAGTTTTACTGAGAGGCAACAGTGCTACCCACTGCACCACCAATCTTTTTTTACAATGAAAAAATAATAACAAAATAATTTGTTTTCGTCGATCGGTGTGCCCGTGGCATGGCGGCCAAAAAGTGACCCAAAAGTCATGCTGTGGCATGTTAAAAAAATGACTGGAATTTTCAAAATCAACAATAACTTGATTCAATTTTTAAGTCATGGCAAGGGGGGAGGGGGGGCTCAAACTGGCTGAGAGGCAGCAGTGTTAACCACTGTGCCACCAATGTTCCCAGGAGTCAGACAGCATTGTGACAGATCTTTTGCTCACTGCAATCTATAACTCCACCGTCTATAAATATTCATTCAAATGCGACCAAAATTGCCGCAGACATTCTTTGGATAGTAGATATACGTGTTTTCAAGGGGGTCTGCAGTGATATTAAATATCTTCCTATAATGTGTAGTGTATGCAAAACGTTTTCAATTTCTCCAAACATTTCAACTTCACTAAAAGTTGAATCACCATCAACAGGCCGAGGTGGAATCTGAACCATTAATAGCAACCTTGGTGAAGTAGAATCTTTTACCTGTTGAGTTAACCAGACTGTTGGTTGAATCGCTGGAAGCTCTGAGTGAACTCTGAGAACCACTTTCTCCTGCCTCGATTCGTCCTCCGCCGCCGAGTCCAGCGGTCTACGACGCTGACTCCGAGCTTGAAACGACCTCGAGCTGGAAACGACCTCATGAAGACACGGGTTCGAGCCCCGCCAATGTAACACACATGGTTCATGGCTTACCCGCCGAGGTAACACACAAGGTTCATGGTTTACTGAGGGTGAGTCCCCTTAATAAGCCACACATTTCACAGAGAGTGAGTCCCTCTAAGGGTAAGCCACACAGGTTCAGGTTTGTACGTGCAGTCATACTAATACCAAACCAAAGGTCAACAACAAAACAAAAAAAAGTCCAAAAGTGACTTTTCTTTTCATATTTTGGACATGATATAGTATGACACAGTGGTTTTAGAGCAGATACCTCACCGTGAGAAGTAACTTGAGGCATGCATGTCAGTTCAGACGAAGGTCATACTCCAAAAAGTCATGAAAACTCATCCAAAATATCCAAACTAATCTGCCATGAGTTCCATTACCAAAGCTCATGAACTAACTACATTAGCCTGTCAGGTTATATTGTCAGAAGCCCGTTTGATGACTAGCGCATCTGCTCTTGTATCATCATCATTGAGTCATATGGTTTTAAAATATGAAGTATGTCTGTGGGACAGCTTTAATGATTAAACACAATATGTAACCATTAATTGCATAGACACTTTATAGACTTTTATGCATACTGACAGTTGCCATTTGGATTGTTTTGATGTAGAATAAAACACAACAGCACAAATTCAGTTTGCTTGGATGTGTCACTGGCCAGTTGCCAAAACATGCATTGGTTAACATCATTACTTATCATAAACTTTTAAGTGCAATTCAAGAGAGCAGAGAAGCACTTCCACCTTACAGACTTGGCAAAGTGCCAGTTTTTAGGTTATTTAACTCGTCTGTTAATGGCCAGATTTATTTAATAATTTTTGACTTGATTAAAGAAAACATGCAACATTTATCTGTGGGTTTTTGTTCCGCTGACTACCATCAACTATCGCCATTTCCTCTCAAAGAAGTCCAATTAATATTTAATTGCCTCTCTCTATTGTGTAAGATGTCTTAAGTTCACCCCAAGTACATGACAAGGACTTTTGTGTGGACATCAGCTGTCCTCTCTCTAAAGTGAGGACCTAAAATATTTAGGTAGCACAGTCAAGTTTGGTAAAGTCATTAAATTACTTCACCAGAAATTTAAAGTGGATGCAGGACATGCTGTAGGTTGCATGTTGTATATCCAGCATAATGGTGTTTATATATACACCTAGTATGCTTTTTATTTTCTTTCTTTTTTTTCATGGCTGCTATGGAAGTCTCTTGTGTTGTGAGACTTCTCCGGTTGACCAAAGCAGTGACATGTAACTACAACAAGCAATCCAAGCAACAGCTGTGTGATCAATAAAGCACATATTGTATCTGAAGGGGGACAAGGGTGAAGTGAGGGCGGGGGAGACCACTCTCACTTTAATAGCTACACATGTACTGGCTGTAATGGAGAACAGAGAAAGGAATATATAGTCGAATCTCTGCAGATTTCAGGGAATCTGATGCGGAATCTTTTTCTCCCTGTGCAAAGCACTGAAGCAGCATTAGGTTTATTCTCTTATGTCACCTCAGTGACATAAACTCTTTCTCTTGTTGTTGTGTTTCCTATCTGAAGTTTGAGGATAACCAGATAAACAGTTCTCTGACAAATTACATAACAAAACCTCTCACTGCACATTAAAAGAATTGAGTTTTTATTGGTATCACCTTGATGTTGGGTGTTGCCTCAGGAATTTATTAATTCTCCTAAATGATGAAGCCTTTTTTTTTTTTTTTTTTTTTTTTCCTGTGCTGATAAGTGACATCGGCATCATACAGCACAAAAAAAAAAAAAAAAAAAAAAGGAATCATATTATTTTTTCTCCTGGGAGACTGTAGTCTTGCCTGAGCTGTGGTAAAGCTGCACTGGAAATCCCTGCTATGCTGATGAGGGGTTTAAAAAGGAATAGCTCATATAATGGGGTGATCCTGGGTGACTTATCCAAATCCCTCACTCATCTTCTTTTATTGCTGTTCACTTTGTCCCCTGTGGCAGATCCACACATGGTGGGTGAGCAACGCTGTAGAAATCCTCTGCGTATTGCCTGTTAATTTGATCTGTTCAGGGTTCTGTCTCCCTGGAATAGACAGTCAGCTATCAAGAGGAAATTTACGAGTGCTGATTTTGAGTTTAACTTATGTAACAACCGAAAACGTGATGAATGAAGAACTCTTCTGTTACATATTTTATAACTAGACATCTGTTCATTTCTTCATGTTTAAACTAGTAATAAGGGCCATTTGAAGGTAGATTATGGTTATCAAACAGCAAGGAATAGGTCTACCCTTTGAAGGAAGTCTAATGTTGCCTGCCTTTAATCAAGCCATTAAACACTCACATAATGGTATGTTTGTATTCCCTAAATATAGACACTGACTTAAAGCATAACACGATATTTTGACATAACCACAAGTCTTTAGCCTTAATCGAAGTGCTTTGAAACCTAAACCTAACCACAGACAGAATGCTAATCCCAGTCAGTTCCCAGTTTTATATACCTGTGACCTTTGTTGCATCTCACATCCCCTTCGCTCTCTGATCATTTCTTGTCTGAACAATCTACCTCACAGTAAAGGAAAAATGATAAGAACTTTACATGTCTATCATTTCTGTGACGTGTGGTTGGCGCTACACTATTATGCTTTCCAACACAACATGATTAGGGTTACTTTCAAAGAAAATAGAAAATACAATATAATTTCACAAAACATAGAGCAGGCCAGATTATCAAAAATATATTCAAGGAAGAGATTTGCTTCTGCACAGGTAACACACTGAGACACTGCAGTTATTTATGTCTCAGTTTCTGCTGCCGAACTGTGTTGGGTCTTTGCATATTACACTGTGTCCTTCTTTAATGGCCAACGTGACTTATTTCTGGGTGTTTGTCAGCTAGGTCAGATCTCCAAAGTTAAAATATTCACATCACTGACAGCAAATAGTTTAAGATGACGCGTAGACAGCTAATGTTCTGAGGCTCATTGTTGTGTTTGTGTAATTAGACTTATGTAGGTATTTATCAGCACAAGATGGTGTTTCTTTGTATCTCATTATATGCTGTAATTTCATGAATTAATCATTTTTGCAAAATATCTGCCCGATGCAATCACGCAGTTCTTTGCATGACCAATATTCAATTTGCCATCATAGCATATCTCTTACTTAACTTTTAAATTAGGTGCATGATCCTTAACGACGATTCAGCAACTAAATAGAGGATAACTGCAATACCTCCATAGTATTAATGAGATTTGTTAGATTACATGCTATTTACGTCAACACTGCATTTAAAAAAAAAAAAATTGCCATCAAAGATAGAAAAGAAAGGATGGGGGATAGTAAGAGTTTTATTTGATTTAAATGAAAGACTATGGAGTTTAGTGTAAAAAACATCTTGGAGCTGGTTAACTTGTGATGAAGAGTTGAACAGTTGAACAGATGAACAGTTTTAACTGACTCTCAAGCGATTCTTCTCTCTGCCTCAGTTAAAGCCCTTACAGATCACACTACATGCCCAAATAAAGATAAGAATGCCGCCTCATAATCGAGACCATGCCTTGTAATGTTTATTCTATGCTCTGCACACTTTGGTATGTTATCTATGCATCCGTCGGAAAGGCGAGGTTATAAGATATGCCGACATCCCCGCCATTTACCATTTCTATGTGAGCCAGATGTATCAGTGAGCTATGAAAACCTAAAAGAAGGAAAACATCCTTCACAATTAAACAGAAGAATAATTGATTTATGCCTTCTAAAAAGTATGAAGAAAGTTTTGTTTTGTCCTGACTAATATGTTTGTTAGCCATGTCTGAATTGTGTTTTTAATTGGGGGCAATGATTTCTTATATCATTGCCTGGTGTGGTACAAAATAGATTTTTACATATCCGCAGCATTTTGCATGTTTTTTTTATTTGTTTTGTGAGAAAAACTACATGCTGCTGTATTCAGCAGTTATTTGGCAGCCAGTTTGCATTGGATGCTGTTCTGTTCAGTCAATGGCCACCACCAATCCATCATGTAATGTTTCAGGTTGTAAATGTTGACCTCAACACCCAAGGATATCAAAAAACAACTTAAACTACATTGCACCATAACAGGAGAGGAGTAAACTGAGATGTTTTACCTTCAATGATTACCTTAAAGAAACTGTAACAATGTGCTGCTGTAATGTGAGCAATGCTGCTCCAGGCAAGAGTGCTAAAGTGTGTTTTTCTTCATGTGGTGAATTCATATTAAATAATTAGTTAATGATGGTTCTTATGTGCAGCGTTATGTCATTACCAATAGGTTTTATCAGTTCAGGACAAATGAGGTAGCACGATGAAAGGCGCCAATTTATGATTTTAATTGGGTGAAAGTCAAACATCATATTTAGCAAACAACAAAAATTAGTTACCGTGAACTTGAACAGAAAACAAAACGACTCCAACTAAAAAGAGTTAAGGCTTGTATTTTGGGGATTACATCAGACCAAGAGACCCTGAGTGTTGCTTATCGACCGCTCTGCGACCTTGAATATATTCACCGGGGCTTGTATGTAGAACAATGTAATCTTTAGCCATGAATAAAATGCAAACATTACTAAAGTCCCGAGGAAGATGTCCCTTTGAGGAAAATTTAAATTTAAATGTAACCCCAAACTAGTTAGTTTAATTAATTCATCTTAACTCTGCCCTGTGAAAATATCAAATGACTTTGCTCCATTTCTGCTCCAGTGTGTGTGTGTGTGTGCATCTGTAAGTTTTTGTGTGTATGCCAGGACCTGCAAATGCCAGCATGTGTGTCTAGCTGGTTGTGTGTATGTGTTGCATCCTAAAAACTATTCTGGAGCATATTTTTTCACAGGGAAAATGACCGTCGACATCTACGATGAGAGATGTTTGTTTGTAAATGAATCAATAAAGGTCAAAGCCTCCTTCCGTCTAGAACCACAATTAGAGCCAGTCCTGAACTGCTGGGTCTCAGGAGTGCCGGGGCAGCGTGCCTCTGACCCCCGCCCCCCTGTTTCCCACCAGTATGGCGTCAGAAAACCAGGGAGAGAGAATCTGAGTGGGAGGCAGATTCAATGGGATGCCCTCACACTGATTACCATTTTTCATACTGCACAGTGGCTGACTGTGAGTGATGCTGACATATGCAGCGGGATGATTCTCTTCTGCTGTTAGAGCTTCGCTGACACAACCTGTATATGAGTCATGCATCGCCTGGTAGTTACTTTACGGTGTTGAGTGCATGCTCCCGTGTTATTAGATGTGAGATATTTTCAATATTTAAAGACCTCTACAGCAGACCGGGATCTGGCTGACAAATATGTTAGCGATGAATAATTTAAAGGGAACAATTTGCAAAGACCAGCCACAGCAGAGGTTATGATGCTCCTTCTTTGTTTTCCTCACTGGCATTCCTGTGATATGGGAATAAGATAGAGACAGATCTTGTGGATGATTGTGATATTTTATGTGTACCGGCTTTAGAATCTGAGATTATGATGCATGTGTGCAAGATAAATGTCTTATATTGTGCCACGTGGCATAGACGGCCTGAGGACATTTTGTTAGTTTGCTGTAAGGGCAGATTCATAATGTACCTGTTTTGTTTCTGAAATTATATTGATGAAAGCTGGATGCTGCTTTTTTATCAAGATACCCAGTGTTTCACTTTTTTGTATTTTTTATGAAGTGGAATGATAACACTGCTTCAAAGTAGGTAATCATTGTTAATAATGCAGTGATGATGCAGCAAAACATTGTTCAAGGTGAAATGCATATTACAAAATGTTTATCACAGCAGAGGAGGAAGCCCTGTCAGATAGCCACTGTGCACCTGTAAAATATATATTTGTCTCATTACAAGCCAAGATATCTTGCTTGTAAAATTTTATTGTAAAAGGAATCTCAATGATGGAGGGAGTCATGGCCAGTCGATTTATTAGAGACAGAGATGGAGTGAAAGAGAGAAGGACGGGGTGAGAAAAGAGAGAGATTGTCTTATCTCTTTTTATGTCATTGATTTATTCACACATGGAAATGGGGCAAAACAGTATTTCATCAGAGTGATTCAAACTCAATAGAAAGATTAAGCCCCTGTGTCTTTTGTCTTTGCATATTAATTTTGATTCACATGGAAAGAATAATTGCAAATTGATTATGCATGTCCAACGCCAAGGAACAATCATTACTTTGTGAGAGGAGAGGGAGAATCTCTTAAAGCCCACAAATGTCTACGGACCCCAATAATGTCCTTACCAGAAGAAAGATGGCTTGTGATGTTTTACATGTTGGAGATGGTAATAATGATTTTGTGATGAATATTCAGTGATAATCCTTACGTTCACAATCAAAACAGCTCATCTAGCGTCTTTTTCAAGTTGATAAAGTAGATACAGGTCAAATGAAATCATGTGGAAAAGAGGATAAACACAAACGAAATAAAAAAAACATATTAAACACAACATTTTATGTAAGTTAATACAGCAGAATTTAGTGTTTGGAAAGGCCTGGGTATGCATTTCTCCATCTGCTAGGTGAGGTGAGCTGCGTTGCAACGGAGACGGCATGCTGATGTAGAATGCAAACCTCTGACGCTGGTCACACTTCAGGCACTTGCAATTAAAAAGTTGTTTATCGCAGCTCCTACTCATTGTATTGAAAAGCATAGCAATGAGCTGCAGCGCTTTAATCAGACTTAGACAGTGCAAAGAATTAAACTACACGGGTCAAAGATGATAGCCACTGCTGCTTTTTACTATTCACTTTATGACACCCGCTGAGCTCCACCAAATAATTAAAAGGTCTATTAGTTATTATGAAAAAGTTAATTCCAACTCAGGAATTAATGAGGAAGATTTCCATTATTCATGGAGATCATCAAATCATTTATATTGTGTGCTTGTGCAAGTGAGCAGGTGATAAACATCAACAGTTATTATTAGTTATTATAAAGGTCTATGGTGTAGTAAAATATATATGTGCAGTGAAGGTGTTCAAATCCTGAAGTTTCCACTGTAGGAATAGTTTAACTTTCTTAGAAGAGTAACTGGAAACCACAAGTATGTGTCAGGAAGCTACTGCTAGCAGCCAGGTAGCTTGGCTTATAAGGACCGGAAGTGGGGGCAAACAGCTTTGGTTTTGTCCAAAGGTGATGTTAAATCCAGTTTTTGTCGAGATTAAACGTTATATAATGTCATAATTAGTGAGATTTAGAGACGCTGCTACCCTTAAAGAAAAAAACACATGAATTTCCCTTGTGCAAAAACTCATGTGATCACATGGGACAGCATACATGTGATTGTGCACATGTGAAACATGTGGTTTTGGAGCATTTTCATGATGTAAGGGATGAAGTCTATTGTTATCATATGTTGCAACATGTGGTAAACATACAGTATGTCATACACTCTACAATTTTCCCATGTTGAAAAACATGGGAAACTCATGTTTTTTCTGTTTGGGATAGGCAGACAGATTTGAACTTGTTCTTCTGTTTAATCTTTAACTGTCTGACAGAACCAACCAAACTGTGTCTTCTGTTTTCAGTCTTTATGCCAAGCAAAGAGACTCCTGAATGTAACTTAATGTTTAACGAAGAGATAAGTGTGGTATGAATCCAAAATGTCAAACTGCTCCTTTAAACTATTACCTTTATACACACCATTTAACCCAAATATTCTATAATGACTCATTTTCCAGCCTTTAATATTACTTTCTGGGTTGTTGTTTTTTGTCTTCTCTATTGCCTTATTTGAGACTTATCAGTTGACTCCAGATCCTTGTGCTCTGACTTGCAGCGTACTTAGTTTCAAGGACACGTATGCCATCTGATGGGTGTGTGTGTGTGTGTGTGTGTGTGTGTGTGTGTGTGTGTGTGTGTGTGTGCGTGTGCGTGCGTGTGTGTGTGTGTGTGTGTGTGTGTGTGTGTGTGTGTTTTGGGTGGGGTTGGGTTGCTTCACAGAAGTCGTTTGATTGCTTTAATTTTGTTTATGTCCCTCCATTTGAGGATCTCTATTTTTAGCTTTGTCATCGCCGCCTCACTTTGTCATGACTCTCAGCAGGGTTTTCTCTCAGCCAATATTCTTCATTACTTCTCATCTCCCCTGCTGTTTTTACCCTCCAGATATATCTTTTTCTTCTAACCTGGCTGCCCTGTATTCCTCACCCGATCCTCTTCCCACACACACAATTCTCACCTGCACTTCTTCAAGCCAAGGCAGCGTGACCTCACATGCAGTCATTGGCAGCTGAAATTCTTCACAAACCAAAAGTCAAAGTCATTGGCTTTGATTTCGAGTTAAATAACATGTCAGTCTGTATGAGGCTGAGCTTTGGTTGGCCTGTGTCAATATTGCAACTTGTCATAGTATAACAGGAAATTGTCTCCTTTTTCCACTTGCATAAGGAAAAAAATATCACAAGGCAAAGCTGTGCGCCAAGTGTGTTGAAAATAAACATTAGTGATAGCTGAGGCTGTGACTTGTGGTTTCCGGTGCTTTTCAGTAGCAAGTGTCTGCACATATGGTCACACTTGATGCTGTTAAACGTGTTAAAAACACAGTGGCACTTATCCTGCGGCGAAAACACAAAAAAAGCACAGTAATGTTTTTATGACAGAGTAAATGTTTGGTCGGGGTTTCAAGCAGGGCTGTTACACGTTTAGCCTACAGCAGCCTTTAATTTAGCTCACATCTGTAGTCGTAGAATACCACATGAATGAATCTTGTGTGAAGCAACAGGATACAGATTTACATGACATAAGAAGCACATCCAAAAAATATTCCGCTTTGCTTTCACCTCAAAATCTATTACAGATTCATTTATATCAAGATTGTTCTGCCTTTTCTCTGGTTGTCAGAGGAGGATGTCAAATGTACAATGAAATGCGATACAGAGGTTAGCGTTAGCCAGACATGAACAAACACAAACCTTTCTCTGCAATCTTTAATTCATGATGACTGAACAACCTGTCCAAATGATTCTGCTCATTGTTTATTTATGTCCTTTGAAAGATAAAAAAAAAAAAAAACTTGTTGTGCCACATTTTCATCCACATGCACACAATACCAGAAATGAATCTACACTGGTGTTTGTGATGCTTTCATTCTTCAGCAATCTCACCATGATGGAGCAGGAGCAGCAGTCTCGCTGTCACTAAAGACAGATTCAAGTTTAAAAGCAACACACAAAGTTGTGGCCCAGAGCAGCAGTGCAGTATTTGTAGAGTAAATGCCATTTTCATGCAATCATTGCAAAGTCTCAAAAGCTGAGAGATCTTCAGTTTGGACTCACTTGTTCTCACAGGCCACTCACAGTGTTACTCATGTAATGGGTTTGGTCCATGTGGTGACAAGTTAGCTGATGGATGAGGTGATTATATCCCTCTTTCGCTTCACTCGAGGACAGTCCCCAGTTCCTAATTGGTAAGAGAGCAGGCGACAGGGGAAGAGACGGCTCCCTCTCTTTCTATTCCTTCCCTCTGTCCCTTACTACTTCTCCACTTCCCAGTCATTTAACTAATCTTGTTTTATCCCCTTGTCGACAGGCGCAGGACTCGGGCGGTAAAATGGAGTGCAGTGGAGATAACTTGCATGGCAGGGCCACAGTAATTTAATGGGAACAGATGTTTCCCCAGCTAGAGTGACAGCAGATCCTTCCCCAGCTCCCCAAAGGGAGGAGCAGACACATTACAAATGGTTGTTGTGCCTGTGGTCATCATTACTACGGCCCAGGTTTAGACTGGGCTCGAGTTCGGGTTGAAGATATGAAAGCAGTGATGGACAGAGCCCCTGGATAAAATGACTTAAAAGAAAAGACCTTTAAACCTTGAAGCAGAATCAGTGGTGAAAAAGCATGACAAGAAAAAAAAAAAAAAAGAGAGGTGTGTGTATATACTGTGTGTGTCTTTATGCGTCCTCCATGAACTTAGTTTTTCTGTTTGTACTGTATGTGTGGGCACTCCTTCATTTAAGTACATGTGGGCATCTGAGACACAGTGTATACAATGTCATCGCTGGAGATGGTCTCCACAGACATTGAGGCAGCACATACCAATCAAACCGGGCACTGCACAACAAACAGTAGCAGCAACACAAAGCGTTAACACTCCCGGAGAGAGAAAAACAGAAAAGTGGCTGAAATGTATTCCTCCCTCGCCTTTTCTCTGTCTGTCTTCTCACATTCAAAAGATGAATCCCTCTCTATAACCTACTCAAATTGAATTCTTCCCTCTTGTGGTATGAAGAAATGAGAACACATTTCATCAAGTCTTTTCCTTTGCATCATGCTTGTAATTTGGCTTGTCAGCTGTGCTCCGTAGGTCAACTTCACAGCACATTTTCTCGGGTGTAAAAATACCGCTCTCTTTCTTCTACGTTAAGATAAACATTAAGGTTTAAAAATTTTATAATTTCAAACAAAGTTGCTAATAATATTTGAGTAATTTTTCGTTTCCCTATGAATTTTCAGCACTCAAAATAGCAGAGAAATGCAAGTTAAGACTAAGTTTGAACAAATAAAAATGAAAAAGTGTAATTATAGAGATTGATTAAAAGTACATTGATTAAAAGCAGTTTAACATGATAGAAGTCGACTTGAACTGCAAAGCAGATCTGTAAAACGGCGATATAAATCCCGTGTCTGCTGTGCATGAGGATCCCAGCACCAAATCAAACATTCACTCGATAGTCAGGCTTTTTTGTCCTGCCAATTCATTCTGTGCTGATATTTCTCAGTGATTGCACATCCTAACGGTTCCACTGAAAGGTAATCCATTCAAGTAAACAATGATTTTGGCAATCACTCCTCTCTGCTTCTATCCCCAGCCTCTCAGCAGAATTGCATTTTATGATACAATCTAACCGCACTGTGCAAACAGGGACTGGGGATTTCACTGGACTGTAAAAGCTGTGCTTTGCTTCGCATCTCCCGTGTGTGTGTGTTGTGTCTTAATTTCTTGTTTTTCTCAGTGTGCCATGATCAAATCTTCACTTTGTCAAAGTCCAGCTACCATATCTTCCAGGTCAGTAGTTTTCTCTGGGTTTTGAAGCGTGAAGACGGCTCTTTTGAAATACTTCAAAATTAAAACTTCTATATCAGTCAGTGATAATATTACAGCCCTTTGAGTTCTTTAATTTCTAAATGTAGACAGTTTTTTTCTTCTTTTGCTTGAATCTGTCTTCACTGAGCTATTTGCGGAAAAGAAACAACACAATCTACTTATTTTATTTATTCACCACACTGGACATTAAATTACTTTTCAGGCTATTCACAGGCATGTGTAGAAATCATTTGCCAGCAGGAACCCTTTTCTCTGAGAACTGTGAGGATGGAGCTGAAAGACGAGCACAATGGGACTACCACAAACTTTCGCTCATAACTGACACATTCGATGTCAAAAAGCACCGCCATACTGATTGTACAGTATGTTCTCGCTGTTGGCTCCCCAATAGGCAAAAATACAATTTATGTGCATATTAAATGCAAGATCACTCCTTGTTTTGGGAAAGAAAAGCTGTCATATTCGTAAGAGGATGTGCCAATTGGAAAGGTCACAACTGTCTATAGAGAACAAATGAGGCCAGTAATCGTTTTTCCTGCCAGCTTTCTACAGGCACATAAAAGACCAGGTGCTTGTCGGAATCTTGATGATCCCCTCTAAGTGAAATCATTGACGCACACCCAGCTCAATTAAGCAGCTACTATGGTGAGCAAGGAATGATCACATTCTACTGTAGACAGTGAAAAAAGTCACGCTGTGTGATGAGCATTAGGAGGATAAGTTAAATTACTGGTTATGATTGGCTCTAATGTGACACACGACTCTCAGGGAATCGTAGAGTTTAGAGAACGCTGTAAATCCTGCTTAAAAAAAACCCACATGTATTCACTCGTGAACTCCGACAGCCAAAGCGCGTGACATTAACTGTACCTCGGTGAGAACTCAGAAGCTGTTAAAACTGTGTGTACTGTTACACCTCAAGGTCGCGTTTGTGGCAGAGGGTGAGGAGGATTACAGGGGCTAATGGACAGTGCTTGAGTTTAATGAAGAGCCCTGATGAGGAGGCAGATTGATCCCCATCAACATATCAACCGCTTCCATTTCCATTTTCATGGGTGCCCAGATGCTTCATAGGGGGAATGTCACAGCTGATTGGTGATCCCTGTGGAATAAAACCTGTCTTTGCACATACGTGTGTGTTTTACAGGATGTCAGCCACGAACAATCCATTTCAGATACAGCTGCAAGTTCAGCCTTGAATGGTCCCGCTGAGTTCTTTTGACCCTGATCCACTATTCACACTCCTCCATGTCTAGACTCTGTGACATGTGACACATTCAGAAACACAATGCACAGTGTATGGGTTTCAGACTTTAAAGTCAGACAGCCTTACACACATATAAACCTTAAATGAAAGGTAATCAAAAAGCTGTTAGAACTTTCTGTTTGGAAAAAAACAGCCTCTGATGCAGCTTTTTTTTTGTAGTCTGCAGAGCAGCTTGGGACGTGAATTGGATTGTGGCTGAGTCCATGATACTTAATCATTTTCTTATCAGTGGTTGCTGTCAGAGCCCAGCTAAGGAATGACCCCAAAAATGATAGAGGAGAAATGAAGGACGGAGGGCACCTCTTGCTAGCCTGTCGTCTCCTTTGTGCTCAGTGACACACCTGCCTATTGACACCGGTGCTTTATTCCACCCGAAATCCCCTCTTGATACCCACTCTGTGAAGGTTAATGGGGGATAAAGCATTTTGTCATAAAGCTCGCTGCAGCACCTTTTCTCTAGCTCTGGCATTAGAGCCAACAGGCAGGAGAGAAAGAGAAATTTATATCACTGCCAGCGGTCACTAGTGAACAACTTGTCATCATGGCCTATTTCAGAACAATATACCCGCTAGTGCCAAGCTCTGGATCCTTTTGAGTACAAGGGCACAGTTTAAGATGTGTGGTGGGGGTTTGTCATTGGTTGCAGGACAAGATTGTTTCTTCGTATTAAGCAATGATGCATTAGATCAGTGTACTGTAATTAAGCAATGTAAAAAAATAAAAATAGAAACGGTCTTATTAATGCTAAAGCTCGTGATGTGAACAAATCCCTCTCTCAGATGGGATGAAATGAAGTGATGAAGGTCAGATTGAAGTGTTTTCTCAGGACAGAAGTCTATTTGACATGCAGGTGGAAAACATTTTCCTCCCTAAAGGTCTCCTGAGCCTTGAGGAAGTGAATATGCCCACAGTAGTACCCGTAGTGTCTCGTTGTCCATCTGCGAAATGACCTTCAGTGAAAGCCTCAGTGCTGTTTCACTGTTAAACTGCAAAAAGGTTATATTCAAAACAAACAAACAACAAACTAAAAGTGGAATAAAACAAAACAAAGCTGGGAGGTATCGGTACACCAATAGATCTTGTCAAATTGGATCTGATGCTGATTTAAGCCTCAAAGAATAAGAACACAATGAGTGTTGCTTCTTTGCACTGATGAAGATATTGAAACGCTATAAAGAAGATGTATTTAAATATGTCATTAGTTTCTTATTTAAGTGTTTTTTTCGATGGTACCTAACATCAGCTGGGCAAGTAATCCCCATGATTCAAACAGAATTCAGTTGGTTAATTAGAACCGAGCATGACGTCTGGATCTCCTTTGACTTTAATATGGAGTGAAACTAAAATAATTCAATTATATGATGAGGTAAATTAGATAACACACACACACACACACACACACACTTGAATCTTTCTGAATCACTGAGCAATGCTCAGCATTTAGCAGAGATATATACAGCATGTATAGAGCAACACTGCCCCCAGCTGAAATGTGCTGCGTGCTGCTGGTACTACAAGTTGAATGTTCTGTAAAGAAGAGAGGACACAAAAGCAAACTGCATATGTAAGAGAGATAAAATGTTCACTTTGAATGAATTCAAAGGAACAGACAGTGTTGTGATATGACTGTGAGTGAGTTTCAGCTGCAAAACTGATAAAGAAGTGATGCAATACAGTGACCATTCTGCTATAAGCACCGCTAGATGTTAAACAGAAGGCTCTTTTCAATGTTTGCAACTTTTGATGAGCCATCATTTTTTCCATCACCTGAAATAAATGCATGTTATAAATTCACAATGCAGAGTTGCAATATATGTTAATCTCTAGCACAAATGTTTGATTATCTCTGACACTTAAAATGTGTGATTCTTTTTTTTTTTTTTAGGACATTAGAAGCCTCAGCTGATTCTTAACAGTTGTGGTGAGTTTGTGTTTTATAGAATCATGTTTTTAGTAATATTTGATGACTTAGAAAACAACTGAATCGAACACCAAATGACCCTGCTGCTGATACTGTGCTCCTCTCCATGCTCTCGGCCTCTGCCCAAGATCACATGCCCACGCTCTGTGACTTTGCCGGTTTCACTCTCTCACAATGAAGAACAGGAAGAGCTTCCAGAATACTGTGGAGACCTGCTCCAAAATCACAGGCCACCTCCTCCGGGCTCTGACCTCATGGTGTGATCAACTCTCCATCTGACAGGATTCCACCCATGTCCTGCACCGGGCCTTCGATTGGCCCCGCTCAGGAGCCAGGACTAATCAAAAGGAAGGTAATCTTAATATTCTATATAAGGCTGTTCACCAACTAAAATCCAGTCACCTCCTCGTCGCTTCCTCTTTTCTCTGCGACAACTCATTCATACACTTGATATCTGAGTTTCTTGCTATCTATGTAGAACGGACACATATTTTGTCACCTGTTCTTAGTTCCTCACAGACTTTATCACATATTTCATTTGAAAGGCTCTGCTGTGGTTTACATTTTATATAAGGCCTTTTTGACAGTGCCAACCATCCTGTACAAAAACTGTACTGTATTTTTCCATGGGCATCAATCCAAAAGGCCCTGGGCCACATTAAAAGAAAATTCACACTCCTTTACTATTTATAGTCTCAATCCATGTCAATGTGTCTAAAACTATTTCCACTTTGGAGAGTTGTAGAGGTATATGCATTATAGCCTACTGAAAATGCAATAGAGTAGTCTGAGCAGAAGTGTGTTATGGGAAATATGTAAAACTCAAAAATGCTCTTAATTGAAAAAAGGAGACAAAGTCCCCCAAGACGTGATTTTATGACCACCCTGCCTCATGACTTCCATCAATCTTGCAAGTGTTAACTGTCTACAAATCCCAATTTAAATGTACTAACACATTAAATACAAATTTAAATGAATGGATTTCTCTCAACACAAATTACAGAGACATTACATAATCATTTGCAAATTATACGTCCCACCTCATGAATGTATTTATTTGGCAACAGTCTATTTCCCCTCAAGACTTATCATTCCAGTGACTCCATGTAGCTTCCACAAGAGGTCAGCAAAGAAGCCCATTAATACGAAATGTTTGTTTTCATGTCATAAAGCCACAGAGGATTATCCCATATGCTGGATAAAAAAATAAAAAAAAAAAAGCACATTTGTTTATCTCATTTTCTAACTGTCACAGACAATCCTTATGATATTCAGCAGCCCCTGCAGACTTGAAATTTGCCTTTATAGCTACACATCCAGGGAACAGAGAGGCTGTTACACAGATGCCCTTTAACTAATACTGCCCTTAAGTTTTGCTTGGGAGCTCATATATCTGACTCATGACTCGCATGCAAATGCAACTTGCTTTTTGCAAGTATTTCATGTTAACAAAATGTGATTGTAAACATTATTTGAGAAGCAGCAGGATAAAGACACGTACACGCACATTAGGTTTGAGTCCGATCATATTAATGCATGTGATTCAAAAGCTTCAACAACATTAAAAATTGAGCAAATATGTTTTTAAACCATGCCAAACACGCAACTACACTTTAGAATACACTGTGCAACTTTTCTTGACATGTCCACAAGAATTTTCAGTTATCTTAATTAGGGCCGGGCAATATGTTGATATTTTATAAATATTGTGATTTGCAACTAATTATCGTCTTAGATTTTGGATATCTTAATATGGTCATAAGTGTTGACTTTTCCTGTTTTAAAGGCTGCACTACAGTAAAATGCTGTCATTTTCTGACTACTTATTGCCTTTACCTGTTTTATAATTATAGCCACATTATTGATAATTATTTATGAAAAATCTTTCTTCTTAAATAATTTTTAAAGCACCAATAATCATCCCTACAAAATTGTTGCATCATTGATATTGAGGTATTTAGTCAAACCTATTTGATTTTGTCCATATCACCCAACCTTAGTCTTAATTTATATAAAGATAAAACCTCATTTCAGTGCTTACTCTTATTTGCAGCTTCTTCTTTTTTTTTATAAGCCCGTGAACGCAGCATGACAGGTTCATCCTTGCCAGCAGGTGGCTCTTGATTTATACTACATAAATCGTAAACCCTGTGGCCAGCTCTTACTTTGCCTGTTGTTCATATGATTTTGTAATGCAGATACTGACCTAAAGCACTTTACAACGCATCACGTGACTTTGTCAGTCTATTAAAATGACATTCAAGTAACAAAAGACTAAGACTAAGAGGGGGGAAATGAAATACATTGACAGGTATGTTTGTAAAATAAAATATGCCACTGAAGGTGCACGTCTGCAGCATCAAATGACATGAAAAAACAACCCAGGGTTTGATAAGGTCAATGTGAATTCGTAATGTGAATCCCCAGGGGAGCACTATAGGAATGTCAGCGATTTCTTAATGTACTGAGGAAACATCATGCTAAAATGTCAACTGTAAAAACTACCATAGGCAAGGAAAATAAGAACAGACTAAGCCTGTTTTTTGTTGTTGTTGTGTTTTTTTACTGCCCTTTATCGTTCAGTGATGCAGGAATGTGAAGGATGCTCAGTGTCCACCTGATACTGCTTTGCGCCCGGGGGAGGGTCTCCAGTCTCCACTCTGGCTGCCATAACAGCGCTCCGCTCAGGCAGGCAGGCGGGCCGGCGCATCCTCAGAGATCTGCAGGAAACATGATCATCAGGGGAACCTAATCACATTCATCGGCTAAGGTCAGATGATTTCGACAATTCCGTGTGTTTTTGCGTTATTCTCCAAAGGACATAAGAGAGGAGACAGGCGTCGGGTGCGTGCCGGAACGACACAAGCCGACATCATCATCAGCCGATGCGCGGTGTGAGGCGAGGTCATCTCAGCACCACGGTAAGATGCACGGAAAAAACGCACTGAAAACTAGCGATGGCACTTTTCTGTCTGCGTATTTATGCGTAAACACCGACGGTTTTTTTTTTTTTTTTTTTTCTCGGTTGCTTCACCCGGACTCGTTCCTGAACCCACTCGGCGTTTTTTAGTGTAGCTTTAATGAATCAGGCTCCGTGCATCTGTCTTTTAATCAGACCACTATTCATTTCGCTAAAATCAGAAAACCGCTTTACCGCTTTATCTCTCCAGAGAGGGAAATCGCATGCAGGCCACAGGGATTGAAAATTATATTCCGTGTCTGCTGTCATTCCTGCACAGACAACATGCACTACTACATAAATGTGGGTTAGTGGAGCATCCACGCGCCCTGCGACCATCAGGATGCTTCATGTGTATATTTTCGGTTTAACCAATAATTCATTGTAAAACAATCTGCGATTTTTAATTTTTTTTTTTTATATCATGTTAAAATTCCAGTCTGATCTTATGGAAATCGAACATGTAGCATCCTCAGTGGTCATAACATAAAACCGCAAGGGGGATAGTACACGTAGTAGTAACCGGGCCTGCAGGCTTCACACACCACAGTCATCCTGCATGCTGGAGCTTACACGGTATGGGTTGTTTTCTGATAACACATGAGGGGAATAATAAATGTATCATGTTATTTTGATGCAATGACATGCTCTGATCTAATTATGGGTTTCAAAATAAAATCTATAAGATACACTAAGTTCTCCGCTAATGGCAAAGACTGACCCATGAATCTGGAAGAAGTGAGCACAACTGATCAGATCAACTGACGGAGAACTGTCAAGCAGTTCATTAGATGCAGCAGTACACACTAATCTTAGTAGGATACTGTTGTAATAGTTGCAGTATGGGAAACTGATTGAGCTGCCATGTGTTCAAACATGAATTATAAATGTCCCTCATTCACCATAACCTCATTCACAATAACGTAACCTTCAGTTCCATCCTTGATTAAGTGGCCTACTAAAAGCTGATGTTAATTTTGGACTTACCTCAGATTTCTCATCTGTGGTTTGAATATTGGGCTGCATAGCCCACATCTTTGTCACCTTGGGAATACGCCAGCTATAGTTAGATACGCGCTAATACAAAGATTAATTTCCAGAGGATGACTTTTCAGTATCCTAAGGTGAGAACGATCCTGATGATGGTAAATGCACACACATTGGCCTTTTTAAAACTGGTTTGCATAGCTATGTTAGCACTAGCTGTATATGAACTGTGTAGAAACATGAGTCATTTCTGAGTTTACATTGTACTCTTCTCTAATATTGTTTGCTTAAAATGACATCAATAATTCAGAGGTTGCCATAGACACTCTGTCACATGATGGTCGTAAAACCGGATTCAGTGCTTCGCTGGTGTCATCAGGTAGGAGACTGTTGAACACCTGGGCTGGAAGGAGATGGAAAAAGAGCTGAGAGGGAAGTGTGCAGCTAGCTATAAGGGTCAGTATGACGGCTTTAAAAGTTGAGACCGCAGACGTTTTATTTATAAGTCACTGTGAGTCAGACAATGTCATCTCACATGCAATAGCGTTGAGGCAGCTGGTCCATTTGTAATGCTTTATTTCTCCCAGTTTACAGTGTATATAGTTTCGTTGAAATCATTTATTTTCTCAGATTAAGTTGTTTCGGAGAGTTTATGCTTCATTCAGAAATATTGAAATCGGATAGAATTTGTACAGTATGTGAAACAAGTCTATAATCCAAATAGATTTTGATTATTTTGATAAGAGGATAATTTAACCTCCAATAACTCCTTTTATTTGGTGCTTTCCCTTCATATTTTCTCCAGTCTGAACTGTCTGTCTGTTGTCTGTCACCATTTCTGCTGAAATAAGAGGATAATGAGGATTATGTTTCATTCCGTGGGCTGCATGTGTGCACTCAGTGCTGTGAGTTGTCTGATGGAACAAATAGAAGAGAGAGACCTCATGAACATGGCATTTTTTTTAAAGGGACTGCACCCTTTGCTGTCTTGTTTATGATAAAGTTTATTGCTTGCATTTAACTTCTGACTCCAGGCTCCTTTTTGTTTATCATATAAGGTTATTTCGAACTTAGCTCCCTGCCATGCCAGCTCAGTGTTTCATAAGTAAACCATGACTTGTGGTACAACTTGCCTACGAGAGGTGCTTGTGGTGTCAGTCCTGTCTGTTGTCTGTGGAGGGAAGAAAGCGACTTTTTTTTTATTTTAATGAGCGCTGCACTTAAACACAGGATTTGTTCAGGCAACAGTCACAGTGAAGGAGAATGCAGCAGCAGAGAATGAATCTGAAGAGGGCCACATGAATTCAAACAGAAGCTCACTGGGTCAGAATGAAGCTGTAAAATTATTTAAAATAATGCACCTAATCATGTGTGCATCACAGGGTATGTTTAACTATGGGATAGACTGAACCACCTCTGTTTGCTCATTTCATAGTTCTCACACTTCATACCACTTCCAGTAAAAGGAGCCAACTTGTTACCCTCGGCTGAGCAGCAGTAGAACGAGTGGTGAAGCTGTAATTGCAATGATTATCATCTCTTGTCCCTGGTTTCACCTATATTGTGCCCCAGAAGTGTCATTTTCAGAGTCCTCAAACTGGAGGCTGAAGATTACTTTCATCCTCTGATACGGCCATACAGAAATAATATTTCTCAGCAATTTCCCTCAGCAGTATAGTTGCTCATCTCAAGGAATTGGGTGGGTGAGGCTCAGACCCCACTGACATGCTCAGTAGACCAGTCAGTTCAAGTTCAGGGTTCGTGCAAGTAGAAGTTATATGATGTCTATAATTGGCTGATATTTAACTGAGCACTAAAGGAAACGTGTTATTTAATATATTTTGGAAAAGACACTAATGTTCAATCTTTTACAGCAGGATATGTCTTTATCTAATGCTGTAAAAAGCAGCATTTTGTCTTGTTGTCCAGACAGTTTCTTAGCAGGCAACATCACAGATGGAAACAAATTTGCAAACATACAGACACTCGCCTTTCACTGAATTGTGTGAAATCCGATTTTCCAACCTGACTGACAAAATACAATCTCAGTTTTGTCTGAGCATCATGAGTGAAAGTTACTGCATGCATCTGTGCTCTCTGAAGACCCAATTTACCCCGTATGAAACCATGTGAGCCTCTAAAATGAAAGGCATCAATATTGGATTTCTCTGTTAGGAAGGCGGCATGTGAATAGCATGAACTGAACTCATTGAATATGTAGAGTGTGTGAATGGCACTCATCAGATATTTTGACAGTGCAAATTACAATTAGAGTACAAAAAAACAGACTATTTACTTAATAGCTGTGTAGCTAAAGGAGGCTACTCTGTGTTGCCTGTTTTGGTATGAATTAATGATTGAACCACAGAGTGCCGGGTGATGACTGCACTCGCATAAAACTTTAATGATCTGCATGTTTCCCCTGTTAGTCAATGGGCAGAGCGGCACAGAAAGGACGTGCTTGTGTCTGTAATAATAGCATGCCTTGAGCGTGTCTCCCTTTTCTTTAAGACTGAATGTGCTGGGCAAGAAAGAGGAAAAATACTTGATGTGAAAAGATGAGAATGCCGTCATAAAAGTCTCCCAAGGGACTTTTAAGCATGTGAAATACATTATGAATATCTAAGCACATTTTATACATTTTTTATACCTATTATCAGTTAGCTTAGGCTTTTTAACATTCATAATAATATATTAGCATTGCAAAGAACCTAACCTAGATCTTCGAAGCGTATTATTACTTCAGTGTAACACATTACCTATTTTATCCATTATTAATATATTTTTTCCACTGCTTAGTAGCTAAACTTTTCTTAAACCCTCTGTGTAACAACTTTTCCTTTTAAAGTCAGCGTCGCAGTGTGAAGTATAGCTGGAAGTCCATCCTTACATCAGTGCTGGTATTGCAGTTTCTGCCGCTTTACGCTGTGATTCATCTTTGATTGACAGATTCAGTGACGAGATTTATGTTTGTGTGTAGGGTCAAAAGGAAGCCGTGTAGTGACAGTTCTTTTCTTAGTATGTTTTTAGCTTAACCTTTTTGCATCATGGAACATTCACCACATTTATATATAGAATAAACTGCGCCATCCTCTCAGGTGCATCGAGCGCATAATTAATTTCAGAGGAATTAGAGCTACGAGCAGCGATGTTAACGATATTACATGTCACTGCCAACTTACTTGTCACAGGGAGTGCTACATAGCCTGAGAGCACTTTTATAATAACTTCTGTGGCTCTAGGGGAGTTTTCTAAAGTCAAATAAATTTACTTAAATGACATCACTTGATTAATGTTTGCTCGAGCTCGGAGTTTGAAAGACGTGTTAAACAGGCAGCGACACTGGAGTTACATAATGGGGTTTTCGGGACCTTGTCTCATACTAAGAGTCAGGGTAACTCTGCCTTTTATGCATGTATTTAGACATAGAGTAGAGTAGGTGCAATGCAGATGAATCTCTATTACCCAATTTAAATGACAAACAAGATGTGGAACAATAAACAGACGTCCGGAAATGTTTTATCAATATTTCGTTTAGTTTTATCATCATTGAAAGACTGCAGGTTTAAAATGCCCCTTTCAAAGCAAAGCCTGTACAATACAGATTGGAGATTTTCTTGAGAGCACATTCTTCTAATTGACAGACCAAAATCAGTCAGTCAGATAGTATAAATTATACAACATTTTAATTCCGAATCATAGCAGATCTTTTAAATATGTGCTGGTGGTTGCGTCAGTTGTCACAGTGCTAAAACATCATAAAAGTGATTAAAAGTCTTGAAAAATACATGTTATTGGGACTATTTTATGTGTCAGACAGACTTGCAACTGGAGTTCAATAACAGAATATACACTTTAAAATCCAACCAAACATACTTCCGTAAAACATTAACATTTAGCCTATTAAATGGTAAGATGTGCCTTAATTGATCTCCTGTAGGATAAATTCTTAAATACCTATTCATTAGAAATACAGTAAACCATAAATAATATAATAAAATAGATGCGCATACATGTGAAAGGTTGGTGAGTTTGTAAACCACAGCTCTGTCTGGCCTCATACAGTAGCTATTTAAATATACTGTACATATGTATTATCTGTGGTGGCGACACACTGTATGCACCAATTTATTGTTATGAGCGGGAACTGATCACAGTGACAAAACTGTCACATTAAAATGTTATTTATAGACAGATGCTTTTCAGATGCTTTACCCGTTTTTGCCCGTGTGAACGAAAACCTGTCCAGCCTACGGGCTGTTTTGGTGTTGTGTCATCTCTAACCTCAAAATCTGGCATTCGTTTCTAACAATAGAGAAAAATAGTAACTTTTCAACTTTAAAGTCTCAACACTAAACCGATTGGGCATATCTTTAAAGCTTCTTTTTTATGCAGGATCGTTTGATGAGGTTTATAGTTCTCAGGTTGAAGTGGGTGCTTTTAATGGCAAACATTCAAATGCCAACAGCTTTAAAAAAAAAAAAAAAAAAAAAAAGTGGAAAAGTTGAGCTGAGCTCTTACAGTATTGAGGAGAAAAAAAGGAGGTGTTTTCCATACTGTACCTTATTCATTCATTTTCTCCACCGCAGCTCAGTCTGTGTGGGCTCTTCCAGCTGGCTCTAACTGACTAATTCACCTCTTCTCCTCTGCTTTCTGCTCCGCTGCGTTAAGTGTTAACAATGTGCCTTTGTGTCTCACACCTGTGGGCAATGGGACTCCGGGAGAAGAGGAGTGAGTGGGCCAATGGGGCAGGCTTTCTCTCTCAGACTCCAGCAAGATGAAGGAATAAACATCTCAGTAATGCTTTTGTGCAAACAGTGAAGAATTAATTCCAGCATAGTTTGTGAGATGGTTTTGGTTGCGTGGGCACATTCACAGACAGACTCAGGGCCGTGTGTGGCGACAACTTTAATTGGACAACTGTGTTATGTTTACTGTTCTTAGATTTTAAGGAGATGCTTAAAGCCACAGATAAATAACTCGTTAATGGTTTTGCTTTACTGTGAATTCTGAAGTGGTCGTTGCAAAGGAGAACAGCATGCCCAGGACAAATAGCTGCACACTCACACACTAGTCTCACCCACTGGATTAAATACAGTGCAGTCACTCTCTCCGACACATTGCGCAAATGTAAATCCCTTCTCGTTCAACTTTTATTTTGTTGTGTGTTCATGCATTTAAAAGTTTTTTTTTTATTTTTTATCTCTGGCTCAAGTAGTGAGTCACCTCACATCTTCCTCTGTTATTGCTTAACAGTAGAATACATTTAATAGCTTTGAGGTTTGGATCAACATTTATACATTTCTAACTGGTGCCTTTTGTTTAATTTTCCCAGGTTTCTTTGCTCCCCTGTGCCTTCATCCCAATCTAAAGCTCTGACAAACCTCCAAACGACCTCAACCATCTCTTCACCCAGCACTGTTATCGATGCATCAGAGGATGTGAGTAAGAGAGGCACCAAGGGTAGAAAACCCCCTCATAAATCCAACCAAGCAGGAGCCGGGATCACATGGTTGTTATGGACCGACGGGTCAACTGATTGCAGATCACAGTGGCTTTGCTCGGAAGTGTAAGTCTTCTGTTAATGCCTCTGACCAGTCAATTCTGTCTCAAGGAATCAATTGAAATTCAATCTATTAATGGGGAAAAAAAAATAATTAATGACAGTGTCCCCTTTCTTGATGTGACTAGGTGGATTTCAAATTATCTCTCCAAATCTATTTTTGTGACTATAACTATACTGACAGCAGGCAGTGACACGTAAACATGGTTAAAAAAAAACAACAACAACAAGATACGGATAGGGCAGCCTTCCCAGGTTAAATGTCTTTTTGATAAAAAGTGTTGCTATATGATTTTTTTGTCAAGTCTGACAGGTGTATTTTTGAAAGGCAGCTTTGTTGTAAAGCCTCCCTCATATGCGAAATACAAGAAGATGCATTTGAAGATAGAGCAGTGGCTTACCAGATAGTGAGGCATCATCCTTTTTACTACCTCTGTGTACTAAGGATGTCTTCCATTATGGCGGTTATCTCTGAACCTTGAATCTAGACATTTATCTCCTGCAGCTCCATTCCTCTCCCCTCCCCTCTCATCTTCTCTCCTCTCATCTTCTCTTCTCTCATCTTTCCTCTTCTCTCGACTGCTACTACACTTTACTGACATGTGTTTGTGCTCTCCTTCCATCCTTTTCCTTGGCACTTGACAATGGAAGTGGTGGCTGTTTCTTGTATATTTTTTTCGCACTGCCTTTGTTCCTCTGTTCCCTGGAAACAAAGAAAAATCTTTTATCTTTTTCTGTGCAAGACATGCCATTTATTCTGTGCCAGGTACTAAACGTGAATCTGTCTTTGAGGCCATATTGATTTGTGAGGAAACTGAGACGTGATAGGACGTAGCTATCTATTTTATATATTATGTTATTGTTTCAGAGCATTCTTTACCTTTCTTAAAAAGTGAATTCCTGTCCTGAAGTATAAAATTGTATATATATATATATATATATTTTTTTTTTTTGCCAGTATTCCTTAAATTGTTTTTGTTATATATTTTTGATCTGTTTCAATGCTGCTCCTTTTTTTCCAGATCAGAAATCATAGTTCAATAAGCATCACGTGTGGGAGATCTCCACGAATGTCCCCTGACAGTGTCATTGATGGAGCATATTGAATAATTTAGAAATATGTGTATTTTTCAAATCAGTGGTGATTTCAGGGGCAGGAAGCTTTGAACAGTGTCAGGGCAGTGAGGCTGCTGTTTTTTTTACAGGCCATAAATAATATCCAGCCTCTCTCCAAAAACACTGATATGGTGATACATTAGTGCATAATTTGGTTCATGGGATGGCAACGTTGATCTGTTGGTGGTAAATAACTCTATTACAAGTGGATGGATGGCCATGAAATCTGGGTCAGAGGGTCATGGTCCCCAGAGGATAAATCCACAGACTTTTCCTTTAGTGCCACTATGAAACATTTACAGTATGTTTTGAGTGAAAAGCCTCAACTATTGGATGGACTGAAATATGTTAACTCAGGGTGAGTTGCACTTACTTTGTTCATGTCCTGCATGACTTTACATCTAGGACCATCATCAAGTCAAATCTCTCCAATACTTAGTTTTATGACCAAATACCTGCAAAATAATAATAATCATTATCATTATTATAATTGTTGTTGTTATCATTATTATTATAAATATATTTGTGTGTTTCCTGCTAATTGGCAATTCAAAGAATATAATTTTACCCATATTCATTTTAAACAGCATTCTTTAATATAATTAAATGACAAAGAAATCACGTGTTGTCTTTGCTTATAGTTAAATTTGGTTGTAGCTGTCCACAGTGTAGCCAACATCCTGCCCAGTGCATGCTGGGAGAGGTGCAACACTCCCGGTTAGTGTGAGTGACATTTAAATAGTGCCAATGTAAATTACGTGTGATTGGCAGTGTTTTCACTTTTTAAGATAATTTGTCTTTAATTTAAAGATTTTAAGACTTCCTATAAAAACCATAATGATTCCCAGGTGGTTCCCGCTGGCACCCCACTACTGTCCCTCTACAAAGGTGCAAACATTTGGTATTTCTGTTTTTATGTTTTCTCTGTATGCCTTGGAGAGAAAGGATTGCTGAGCAAGCTACACATCGACATTCCTGGTTGTGAAGTCGAAATAGATTGCTTACAAATGTAGGCCTACGATTTATTGTGTTGCATTAAAACTGCGCACTATAAAAGCACATATGGCAAGAGAGCATGAAGTGGAAACAGTGCAGCAGATTAAACACCAAACAAGGAGGAAGAATAAAGACCATATATGAGATGTACAATTTTAACGTACACTGCGTTATCACTGAGATGTGAGTTCTCAAATCTTTTGAGGCTAACAGTGTCTTAGCTCTGAGTACTCAGTGTGCTTTCCAAATTTCCTGCTTAATTTATTAAGAAAAGGGACTTTGAAAGTGTCCCAATATTATACATGCAACAAATTATCATCCATGACAGTAGATTGTATGTCCCTCATAGCCTGGGAGATAAGATCGACACAATTCAGCTACAAACTACCTGGAGTACCAGATGCCGCTTGAGTATGATATTAATGAGTTTAGTGGAAATCCCAGTGTAATAATTCAGAGCAGCAACATTCATCCAGAGTTCCATATTTTGGAAACAGGACTTTAAATAGATTTTAATAGGAGTCTAAAAAAATCATTCTGCTCTTATGAACGAAACAGGTTTTATAGGTTAGAGCAGGTCAGCAGAAATCAAATACGACACAAATCACTTTGTAGTTACTGTAACGTGCGACTGGCAGCGTATGTATTACAATCTAAAGATATTTAAGAACTCTGTAATTGATTTGAAGTTCCTGTATACTTCACATCAGTCAAGGAAACTCTATCGTTCAGGCCTGACATACTATGAGACTCCTGTGATTCCCTGAATGTCGGGTAAAGGTCCCAAAACGGACACCCCGTCCTCAGGAACGAACTGTCCATGATAAGTGTTGATTGTGGTCACATTGGAGACAACATGTCTGACTCTCTGTCTGACAGTATTCAGCCAAGGACACATTGTTATCCTTATTGAAACCAATGTGTTCCTTATAGTTGAGACCTTTGTGAGAGTACTGGCAGAGAGGTTTAGCAACCGGGCATTGCCACACATTGTTGCCTCTCTCTCCTCGATCGAGCTGCTGCCAATAAACGTCACTGCGTTGACACCCAGAACGGTCTCCTCTGACTTCTTCACCTCATCTCCACGATTTCCATCACAGTCAAGACGATTTCCTTTTAATGGTATTGAATTTGAAAAATGAGAACCTTTTTTTTTTTTTCCCACGTGCACATTATCTTTTATTGTTCTCAATTATGTGAGCACATCATTTATTATTTATATACCAACCAGGAAGTCAAGCGGTCATCACTAAGCTACTTAAAATATTCAGAATTCTTCACCGTCATTTGTTATTAGCCACATGTTTTGTGTTCCTGGTTAAGACCTTCACTGATGAGTGACTGCAGATCTGCACAAGCAAAATACTTATTTGGCTGGTTTCCTTTGAGTCTCATTTACAGCTTTGCATGTGAGTGTCACAATGAGGGGGATGTTGAAGTGAAGCATGACAGATCTTTCAGGATGCTGTGAGTGTTGGCATTCGAGAGCATTGCAGTACATATGAGTTAACCACAGCGTCTGTAGCTGCCAGTCATGCAATGCACTGTCATGTGGTGATCTTCATCTCATATATGTTCACTAAGCAAAGCTAATCAATGTTGAATAATGCATATTAACCAAAATATTAACCCTGGAGGTCCAAGCCGGAGAATTATGCATTCTGAATCTCAGCATTAAATCATGCTTGGATGGGATGATTTGCTTCTGCACTCCCAATGCAAGTGATGCAGTATAATTTAATTCACTGGGAACGTTTATATCAAGCAGGTGTTGGAGGTTGAAGCAATCACATCGTCTGTAGGTATTTCAGTCAAGAGAAAATAAAGCAGGGATCTGGGATGAATTATGCAACACCTTCTGGGAAACACAAGAGCAGTTATTTAAAATAGGTCTCTCCAGTTAATCCTCATTCATATGAAGGTCAGATGATTTTATATGCAAATTAAGATGCATAAATAGTGTATGGTATGGTGCGTGAACAATGATGGATAATCAGTCATAATCAGTTATGAAGTTAAATATAGATTTTTTTTTTTAAACATGTTTGTATGAAGTATTGTTACAGTACAGCATCCTGCCTTCCAGTGCAGTAAGATGTGTTGTGTTTCTTCCTCTGCTTGGTTGTGTTGTTAGTTTCCCCTGTGTTGGCCAGAGGGCCACGCTAACACATATTTTTGTTCCTCTTTTTTCCCTTTAGTTAAAGTGAAAAACATGCATACCAGGTCTGAGTTAGCATTTCCTTAGTCACTTAAGGTGACAGAGCATTTGACATACTTTATGTTCTGTTCTCCCATCTATATACACGGTAGCTGCCAGAAGATGACAGATATTCAGTGGCCTGTGCAGTGACCCACACGCACAGTATGCCTTGCAGCATGGAGCTGTAGGATGGGGCTGTGTGAGTGAATGTGACTTGCCCAGTGGGGGAGAGTGGGGAACAGGTGCTGGCGGTGTCAGCTTGTTAACACTGGGGAGAGAATTGGCTCCTCCGACAGAGTGCGGCACATATGCAACACATAGCCTTTGGCTGTGCGACGTATGTGCAGGCATGCACACGTGTGCGGTGAGAAGAAGCAGTGTGTGTATGTGTGTTGTATAATTGCACACACTTCTGACTCTGGGACGTTGATAGCTGTTAGGTTTATTTGATTGGTTTTCACAGTTATTATTTAGGTGCAAAAAGAGACTTGACTGTAGTTCAGGTCCACTTTGCTCCTGTCTGTGTTTGCAAATGAGCTGTGCGTGTGCATGTGTGTCGACACCCTGTACTTTACAGTGTATTACTGCAGAGAGACACTGCATAATGTGCACAACCCAGAGCCCCTAATTTGTTGTCCAATAATACTTTATACGTTTTGACATAAATTTTGTTTTGAGAACATTGTTAGAGCGTTTTAATGTTGCTCCGTTCTCTACAAATGCTTTGGGGAGATATAGTTATATGAAACCCCCAGGGTTATGTGCAAGAAATTCTCTCAAACATTACAAATTAGGCCCCCAGATGACCCATTTCTAGAAGAACTAAATTGACACAATGAATTATTCCATCCAGGCTTGTAGCCTCTATAACGAGAAGGGGACTGAGAACAGAGGATAAATTAGGACACTCAATTCTTGCTTCTCTCATTTATTCCATCAAAGCCACTTATGCAGATCTGCCCCGTTTGCCCAATTTATTCTGTGATTTCTCACCCTCTCATTTGGAGGATGGGGCAAAGAGAGAGGAAATGGATGTGAGTTTGGAGAAATTGGCTGCAACACTTTAGAGATGAAAAAGACACAATGATAATGTGTCAGAATCAATTGCATTTTGTCATAGTTGTGAGGAACATGACATATCCTTTTCCTTTTGTAAAGACACTCGTGGCGCTCTGCCCCAAATACATCACTAATAGCTGCCAGCAATAAAGTAAAAGAAAAGAATGAGAACGGTTTAGAATAAAATTATGTTTCACCGTAGAGGAAGAGAAAGTTAGACAGTTCAGTGTCACATTTGACCTGAAAAAAAGGCCACTAGACTGAGGTTTAAAAATTCAAAAATACCCACTACATGTGTGGAGGAGTGTGCATGTCTTACTGTCTCGTTGCTTCGCCAGGCTGCACCGTGCTGTATGTCAAAGACAGCACAGCAAAATGAGATGGCTTCTAACAAATACTACTTGAGCTTGACTCCATTGCCAAATCCACGGAGTCCACAGGGTATACGGTTACTGTCACCTGTGGGTTAAAAGCCTCCTCTCTGGTTTGATGTCTGAATATCAGGTTATTTGATGCCGCTTTTTCAAGTCAGCCCGACAGGACAAAAGGACTTCAACTGATCAGCAGAGAGACACTCAGCCTAATCAAAGCAGAGCTCTCCTCTCAGCCCTTTGAATGCTGCATCGAGCTGCAGACGTATTTCATGTTTATTTGGTGCCGCCTAGTGGGCATTGTGGAAAATTACAGGTTTTAATCTGTTTTTCTGTTTAAGTGACTGCTTTTTTAATTTTTTTTTTTTTTATCCACAGTGACAATGGTGTTATTTCTGATTGGGATCTCTATTTCTGTGAATAATTCATCTCATGAGAACCAAACTGCAGGTAATTGTTGAAACAAGTGAATTAGTATGTTGTAAATGGCAAAAATCTGATGTTAAAGCAAAACTGTAATTTTTAAAAGATGAAACAACTCAAAAGTTAAATTTCTTCAAATTAAATTCTTCCCTTGCTCACTTTAATACCCTCAGGATCTGGTATAACAAGTACTTTACAGTAAAATAGAAAATGTCAGAAAACTTCAGACAGATGTTTTGCAACTGATGTTATTGCATCGGTTTGCTGATTGTTCTCCACTTGTACTGTTTCAACTCATTTGACTATTTTGCTGTCTGTAATTTTCACATGTGATTCCGGACACAAACGTACAGCAACATTTTTGAAAGTCTTGCTTTAAAGGAAGAGTTTGACATCCTGAGAAATAATTTGCCCTCTTACATGAACTATCTGTTAGATGTGATGCTGGTACTAGGATACATTTAGATAAGACTATTTCCTGACAGGGGCTAGTCACTTAAAAGCCCCTGCACAGAGCCCAGTTAAGATGAGCTAATTGTCTACTAGTGATAACAATTATCGTCAGGAAAAGCAAATAAGCATATTTATTAATTTGTCTCGTTAATATACTCGTTAAAACACTGTATGATATACCAGAAAACTGTTTTGTTGTATTCTTGGTTAAAACTAATAAGGAATTATATTATTCTTTTTTTTTTTTTTTTTTTTCTAGAAAACCCCACCCACCAGGGTGCTCATGTGCTGCCCTCCACACTGGTCATCTCCCTGCTTCTTATCATCGTCGTCTTGCTGACGATCTACTGTCTGAGGTGAATAGACCTGCACATACACACTCTTCATCACTTACTCGCTCTCTCTCTCTCTCTCTCTCTCTCTTTCTCAGCATGTCTGTGAGCATGAGAGGTTCAGGTCAGGGCATCTGGGTGGGGGTAGTTTGGAAACAGCCGGTGATCACTGGCTTATGAGTAAACAGCTGCACTTCAAGTAAGACGGCAAACAAAACCGGCGAGGTCAGGTCAGGCCACAGATACTCATTCACTGACCAGCCAGCTCACACCTCCTCTTCTCGACGACGGCATGAGGAGGAACAGCTTTGCCTCTCTGAGATGGTGGATATTGGTTTTGATATTTGTTGTTTACTCACTTTATGTGCTCAACAGCACTGTTCTAGGGATTGGATTTTTTATTTTATTTTTTAATAGACGGTTTTGCTTTCTTCTCTCCTCACGATGTCATTATTGTAGGTTCAAAAACCACAGGAAAGCTCTCGTAACCTCGGTGGATAAAAAGATTCCAAATGGCTTCTTGGAGGAACAAGGTACTTTTGTCCTGTACTCAATATAACCAACCAGCGCATGAAAATATAATGCAGCCCTTTGCTTTTTATTTCCTTTTTATTTGATTGATAAATTTATACTCTTCGTGGACAAGTAAAGTTTCATGATCTGGTTTCTGGAACGGTTCGGAGAGGCTCTTAGCTTTCCGAGCACGTAGGGAGCCATATAAAGTTTCACTTCAGGTAAAAATATAAATAAATGGAAAGGCCAAATTCTGAGTTAAGACAGTTTCATGCAACAGCACCATGTTTATGACTCTAGAAATCATTTCTGTCATGTAGCCACAGAAGTAGGAAATCTTAATAGCCAGCAGGCTTGTTTTTGCAGGTGCTGTGTAATGTTCTCCATTGGGAAACATTTGCAGCCTGACCACCATATATTTCCTCAAACACAGGAGAGCAGACAGTGGTCCTCCTCCCCAGATCTCCCTCGCCATCCAAGAGGTACTTCCCCATCCCTCTGGACTCGCTGGAGGAGGAGTACCGGATTCGCTCTGCGGACGATGGCAAGCTCTTCAGAGAAGAGTTCAATGTAAGCCCGAGTTTATTTGTTGTTGTTGAAGCTCTGCAAGCAAACAACAAGTACAGAAAACAGTAATAAAATGTTGTGTTAGCCGGCTTTGTACTCATGGCTTTATTTTTATCTCATGAGATTTGGATTCTCTCTTTATAGTCTTTGCCATGTTACTACCACCACGGGTCCTTTGAGGAGGCGAGCAGAGAGCACAACCGAGAGAAAAACAGATACCCAAACATTTTACCATGTGAGTCAGGATCTATATTCTGCAGCAGGCACAATTATTACAACTTTAAAGTTCTATCAATAACTAAATCATAAGGAGAGGGCATGCGGGCTGAAATAAAAAGTTAAGAGCTAAATGGATTTGCTTTCTTTTTCTTTGATTCACAGACGATCACTCAAGGGTGATGTTAAGTTATCTTGATGGACATCTGTGCTCAGACTATATAAATGCATCTTACATAGACGTGAGTATTAATTATAATTAAACTTTTAATGTGAACGATTGTGCTCAAGACAAATTCTCATGAATAATGTGTTTTTTCACACAGGGTTTTAAAGAGAAGAACAAATTCATTGCAGCGCAAGGTAAATACACATTTAACGTAATTTACACCGACATGTTGTTGAGTTTATAACCATACTTTTCAAAAACTTTTCCGGATTCTGTTTCAGGTCCAAAACCCGAGACAGTGGCCGACTTCTGGCGGATGATTTGGGAACAGAAAACAGCAACTATAGTTATGCTGACGAATCTGAGAGAGAGGAAAGAGGTATTTTCCCTCTGTGCTGCATTCTTCCAATGCTGCAGCATTATAGAACGAACCTATAAAATCTATACAACTCCAACATGCAATTAATGGAATCACTTTTGTATTCTCAAGACCCAAAGTCATGGGCATAATTTATTTGACCCCTTCCCCATCTGACAATCCATACAGAGTGTAACCCAGCAAGTTACTTTATATTGCACGAGTTTAGCCTCGAAGGGTTGATCAATTGAGTGCTCAACAGCAGGTTTGATGGCGCAGAATAGAGGCAATGGGGATCAATGACGAAATAATTGTTGATAAGATCCTAAGAGGCTTCATGATAATTAGTCTGAGAATCTAGTTAATGAGTTGAAACGTCACTGTGAAGATCTTATTGACTGACAGAGTCGCACAAAGTCGCTGTGATTGCCTTTGAATTGGATTGTGAAGTGCAAGCATGACATACACGTTTCTACACGTACAATAGATGCAGCTATACAACCTCAGATGCAATGATAATCAATTGTTGTGTGTGGATTTTAGAGGCATAATATTCCCCTCCAGTACATGAAGAATAACCTCCTCATTGTTGTGATTCTCTCACCAGGAGAAATGCTGTCAGTACTGGCCAGAAAAAGGTTGCTGGATGTACGGGAATGTCCGAGTGGCGATGGAGGACGTCACTGTACTGGTGGACTACACCGTTAGGAAATTCTGTGTACAATATGTAAGTAAATCCTGTGAGTCTGCATATCAGTGCATTGATCATGGATACATTGTAGGCTCTTTAACAGTACCGAATCACTGATTTGATCATTTTTAAACACACAACTGTGTCTCGTGGCCCAGCACAGAGGCTGAGTTGACTTCACTGCGCAAAGCAAACGTGATTATACTGCACAGGAGGAACAGAAATAGCCTAACATTAAGATAAATGCGTGCTTTTATTTTGATATTTACAGGTGATGTAGAATAATAGTGCACTGTTTCAACGTTGTTCTCACTATAGTTTTTAATTGCTGTAAAAATATAAAAATCTATTCTCGTAATGGAGAGATTCTTATTAAAAATTAAAGACTAAACAAAGCTGCATTGAGATGGTGTAAAAAGTAATGTTCCCCATGGGGAAACTGGAACATTTTAGTGAACTGTAATAGGATACAAAATATAATAAACAAATGAAAACCAGTATGGAAACACATTAAAGAATATTAAAGGATATAGATTACAGATAGAGCAGATATGTTGTGTCTATTATCAGTATGTAGGTGTAGTACGCTGTAGTAAGCAGTGTTTGTTCTCATCATTTCATCTTTCGAAATTCACACACAAACAGCATCTTTGTTTCCTCCCTTGTCTTTTTGACTGCCAAGTCGGATGCCAGCTCGGTGTACCGTGAAGCCTTCACACTACAAAAATTCACTTTGTTCCGTCTCCATGTGAAAGCAGACAAGCACAGACATCCTCTCTGACCCTAAAAACTGTGACTGCGCTGTAGTTGTTCAGTACAAGCCAACAGACTGGCTGCTTTTTTTTTTTTTTTACATTTAGCTCTCTGAACAGAGAGTAACCAAAATGAAATTATGCTCTCCTGAGTATTGATGCGATATGAGAGCGAGGTAGAGGCAAACCAGTGTTTGGATAATTACGTTCCTTCCCAAAAAGCAAATTGGCAAAAAAAAGGAAATTAGGTAACAGTTTGCTGTTGACTGGCTTCTTAAAAAAGACAGACAACAAGTCAGTTTGACTGATTTGTGTCTTGACAACATTATTCAGGTGTAAACCTTGTGCGTCTGTGCTTCACAGCAAGGCAGCGATGGTCCCCGAGCTCCCCGGCTGGTCACCCAGCTCCACTTCACCAGCTGGCCAGACTTTGGGGTGCCGTTCACACCCATCGGCATGCTGAAATTCCTCAAGAAGGTCAAGGCTGTCAATCCATCGTATGCTGGGCCTATTGTCGTGCACTGCAGGTAGAATGTGTTGCAGGAAGGAAGTCAAAAGAAGGCATGCACATAAATAGCATCAGAGATTCAATTCATTATAAAAGAGGAGAAATCACTTTTTCCAATGTTAATTATTAAGGTTAGAAGTGAACTTCATTGAAGGTAAAATGTATAAAAACTAAAGTGATGCTGTTTGCAGATGAATATTTACACATATTTTTTTTTTTAACTTTCTCATTATTCTGTAATTGCATGCCTGGTATGTGCATAATATTTATTTGACCAATCAGCGTAACGCCTCAACAGAGAAATCTTGTAGCAACTGCTGTAACAGGTGCTCAGGGAGAAGGACTGTTGTTCTTGAATGGGGCCCATTGAAGAGGCCTCAACACCCCACTGTGGAATCCCAGCTCTGTGCTCCCTGAGGTGCAGTCTGCTGAAATGACCCCTGTAAATCTATTAGGAGTGCGTTTGGGCTTCAGAGGTGAAGCACTTCCACATATGCTCGTGGCTCCTTACAAAATTGATGCCTCTGTTAGGAATATAAGAACAATATGGCAATGTATGTGACTTCAAACAAAAATTATAACATCATCATCTCTATTAATCTGCATTGTGTGAGAAAAACAGTATTTTTTTTTATTTTTTTTTACTGCAGGGAATGCTCTTTTTCTTTTAAATACAACGTTATACAGAGTTGTTATTCAAGACATTTTGTTTTGCAGCTCCACTTGGCTGTTTGTTACAGAGAAGACCTTGTGCCTTCTTCTTGTTTGTGTTTCGACAGTGCCGGGGTTGGGAGGACTGGGACGTTCATTGTCATTGACAGCATGATCGACATGATGCACATGGAACAGAGGCTGGATGTCTTTGGCTTTGTGAGCCGAATACGAGAACAGCGCTGTCAACTCATCCAGACAGATGTAAGGATTGACCCTTTCCGACCTGTTGTACCTTGGACTGACAGCTCAACTCGCTGCTCTAGTCGTGGCATAAACAAGCGAGGGCATGGAAAAATAAGCATGTCTGTGATGCAAAAAATAGTAGGAAATAGTTTGGCAAACTAAAGCAACTACTTCTACGTCTTCGTCTCCTTATCTTCCTCCTCAGATGCAGTACTCCTTCATCTACCAGGCTCTGTTGGAGTACTATCTGTATGGAGACACAGAGCTAGATGTGTGCTCTCTGGAGGGCCATCTGCAGAGGCTTCACAACACCAGGGCTCCCCACGACAGGCTGGGCCTGGAGGAGGAGTTCAGGGTACGAAGGAAGAAGCTCCCTCTTAAACATTTCAGTCAGTAATGAATCGTCCTCATCACCCTGCGCCCTGCATGGGTATATTTTCATGGAAAACTTGCCCAGGGTGCTGCTCCTGGCAGTAGTAACATAAATAACAATGCTTTGGATCAACTAAAACTTCATAAGGTACCACCATCTGCCACATAGAATTTACCGTAGCTCTGTGAAAAATCCTCATTTTTGCTGCAAAGAGTCCTCCACATTTCCCCACACACTGAATGGAATTATTCCCAAATGCCTCTTCTTCTTCTGATCTTCTCTGACCGAGAAGAAATGTTTTTGTCCAGCTTCTGTGCTTTTTACTCGATGCAGTTATTAAAATATTGTCTGTTTCAACATCACCCGCTTAAAAAGAAAAAAAAAAAATCCCCATGTTTATTAGCGTTGTACTGCCCCGTTCTGATGAAAACAAACCGTATGTCAATCCGTTTCCTCCCATCAGAAGCTGACCAACGTTCGCATAATGAAAGAGAACATGAGAACTGGGAACCTTCCCGCCAACATGAAGAAGAACCGTGTGCTTCAGATCATTCCGTGTAAGGACTACTCCGATACTCCGAACACTTTCATAATACATCACATCCAAGTAACATCAAAGCATCACGCTGCTTGTGATTTTTATAGATGCCGTACACAGATATCTGGCTAATCAGTTCATGTCTGTGTGATCAATGACATTTAAATCGGGCTTGTATCTTTGCTACAAGTTGAGAGCAGAGAGGGGAAAGAGATCCTGGGTACAACTTTTTATACTGAAAACTGATATACACTATGGCGTGTTTGGCCTTAATAACACAGCTGAAGTTTTACTTGGCTGTGGGTTTTTTTTTTCCATCAGCCCTTTCAAACTTTTATTTTATTAGGAATCACTTGTGGAAAGTTTCATTTCCCTTTTTTCTTTTTGCAGATGATTTCAACCGAGTAATACTCTCAGTGAAAAGAGGACAGGAGTTCACCGACTACATCAATGCCACCTTTATTGATGTAAGCACTCCCTCACAACCTCCTGTATAGATTTCCCATAGAAGTATATATAAAGCTCATTGTTTCCTTTACAAACAATGCAAAATATTATGTTTGCTGCACTCTCAAGTGTTGTTTACCGGATGATCTGCCCTCCAGGGCTACAGGCAGAAGGACTATTTTATCGCAACCCAGGGCCCCCTGTCTCACACAGTGGAGGACTTCTGGAGGATGGTGTGGGAGTGGAGGTGTCATTCAATCGTTATGCTCACCGAGCTCAAAGAGAGGGAGCAGGTACAGTATGGTGCTCTTGCAAAAGCACAGGCTGAAAAGCGGAGTTGCATGGTCAAATAATCTTTTTTTATTCTTTTTTTTTTTTTTTAATTTTTTTTTTTTTGCCTAAAAGCTTGTGTATGTATTTAATTGTTTTATTTTTTTTGGCTGTGGTGCACATTGAAAATACAGAAACAAAAACAGGATATAAATTAGTCAAATGTAGCCTAATTGTATTTCCATCTGACCTTTCCAACCAGGAAAAGTGTTTCCAGTATTGGCCATCAGAGGGCAGTGTTACATTTGGAGATTATACTTTGGAGCTGACTGGAGATACAGTGTGTGAAACCTTCACTCTCAAAGACATGGTTCTCACCTACAGACCAGTGCGTAAAACACTTCAAATCACTAAAACAGACATTTTAAAGAACCACATTTCCTAACTTGTTTTCATTGTGCTGTCTTCACCCACATGAAGCAGTTTAAAGTTCATGAAATTTCATTATATCTAGCTTTTTTTCAGGTGGATAGAAATAACACTTTAATTTGCACATCTCACCAGGAAAAGCAGTCACAACACGTCCGACACTTCCACTTCCACGGATGGCCTGAGATCGGCATACCAGCCGAGGGAAGAGGGATGATTGACATTATTGCCGCCGTGCAGAGGCAGCAGCAGCAGTCTGGAAACCGTCCCATAATTGTGCACTGCAGGTGAGGAACTTTAGTTTGACAATTCTGCAGCATAATGGAAATTAGACACAATTACATTAGGTATTTGTCCACTAATGCTTTTTGATACAGCTATGCTTTTATTACCCAATCACCTCAATCTTTCTGATTGATATTGGAATGAATTTCAATTTTAAGGACACATATTTTGCTCCAACAAATGTCTGTTACAATAAATTGTCAATTTTCCTCAGTAGACCTGGTGTTCTATGCCTAAACCACTTATGTGATCCTTTATAAAGACTTAGCTGTGAAAGCTTTGATCAGAACCTAGCTTCAGGTGAAGTGATTCTAAAGCAGCGTGCCCCTGTGGGATTGATCCAATCCACTGATTCACAGTCAATTAAAACCTCTCAAAGTGAAATCTCCTCTGACTCCCACTATGATTAATCTGATAAGATGAGCTAACGACAGGAAATGGTGTCATCACTCTCCTCTATTCCTTCATCACCACTTGTCTAAGAGGGGCTTTTTAAAGCTTTTTTCTCCGTCTCGGGGGGATGGGGCTAACCCGTTGCAATCCCTAACGTCTCTCTACACTTCTCTTCCGAATCGCGTATCGCTCTCTCGCGCTCGCTCCCTGTCTCGCTCTGTCTTTCTCTCTCCATCCCACCATCATTGTAAACATTGACTCAGTCAAACACCGAGCTTCCAAACTGATTAGTGTTAGCGTTTGGATTAGCCTCTCTTTAAGTGGAGATAATTATTAGCCACATTACACAAAGGTCACCTTTTCTCTTGCTAACTTTTTGAGTTAAATGGAAAAAGGATGCGCTAAGATTACCAGAGTTTCACTGACGTTTTTTTAAGACATTGAAAAGTTGTTTGAATTTAAAAATGTTTGGCTCTACGTCCGAGTTGCGTTTCTTAAATTGTCTGTAGTTCTTTGTGACACGTGGGATTCTGCAGTGAATCTCAGTTTTAAAACACCTGCAGTGTGTGCATTATGTGACGTGCTTACTGACAGATTTGTCCTTCTCGTCCTCAGTGCTGGTGCGGGACGGACCGGAACCTTCATTGCCCTCAGTAACATTCTGGAGAGAGTGAAAGCTGAAGGCCTCCTGGATGTTTTTCAGACAGTCAAGAGTTTACGTATGCAGCGGCCGCACATGGTTCAGACTGTGGTAGGTGGAAAATGAGATAATATCAAACCTGCAGTGCAGAAAAATGTCAGCTTATCCACATTTTGTGTTGTTTGGAACAGTTTCATGTATCCACAGTGACACTTTTTCCTTTTGCTTTTTCTTCCAGGAACAATACGACTTCTGCTACAGAGTTGTCCAGGATTTTGTTGACATTTTCTCAGACTACGCCAATTTTAAATAACACCTGTCAGATAATGTTCTGCACACTTTTGTCAAATTAACGTATGCAATTTTTTTCTGAATGTTATTTTCTAAAGCGACCTCTTTTTACATTTTGCACTCGATTAAAGATTTAAAAAAAAAACTAAAAAAAAAACTCATGTAACATACTGTAATATGAAAACATCTGTGACAGAGGAGAGTTTGTCTCTTTCAAGAATGTTTAATGTCTTCAAGTATCCCAATGTGAAATATAGAAATTAAAATGTGGTTACTCAAAGGTTTGGTTGGGTTCTTGATTATGTAAAAAAAAAAAATAGTTTGGCAGAAATCCAACATTTTAGGGTCAAAGTGTTTAAGAGGGAATACTTAGTATATTCCAGTATGATCTATGTACATAAAATATATAGAGTGAATATACACATTAGTATGTATGGTTCACTTCCTACCTGAAATACATCACCAGTGTGTTGTATAGTACACCAGTCCTCTTTTATTTCTGCTTTAGTCTGTCACTGACCACAATGCCTTTGGTTTTCATTAGTCGTCTGTTTTATGTGGCAACATGTTTGATTGCTCTGGAGAGAATAAAATGTGTTTGATAAATGGGATAAAATGATGAATACTTTTGCTAAAATTATATCTCCTCTCACATTTGTGAATTTAATATTTAGGATCTACTTTTAGCTCAAACAAAAACATACAATTTCAGATGCATCTCGCTCTGTTAGAGGCTGTGAATTACCTCACTTCTGTCTGGGAAAAACTTAACAGCTGCTGCCTGTTGCAATTTTATTCAACTTCACCAACTTTCTTTTTTGCCTGTGGCAATATTACTTAGTGGATTGGTGCCTGACTCTGCTAAATGCAATTAGCCCACATTGGAACAGGCAGGAAATAATGTATTATTACATGAATTCAAATGTGTCATCGCAGTCATGCATCATACTCTGCTTTTAAAAAAAAAGAAAAGAAAAAAAACCTCCACATTTTTATACACTAACAAGCCAACGTTGCATGCTTGCTTAAAGCAGTGCCATACTGATTAGAATGATCTCTAATCATGAAAACCTTGTCACTAAGTGACACAGTTTTAATAAAGATAATCCAGATGTTTACTGTATGTTTAACATAAATGGCGGTCTCATGTATGGGTCATCAATTAATTGTGTACACAAACACATCTCAGAATATTATAGGAATACAAATGTACCATAAGTTTAGTGGTTTGCAAATAAGTGTGTAAGAAATTAAGAAGGAAAACACTGTAGAAATGTGTGTGTGTGTTTAAATGAAATAGCTGATAAGTGATGCAGCTGAGTGTTTTTCATCCACCGGAAAAAAGATGGAAATATTTCTCCAGCATTGATGTCAAAATACAGTGCTCGGCTCAAATATGAAACATGCAGGCATTTTGACATGTTTTGACTACGGTTGATACAGTAGTTCTGGTTTCATATCCAAACCCCAACATTGCTGCAAAAACAAAAGCATATATTTTTGCAAGGCTTCTGCTTATTTCTTTTGTGGAACAGCAAACTTGGGATTCTGAACTTTTTACTGTGTTTGTACTTCCATTATTATGAATTTGTAAGATGGTTTATACATGACACACTGATGGTTTTGTTCATTCCATGTACATAAATACTTGTGGTCATTGATCATCACTGAGGTTTCCTGCATTGCTGACTAGTCATGCTGAAAAAATAAGACATCGGGGTAATGACAGCGAGGCCTTGCCGCTGCTGTAACAAACATCTTGTTTCAATGATGTTTCTGCTTTTTCAATCTGTACAGATTTGAACTACTGTTTGTTTGCTAAAAGCAGAATCCAATAAATAATAGGTGGAGAGAAACGTCAGATTTCATCTTTTTTTTTGTCTACCTCTACACAGATGCATTTCTTACAAACACAACGATGTTTTCTTAATATATATTTAATGCTGTTTGAACCTTAATGGTGATGTCAGCATTTCTGAGCACTTAGCCACTTCCATTAGTAGTATTTTGTGTCCCATTAGTCAGTAAATGTGTCACACCTGCAGAGAGGGGATTATAATCCTGCCAGCCGCCATGTACAACACCTATAAAAATCCCCCCCTGGCTAGTGTACCACATGCTAACAAGGCACATACAGAGGTGAGTGAGTCTTTACTGAAGTTTGTTCAATGCTCATTAAATAATAATTACCCTTCTTATTAATTACTGTCTAAAATGTTGTTTTGTAAGTGTAGGGCGATGCTTTATAACCCCTGGTCTGCGAGCCGCGGAGCTCTGAGTGAGGACCCTGTGACATTATTGTTTTTATTGTAAATGTGGCTTCTTCTGCAGTTCTAATGGAGGCGAGCAGCAGAGTTATGGTGCAGGTGTTGTTGTTGGCGTTGGTGGTTCAGGTCACCCTGTCCCAGCACTGGTCCTATGGATGGCTACCAGGTGGGAAGAGAAGTGTGGGAGAGCTTGAGGCAACCATCAGGGTAAATGATTTGTTTTGTTTTCTTTCTTTTTTTTTAATGTGGAGTCTAGTGTTTCAGGAAATGTGGTAACTTTATGAAATTTAAAGCAAAATTGAACAGAAATACCTTCATATAATTGGTCTGTTAATTTGACTCTGGGACTTTTTTTTCAATTTTTTTTACAATGCTGTAAATGTTATGTTAGGCTCAGATTTTGTATCAACCTTGGTTTCATCCTCTAAAGTCTCTTTTATTGTGCTTAGATGATGGGTACAGGAGGAGTGGTGTCTCTTCCTGAAGAAGCGAGTGCCCAAACCCAAGAGAGACTTCGACCATACAATGTTGTAAGTGCTTGTTATACATAATTTATTACCAACGTCTACTTCAATTGTACAATATTAATGTACATTACACCACTGTGTGCCACTGGGATCCAAAGCAGCAATGACAATATACAAACTGCTCAATGACTGTTTTTATTTTGCCCTTTTTGCATGGCTGAATATGTGCATTATTTATTTGATCTTTTTGAGTGTTGCCAGACGTAATGCTAATTTTCCCAGACCTGTTTGGTATCATATACTGTACGTGTATTAAAATTTGAATATTTGTTAGATTAAATATTCAAGACCGAGCTCAAATTATTAACCGATATTTTTATTTTAATCTCTTCAGATTAATGGTGATTCCAATCACTTTGACCGAAAAAAAAGGTTCCCTCATAATTGAAGAGCTACAAAAAAAAAAAAAAACAAGCGAAACACAGACTGTATGATTATTATCAACAGCATTGATGGGCTGCCCGAGTACAGGATGCTGACTTCAGCAAATTCTTCTTTATTACACTAATGTCTTTTATGTGTCTTTATGTGAACTTGTAATAAACTTTTGAATCCTGATCAATTTATAATGTTTATTATTTCCATGTATCTATAGATCTGGTAAATAGAACTGAAATTGTGCTATTTAAATTTAAAATGCTCTTTTAAAGCCTTTGAATTGATTTAATTGCCTTTGTAAAGCAGCCACGACCGACAAGCATGACAAACTTGTGACACAACAATCTCAGCATGACAACAGCTGGTGATTAAGCCAATTTATTAGAAATCAATGACTTAATTGAATTTGTTACAGTTTTGGTAATTCCATTTTCTGCCACGGCAGTCATGTGCATACGCAAAGTGGAAAATTACAACAGCTGATTTTTTTTTTTTTTTCTGCTCATACCTGAATGTTGATTAGCTGCCTAAAATGAAAGACACTCAACTAAATATGTTCTGCTTGTGGTGTCCACAGCAACGTTCTGCTAATTTAGGATAACTGCAGTCATCCAAAACAGACGAAGAGTCGAACTTTTTTTTTCCCTCCTCTCTGTACAGGAAATTGGTGTTCATTATAAAAATTGGAATTTCATATCAGGAAAGGAAAAGAATCAGCAGGGGGCATATGTTTTAAAGAGAACTCATTTTCTGGCAAAGCCCCACAGACAGAGCACCATACTAATCGCCTGGTGCATAAGGGGCTAGGATTCATGAACTGTGCTGACACCGGGGAGGCCTTGCATTGTTAGAGCGTGGTTGTAATGCACACCAATGAACCCAAACCCGCTGGCACAACTGGGAAAAGGTGAACATTATAAAAGCACATAGAATTAAAGAGAAATTAAACCACATTCCATTGCACTTCCAGAACAATGCTTGTTCATTTGTGATACTTCACATCGTTAGTTTAATATTCATGGTTGTAATTTGCATAACACAATCATTTCCTTTGATGAGGAGAGACTTTAAGTTTTTTTTTTTTTAATTTTTTTATTCTACCTTCTTTGACAAAGTTACAGAGGAACATGTTGTCCGTACTCTGAAAGTCACTCTGAGACTTCCTTGAACTGATTCACTTGAGTTCATCTTCATGGAGTTTTCAATGATTTTGCAACATCCTCATAAAAGATAATTATGCTTTTATAACATTTTGCTAAAATATGGTTTTAATTCAATTTGCTATACTTTTGTGAGAATAATTAATGTTTACAGATAAAGCATAAAATCCCATAAATTCCCTTTAAATAATCCCGAGGCAGTTGCTGTGAAAGCCAACTTTCTCCCTCCCAGTGTCCTCATCAAGGACCTGCCTAATTGCACGTATATCAGGACAACAAAACCTGCTGGTATCTATGTTTCCAAATTTGATTTAACCTCACTTTCTCCTTCCCCAGACCCCCTGGTGGATATTCACTTTGTTTACCTCAAATTAAACTTCATATTGTTTACAGCCTCCTGGTCCCTGAACATTTTATAGCATTTTAGAATTATTTATTTATTTATTTTTTGTAATGATTGTAGAGTTGGGATTCATTTGAATGTTTCCCTCATCTGCATGAAAATTATATAATTAACTTTTGATTAACCAGCTCAGTTGAGTTGGTTCCCCTATGCACACTGGTGAATAGTACCCACCGCATTTTAATGACTGTTTTCCAATTGAGTGGCGACCTTTTCATCAAAGAGCCACAACTGGGGCTAAACAACGGATAGAAAATAATCACGGCGAAGACAATGGTAGAGGCCGACAGGGTAGGATGTCATCCTTAAATATAACAACAAAGATGAAAGCAACCTTACTGCATGTAGCGACTGTGGAGAGAAGCCAAGTGCTTATGCTGCTGGATGCCCCATTGTTAAAGCTGTGGAGGTCACGTCCATTGGCATAGAGAGGGAAAGGACAGGAAGCTGAGAATGGCCCATTGTTACATGTCCTTGCTCAGAGGGAATTCCATTATGAAGGGCAATACATATTTGATACTTTGATTTTTTTTTGTTTTTTTTTTTGTGCCATTCATTTGTTTGAAAAACAGAACATATTTGGATAATGGCTTCAGGAAAAAAGGGGGTCTCACAGCACCTCCGTCCAAGGCTACAGCGCAGCATTAACACACCTGCCAATCAAGCACGTCCGAGCAGATGTGCATCCTTGCACAGCCCACCATCAAATAAGCATTCTATCATATGCATAATATAGTTTTTATTTCATCACTATTATGCTCCTTGCACTGTGTGTGTGTGTGTGTGTGTCTGTGTTTCCGATGGGTCATAGGAAACTTTTATTGAAGCGGAGTGTATAATAAAGTCATTTTCCAGGTGCTTGTTGTGGCTCTTATTATGAACAGAATGATAATTTCCCCTAGAGGAATCTAGCACTGCATATCAATTGAAGTTTAGTGTGGGTCTTACTATGTTCCCGCAGGCTATAGTAGAAGGCAAAGTCATCTTCAGAGAGAGTCTAAATGTCAGGGAGGTCTTCAAACACTTTTTTTTCCCAGAGCCTTACTGAAAAGGGTCTTTGGAAGGGCCGTGTCTTGGAATTGATATGGTGGACGTGAGGTAAAGAGGGAGGCTGAAGGCTTAATGTAAAGCAGTTGACATGAAATTTAATTGGAAAAATATATATATAAAAAAAAAAAAAAAAAAACGGGGAAGGGGTCACAGAAGAAATGAAAAATACTTCTGCTCTTTTTGAGCTGCGTGCTGAGGTAAAGAATTCGTTCAGACAGTTGCTCAGTTACTGTTCTGTCGTGTCCACACGTGTCCACATGGTGACACTCTTGAGCTGCGTGTTTTGAACGTGCTCCTGAATCCCCGTCTCTCAGCAATTCCATCACTTAAGTTGCAGAAATTGTTATTCCTCTAAATCTAACAAAGACTTCAATCAATCATCTCAAACTCTGCAAAAACTGCTAATTTCTCTGCGCGCTGACTGATGGAGTTAGTGTTTGTAACATGAAGTATTTTGTACATTTTCTCCAGTAGAAGTGTAGATGGCCCGGAACTAAGCTCACCGTATAATGTGGAAATTCACATTTCATCTGTGGAAAGTCGTGAATTTCTCAAGTGTTCTTAGTTTTGCATTTGCAAGGCGTTCATTTATTTTATGCTATTTTTTTCCCCCCTCTCTTTCTTTATGTGAGTGAAGTGTTGAAGTACAGCTAGCTATACGGTAGCATGTACAGTAGTGGATTGGCCTTCCCTCTCCTTCTTGGCTGGCAGGGAACCTTCCTGTTGTGATCCGACTTCTCTCCTTTGATCAGAGAACAGTGTTAAAGCACTGGGAGAAGGAGGAGGTATGAAATATGAATGAATACAGCTGTGTTTTGATGGATATGTCTCAAAGTATCCCAGTAAGAGACTGCTAAAGGCCAGGAAATCTGTTTGTGTTGTGGAAATAGGCTCTTCCTCGCTTGTTTCTTTACCAGCTTCATCTTGGGTAGCTTTTCACTTCATATTTTAGAGATCCTTTGTTAGGAAAGAGATCAACCCCTTATCCATGCATTTGTAGGAAACAGTTCTAAGAGGCCCTAGTTCATAATATATATCATTAATGACACCATTTCCTTTGTTTGGTCTTGAAAACACCTTTTGAACAAATCGAGCGGCAGCCATGAGAGGAGGATATTTATTATTTTTCTAGGGTAGACCCAAAGTTCTCACAGATGGAATGAGATCTTATACGAGGTGATGGAGGCTTTGTCACTAGTTATGTCTGTGATTCCATTTCCTTTCCTAAAACCCCATCGGGGAGCTGTGACTCATTTTGAAGTTGGAAGTTGATACTGTGGTGTAAAAGTAATGTTCCCAACTGAATTAAGAAACTATCAGAGCTCACACAGATTTCAGATTTTCCAAGTTAGATGAACTCATCTTTTAAATTACACTTCTTTAATAAACAAAGATAATAAAAAGAATGTGCTCATAAAAACACAAATATTAGGGGAGACTGTAAAATGAAAACGGGCGCCTATAGATGTATTTCACAGCACATCGCCGCTCAGCTGTCTTATTAACAATCATTTATGACTCTCTTTAGTCATCCAGGAATATATTAACTAAGATCCGGCCTTTGGACCTGTGGCAGGACAATGTCTCTGGGCTACTGGAGGTTCAAAACTTTCTGCACGGGCTTTATTAGCCTCACTAATAGCTGGGTTCCCCAAATGGCAGGGTCCACCTCTGCTGGGAGTGAGGGCTCAGATCCTGTCAGAGAGGGGTCGCACTAACCAACTGTAATCTTTAGGGTACTCCACTCCCGCTGACCTACATCTAACGCTGGTTCCATCCCCCCCGCTTACCCCCAACTGCTACCCTTTCCCTCCCCAGTCTGATCTGCCCATCCCGCGTCAGTTATGCCACCCTCGGCTCTCCCTCCCACATCTTACCACCCTTGTGTGATAGTATCCCTCCACCCAACCCACCCCATGCTTGTTCCAGCCTTGTCCGGCTGGCCGCAGCGAGGAGCACGCCTTATCCTGTGGTAACAGCAATTAGCAGAGTAAAGCAAGCTGTGGAGAAGACTGGATCCCTGTCCACGTTTCAACCCCAGATCACGAGTCTCCAGCACGACTTCAAGGCAAACCATGCAATTAGCTACAATAATGATAATGTGTTGTAGGGGAACAAAGAGAGGGTAAAACAGACTACTGGTGTGAGGGAGAGTGGGGTGCTAATAGTAGGGGGGTTATTTGAATGCCCTGGTGCAGATAGGAGACCAAATCAGACTGATTATCAAACGTATGATGAATTACATTTTTCCTCTAATTATCCAGGCCTTTTATGTCTAAACCAACTGAGTGAATTTTGCATTCTAGACATCTACGGTCAGTGGTCTTTGGGCATCACACTGGGGTTACATCTTTTATTTCCTCCAAGAAACATACAAGGAGTTACTCATGTGGCTAAGCTGATGGGAAGACGGGAGAGATGTACTGACAATTTTCTTAGTTGACTTAATTAGAGACTTTCAAAAATATTTGGCAGCAGTACAGAAATGGAAAAAGGGGAAGTATGTGGTTTGATGTTTGACTATCGCAGATGTGTTGACACGGAGTCAAAACATGCTGGAAACAAACCACAAAACCCAGACCACAAATAACAGCATTTCAAGTCAAGGTTGTGAGTAGATACAGTTGAGAAGCAGACTCGCTGCCTTGGTTGGAACACAAAAGTGCAGCGCCTATTCTCTCCGCTGTGAGCAGAGACCATTCCTACAGTCTTACATCCAGAGGTTTATAGAGGATATTTTGCTGGGTGTTGTGCAAAACGAACCGTGTCCCCAGAGCAGCAGCAACTTCACCTTGGCGGAGTAATGCTGTGATATTCTGTTTATTCTTCACTCACTTCATTTTACTCAGAGGAAATCCTCTGGAGATGGCTTATCTTGGAGCTGGAACAGGTGCACTCTAATTTACTCCTATTGCTTGGGGAGCCCAGGGGCCCCTGTAGAGAAGAAAGTAGCGATGTAGCACACTCCACTGTAAAGCACAAACAGCCAGAGAAAGAGCATTTAATCGAAAGAGAAGAAAACTGTGAGCTTTGAGTGCAGCCGTATCATTTGGATGCAGAAAATCTTTTTACCCTTTTTTTTTTTCTTTTTAGTTTTCCTGAGGAAAAAGGACCCGTCATTTCATTTAACTTTCATTTGTTTAACACTATTTACTTTGCTTGAAACTGTCACGCTACACTTGGCAAAGCCCCACATGATGTGGGGGACCTGTTGTGTTACCGCTGCATAATAAAACATTTCCTCACCAGCAATCTCTGAAATATCTACAACATTTAGGGGTCAAAAATGCTTTGTAGCATCTCTGATATGTACCACTTAAGTTAAAGTGCACGTAAATGTGTATGCTATAGCCTATTTGTGTTAGTAATGCCGCACATTTTCAGCCTGGAAAAAAAGTTTGTTTCATCTCTCACCCTCATCCCTGCATTCACTACGAAAGAGCTAAGCTTTCAACTTTGAATTTACTCTCCAATTTCTTTTCTTTAGAGAACTAGGGTTTTGAAGAGTGGAGCTGGTATGTTATTTGTTCGGTATATTATAAGTCTGAATTCAGTCAGTATTTTTGTTTTGTGTTGTTCGTCTCCTGGGAATTATGCAATCAAAGCAGATGCCTCAAGCAGTCTAGAAAGCGCCCCTTGTGAATAAGAGAAAATCTTGTACACAGCATTTTTGTATGTGTGTATGAGGAAGGGGGGCATGACAACAAAGCAAATATATGGCATTGTTCTCTGTATACTATACCCGCATGCTGCACCTTTTTAAAAGAGAATATAACCGTCACACCTGTATTCGTTTTTTTTTTTTTTTTTTAAATGTCAGAACATTTGACTCTGCTCAAATGACAATTCTGCACCACTGATGAAGTGCATAACTACAGTTTGTGCACCACTTTGACTGATGCAACTGAGCTTCAACCGCCAATACATTGGCTCTCTGTGATGGAAAATAAGGTTTGAAGACTGTGCAGCTCGTAGAATTTCACAATGTATAAACAGACATTTCTCACTCAGGAAAACACATACGAGCACCAGAGAGACAAAGGTCTTAGCAGAAAAAGGAGTAAACACAAGGAGGAGAGAGCGATACGAGGACAAGAGAAATATCATATACACTTTTAATGAGTGTGCCTGCCCCGAGCTTCTGTTTTTAATCACCTTTCCGTGTGACATAATTTGCTGCAAGATTGTATATGCTTGAGGGACTTTCAGGTCTTGTCAACTCAAGAGCATTTGAACCAATCAATACCTGTCTATCCTGTGGCACACTCATAGTTGGCCATTAGGAAAGAGCTGCTTAAAGTAAGCTCAGCCAATACCATTAGCCCTAGCCTAAGGGCAGTTCCATGCCTTAGTCAGGGTAGGCACCTGCCCCCGTCACCCCCACCTCACCCCCTTAACCCCTCTCCACCCCTCCCCCTACCATTAAGAACCTCCCCTGAGACATCATTTGGACACATCGGCCAAAGAGCACTTCTTTATTCCCTCTCTTTTCTTTCCCTGGCTCCACCAAAAATCAATACATCTCCCCTTTTTCTTATTTTCACAATTTTGCCTCAATATTATTCTCTCTTCTGCCAGAAACCAATGGGCTATCCTTTTTTGTCTTTTCATCTACAATTTCCTGTGACTAATGTCTCCGCACCTCATGTTTCAGGGGAGAGAATTGGAAAATAATTAAATTATCTTGTCATGGTGATATCAAACATAGGGCCCGTGGTGAACTGTAACATTTTAAAAACAGTGTGGTCATTCTGAGTTTAGTTGCTCCCATTTTGACCCTATGGATTTCTATAAATGTTCTATTTTCTTTATATATATATCTATCTATATATATATAGATATATATATCTATATATAGCTATATATAGATATAGATTATATATCTATATCTATATATATCTCTATATATATATATACACACACACACAACACTGTGACTGTCATTTATACTTGCTTTGCAAAGTCAGCAAATTTTGCAGTTGTGCTTAAACTGAATCATTTGTTTTTGACACTCAATAAGGGAGACATCAGAGCTCAGATATCTTCACAGTAATGAGTGAACTTCCTCTGTGTCAGTGTTTTTCTGCTTCAACTATGTCATAATACCAAACCCTAGAGAACAGGCCAGCGCACACAGTAATGCTTCCGGACTGTTTCTAATTTTATAGCGAGGCAATGACTGCACACAGCACAAAGTTTCAGAATGGGTGATACGATGTAATGTCCTTAGAAGGACCTCGGTCACTCCGTTATTGCCCTCCCAACCTTCCATTTCCAATAGAAGCAGGGTACTGCCCTAAATCTTAGCCAGTGCTGTTTACAATAATAACTCTGAAGAGTGATAGCTGGTTCCGCAGCACTGGCGATTTCTGTGGCCGCCTATATCGATCGGGGGTCCTAATGAGCAGCAGCGGAGCTATGGCTAATGGTGTTGTGTCTGGTGTCCGTGGTAAACGCCCACGTTGAGATTATCATTCCCAGGGGGGACTGAGAAAGGTTTTGCCAGCCCAAGCCCTCAGGGTGTGAGCGACACACTTCAGGGGTCAAGGTAAACTATCAAATGAACAGCCAGGCTTTTCCCTCCCTTGCTTTAAGAACTATACCATACTGCACTCCTACAGTAATGCTCCAGTCCCCCTGCAAACCTGTGATGCAAAGATAAAACAACACACTCTGTTTGATGTTTTCCTTATTTCGGTGCATACACAGAAGAGATTATAATCTCACCACCCTGTTGCAGCTAAACTTTATCACTCTAGTTCTTTGTCTAATTTCTCTGCAGTAGTTGTAAAAAGCAATTACTGGGGCATTGATAGCGACTTCACCAAACTGCCTAACTGTTATTAAGAGACCTCAAATGAGACCTGGCTTGACAGACTGATAATGGCTTATTTGACTTCAGAGATCGCCCTGGCACAAACACTCCAGCCCCTCCACATACCCATGGCAGTCATTGTCCTTTGCTATGCACGGCCATTCTGCCAGTCTTGAGTGACATCCAACAAGTTCAGCAGATTCCGAATGTAAGTGCACACCAGACAGTATGCAATATCTTCAAAGAAGGGGCTGAAACTGTCCTATTGTAATGAGGGGAGTTGTTGCTCCCTTCATAAACCCGGCGAGGAAATGAGTCCTGCTGTCATCCCACATGTGGGAAGATAAACTCTTAAAGCTATGTGGACAATTAAGTTTCGATAAAAGCACAGCAAAAAAAAATGCATCTTTATCACCGCAGCCACCTCTGATTCAACAGACGATTCCTCCACGGATTATGCTTGATGGTATTCAGCTCAGGGTGCGTGTGGAGCATTAGTAGGGCACATTCTAATGAAGTCAATCCAACGCACAGCACCTCTCAGAGTCATGCCCTGTTTGGAGTCACACTTCCATGTCCTGGCAAATGCTGAGCATGTAAAACAGAACTGTCAATTATTCAACATGAACAGGAGGATGTATGGGGTGACATGGGGGGTGGACAGGGGCCGACTAAGCCTCGGGCAGATAGGGGGTACCACTTTGATGTGGGTGTGTGGGCCTGCAGAGTTGAGCAAGGTGCAGTGGGTAATCTGCGAGAACACCCCCCCCACCACCACCACCACTCCTTCGTTTTTCTTTCCCCTCCCTCCCAGTGCTGAGCCTCTCTGCGCCCTTTATGTCCTGCAACGTTCTCCCCTCTGACACGCACTCCCTCTCTCGCTTCATCTTGGCTCTGCACATACATAAACAAACCCACATCCATATGCACACATACACACACACACACACACACACACACACACACACACACACACACACACACACACACACACACACACACACACACACACACACACACACACACACACATACAGTACATGCACATGTGCATAGACACACACACACACACACACACACACACACACACACACACACACACACACACACACACACACACACACACACACACACACACACACACACACACACACACACACACACAGTGACATGAAAGCAAGCTTCCTTTGTTCGTTAACCAAACAAGAGCAGGCAGCACTTGTAACAGATAATAAAGTTGTGAATGGCTGATTTTTGGAGAAATAGCGTTGTTGCAGTGTCATAGGAATGGCATTACTCATTTATACAATGAATACTAAAAGTTCCTCTCTCTAGAGTCTCCTCTCGTAGTCATACAATAGCAAGCTTAATTACATTAAGTTCTGAGAAGAGAGAAGTTAATGGATGACATTTTGCTACACCATGAGTGCTCCTTCCAATAACAATAGAAACCCAAATAAGATCTAATTAATATGCATAGCAGAGCCAATGAACTTAATTGTCAAGTTGCTTTTATCAACCTGTCAAAGGATTGACAATTAAAACAGCCTCCGTTAAAACTTTAATGAGAAGCAAGTAGGATAGAGGGATGATGAGGGAACAAAAAGACGCAAGCTTCATCCGTCATGAAAGACGCTACAAGACAACTACCCATTATTATTTCCTATCAGGATAAAACTATGCAAATCATATTATGCATTTTTAAATAATGAGTCAATGAGTAATATTTAATTTATTACCTATACTCTTAGAATGAATATTTAACGCTGTTTTTAAGTTGATGAATTCATTAGATAATTTAGTGTTGAGCTGTGACAGGAATTTTCTTTTTTTTTTTTTTTTTACTACTCAACATTGTCCTTCAGTTTCTGTCTTGAAATCCAGACCGAGTATGTGTCAGTTTTCAAGTTCAGCAAGTAAACTTCCTGAAGTGTTCTCTCAAGGAGGCCGGAGCACCTCATCATTTTCGGAGGAGCCTGAGCAGGGCAGCGGTCTGTTCTTGGACCCGAACCGAGGGAAAGGCAGCATTTTGACTTGAGTTTTTATCCCAACATTGACACCAGCATGTCTATGTTCCAAAGGGGAGTTAAAACTGCTGACTCACTCCCAGTGCGCTGGTTGTTGTTCTCCCTTACAGATGTGACCGTTAATAGGCCTGCATCCATAATCATTAGTGTGTCTCAGTGCACAGGTACCCGATGGGCCCCGTGCGTCTGCCATTTGGTCTCGGTTCACTGTGCTTGCCTGCAGATGTGAGCGAGACACACACCTGCTCAGGGGCTCTCAAACAGACCGGCGCCATCCGTCACAGCTCACGCTACACTCGCTCTGTCGGAACAAGGCCTTGGTTCCGGTCCAACGGCCCTCAGACTGTAGGTCAGCGGCCGTCTCTCGTGATGAACCCAGCCTACCATGAATCATATTCTCCCGTCCCTTTATACCCACTCCACTCCATCCAACCCAACCCTCATCACCCCCGTTCATGGTTCGCTTTTCCCTCAAACAAGCACTCAAGCGCACTGAGGTAGCTCAGGTGAGCCAGGTAAAGACAGCACCTTAAAGAGAGACATAAACTAATGATCATGTTTTCCCACATCGTGCACTCCCTCTGCCCATATGCCACAATGCACTCAATAAAAAAAGAAAAAAAAAAAAGAAAAAAACTTTCGTGTGGGTCTTTCACGGGCATCAGGCCACGCTTCACACTACATTTGTTGATGTGTGCATGCATGTGCACGTCTCATGCCAGCCCGCCTCCCATCAAGTCCTAATGAGGCCAGCTGGCTCTGTGCTCGGACCAAACCAAACTGGAGACGGCACAGTCCTGGCTCTCTCCGCCTTGTACACCCCTCCTCCCAGAAGCCTTCCGCCCACCCTCCCTCTCCTCCAGATATCTTGGAGAACCATGGACGGCTGAGCACACAAGGCAGATTTGGAAATGGCCAGTGTGTTTGTTAAAATCTACGATGTCTACCAGATCCCTTGGCCAGGGCCTGAATTAGAAAGTCCACGGCTTCAGCCTCGGACCTGCCTCCCTGGTTGCTTACCACTACAGTGTTTTCTGCATCCACAACAGGAGTGGTGATGTTGAGGTCTGCTGTAGAACAGCGGAAAGGAGGAGATACCCTGAGGCACAGTCAAGGGAATATTGTACCTGATTATGGAAACAGAAACACAGCCAGTGCTACATATACCTACAGTAACTACAATAAAATCTCAGACAGATAAAACAGACCCTAAACATATCATAATGTACTTTTCTAAAAAAGCCAACAGCATTGGGCATGATTTCTACTTTAGTGTCCATTATCTCTAATCGCTGCTGTCTTTTTTCTTTCTTATTATCACGAAGATGATTTCTTATTAGACTGCAAGCAGTTAATTTCACTGCAGACTAATTAGAGCCATTTCACATTATTAACAAGCATTATTGTTCATAAGGGCCAAAGAGGTCTGCAGAGAGACTTGTGTTGTCCAGGCTGTTTCTTGGCATACTGTTATGTCCATGTGGGTGAGTAATTCCAGCTCCCTTGCAATGTCTCCTTGACAACTAACAATAATATACCTCCTCTTAGTAGCACAAGAAATCAAGCACTACAATTGTACATGCAGTTAGGGAACATCACTATGTGCATGCATTAGCAGATGCACACGCACACACACACACACACACACACACACACACACACACACACACACACACACACACACACACACACACACACACACACACACACACACACACACACACACACACACACACACATGTGTGGTTGTACTCACACACACATGCGTGGTTGTACTCACACATACATAATGTGTCCTTATATACATAAGCATTTGTACATCAACATCAATTTGCATACAAATACACCCACCTCTTGTCCCCTTCATGCAATCAGCTAGCAGATCTTGTTCACTACAGTGTGGAGACAGCAGGCTGCATGTGAGTTTTTTTGCCCAGGAAGAGAGACTGGACCAGGGGGAACACCTTAACAGGTAGCCCTGGGGTGCTTACCAGAGTTCGGGCAGCCAGGGGGAGAGAGTGGCTCTGGGAAGCCGTACCACCACTATCCTCTCTGTCCACTGATTATGAAGCAGGTCCCAGACGGGTGCCTTTAGGAACCCCCCAGGCTACTTACAGCCTCCTTCTCCTCTGTTACAGGATCTGTCACTGGGGGATTCGACTGAAGTGTGAAGAGGGGTGTATGTGGGAGACATGCCGAGAATTCTAAATAGGTACATGCTGATTTCATTTGTTGTCTCTCTGTTAAGTTTTGTTCTGGTTACAGATTTGATGAAAAAAAAAAAATTACAGCACGCATTATCTGTGAGGGATCGATTTCGGATCATTTCGATTTGACTTGCGTATCCCCCAGATAACCCAACATGATCAGTTGTTGAAATAGTCAAACTCCAGACCAAAAATTTCCTGCTTTGTATGTGCTACAAGAGCCGAGAGAAAAAGGTCTCAACACTTGGGCTCAACTATAACCCTGTCTTGAGTTATGATGACGTCCCAAGTTTGCAAAAGCCCTCTGGCTTCAACTATCTCTGACATGGTGTGCGTGTGCATGTGTGTGTTTGTGTGTGTGCAAAACTCCTTGCAAAGTCCAAAAAAAGAAGGAAAAAAAAAAATCATAACTAATGAGCCCATTTAGCGCCCAGCACCTGACTTTGGCCCGTGATCTCCGGGAGACATTAGAGGCAATTTGCCATCGACTTCAGGGCTCTTGTCCCAAACGTTATCAATGAGCTTGTCAGGTAGAGACCTAACCTCCCTTTGTTTCCTCCTGCACCCCCCTCTCTGCTCCAGTCCCCCAGCCTGCTCCCCGGGCCCCCGAAGAGGAACCAGCGGCATGATGTCACACACCTGTTTGGCTGGAGGCTGCGGCCCGGCGATGCTCGCAGCCGTGGGTGTCGCGTTGGCACCCCTCGCTCCCCCCTTGTCGCTGCCTGCTACGCCCCGTGGATGTGTCAAAATGGCAGATGATGGTTGGGGTGTGTGCAGCTGCTTGGGAAGAGGAGTGCCAAGGGCGCTCATTTCCTGCGGTGAGTTTTAATTTGCTCTACCCGCGTCTTCTGAAGAACCCTACCCCCAACACACACACACACACACACACACACACACACACACACACACACACACACACACACACACACACACACACACACACACACACACACACACACACACACACACACACACACTCATCCATTTCTGTAAACTTACCTCACCATTCACACACTTGCAATAAACACTCATACTGTATACAAATCTGCCACCACCCAAGGGGGAAAAAGCCCCACATGCCCAAATAGAGGTGAGTGCAGGGGAGGGGGGTAACAGGATGGTGCCAGACTTTAGTTTCGGAAGCAGACTTTTCTTGAAACTTGCTCAGATGATCTAACTGGTGCATGTACAAATCACTTCTCAGAGGCGTTCAGCTGGGTAAAAAGAGACAAGTCACAGAAACTGCTGATAGAATATGCGGCTAGCTTTGCTACGTTATGCGAGGGGTCTATGTCTCCTGACATCTGCTGTGCAGTTGTCACTGGTAACTTAAATCCCCATTGATCAGACAGCTAGAGTGAATTTGTGTTGCTGTTTTTTTTTTTCTAACTCCCACTTTGCGAACAAACCCATTTTCACACGGGGCACACGCATATACCTGACAGTTACACCCAAACAAGCCTTGCTGTTTACTCGAGAACAAACACATAGACGCCAACCAGCAAATCTATTCTCAATACACACATCACCCTAGACGTAAAGAGATTCAATTTTCGCCTACCGGGAGTGTTTCCATTTTTTTACGCAACCATTTTTTTTCTCTCTCTCCTGTGTCAAGACAGCTGCCTTTGATGTTAGCATCTAATATACAGAGCTAAAAAACTATAGTTTGCTGTGAGCTGACAGATAAAACAGTGCAAGACGCCATTACCCCGCAAAGCGGAATAATGAGGAGACCTGAACACACAGAAGACAGGAGCCCAGTTGAATTACCGTGGTCTCTCATCCAAGGTGGGAGCTTTTTGACAGCTTTCCAGGCAGCACAACACATTACCATACTGACGCTGCTCTGTAGTGCCAAAGAAAAGCTTTGATGAAAACATAACTGGGAAACTGGGAAATCTTTACATGTGTGTGAGTGCATTTGTATGTGTGAAAGCACACGCATGCACGTGTGTGCCTCTGTATGTGTTTGTGTGTGTGTGTGTGTGTGTGTGTGTGTCTGCGTGCACATGCATGTTCTGTGCGGGTATGCTCACGCGTTCCTGTCTGTGTGCGTGTCTTCGTGGATTGTGTTTGTGCATGTCTGCGAGTGCTTGCGCGTGTGTAACAACAAAGACAGGACAACAATGGGAAACCAAGCAGTGTCAAGCTGCAACTTTATGTTCTCTAATTACTAAGTGGATACTGTATTCTTGAGTGTGCTCCTATTGGCTGAGATACAAGGGTTTCTTTATTGATTTATATTCATGTTGATGATTCAGTTGGATTATCAAAGTATCAAACCCATCTGACAATATGTCTAAAAGAAATTCTTCAAGTGGAGAGTAACGCTGCCAAATTTATTCTGCCATTTCATTAATGTGGTTAGCTAGTTAGTTATCCATATTCTAACAGAGTAGGCTTGATGTTAGATCTTTGGCAAGGACACCCTGTACTGAGTTTTGGCACGGTACTGTGCCGCAGTATGCTGCTGACTCTGGGTCTTAACGACAGGCTAAACGAAGCGGGCGTTACGGCCCCCTGGATAGGTCATTACTCGTCCGTGGCCAAGAGCTAAACTGGAGCAGGGCTTTTTAAAGAGGGGAGCAGGTGTGTTTCACCATAGGGGCTGGAGCCGGCCCAAGACCAAACAGCCTTAACGGTCTTTATCTCCTTCATAATGAGGCCACGCTCTCCACACACCCGAACTCTGCCCACATGGGCTAATGCTGGAGGTATAGAGACCCAACCCTCCCCCCGGTTAAATGGTGACACTTTCAAAATGACCCATGCCCCGAGCAATGGAAGAACAGTGGCATGTCATGAATGTCTATAGACACCAAATGATAGGGCAGGTTGTCAGTTAATGTGACTTCCTTAAGAATTTAACCCAGTTAATTATCAAAAGGTGCCTCCACAATGCAAGAAAAATGCCTCTGAGTATACAAGTGACGTGTTAACCTTTTCTTTTTTAAAAGTAAAATGTTTCAATAACTGCACACTGCATGAGGGTTCCTCGGCATGTCTGCATTTGTGCGCGTGTGTGTCAATGGCTGGTTGTGTTTGTATGTGTGAGTGGCTGCGTACGTGAGTGTGTCTGAGTGGTATTGTCCCTCTCCTCTTTCACCTGTCTGAGTAGGTTCTCTAGTATGGTCCCTGTGCTCCCCACAGTCTTCTCAGCCCTGTCAGCCAAGTTGAACTTGATCAACATCAAACGGCATAGCATTCAAAAGTATTAGTGTTCTCTGTTGATGGGCCCTCTTGCTATCACAAATCAGTCCCTGAGCTACTTCATTATTTATCTCTAATTCATCAGTGTTGGCTCCTCACACACGGGCAGTAATGCACACACATATTCTGAATGTGAACACACACACACACACACACACACACACACACACACACACACACACACACACACACACACACACACACACACACACACACACACACACACACACACACACACAGGACACACTCTGCACATCAGCACATTAATCTCTGCTTACCTTCGACAAAGCTTTTGTTTTTGTGATACTCTGTGTCATCAAAGTTTAGCTAATTAATTTTTTTTAAAAGTAGTGGTTTTTTTTCACATTATTTTCCTCCTACCTTTTCCACAGGTCGGTGCGAAGCTGAAATATTCCTGAGCAGTGATTAAGCTCCATGCTTGTACTTTTAAAATGCTGATTATTGCAGGGACCCGACAGGCCTTGTGTTTTTCTCTGAGCATTCTGGGGATGTGAGTCCGAAAGTAGCCCCATGGTGCCATGACCCCTGACCTAGCGTGGGCGATCCCACCAGATGTGGAGTGTGTGCTGGGACAGTGGCGAGGGGCAGCTCGGTCTCACGCGGGGAGGCCCTGTCTCCCCAAACTGCCACAGAGAGCATGGCCAGAGGGGTTCTGTCAGCACCGTTATCAATCATACTCCCTCCCTGTCTCTCTCTCTCTCTCTCTCTCTCTCTCTCCCACTTTTCCTTTCTCTCACTCTCTCTTTCACACTGTTTCCTTTTTGCACTGTCTCTCACTTTACCTCATTCTCTGCATTTCCCCTCTCTGCTTTTGTTTTTCTCTCACTTTTTCTTTTAGCCCTCTTAGATATGCTCTTTTCCACTTAGACTACCAGCCTTTTCATTTTCAGTCACATACTGTACACGCCTTCAGCTCCCCCCGCCCCCCTCCCTCACATCTACACTCTTTAACCTTCCAAGTGTGACTTTTTTTTTTTCCTTTCACTCTCTAATCTGTTTCACCCCTGCCTTGCTTCAGTCTTAGTACACACTTTTAGTCTAAAAATGTTTTTTACTTGTCCTTTAAATTGACAAAGCAGATGCTCGGGAAGGACGTGATATGTTGTTCCAAATCCAAAAGGAATACATAGACCGTGATTTATCATACCCAGGGAATCTGACTGAAGTGAAGAAGAAATGGAGAAGTGGACAAAAGAGCAAATAAAAAAGGACAAAAATCTGCAAAAAAAAAAATTAAAAATACAGAGGACACTCAGAGGAAAGCAAGATTAAGTTAGAAAATAACTTCATTTTTGTGATGCAGTGTAATGGGAGATGGAGGCAGGGGTCATGGTTTGAGGAATAGATGCCAGTTGTCCCTGCCATCCGGTGTGAGGTGTTTCTGTGACACATGGCACTTTGAAGGTCCCGGTCCCTCCTATCGCTGCGATCCTTTACATCTGCAATCAGGGCAAATGGGTTACAGCAAGCACAACAGACAACAACTAAATAAACAACATACCTGGGGTGGATCCCCTCCAATTCCGGACTGCCAGTCTGGCTTTGGTGCATTTTTAAAACATCACTAGGTAATTGAACTCGAACGTTCACACTGACGCATTTGCATGGGGTAAAGGGGGGTTGGTGTAAGCAATGGAGCAGCTGGTACGCACCAGTACGACTCCGGCTCAACCAGTCCTTCTGACTTCATATGTAGCACTTAATTGGTTCCCAAGGCAAGAATGAAATATTTAGCTCGCACGTCCTTTAAAATGCGATTGATTTTGATCTGACAGCTGTGCCTGTCCCGCGCGAGGGAGTGAGAAAGCGAGAGGAGAGGGTGAGGGCTGTCTGGGCTCGCTGCCTGAGAATAGTGCGACAACACCCACTCACCCACACACAAACACCAGTATATGGCCACTGAATGTAAAGGATCACTCATGGATGCCATATGCTTTCAACTAAAGCCTCCTTTTAAACCCCCCTATTTAACCTCTAAGATACAACAAGCTTTGAGCTTTGCATGGTCATGAGTGTTATTTTTTTATCTGTGCAAATTCAAAGCACAAATGCACAGTATATAAATTGCATCGACAGGCATGTGCACCATAAACAAAAATGTTCTTTTAATTCTATTTTTTTTTTTTTTTTGTCTAAATAATTTGGCATAATGTAGCCTGCAAAAAAAGACATCTAAATTTTTAACAGCACTTCAACAGACTTGATCACACTTAGCGGTAACCTTGTCTACGTAGGTACAGCTTCTGCTCAGAAGTAATGCTCTAACCAAAGTGAGGCAGATATCCAATCAAATTGGATTAATGTCACTAATTATATGACGGAACTGAGGGATGCAGGGCAATGGTGTGGTCACGCCATAACATGATAGAAATGCATTAAATGGAAACCTGCATGGGATCCATGGCTGGGAACCTCCCCCCTGTCAAATTGACTAAGCTGCAAATTACGTACAAACGGATATATCCTTTATATAACAGCAGTGATTTTCTCCACTTTATCCTACCTGTCAAGCTCAGAACATCACAGGCTAATTCTTTATTAAGTGAAAGGGCATCGGGGACCAGATGATCCAATTTAAGTACATTGGGCAGAATAGAAGACTAATTAAAACCCATATTTTTACATTATTAATTTTGGAACTTCACTTTTAATGAATGTGAAATGACAGGCCTTCCATTTATACACACATACTCTTTGGGCTGCTCAACAAGGGAATAAGAGTTACGGGTATACTGCAGGGGCTAAGAAGAATTTTTAAGCATCCATGACAGACTTAATATCAAAGTTTAGACAAAGGTGTGCGCAGCTAACTTCTGCATCCAAAACATGGCTGTTAATTGAGTACATAGGTTTAGAGCCTTTACCTTATTTGGGGCTGCTGTGAGGCTCGCGACAAAAAGTAATCAGGACGTCTGTTGCCGGGGGTGCAACCTTGTCATTTAGCCCTCATTCTTCCTCTCAGTACCTGGAGAAAGAAGGAGCGGGAGAGAGCCACCTACATGCCATTAAAAGATGTGCCCCATTTCCAGTCACCTCTGCTCAAAAGCAGTCTGCTTTTTTAGCAACGTCACCCTTAATTGTCCATCATACCCTCTAATCAGACCGTGACCCCGTTTTAGTGCAAACTTTAATTATCAGATGCAACGAAAAAGCTGCTTCCAACTGAGGCTTTCTGCATTGGAGAAATGTTTAAATGTTAAAGGCATCTTGTCACATACCCAAAAATAAAAAAGGAAATCATTTGAAATGCACATTACAAGTTGAAAAACAACTACAATGAATGAGTAGCTTCTGTCTGGAAAAAAAAAAAAACTTGTATGAAAATGGGGAAGGTGGGTCTGGTGTTTACCCTTCGTAAAATACAATTCTTTCTATTCACTTTTCATTCCCCACAGGGTAATGCATCCTCACTTCCACAAATAGGCACAAGTCAAAGGGCAGTGAGTTTGTAAAATTGAGTCAAATATACAAAACAGCGATGTTTAATGGCGTTTCTTTTTTCACATCAAGTGACCCCTGCATGGAAAGCGATCTTTTTTTTTTTTTTTTTTTTTCTCCGGTTTCAGGAAACTCTTGGAAGGCAAAAGCAACATCCTGAGTTGGTGAGGAGACAGGAGAGGTGCTGACATGCCGACAGGCAGGGGATCCTGGGAAAAGCCACAGACAGGAAGAGCCTGACTGACTTTGACCCCTGAGGTCAAGGCTGGGGGCTCGGCAACTGAAAGATGTTTCCAAGCCACACTCAGACTATCATAGAGTTTTACAGGAAATAGCTTAGAAATACTGTATGCTGTGAAATGTGGGAGATCTTTTTTATTGCTTGCTCTTTTGTTTGGCTCTCTGTGACATAAAATGCATTTTGGCCCTGAGCTATATTTGACTTATTTGTTTGAGGGTTACTGTATGTAATTGAGTTGAGCTCGAGTCCATTTCTCATCTCTATAATGTGAAAAACGGTGTTTTTACAGTCTGTGGATGTGCCATGACTAATAAAATTAAGGCTGATGGGAAATGTGGAGATTTGTGTGACAGAATTTAGACAGGGATAAAAGCTCAGTGTTACTCCGCTGCTCCAGTTTCTGACATGTGTTTTGAATAGAGAGAAGTTTCTCTACTTTTTGGGGTTTGTTTGGTGGGTCTCCGAAGGCCTTTTACAGTTAAATCAAATTGGGTGAGAGGAGATTGTCCTTTCCCCATTCTTGCAGAAGGACCAATAAATCAAGGCATCCATCGTTTGTCACACCTCTGTCTCCCAGCTCGTGGCTCAGGCCCACCGCCTTCCAACTCTGAGTTTTTACGGCACAAATGTATCCATCAACCCCACCGAGTGGCCGCCAGCCGCCAAGCCGCCTCAGCGATCGATGGGTGCGATGTACCCTCCCTCTCGGACTGTATGCAGCTCTCTGCGTGGGAAGGGGTAAGAGGAACCTCATTTTAGCTGGTTTTAGCCTCGGGCCACTACTGTGATTTTACCCCATGCTCCTGGCCTGACGTCATTAAAGATGCATGATGATGGATACCATGAAGTCAACCTCTCCGAGGGGGTTTTGAGGTGGAAAAAAAAAAAAAAAACCTTGCTTGTTTTTCAGATCACACTAAGAATAAATCAAGACTGTTTAAATGTAGAGGTTGCAACTGGATGCATGTGACTAATCTTTCAATGCACATCAGAGGAGAGAGTAGTCAGGTATTTAATGGTGAGGCATGTTTTGACCAGTTGGTGGTGCTCCTGTCACAGTGAATTCACAAGCTTGGATCGCTCAGTGATTCACATAAATACACTCGTGGATGTTTCCAAACCGGGCTGGAGACACAGAAGACAATGATGCAAATTTAGATTTAAGACATGCTTGAAAAATTGTTTCTTTTTCTCCTCTTTTGCAATAGAAACTTGTATTTGCCCTTACTAATTTTAGATTCTTTCACTCCCACTTTTCATAATCTGATCCCCGTCTTCTCCTCCCACTACATGTACATGTTTATAAGATGATGGAGGATATTCATGAAGCCCTTCTACACCACATTCTGAAAAATTAAGAAAAAGGTGAATATATGCATGTTCAGTTACTTTAATCTTGGAATTTCAGTACAGTATTAAAAAGTTATTAATATTTATCCATATGTACCAAAGACACCGGGATGTGAAACCTTGAATTTGCTACGTGAGCGTCTTAGTTCAATGCAACAAATGTAGTGGGAGTATGTGTGTGTGTGTCTGTCCATTCATGGTCAATGAGTGTGTGTGAATCGGTGGGTCTCCAAAGGGAATGACAGGGGAGACATTTGACAGCTGTGCTCCTCAGGTTCAAAGGTCATGTCAAGTCCTGGATGAGCTCAAGGTAAAATGCTTCACAGGGCCCGTACCGGTCAATGGGTATCGTTTGCCTCAACAGCAAACAGGCTTGGCAGTAATGGGACCTCAGTCATGTGTCAGCGCCTGGAAGAAAAAGTCAAATACCATGAGGCCACATTTATAGCCTCCCAAAACAAAAGAGAAAGTGAAAAGATTGAACTTTTAAACTCCCCAATTTATAGCTTAAAGGTGTCATATGCATTGTAAAACTCTCTAGGTAGCATCCATTATCAGTCAACACCTCTCTCTTTCACTCACCCTCTTCTCTCAATCTCTTCTCCCACTTTCTCCCCGACTTTCTCCGTCCCACCCTCCCCTCTTGGTGTTTCAGCTCTAACTGCAGTTTCTAGCATCTCCCTTAACCGGCGCGGTCCATGCCGTCCCTGCTGGGGAGTAGAATCCAGCCCCTCACTGGAAGACCCTGAAATAAGGCCTTTATCAGCCAACCCCACACAGTATCAGGGGGCCCCCCGCTCCTCCAGCAGCCTCTGATGTGAAGGAGAGATGGACAGAGCTCTGTGGTCCTCTGGTCGAGCACCAGAACAGGATTCAGCCCATTGTACCATTCAAATTAAGCAGGCATCAAAAGGGAAGAGGAAGCTGTTGTTGATGTATTGTCTCGTGTTATTTTAACCGGCTTAACTCAAGCCTCTTCATGGTGGAGTGTTGTGGTGCTGGATGCCGATGATGATAAGTGGTGGATTCTCTGTTAAGACTGCTAAGCTGCTGTGCTGGCTGAACGGGGGGCTCTGGCTCCATTGGCTGTCGTAGCTGATTTTGGCTGTGGTTGAACCATTTCAATAGGTTACCATGGATTTATCCACTCAAAACCGCTGACTTGGCTGTCCGTGTACAGCCTCTTCATGTCACCAGTGGGACCCCTGTTTATTTCATAATGCTGACATTTTTTGGAGGAGATTTGATGAAAAATTAAAGTTCAACACAACACAAAACACGGAGCAACTTTTTGGTTAGTCACACAGTTTTAAAACTCTCTACATAATCTCACAATTATGTTTCAGTAACTTTTTTTTTTAATCTTTATTGTTAGTTAAATTTAAAAAAAAAATGTTTTGGTTTTAAACTCTCCATGTTATTTACAGTGTTACAAAAACCAACAATAATTTTTCCAGGCCTTCAAATTCAAAGCAAACACAGGCCTCTTTTTAATAATGACACCAATAACATGTAAATAGGTGCCATAAACATATATGTGAGAGGAAATATGTTTTCCATAGACTTAAATTGCAGCATTTTATTTACTGGGCTGGTAAATAATCACCCTGTAAAGACAGTTCAGTCAGCTCTGAGCACTTGCGAATAGCTCTCCCCATTCTCCGCTGAAAGCTGTCTATTTAATTTCTCTCCTCTGTCCTCAGAGCAGTAGCTATTAAGTGCCTTCATATGTCAAGCCAGTGACACCTCCTCCATTCTCTTCAGCTTGTTTAAGCGTGCCCCTGTATTGTTGCCCGCCGTGCTTGACGTGTTAATAGCTTAATAACGTAATCTGGCAAATAATGACACCTCATCACAAAGACCGAGGCCAAATGTTTACAAGAGAAGCTGTAATGTATGATGACAGTAATCTGAATAAAAATGAATTTACTGGCATCGTCTCATTTGCAGTAAATTTTCACTTCTTCCATGCACAACTGATGCTCCGCGGACACCTTCCTTTGCTCTCTAGCTGTCTCATTACCCTGCCTTTCAAGTGGCGGGAGAGACAAAGAGGGAAGAGATGGAGAAGGGGTAAGAGTGTGAGGGAGAGAGAAAGAAGGGGGAGAAAGGAGTAAAAGGAAGAAAGACAGCGAGGGCAAGGAGGAGATAGGCACTGATAGAGCTTGTTATTTTCAAAGCTATTTTCCTCTCTATTGTTTGCTGTGGAACAGGAACAAGGAAAAAAGAAGTTCACACCGATTTCAAAAAGTCTCACTTCCTTTTTGACAGATGTGGTGTCAGCTTTGCTGTTTAATTAAAAGGAAATGGAGGTGATGATTGCAACACAGACGTGATCTGATATGATAATGTATTTACAATCATCAAGATGATCGTCATTAAGGATGTGTCAAGGACGAATTCATTGTGGGATTTGGGGTCCTGAGCTGTCAAGTGTATTTTTCTGAGGCAGTTGTGTGATTGTCAGGAGGATGCTGCGACTATGACAGTCACAATTAATAATTTGCTAAAAGAATGTGATTGAGTTTTATACACAGTTTTGTCATGGCGATTTCCAAAGCCCTGAACATTTATACGAGCAGAGTTAGGGAGGGGAGGAAAAAAATGAAGGCCCTGGCAGGACTGAGACTAGAGACGAAAATACCCCTGATACATACGCTATATGGAATTCTATTATTAAATAACTTTGAATTATTTTATGCAAGCCAGCTTGAATTTTTCATAAAAGGTGCATATGGAAGGTTCATCAAAACAAATTGTTTGATTTTGACAATTACTACAACAATCACACCCTTCTTTCGCTGCACCTGTTTGAAAATGAATAATTTGAAGTCATTTTAATTGCTTATGTGACAGCTAATCATCAAGGCATTAATTTATTTATCGAGCTTCATTTGAACTTCCTCCTTAGTGATAACATATCCAGCCTTACTCTCTAGAGTAACAAGATACTGATTAAACTGTAGCAACCTCCTTCAGTATTATGCAGATGCCGGGGATTGAGCCCAGAGTGGCTGTAATAATAAGATGCATGATCCACACTAAGTCAGGATTAACCATGTATTGGTCATAAGAATGAAAAGCGAAAAAAAAAATATATATATATAGAACTTGTTGAACTTATCATAATATTTGAAACTAAACTTGATACTGTCAGGACGCGAGTAAGGCTCTTTGTCCAGTAATTGCAAATATTTTTGATGTAAAGATTTCGCACATTCTTTTAATCATGTTGCTGTTTTTATTAGGTGAACCGAAAATATAGAATCTGTGAACACAGGAGTATACCCCAAATGAAAAGACAAACTCGCACTGAGTTGAGTTATGTGACGAAACACAAAAAAAGTGAGGAACATCTGCCCCAAAGTCTCAGAGAAGCGGAGCATTAGCCTGAATGTTTCTAGCTGCTGGTGGCTCATCTGCAGTTGGTGGTGTGCCGGGATTGGTGCGATGGCAATAGGGAAATCAGCCACTGTTCTCTCTCTCTGGGTCCCAAGCATGGCCATTAACTGACTGCCAGCAGCTCTGGGAAGAGGAACAACAGATGCCAGCAACTGAAAAGCCTCCAGCTCTTCAGCTAAACCAATCCCAACTGAGTCGGGACGGGCCTCTGTAGATTTTTGGACATACAGCGAACAAATGTGGACATGAAAGGGGGAAGAGGAGGGCTGTTCTGGAGGTAAAGATTTGTTAACCCTCTTGAACTTGACAAGAGACGGGACCGAGGCACAGATTAGCCCTCTCAAAGCTGGCTTTTGCAAAAGGTTGCTGTGTGAATATGTGAATGTTGGTGTGAAGGGGTGTGTGTGTGTGTGTATGCACATACAGTATGTTTGTGTGTTTGTATGCGCTTGTGTGTTTGTGTTTAAACAAGTTTGCCTGTTTGCACGTTCTATATGCAGACACGTAGAGTCATAATGACGGCAGCACATTAAACGGTGTGTAATTACAGCCATGAAACCATTTAATTATGTTGTAATTACATTTTACTTCTCTGCCATTACCATATATGTTCGACAGCAAAGATTTCTTTTTCATTTGATGTCATTAGATATCATTGTAACACTTTGGCACGGCTGAACCACAGCTCAACTTTCATTTCCTCCCAAAAAGAAGGAAAAGGCATCGACCTAAAAAGTCCCCACGTGTTTAAATGATTCAAACACTTGTCTTCTAAACGGAAACACATAACGAGCCTAAACTATTAAGGTGCTAATGCTACCTTCATGTGCAGAGGTCACATGCTCGAACATTACATTATACTTAAGCAAAAACACATGAGAGAAGTCAAATGATTTTGACCACATGAAGCGGAGGAGCAACAAGGGAATGAGGAAATGACGGGACAGTGAAGTAGGAAGAGGAGGTGGAGAGAGGGGGGGTAGATGGGAAGGGGGAAGGGGGGCAAGAAAGCACAAAGCCTGGGTAAACACAGCTAGGTCTGCATCTGGAACCAACTAAAAAGATGCTTAATAATGCAGAGCCGTGCAGGCGGGCCCTGTGCAGCTGTTGTGTGCGCAGGACCATGAAAGACTCTCCATCTGACAGCTGGCTCCATCTAGCTGGCTCCATCACCCTCTCCCTCTCTCTCTCTCTCTCTCCTCTCTCTCTCCTGCCTCCCTCTCCCCTCTGTGGTCCAGAATGGCAAGGAGACAGCAGATTAGGGATTAGCCAATCCCTGCCATCCTCATCTGTCCCATCTGCCTGCCAGCCAGGCAGGCTCCTGATTCCAGAGAGAGATGGGACATTACTGGGAGAAGGGGGGATACGGGGATGCGAGACAACAGAGGAGACAAAGCAGGACGGACTAGGGGGGAGGTGGGAGAACTGGGACAAGGCAGCACTACAGAGGATGGAGGCCGGAGTGGGAGCTGAGCTGTGGGAACGAATGGGTGGGTGTCAGAAATATGAAGGCAGAGACAGGACAGCAGGACATGACTTGGAGAGACAGAGACACACTGCTGTGGAGTTTAGGGAATAAAAGATTAGAGCCCTCACCCTTTCGATGAACTTCAGGCTACTTTAACAATTTAAGTCAATGCCATGATACATGCCACGATTCTGTAATCTCATAAAACATTCAAAGAACCTGCCACTCTGAATATTCAACAACTTTTCAATGTATCGCTGTATCTTAATCTGTGACTTTCTGGCTGCAAGCGGCGCACGAACGTACATTATTTTCTGTGCAGAAATTTCACCTGAACAAAGCTGGCAAGCCTTTATAGTTGCTAAAAATACACCCTTGTATTTTGTCTCAGTATCAAAGAGACCACTTGTCTTTTTAATAATCTGCCAGCTCACATTTGGCAGAGACCAGAAAGCACACTCAGAGAAATAATTGCTGTTATCTGTTAGAGTCAATAAAACCTCTACAATTGCACTATTTGAGATAAGAGTGTGCTTCTCGCCATGTGTTCCCCCTAAACGAAGTCCCGCTAAATGATTTAGATATACACTCACTAAGTATCTGCTTATACATTATGAGTGTAATAAGCTCCAGGCAATTGCAGGCTATTGGAAGCATCAGTCATTGAACTAAATTACAAGGAAACAGACACACATGCAAATGTGCTTTTGACCCAAAGCAATTCAGATATCGATATCCTGGTTTCTTTTTATTTTTGGAATATCTTAGTCCTTTACATAATCCACCTTTTGCAACAAGTTAATATACAGTAGGTGTACTGTAAGTGTTCAAGTGTTAAAAGGATATTATCAGGTAGCAGCAGCTTTTGTTTCATATCATAAAAACGATTCAAACTTAAGGGACCGAGTTCTCCTCAGCAACAGGGGAATTTTTTTAGGGAAAAAAAGTTTGCTCCTTTCTCTCTAGAAAGGCACCCGGTAGCTTAACAGGCCCTCAGCTCCACTACCTGGTTCCCTCTGTGCACACCTTTAAATCACACCCAGGATAGTTGCCTTGTCAAAGCTCTCTCAGTAAGCCAGGCATCTGAGAAACATTAAAACACTTCCTCATGCAAGCCCGAGCCTCCCACAGGGCAACGAACGGGAGCAGAGCCTTTCTCTCAGGCCCAGTATCCGGGGAGGATACTGCTCAGTACCGCTTGGAAAGTCCCAGCTCGGACAGCGGTGGTTAATATTTTAATAGCCTCCGGCTGAGGCAGTTATCATCCAAGTGTATTCTTGTTGGTGGATTTAAAAAACCCACTCTCGCTCCCTCTCTCTCTCTCTCTTTCTCACAGTTAAGAACCCGATTTGAGTTTTTAATTATTCTTTTTTGAATTCCCCAACCAGCTCTCCTCTGTTCTTTTTCATTTGTGCTGTGCAGTTTTTCCAAGACTCGTACCCAGGGAATCCCTGACAGTGTCCTACTTAACTTTTCACTTTCTTTCCTGTGATTTGTTCTTTTTTTTTTTTCCAGTTTGAGGGACTATTACTGATCAATCCACAGCTTCTCTCCAAACACCTGCGTTTATATTGATCAGTCATCTGCTTTCCCTCCTTTTGAACTGAAGGGAAGACTTGTCAGTAGAGGTAAAAGTGATCAAATCCCCTCATGAAGCCACAGCTCTGTACTGCGAAATCCTTTACTTGGGAACAATGTTTGCCCGCAAGTGCTACGCTTTAGAGTTAAATGGGCACCAAAACAATTTCCACCATTGAACTGGTCTCCAAACGCAACTTTGCAACGAGTTTTTGTTGTTTCCACTAATCAGCATGTAAAGCTCCTACAGTGTACCATAGTGCACTTCTTTAATTCAAAATAACTTAAAAACAGAGGAAAGGAATGAAGTAAAATGAGAGTAAAGAGGAATAAAAGATGTGTGTGTGTGTATGTGTGTGTGTGTGTGTGTGTGTGTGTGTGTGTGTGTGTGTGTGTGTGTGTGTGTGTGTGTGTGTGTGTGTGTGTGTGTGTGTGTGTGTGTGTGTGTGTGTGTGTGTGTGTTAGTGCCTACATGTGTGTGTACATGATTGCATTTGCATATGTTTGCATGTGAACATTTGTGTCCATGCAAATGCAGGTCCACAGGTCTTTTTCTATGCGTGTGTGTGTGTGTGTGTGTGTGTGTGTGTGTGTGTGTGTGTGTGTGTGTGTGTGTGTGTGTGTGTGTGTGTGTGTGTGTGTGTGTGTGTGTGTGTGTGTGTGTGTGTGTGTGTGTGTGTGTGTGTGAGAGAGTGCGTGTGTGTGGCTGCTCTGAGCCAGCCGTCAGCACAGCCTGCAGGGAAGGGGCCGGGGTTACGGCATCAGCTGCAAGCAGGAATGAGAATGGCTGAGAGTCAGACAGACACTGCCGTGGGTTATTATGTTTGAGTCAGACCAAGCACTCCTGGGAGCACCAAAAATATTGCTGTTACAGTTGTAACATTATCACAACAGAATAAATAAGAGCAGACCTGGGACACCCAGGGAAAGATTTAAAAAAAAGAATATATGCATGGGCCAAAACAGGGCTGGAATAATTAATTAAATAAATCTCATCACAGCTCTCCTCTGCACACTTAATTGAAGTGCGCTAAACGCAGCGAGTGCTTTCAAAATTGAGAGGATGGGTCAATCCGAACCTCTGCACCTCCATAATGAAAGAGAAAAAGGAAGATAATAGCACACATAACCTCAAGCAATTAAAGGGCTCTAGAATGTGGTGAACAAGCTTTGCCCTCTTGGACACTGTTGACCCATGGTGCCCAACAAGGTCCCCTGGGAAATAAGCACTTATTAAAAATGGAGGAACAGCCACAATCCCACTGAGGCTGTAATATGCTATAGAGTAATTTAATTCTACTTACATGTATCACTTCAGCTACCGTGCCGAGTATGAAGCAATTCAGCATTTCATTTGACAAAATATGACCTGTCAAGAGACTGAATAATAACACTGTTAGATCAGATGTGTGGACATGCAATACAGTGGCGTGCATAGTTCCAGAAAAAGGTCCTGCTATTCATGGAGATAGCATCTCGACATAATTGTCATTTCCTCTGCTATCTTGAAACATGCTGCATCTTACAATAAAAAGCAATGCGTAAAAAAAAAGTCTCATCTACTTAAGGGATTATTTTGAAAGTCTCTCTTTACCCTGCAACAGACTGATGAAACACACTTCCATGCTTGATTTGATCATCCTTCATAAAGCAGGAATAAAAAAAAAAAAGTATACAGCGGAATCACAAGTCCTGGCATGGGTTTGGGAATATTGGTTGTACCCTTCTCAAGAGTCAGGAAAATCCCTTGGTATGGTTGCTCTTTCTTTGTGCTGTGTAGCTTCATCGCAAATAAACATACTGTCTGTTATTGTTTTCCCATAAGAACTTCAGAGTTAAAAAAGTATATTTTTTTCTTTTGCTCTTCAAAATGAAATACAGGTCAGTGTCCTACATAAGTTTGTTGCAGTTTCGAAAACATGTCTGCAGCATATTTAAAGTGGAAGTTTGTGGTTTTTTTGCTAAATTTCAAATTTCACTGTGACAGATTTCCATTTTTTTAATTTATTTATTTATTTATTTTTTTCAAAATTGCTCCTGTTTCATGTAAATAATGGACATCATTATAGATATATGTTTGAATATGACGGTGGGAAAAAAAAAAAAAAAAATCTCATGCAACCATGAATAAAACAACTGCTGTAGGGGAACAATTTGGGACGTCTGATTTTCTCTGTGGGTGTTGAGATGAATAAAAAAGGCCCTTCTTGAGCATGCATGTGTGGTTGTCTTTGGGAGAGCGGCCATGCCCTGTGGACAGATAAAGGAGTGATAGGACACCGGGGGATAGGGCAAGGACACGTGGCGGCCCGCCCCTGGTCATTGGTGACAAGAGCAGGGGGACGTTAAACACACACACTGGGCTGACTCCACACTTTGATTTAGCGTTTTTGCCTAATGTTACAAAGGGGGGTTACAGAGGCCCATTGGAGATGGGATCAGCAGATCTCACCGACTGTCGTCATAAAGAAGCCTGCGGAGGGCTCAAACCTCGACTCGCATCTGATGCATGAGCCAAGCAAGCGTGGACGTGTGTGTGTGTGTGTGTGAGTGAGGGAAGGAGAGGGAGGAAAAGAGGGGTGGTCCATAGACCATAGAGAACAATACACAAAGGGCATTTAATGATTCCATATTGATGCTCTGTAAATGGCTTAATTTGTCTGAAGACACACAGCAAAGGCATTGCTGTGCTGAAAACTGTATGACTCAAAACACATGATTTAATACATATTAATATTGGATGAATAACTCATTAATGCATCAGACAAATCATAATACTGTGTCATAAATAGATTGAGGGCTTTTAAGAATTTATGGAATATTGGATTATTTTCCCGAACATCACTGTGATACAGATCCAACTTCCAGCCATTAAAGTCTCACACTGTAGATGCAGGTAAATAATCTCTCCTTTTTTCCAGCTAGTTACTCTCACTGTGGGCTGGGAGCTGATCTCTGCTCCAGACACTTTCAAGTCTACTTAATGTAGCCTACACGGGCTTCACAGGCTGTTTCATGCTCTTATGGAAAACAGGCCTTTGAAATCCCTCAGCAGCCCAATCTTAATCTCATTTGTGAATATGAGCCGAGCCACGACAGGACCAGGAACATCCTCGTCTTCCTAAAGCACCGTTTCATTTGTCAGGAGATTTGGGGCGGTTGACACTAGAGGAGTGATTTAATTGATTTTAATCACACACCTGAGATAAGGAGAGCGAGGGGGCTGCCCTTAACGATTATTCAGAGGGCCCATCCCATGCTGTATCTGTGCTTTCAGCCCTCTGTTTGTTTTGATACATCAGCATTTTGATGGATAGGACTTAGATTATGAACTTACAAAGCAGTCTGGAATTTTAAACATGACCTTGGACTTAATATGCCAATAGGAAGAATAAAACCATTGTTTGTCAGGACCAGAATCCTGCACACTTTGGTGAAAAAAGTGTTTTCCCAAGAAGCAGCATGCAATATGGATTTTCTATTTCTAAATGTTGCTGTCAGCTTCCTGACAACATTGACTTATTATCTGCAGTTGACTGTCTTCTCAATGTTTAACGGACACACACTGTGAAAACGTTCCACAGGCATTGCTCAACTTTGTACCACTTAAAGATGAATTTTTCCCCTCTGCCTCCTCAGGAAGTTGGAGCCTTCTCCCTTCCCTCGGTGTACCACAGTAATTTGTTATGAAAATCTAGACCAAGAGCAGAGGGGGGAAAGCAGGACCACGTTGTTGCAAGCCATTAGTTGGGAAAGCTGTTTGGTGAACATTATAATGCAAACCAGCCCAAGAAAAAAATAAAAAAAGAGAGAGTTTAAGACAGCCTGGGGAGAGAGATTTAAATATGTAATAAACTAATATTTCATTTATTTCTCTCACATGGGAACCTGACCATTTAGCTGCAGCATACTCAGATCAGAACCTCTTTCCTTTAATGAGTGAAGCCAGCAATTATACACATCTTGGCAAATATTTGAAAATAGATCTGAAGTAGCCACAGAAAACATTTCAATATACAAGTCATTTTCAATATAATATTTTTATTATTTTTATTATTTTGGACAGATATACTGTATAACCGCAATTTATTTTGTGGCTTTTTGGGGGTCTGATTCTTAATCAAGCTTTAACTTCAAAATTATATAAAAATAAAAAGTGAAATAAAAGTTATAAAGCTGCATTTTGCTCTGTATTTTATGGTTTCTTTTGCCCTCATTCCTTCATTCACAGCATTTGTCTGAGCTTTGGGTTTTCCCTGCTACAGATGCACCGCTGAAGCTTGTCTTTTATTATTATTTTTTTTTTTCCCTGTCTTTTCTGCTCCGTGTAGAATACAATGGCATTCATTCTTGATGAGGTTGCTGTCACTTTTAATTTCTGTTAGTTCGGGTAAAATGAATGACAGTCAGCCTTGTAATAAATATAACATGCGCTGCATTAATTTTTCAGAGAACAAGAATGGGAGGCTCCCGTTACTAATTCCTTTTCAAATGTTTAGATTTATAGCTTTCTCAATGAGTGCATCTTTTTCAAACTTTGTGGCAGAAATATATTTCCATCTCATTAATGAGCAATTAAGGAAAAGGGGGATATACAGTCAGAATCTCCATACTAAAGGACACGTCTTTGATGCATCTCCATGCCGTTATGTGTGTTGTCTGTGTTCATGCACATACTGGTGCATGTGTATGAGTCGTACTAATGTTGAACATATGTGAAATATTTGCAGTTTTTTTTTCTAATGTAAATACTTCTTGAGGAGAGTGTGCATATAAGCAATGTTTGTACACATAAGCCCGTGTAGACGTGATATGCAGGGTGTGTGTGTGTGTGTGTGTGTGTGTGTGTGTGTGTGTGTGTGTGTGTGTGTGTGTGTGTGTGTGTGTGTGTGTGTGTGTGTGTGTGTGTGTGTGTGTGTGTGTGTGTGTGTGTGTGTTCCCACCTCCCCAGATAGATTCTAATTACTGTTGACTCTTATCCCTGAGTTTGCACTGTTCCTGCTGTCTGGATATCATCATTGACAGGTCCGCTCAACTAACCCTCAGACAGTAGGGGGAAAGCCTTGGCATCACCTCGGCTTGTAGCCACATCAGCGAAAAATTCAGGACATAATGGTGCTTCTCAGTCAACGTTTTCAACCCAAAGTGAGAGTAATGATGGTCCTCTAATAAGCCCTTTATCAGCCATCTTTGTACTTTGTTAGGCAGGAAATTCACGCTAGCGGTTTTTATCACCCTGAATTAGTTTGTGTTGAGTCCCTACTTTGTGGCAAAAATAGATTTAAAAAAATGAGAGAGATGAAAACGTTTGGATATGCTCAAAAGAAGTCCTCTCTCAAAGGCAGTACATCCTCAAAGAAGTTGGGGGAATCTGATATTCTTTTTAATGTCTGGAAAGCTGTTGAAGACATGAGCTACTGTATGTCCTTGTGGTGGCTCCACCGTGATGATATATTACAATGGTCCAGGTTTGCCACTGGGTATCCCCAAATATCAAATAAAAGTGACATGTTGGACTAAATAAATGCTCATTTTCATCTTTTAAGGGGGCAGGAGACAAAATATGAAATTAAGAGATTGTCAGCAACAAAACTGTAATATCACGTGGTGGGATTTGTCACACATATGTAATATTTTCATTTAAAAAAGAACGAGGTGGCTTTAACTCTTACTGTGCTTTACACTGAGGTAATCTAAACCTCCTCCACCTACAATATGCAGGCCATATTACAGATATACTGCTGTGTAAAAGCCTTATTCATACTGTAGCAACTATGACTTAAGGCTATGCAGTATGTATGAGTAGCAATAATGGTGATATTTTAGTTATAAGTTGGCAATAACCGCAATAATTTCGGGAATCTGGTGGCTATTCTGTGACATTAATTTTGGTTATTATGGCTGTAAAAATGCATTAAGCATAATTTAGAGACAGGGGGCTCTAATAAGAAGGACTAAATCAGTGGCAATCCCATTTCCATCCAGGATGTTCTTGGAGCAAATGTCATTCATATTTTAGCCCTTATTAGGAGTGTCTGCTTCTGACTCTTCTGAATTATATTTTCGGGATTTCCACTCATCTTGAAAGACAAAATCATTTGAATTCTAAAGGATGGCAGACGTTGACGGAGGAGAGACAGAGTGAAAATATATATAAACCCAGAGATACTTTTTTCTTCTGGGCTTTTTTAATGAGCTAAAATCCCCACTTCCTGCCATTTCCCTGCCTTAATTGATGATTACGTTGTTATACAGTAGAAGCGCTTCCCTCTCTCCTCCCAGTCATTATGATATGGACAGGCGGCTCTTGAAGCTTCAAAGGCAGAATGGAGTGATTTAAGCTCAATTCAGCCATTGCCTGGCCCACAGGTAAAAACCCTTGTAAACAGTGAATGCTAATCGCTAATTAGCCCTGTGGCTGAATCACACAATTTCTGTTTGAGCTGACCGCTGTTACGGTCCTGCTTAAGGGCATGTTGTATCTCTTTTGACGGCCCAATTAGAAATTCAGCTGCAGAACCATAAGGCAACCTCGTCATGAATATTTAAAAAGACTTCCACAGACGAGCACGAAGGGGGCACTGAACCGCATGTCATGGAGGGAATATTCGGCAAGTAACCACAATCAATAGTCTCTTGATGTTCTCTGTATTAATGTGATGATTGCTGTTTTTCTTGGGCCTGTAATAGAGGAAGACTATGGGTCAGGGTGATGAGGGGGCTAAAGTAATAAGGGTCGGGTTCACGCCACTGAATGTCCAAATTAAATCTCCGGTGGACATGATCCTATCTGACTCAAAACATAGCAGGCACTCAGGAATCAAACTCCAGCTTCGGTGGTTCAACTCAATCTGAAGGGACTGGCAGGTCTGTGCCACTGCCAGGGAATAATTAGGCTACTGTCCTTCACAATATGTCAGGCTAACTGACTGAGGAAACGCTGCGTGCTCTCACTGCACTTTCACTCCATCTGTGTATGGTGAAGTCTGAATATAGAGGCTGCTCATGTGCTGACTCAGTATTGTATCAGGATATTGTGGAACATATACCGTGTCAAATGCAGACACATCACAAAGGGCAATAAAGCCATACCATTATCATTGCTGCACAGGTTGAGAGCACTGCACCACATGCTGGCAGGTGTGATGTCAAGCTGCTGCTTTTGTGTGTTTTGTCAACTTCAATGTTTTTTTTCACATAATTTTTTTTTTTTCTCTGTGATAATTTATTTCTGCATGCATCAGCCACTTTCTCTTCAAGACAGAAGATATGTTTTAGGGAATAATGGGCCCCTACTTCCTGTTTCTACAATGATTACAATGCAAGTGTAAGGCAGCGGTTGGGTGTTATGTGGTTAATTGGCATTTTAATGTACTACCTGTGACACCTAAAATTGATTCTTTATTTTCAATAACACTGTAAAACAGCTTGCTACCTTGCATAATTATTTCAGTGAATATGAAAAGTGCCTGTTTAAACTTTATGCACCCTCACCTATTTTTCTGCACGCAGAGCTGTGAAATAACTCTCAACAAAACAAGAGTCCTGGCAGTGCATTAACAGGATTGTGTTGCCTGTCACTGAATTACAAAGGGTTCAAACACCTTTCTCAAGTAACCAAGGTAAACATGTTTTTTGAGCTTAGGGGCAATTGAATAAATTAGCATTCCTCATCATTTCATTATACTGCTGTACTGTATGATCGCTGTACACACTGAGAAAATATGCAGAATGTAGGTTTGTCTCTGCTGCAGAGGGTGGCATTTCCAGATTACCTCGATACATGTATCCTGTCCACATGATCGCAGATAAGAGTACATGTTTCTGCTTTGAACACAAAAGCATCATTTGGATGAACAAAAAAACAACAAGTGTGAACCTCTCACCCTCTGCTCACTTAGCCCATATCACTCCAGGCAAATTGTTTTTACTCTGGACCCCACGACAGCAACTAAAGACCCACCTGCTCATCCAATAACAGCAAATCAAATCACATAGGCTTCCCTTTCTTGGTTTCAAAGGGACATTCTCTAAGTTGATTCTTTTCATTTAATTCCTGCAAAGGGATAGAGCCCCCCCCCTCACCCCCCACTCGCCCTTTATCTGCTCGTGAGAGTGGGGGAAGAAACAGAGGATTATCGATTTGCACTCAAACAGTGGGCCAACCTAAAAAGCCCCAATGAATTGTCACTCATTATTGAAATTATCAGGCACTAATTAAACTGGCAACCCTAAGCCCCCTGGGCTGTGCTCATCTCCAACTGAATTTCAGCTCCTCAGACGGTAATAGGGAGGCAGCATTAGCCGCTACTGGATGCTAATGAGACCTGGAAGCTGTCTCTCCCTCTTAGGGTTTCACAGAAGCAACTGCAGAATGTGTACCACAACTACAGTGCAGCACTGTTTGTGAGCACTTGATTGGCAGAATGAGAAAGAGAGAGAGAGAGAGAGAGAGAGAGAGCAAAAGAGAGAGAGAGAGAGAGAGAGAGAGAGAGAGAGAGGTTTAAGCTGGCGACTGTATGAAACTGGATGGTCCTCCGAGTACAGCGTCAACAGTTACATTCAGCAATAATTTTAGTACACGGATTTGGAAGATTTGAGGCTTTTGCACATAATACCTCCCCCTCAGTCGTTGCTCTGCATATTTCTACCTCGCTCTGTATCTCTTACAGCTGCACTGGAGTTGTTGACTTACTCCTCATGCGCTCTCTGCTTTCTCCTCTATGCGAATCAACAGACATGGTACCAGTGAGAGTCTGACTGACTTTATCACATGGTACACAGCTTGTTAATAACTTCCTCTGACAATTCCTCCTCATCTTTGCTGATGACCAGAGGGACAGCCGTGATTGTCATGTTTGTAGGGAAGAAAGAATCTAAACAATGATGTCACGTCAGCCTCTCTATTAAAAGACTTCATATTTTGAGCAGCATAATTAATACTCTTGGGCACGTCGCTTCCAAGTTGGCACTCCAGGCAAAGGGCTGCCACTCACCTGATAATTATTTTTGGAAATGGAGCCCAAATTACAGTGATTGACAAATGCAACAAAGCAGAGACAGCCTCGAGCATTCATGAAGAAAGAAATGAAAAAATAGTTAAGTGGTTAATGCACTTTCACAGTGGATTTAAAGTTTAAATCACTTGTCCTTTCATGTCTCAATGTAACTTTGGCTTGGGTCAAACTATTTAGCCTCTGTATCCTCTTGAAGGAATAAACTATGAGGCCTGTGGAGGAGTAATTAAGGCTTTTAACAATTATTTTTGCAAGTAAGAGAAGATCAAATGTTATTTGGTTATTATTGCTATTTTTTTAAATAGTATCCTTATGCCCAGATATTTTCAGTAATAAGAAACTGTTATGTGTCAAAAAGCTCTTCACAAATCACAGTCAGCAACTCGTATGAAACCAAGTGTGTCCTCACTTCACAGCTCTCTGAAAAAAAAAGGCAAACAGTTGTTAGCCCGTCGGGTTGCATCCATTAGATGGTGGATAGAGAAAAGCGGCATGCCTCCATGCTTTTTACACCTCTCGCCATGCGTAAATCAGCCACTCTGTCATTCTACTCGGAAGAGAGGGGGAGGAATTATGTCAAGTTATTTGTTTTGTACCAAAATGAAATATTTATCGGGAGTGAACACCTACCAGGAACAGACGATAGGCCAGGGTGCTTCATCTTCTCAGACTCATATTTGGCTTCCACCTCCGCAAAGGCCAAACCACGTCCTGAGGGTTTTCAGTGATTCAGGGAAGTCCGCTAGCTTTGAATCCACATTTCAAAGCCTGTGTTGAACTGGAGGACTGTGCTGGAACTGGAGGGAGACATGTGTACACACACTCTAACCAATTATATGGTGATCTCCTCAATTTCGCTTTATGTCTGATGGGTACAAGATACATAACTTCATGCTTCTTTATTTTTCCATGTTTTCACATACGCTCTGAAATATAATTTAACACTTCTATTATGAAACGTACGGGAGAGGGAGGCTGATTTATGCCCTCGTGGTTGGGAAGTTTTCCACTTATACGCTGGGTTTTGAGGGAGATGTTAAGCTACAGTGCAGTCATCAGGGGTTATTTTGTTTTCCTTCACAACACACTGACCACACATCATTTGACATAATTTAAGCTTGAAATACTGGTTCCAGGGAGGAAAACAGAAAGATTGATGGAAAAGCAGTGCAGAAAAAACACAAAGGTGGAAACCTTAAATCCTCTAAGTAAAATCAAATTTTAGGTCTATTTAACAAAAACAAACTCTGACAGGAAAACCATGACACGGCAGTGCGGTTTCCAGAACGAGCACTCGAAAGAAATTCCTTCACATCAGACCTCATTGGAGAAAATACTTTTCACAGTGAGCGGCAGCAGGGTGGTAGAAAGGAAGTATTATTTGCCTATATTCCAAGTGGACCACTTAAACAGTTGTATTATTGATAGTGGCAATAATGTGGACCTCTGCTCTACGTCCTTCGGTACGTCATTAAACGTGTTTCAACAACAGCTTCCACTCTCCCTCTTCGCTGGGAAACCCATTACAGACGCAGAATGTTAAATGCATTAACAGAAAAAGGTCGGGAAGCAAAAAAAGAGAATCATTGTACCTTTGTCCAAACCCATTACAACACTGACCCCTCTGACTTCAAAGTAACAATGATTGAGTTGGTGTCATCACAAGCCCAGACTTCCCTGCCAGTAGGCCTACCTGGAAAACTCCTTTTCTGAGTGGGCTCTCGTTTGATCATGCATGCGGGCGACGCATGTCAAGCCGGGTTATTCCCACAGTTAATATTCTTTCATAACCTGCCATGCGAGCTGAACTTGATTATTTTGGCACCTGGGCAAACAGCTACAGCTTTCAGGTGGTGCATACAGTATCAGAGACCCTGGTCACAAGGGTGATCTATTCGCTGAAAAGGCAGGGTTCTGGCAAAAGACTCAGCACCTTGGAGTAATGAAGCCAGCCCTACTCTGTGAGCATGGGCAGAACAGGTTACATTAGAAATGCATGAAGGCCAATAGGTGGGTACCTTAGGTCTGCTCCAACCCATTTATATTCCATCAACCGATATCAAAGCAGGAAAATGTTTTTGGAGAGGAGGAAAAGCAGGGAGCGGAGAGGTATATTGAAATGTCTGTGTATCAACAAAACATGCAAAAATGGCTGTCAAATAGCCCGGGCATGTGAAAACGTGCAGTGGTGTCCAAGTTGACGGTTACCACAGAAGGCAAGAGGCGTTTCTTTGGAAGCCTCAACTATGGCTTGGATAAAGGCTGGCTTGGATAATGAATCTTTCCTTTAACAACACTTTAAAAAAAAAAAAGCACCCTGATTTTTTTACTTTGCTGTCTCATTACCAGTGTCCACTTGGCAGAAGCTGAAGCATGTGCTGCCCAGAATTAAGGCCTGAACCTGGGCAACTTTCCTGCTGTCCACCCACCCTCTCTGCTTTTGCTTTCTCTCTCAGAGACTTGGTGCTTACTTAATCATGATTAATCGCTGCCTGGATAATCAGATACAACATCAAAAGGTTGGAGATGACAGTCCAAGGACGCTTGGGAGGAAACAAGGTATACCAGGCATTCATTAGCTTTGGCATGGCAGTCATACATTAGCCCATAACCCTTTATTGTCCTAATTAGGCTGGAGAGGGGCTGCTAGCATTAACACTACCAATATTATAAATATACATACAGCTATATAGTTCACCTCAACTTTTGGCCACACAGTGTAACGCACAAATGAAAGACCCTTTATGTCCTGGTCTGTGATTTTTCTTTTATTCTCTTCCTTTTTCTGCCCAGGTAGCAGTTTGTCCATACAGGGTATTATGTTAGCTCACATCCAGCCACTAAGCTGGGCAGTGTTTTTGATTTACAATCACTTGCTCAGGACAAACATAAGACAGGCTTCCCCTTCCTCCATTATTTTACTCATCTCACTTCACACTGTGAGGTGCAACCCATACAGTATATTTCATTTCTTTTTTTTCCCCTCCCTCCCCTGTTTTAAGTCTCCCTGGATGGAGCCTGGCTTGCAGTGCACCATTTTCCCAGCTACAGTAGCAGTGGTGCTGGGCCCTGTTCAACCCCATTATTTCTGGGAGCCAAATTCCCATGGTCCCAGGAACAGGCGTGCCAGCTCTGCCTTCTTGGCTCTCTTCCCTGGTATTGTTTCCTTTGTTACATCCAGAGCTGCATTTCAGCCCGTTAATGTTTGCGCTGGGAGGTCCAAATTCCCAGTGTTCAGCTTTAGAAAAGGTAACTTGAAGTTCAGAATGAAACCACTTTCTTTTTCTCCCACAAATTATGTCTTTTTCACTTTTATTTCTTCCTATTTTGTTCTTTGTTGTGCAGTATACAGTAGTAACAACCCCACAAACTTGCTGAAGATAAAATTCTTGCATGCAGAGAAATCATAAAATCCCTGCCGTGCAAATGTCTAAGGCCGGCGTCTTATCAGTATTACTTTAGATCAATTAAAATGTAATTATTTTTTAACCGTGTGTGAAATGTTCCTCTTCAAAGTCAAGGTAATTTGACAGTTTCTGCATTATTGTACAATTAAACTTCTCTTATAATCAACTGTGAAACATCTCCACCTTTAATTCGAACAACATGACACTATCTCCAGATTATACAGGGCTGATCACCAAATGGCAAATCACCATTATTAACATTTTGAGTCTGATTTACTATTCAAGCATGATGGCATTTCCCCATCTGTAATCCATTTTATCACCCATCATTCCAGCCTTAGCACCCTAACTCCTTTTCTCTGATGTCAACTCATGTAGCCACCATGGCAGCTCACACATGGGATTAAATGCAGGGTTTGTTGGCTCAGCGCAGCATGGAGGGAGCATTTCCGACTGATGTTGGCTGTTCCACTCCGAGCCACAGCACTTGTCTCCCAGAGCGCAGACACGACGGTGTCAGGTAATTCTCTGAGGAAGAGCCACACGCCCCTGCAGAGAGCAGTGGGGGAGCCTGTATCACATCTCAGGAGTTGTAATAGCAGCTTTGAAGACTTCAGTCCACTAATCCCACATCATGTGATCATGTGTCTAATAGACCGGTTCCTAATTCACAGCATTGTGGGGGATTTTTAGCTGTCACTTGCACCGGCAGAGGTTTACAGAGGAAGACTGTTATGTTTTGTGAAAATAAATGTAAGAGACTTCTGCGCGCAGCTACACACGGGCACGCACACTCACGCGCAGACATGTATATATAGAAAGAATCATAAAAGTAAAGGCAGACATTTAGTTAAATTTTGAACAGTGAAGAGCAAAAGTAAGAACAGAAATGATTTTATGTTTCCAAAGTCATCAGAATTGTGGTCCACAGTGAAATAAAACGATCAACAAAGAACACTCTTTGTGCAGGACTAAAGCTCTTCCTTAATAAACAGTTAACAGAATTTATATTAGGTCGGCTTATGATCAATAATAATATCTCTGGTGACTCTGCAGACAGTGTGATCATACATCACAGAAGATATTCCCTGTAAGAAATTTGAATCAAATACCTTGAAGACTAGTTTCATACAGTAGAAATTGTCTACTCCATAGTCATAAGCTGTCAAATCTTAGAAAAGAGAAAAATGCAACAAGACCCTCTGAGTATAGTGTGTGATCATTGCAGAAGCCCAGGTCTGTTGAGGCTTGTGTGACATTTTTAAGTCCTTTTTGAGTGATTATCTCGGAGGTACTATGCACATTAAATGGCTGAGTTAACCTTAACACATGTAAAACCATTACGCCTATTGACGACAGCAGTGTGTAATCCTGCTTTGCAGTTTGATATTGACACTCATGATCAAATGCTAAGCTCCGCTAGCAGATAGGTTGTCCCTCTCTGGGGGACTGAGAGACAGGCAAATGAAGCAGCACCAGATTGATGAGAAATGAGTGCTCTGTAAATTGTGTGTGTGTGTGTGTGTGTGTGTGTGTGTGTGTGTGTGTGTGTGTGTGTGTGTGTGTGTGTGTGTGTGTGTGTGTGTGTGTGTGTGTGTGTGTGTGTGTGTGTGTGTGTGTGTGTGTGTGTGTGTGTGTGTGTGTGTGTGTGTGTGTGTGTGTGTGTGTGTGTGTGTGTGTGTGTGTGTGTGTGTGTGTGTGTGTGTGTGTGTGTGTGTATGGGTGGGTGGGTGTAGTGGATGTGTGTGTATGTACTCTTCTCCTGTAAGGGATACTGCAAAGCCAATCAATTAATACTTAAAGTGGAACCAATTCTTGTTTCACTTGGGAACTTACTGAGGGCTTTGCCCCTTCATTTTAATACCGAGGTCTGCATTCCTAATTATGAACAGTGCAAATGGATGTTAAGCCATGCCAAATTAAATCTTAGTTCATTAGATATAAGCTCTTTAAAGATTGAAAGAAAATATTTGAATTTTTAAAAAGTTTCAATGTGCAGTGTCCCATTTTTAATGAGGGCGTTGCAATGTGAGGGAGGAAAAAAGGGAAATGTCTTTGTGTGGATGAATAATCTAACCAATATGAAATATTAAGTCTCTGTTTTACCCAGTGTTTCTCCTCAGGCTGCAGTGTTAGGCTGGATAATAGAAGATTTTCCTTTGGTGAGGTTCTGCTTTGAATAAAATACAGAGGTGCATGAAGGGGAAGCTCAACTGTCTAGAGGCAACTGGGGTTCTGAATTACATTGTAAATATATTCATTATTCCTCAAAAAAAAAAAAGGCATTGTTGACAGACGTCAGTTTCATCATTAGAAGTGTTCTGGGCCAGGCAGTAAATAACTAAAGTCCTTTTATTTTCTGCAGGAAAATGCACAAAACTTCGGAATTTCCATTTTTAACAATGTTTGGTGCCTGGACGAACCAAGTTATTATAGTACTGGCTAAATCTTTATTGAATGTGAAAGCTTACAACAATGCAGGCTTTGCTGAGGAGCACTGCGTTAACTCTTACCTGTAGCTTTTAATGTGCTCTCTGGCTCAGCTTGTGATGGAGAAAGCAGATGTTCAGTGTGGCAGCACCTACTTGCTGCCGTCCTGTAACTCGGCGTTCTCACACCACATGAGGAGCCTGTAATGAAAACCTATAGAAAGTTTCACACTAGTTCTATTAAGGGCACATATCGTCACAGTCGCTGCCTTGTGAATACAGCATCAAGAGAACATAATGTAACACACTGTTTGCATTATAGATTAACACCAATTACACGGTCGTGTTCTTTCCTTCGCTCTAATATCTTTTTCTTATTTGTCTGTCATTGACTGTCTTACAGAGACAGATCTAGTTCTAAAATGGAGCACTCCGAGGCCCCGGTGTCGTAAGAGGTTTACACAGTGTCCATTGTGTAACAGCTGTAAAACACAGACCAAATTATTATTAACTCCGCATGCTGCGCTGCCTCTGCCTCTGATAAAGTGGAATCCCAGAACAACCTTTGGATTTTGGCCAATAACCTTGGAGGGAGATGGTGATTGAAAACAGTAGTATGAATCCAGGTCAGTCATTATGTCTACACTGCTGAGACAAAGATACAGGACTACGCTGAGGGTGTGGTGATGCCATTTTAATGCATTAAAGAGAAAAGAAAAGAAAAGAAAAGAAAAGAAAAGAAAGTGAAGAATGTATCCCCCTTTGTTTAACAGCGTGTAAAAAGAAACCAAAATCTAGCTATCTATAAAATTTCAAAGAAAAGGGATTGCCGCTTTTTAGCTTGATTGATATCTAAAAGGAAAACTCCCGCTTAGAATTTCCAGCCGCTTCTATAATTTCACAATCACTTGCTTTTTTGATTCTCACTTTACCTGTTGGGACAGACGGAAATGTCGAATTTGTTCTAGCATCTTTCAGCTATGATATGACACCCAAAACCCAGAAGTGACTGTGTCTCTCTCCCCGCAGGAGAAACAAGGAAGATGATTTGTTGAGGGGCCCCGGGGAACGAGTGCGCCTTGAAAACAGGTGGCGCAACATCGCACTGCAGCATGCCTTTAGGGAATATTTGTAGGTATTCAGGAAATGCACAAAAACAAAACACTTCCCTCCAACAGAAGTGAACGCCACCTACAGTACAACACAGACTGAGGAGGTGATTAACTCTGCTCCTGACATGTTTCCCCTAATGCCATTTCCTCAGACTTAAAAGATTTATTCATTTTTAAACTAAGAGTTTTTCATGAAGATGAATGCTTGTTATGACTGTGGCTTCTCATATATTCAACGCGTAAGCTTCAGCAAAATGTCGCTCGCCTCGTCAAGTCTCACCAACTGAGTCACTCACAGCTGAGCGAGATAGGTCAGCAAGAACAATTTCTTCATTTTGACAAATCACACCGAAATGTATTAGCAGAGAGGCCAACTGTCAATCCAGCTGCCCAAAGGTCCTTACAGGGCCTTTTGGTGGGTCTGAAAAATGATGTAATCAGCCCGTCCTTCCTTCTGACCAGGGCTCCATCCATCCTCTCTAAAGGCCCGGTCCCCTTGGCCTCGCTCTGGATCAAGTCCCCATAAGGCCCCCTGACCCCGTTAGAGGCGCATGATGGGCGGCCCTGTCACTTCAAATGGCTGCCCAGGTCCGGTCTGAGAGTAACCCCTCACTGTGAGTAAACCTCCACGTTATTTCTGTTTTATAGGCTACGGGCGGATAACTGTGTAAAATGGATGTGGACAACTTAGTTATTGTCACTCAGGGCGAGGGAGTGAATGTCGTTACCGGCCTGCGAATGGGAGTCGATTGAAAGGTATGAAAAGTTATGTGGTGTAGTTTCACAGTATGAGAAAAGTAAGGCACATTTCTTACACCGTGTTCACAATGATGGGGGAGTCTGCCTGCCACTGAATTGTCTTCGAATGACTGTTATACATTGCAGCGCATGTGGAATTACATATTTGGCCACAGCTTACCAAAGACAATGTTCAAAGGAGTTATTTAAATTTCAAGGAAGATGAATGACTCATATATGATGTGTATTTTCACTTCTGGAGAGATGTGCCTTTGATGGCAAGAGGGGAAGACGTGGGTTTGTTATTGAAGTAAAGAATAATAAGGCCACTGCATGTTGGCCGACTCACCCTGTACAAAGACCTTGATATGAATCCAATGCACTATGTATGCCCCTTAGAACAAGCAGGGATACAGGAAAGCATGTGGCTTTTGATCCTGCTTTCCTTCTGTTGTCTTTCATCTGACCCATCCTCCAAAATTGTCACTAGAACTCATGTAGAAGACAGAGCAGAGATCTGCTAATGTAACCCTCTGGGGCTGCACTGTTTTTCTTGCTCACTTCCAGTTTTTGAATGCTCCTGGACATTTTGAGTCATTAACTTGCAGGAGACAGCGCCTTAAGTCTTAAAAACCTTCCACTCTGTACATTGTGGACCAAGTGGGTATGAAGTGAAGCAAAAAACACAATTCTGTTTTGATTCTAACATTTTTGTTACCTTTAAAAAAAATCCCCCTCTTCCATGAGTAAACTGTGTTGAATGTTTGAAGAGGTGCCAGGTTAGCTGCAGTATCAGCTCCGTATCTTTCCCCTCAGAGGTAGAGAGAGAGGGAGAGCATGTTCTCCTAAGTCTCTGCATGGTGAACATGTCAGCGAATTACACACTGTGAACAACTGATTGAGGCTATGAAGAGGAGGGCATACCAAAAGATAATATGTTTGGTTTGGAGCCGATCCGCTGAACATACATTTTTCTCCCACATAAATTTTCCAGGTCCGCCCTCCACAGCAGAATATACCCCCCCAACACGGTAGCAGCCGACTCTAATTCTCTGAATTCAGCATTTCGACTTTATAAATTTTATCCATTTCACCTAAGGGTAGCATTTATAATCAGAAACATGAGTTCATATGTACAGTAAATGATGCATTTGAAAGTTTTAGGGTTTCCATACCACAAGCCCACGGTGTCTCTGCAAGTTAGGGAGTCTCCATCTCCGGGTAGTTATGGTCAGGACATGGGCTCGGATTCCAGGCGGCTGCATGGACGAAGCCTGTGAAACAAACCGGACATTTAGCAGATTGAAAAGCAATAAAATGAAATTGTCTTCGTAAAACTGAATGCAGGAGTGTTTAAAAGTTTGCCTCCGAACTTCTCAGTTGCTGCATGAAATTCTTCCCGGATGTTTGTTTTGTCCATCATCACAGTGGCCGGGGACAGAATTCCCAGTGATTAATCTTATACATACAACCAGGGGCTTTAATTCTCAAACGCAACAACCTAGAAAGGCTATTATGCCAGTCTTCCACATCGATTTTAAGGCAACTTCGCCACTGCGGCGGTAACAACAAGGTATTCATATGATAATAATCATAATATGTCAAGTATCTCCAGCCATCAGAGATGCTAGTCTCAGTTTAATGATTCTGGGAAATTGAGGATTACCCAGGATATGAGAGCAAGCCTACAGTTTTCATATAGTGTGGGAGGTTGCAGGGCTCTGTATTAGTAATCACAGGGGAGAGCCGAGAGGTGGGAGAGAAAATCTGCTTCTTCTCTTCTCTCATTCATCATAGCAGTCCTCTGGTGAGGAAACATGGCAAATGGCCAAATGAATGCACTTCATAAAGCGCAAATGTCTCCTCTGATGTGCCTCTCACTGAGGATCTGGAGAGAGGGGGAAAGATTTCCACAGATATATTATTGTCAAACTCTGCTGCCCCCGCTTCCAAGTGTTATTATGATATTGTAGGAGATTTTACAATAAGATTTGGTGACTTCACTCAAGCAGTTACCATAACAATGTTACAATGATGGCAGCAGTTTTCAATAGGCGCCTAAACTGAATGAAGCATATTGTCAGAGCGGATGATAAGTTTTCTAAAAGAAGCACTCTGTTTTAATGTTTCATGATGCTGTAATTTAACAGGGTAATCTGAAAATGGAAAGAACATTCTCACAAGATACATAAAAGGGGCTATAAGTTGAAGAGATGTAAGATAAGATATTGAAAGTGGAATCTGCTCATACCATACACAATAAGATGGTCAGTACCACAGGGAGGTGCTATGGATCTGTATCCCTTATTACAACCAGCCCGGACTTTTAGTAATATATTATATATAATAAATGACCAAATCTTTAAGATAATATGTGCAAAATCCATTTTATCTCCTGTATTTTGTTTTTCTCATTTGACAAAAACAACGATATATTTATAATATAAAGTAGGAAATTATGCATAAGCTGGATAAAAAGAAAACACTTTCAAAAAAAAAAATTCTGTTCGTTTTCTTTTTAGAAAATGTCATAAAAGGAAATTTGGACTGTGGTAAAAGTGAGAGAGCATTTAAACCAAAACAACTGAAATTATTATAAATTATAATAATAACATATTGAAGTCAGTATTAAATAGTAGCTTGACGTGACTTTAATTAAAGCAATACAATAGTTCTCTTTCATTTGGAGGGTTTACTGTTTAAGTGTATATAAAGATTTATTGTATTTTAAGAAAAAGCCAGAAGCGGCAGCAATTTATCAGAAAAATAACTTAAATAAAGAGATTTAGAGATAAACTTGTCTTTTTTCTGACTTTTGTGTAAGCATCTTTTTTTTACCATTGTTTGACAATTTTTAAATACTGTTAGAACAAGTCTAATAAGGGGAGAAGATCCGTGACCCAGAACAACAAAACAAAAAGCTGAACATAATTATTGTTTTCTCACATTATTGTTCATTGAGAATTACATGTAATTTATTTGACCACAGATTAAAACAGATCACCAAAAACAAGGCGGTAGGACACTTTTTCATGAATTTAATATTCTGCAAGTGTGACCTACTGAGTTTTTAGAGTGCTGAGGGGTGAGTTTGAAAAGGCTCTGAAGTGAAACCAGTGAAATCATTAAATGTTCAAAAGTATCTTTAGAAATCTAAAAATCTATAAATCAATACCAAAATATGAAATAAAACCTAAAATCACAAAAAATCCAAACACTAAATGACAACAGCAGTGATGTGATAAATATAATATTAAGTTACCTGGAAGATTCCTCGTCTCTTATGCAGGTGTTTACTACCTCTGTAAGATTAGACCAATTATGCCTTTTGCATACAGTCCCTTTGAATCACTGTATTAATTACAGTATTTACTCAAGTTAACACCTAATGCCCAAAAAACATAAATCATATTTCCCACTTAATTGTGTGTTTGAACTAATTAAAAGCAGCGCTGAAACTGTTGTCTTAGAAAAATAAATATGTAGGATTGTTATTTTTGTATTTATTCCCTGTGCTGTCAAAATGCAATTCCAATGATATTAAAGTGTTTGTACATGCTGACATATATATTTAAATGTTTCATTTATGAGGACATCAGATACAGTTGTGTTTTGTTTACATAATTCCTGGCATCAGTCAGTTTATCCTTTGTTTTTATATTTATATTTTATATAATTGGACAAAGCTTTATAAATCTATTTTCAAAAATGGATGCCTCTTCAAATTAAATCTTCATTTTACAGTTTTCTATTCCTAACAATACTGTACAGTTGCCAATCATGGCATACGTACAGTATTGTACTGCAGCTTTTCTTCATTTATCATGCCAACTTACAGTTACATTTGGACATCTAAAGTGAGACTGTAAGGAAACGAGTGGCAAGAGAGGGCAAAGGAGGCGGGAGAAAAAGATCCAAGAAGGCTTGGCTTGTATAATTACACTCTCAAGATGGCATATTTACCGTCTCTGCCAGCGAGGTCATGCCTTCTGTCGTAGTAAACGTAGTGAAGTATGAAAGAGCCAATTACAGCACACTGGGTGACCTTTTAACAACTATTACCACATCCCATCAACACATTATCATGATGGAGATTGTGATTCTACGAGAATTACAACATTATCCTGTCACATCGAGCCCAAGACGGGCTTGTTGTGTGATGGCAGTGACAGCACAGCTTTGAAGAATCAGCACAATAAAGGGAGACAAGTGAAATGAAAAAAGAGAGTGAGACAGAGAGAGATATGGAGGAAGGATGAGAGGGGGGTTAGAACAATAGCCCTGTACAGTACATTAGCTGTGGATGTCAAGCACCCCAGTCATTCCCAATGAAAAGCACAACAAATAAGACGTTGGCCTGTTTGTATTCATTATCAGTCAGCACATGCCCCGGCTCCTGCATTAAACATTAGACTGCCTCTGATGTCTGCTTAACAGTTTAATTCCCTCCCCGCCGCTCAGCCTGTCATAATAAACCCAGCGAAGCACACACAAAGTCAAATAAGAGTGTGAGGGGGCCGTCTTTGTGTGTGCGTGTGTGTGTGTGTGTGTGTGTTTGAATGGCTGTTTGTTTGTGTGCGTGTGTGTGTGTGTGTGTGTGTGTGTTTGAGTGACATACAGATCATTCATAATAGCCCATGCCCTCTATTGCCAGGCTTGCCTTTATTGTAGTTTATCTGATCACAGATTAAGTAGATCGCAGAGTGGAAGCTCCGTCTGCCCATGATCTGTGTGTGTGTGTGTGTGTGTGTGTGTGTGTGTGTGTGTGTGTGTGTGTGTGTGTGTGTGTGTGTGTGTGTGTGTGTGTGTGTGTGTGTGTGTGTGTGTACACATCGATGTTACAAGTGCATTTGTGAGTACATGTGTGTATTGTTATTTAGCTATGTGTTTTAATGTGTTTGCATTTCTATCTGTGTTTTCCTCTTCTTTTTTCTTCCTCTGTTCGCTCCCTATCTCCCCGCCACAGCCAGAGGTTGGCACAAACACCACATGGTCATAACAGTCTCCTTGAGAAGGGGACCAGCCTCTTAGGCTGGCAGCCTGGCAGCCTGGCACAAAGACGCCAATCTCAGTCAAAAAGGAGGAGACCAATGGGCACAGAAATCCCCATTCAAAAGAGATGATTGGATTAATTAGATAAATCCACTGTATCCAATGCAATTGTGTGTTGTCCAGAAATATGTTCATGTTATTGGTAAAGGTATGGCCTCTGACATGAGCATTCACACAGTAACACTGGCATAAGGGTGACCATCTGCTCCCTAATCTGACAGCGCTGGAAATATGAAGTCCTTCACTTCCAATAAACATTTATATTATTAGATTTATTCCACTTTGATAATTTAATCCATTTATGAATGTATTCAGTGTAGCTGACTGTGCTAATCACTAGCTATGAAAACATTGCAACAAAAGCTGTCTTCTAATATTAATAAATCACAAGCAGTGGTGCACTGTAAATATGTTTCAGCAACATTATCAAAGAAGGGGAGGGTTTCTCTTATTTCTCTCTCTCTGGGAAAATATTGTAATTACCCCTTGGCGTTGTAAGAGAGCAAAACAGTTTGGGGTTTTACTTTTTCATGACATTTGAACAAAGATATAAAATGTGAAGAAAAAAAATCAGTGGTTGTCTATTATTCATATGCTAATGTGTACTCCCTGAAAAGGGTGTGACATTAGTAATTCAACACGTTATTATTGTATTTGGGGTCCTTTTTTTTTTCTCCTGGTGAAAAGCCTTTATTTGTCTAGTAAACGAGAGAAGAGTAATACAATGCATGTATGTCTTTTAAAAGCCATGTTTAGCCAGCAGAATGTTAACTAAGGTAAGCAGTGTTGTTTTAGCCCCTCAGTAACCACGCCAATTATCTGTAAACTTATTTTTTTCGACTTCCATGCATACTTAATGCATCCCCTGTTTCCCTCTCGCCATCTGCCCCCCCTCCTCCCCTCCTTCACCACCACCACCACCCCCACGCCCTCCCTCCCTCCCTCCCTCCCTCCTCCTCCCCCGCTCCCCTCCCCTTCTTCCCCCCTCTCCAACACTCTGGAATTTTTATGAGATAGGACAAAAATGGGCACTTCCCTTATTAACATCTCACAGTGGAAATCAAATATGCAAGGAAAGTAGTGTATCTACTAATTAGTGCTGAATTCATAATTACTGTGCTCATTGATGGAGATACATTTGAATACGTTCATTTCCTTAGGGAGAGAGGCAGGCTGTCCGGGATAGACTGGGAGAAAAAAAAAAGCCCCTTCAGCCCCCCCCCCCCTCCCTTTTCTTTTGGAAATTAGGGATCCGTGGCACATGGCGATACTACCAGACTAAGATCCGAAGTGCCCGCAATTTTCTTCAGATATAATTAATCAAGTGAAGCATGTAACCTAATGAATGTGTTTGATATCCGCTCCTATTCAAATATGGGCTTTATCGCGATGTGTGCCGGAATTGCTTGGAGCTATGCATAGACAGTGACATTGCTTGGAAATGTTCTTCAACAGTTTCTCTTTGCGTGTAAACAATATCCATGCTTGTCAAGGCATGAAAAAAAAAACCAGACAGAGAGACACATTTTAATTGCAGTAAATTAATAACAATTAAGCCGCAGGATGCTGGGTATCTTGACAGTGCTTTGTTGTTACCCTGGAGATAATTTCTCTGAGTGCCTTGCAAGTCTGACAAGCAGGTGAAAAGGTAGGAAATTTTCACAGATAGGACTGTAGCAAGAAATCAAGACCGGCCTGACTCTTTTTCACAGTAGATTACAAAAATACAGACTTAATTAACCAAAACATGGACTTTGAAAGTTGGTGAATTATTTTAAGCCTTTGACCATGAAAGCTGATGGATGAGTTCAACGCTTCAATCGAAGAACTGTCCAACATACACACCCAAAAATGAAAAATGTGAAAGCCAACGCGCTCGCAGTGCAGTGAAAGGAGACAGATAGACAAACGGACGTTGCAGGAGGAAGATCCATAAGTCCTTACTGTGACCTCAGATTGTCAGACCAGTAGAGTCACGTGACGGACAAAGGCTCTCTAATTAACAGAGAGGACTCTGGAAAGCCGCTCTGTAATGAGGCACCATGCTGGACGGGCCTCCAGTGAGGCACTCGGCCCATATGCAAGGCCAGCATTGCAGGAATTTACATACTGCAGGTCAATTGAACATATGCACACTCAAAACTGACTAATGACTTCCACTAGCGCTCTGATTCTATTTCACAGCCTGCTCTCAGGATAAGCGTAGTATAGAACACTAATGAGGATAACACTGGGAGGCGTACGACTGCAAACATTAATATATGTATCGAGACATGGGTTCAATATTAAACCTGGTTGCTGGGGAAATGGGTACAACCACAACATTTCCATGGGTACAACTTCAAGCTGCATGACTGAACCGCCTGCACAAAGGAAGCATTTCATGGTGTGGCCGATCAGCAGGGAGCAAAAGCCAATGTCCAGTAAAGTGCCCATCCTTGTCTTTTTGCCGCACATTTACTCCCAGACAGCTGATGCTCAGTACCTGTAAGGCCACCCATTCACTATTAAAGTCTCCCCCCAGCACCCCACAGTTTGGACAGTTTGGGGGCTCGGCAGGGGGGGGGGGTGTCCATCTGTGTGTGGCTACATGCTTGTGTGCTTCGCTTCTCGTGTGTGTGTGCATGCGTGCAGCCTGCATGCAAGTGTATGTATGCGCATGAGAGCGGGGGTTTATGTTGAGGGGGTGGTGGCGAGGAGTTGGAAGGTGTTAAAAGTAGGAGTGCTGGTGGTGGTGGGGGGTGGCTCTTATTTGGCTGGGTGTAAAAAAATGCCCCCAGGTCTCCTGATGGAAGAGACAGGTATTAGCTCTGAGACCTCCATAGTCCCAGCTTGCCATTAGTTTCCTCTCCAGCTGCACCAGGATCCGGACTATGAATCTGCCATGGCTGGTCATTCATCAGTTTCACAGTCCGCACCAGCACACACACACATTCCAATAACAACACTGAAATAGTGAGTGAGTGAGTAAGAGACATAGAGAGGGAGAGAGGGATGGAAGGAGAGAGAGTAAAAGTGTGAGAAAAATATCTTGTCATACAAAGACTTTTACTTCAGCGAGTGTGTATGGCTACTACATACTGTACCTTTGACTCAAATGGGGAGTACTTACAAGTCCAGTGTGTGTGTGTGTGTGTGTGTGTGTGTGTGTGTGTGTGTGTGTGTGTGTGTGTGTGTGTGTGTGTGTGTGTGTGTGTGTGTGTGTGTGTGTGTGTGTGTGTGTGTGTGTGTGTGTGTGTGTGTGTGTTTGCACAAAGGCATGCATGACCAAAAAGGCCTGTGCTCAAATGTTTGTCTCTGCCTGATTGTGTACATGTGTGGGTGCAGTCTTCCACAAAAAGGCGATGAGACATGATATAAATTAACTCTGGGTTCTGCATGCTGCCGTTTCGCACAGTTGAGCATTAGCCCAGGTCCCACAGAGTGATGTGGAACTTCCTGTCAAGCAGGAAGCATTTAAATGTTGGCTAGAGAGTTATGGAATTGCCTGTGGAAACATATTGGGGGAGGTCAAACACAGAGGTCAGCACTCCGAGACTTTCCATGTCAAGGTTCTCTCTCGTCAGACCCTTTTTTTTTTTTTCTAGCTCTCGTGGTTTGTTTTAATTGTAATTCTCTGTGATTGGAAATCAAGCCGTGCAGAAGTATTTGTGACATATCTGCTTACTGCATCTCTCCCACCTGACATATTGAAATTCAAATAACTTCTTGTTGACATCTTACAGGGTTTCTTTTTATATCAAAGCAGTGAAAGTTTCCTAAAACAAAACAAATCAATCAAAGTATTTGGTTTCATTCAGATGACCTAACGTACCGAGAGTCTTTTTTTTTTTTTTTTTTTGTGCTGCCCTGAGTGAGTGAAGGCCACAAGCTCTGTCATGTAGTGTATATGCTAACTCAAAAGGAAGGACAGGTCCTAGCGATTCGGTCGCTTGGGTTGATGTGACCAGGACATGGCCATGGCAGCAGTGAAAGCCCGGTTGAGCCATAGTGACACGTCGTCTCCATCCATCTTCAGTCTGAAACATTTTACGCTAACTGACAGAGCGTGGCGCTTGCTTACCCACCTCCCAGAGGAAATAGTCCAGACTGGTGTCTTCTTGACATGCACTAAAGAGTGAGCAGTCCAGAGGTCCAGAGGGGCATTGTGTATTCAGTCCAAGACGAAAGGTTAGATCCTCTGAAAAGAAAGAGTAGTTCAGTATATATTGTTGAAAGTGACAATGACTTTTTTTGGTGTTATTCAAGCAAATAAACAATTCAGTCCGGTTTTTTTTCTTCCTCTTGTTGTTGTTGTTATTGTGGAGAGCTGCTGTGTGCAGGTATACTGTAGGTGTGTATGTTTGTGTAACTGTAGTTTAAGATTAATGAGGGAAACCCTTTTTTTGAATTACCAAAATATAATTTCTGAAATGTGTGTGTAGAAAAAAATATTTAACATATGTTAAAAAAAGAAAATATTTCCCTTATTTTAATCAATGTTTTGGTAATTCAAGCACAATGTTTAAATAAAAAAAAAAACATTTTTAATATTCCAACACAGATGTAACCTGCTCGCTGACAGGCTGAATTTTGTCGACACTTCTGTTCATATCCTGTATCTCGGTCAGGTACCAAAAGCGGGGGGGAGGTAGAAAAGGAGAATTGAGCAGTGGCTGTAGTAATAAATCACAGGATCGCTGGTGACATTCATACAATACGGATACAGTGTTAACTCAATGAGTCGGACAGCCCTAGCCTGTTCCTCCATCCTGACCTTGCCTCCCTGTCGTAATCAATCATGTTGGCACGGCACACACGCTCCTTATTTATTATTACTCTGGATCCGCATGTACAGTAAACAATGAGTAGAATACATTCGAAAGACTGGGAGAGTGGGGTACTATTATAAGAGAGGAGGTAAAGGTCCGGTGGAATAACCAGGGGGTATATGTGTCCAGCTGGCTGGTTAAAATTCTACTGAACAGGACAGTGAACAGCCACCGTGGCTGATAGTCGGCCTATTGCTCCAAAAAGGTCACATTATTGTCACTACTTAAAATTTACAAGTCCTACTCTTGATATTGTGAAACACCATAGTGTCATGTTCACGTATTGCCTTTATTTTTTTTTGTGCAAAGAGTGGCTGCACACTTGGATAAATGGAGTCTGGAAATGGAAGGGAGGTGGTGTTAAAGCTGTTTTCAGGTCTGTGCTGACTGCAAGATCACATTAAGAAGCCGTCAGACAGATGTCATTCAATTCCGTGCCTTTTGACTGTTTTCCTTTTACAAATATTGTAATTCCTCTTCTGTTATTCTCAGGTAGCAGGTGTATATCCTGAGTGACAAACCATTTTCTTTGTAAAACTAATAGCTTACAAAGTCAGTGTAAATTAACAATGACCCAATGTGAAGCCTTCATAACACCACCATAACAATCCATGAAAGCCGGCCAAGCCACACGTCATATAGTCCCATATGCAGCCTATGCAGGGGGCCTGTCTTGGCAACAAAACAGGGCCCCCATGTACAGCACAGGGCCCCTGAACTCTTCATGAAGGATGGCTGGCTACGAGGAGGGCCGAGGGGGAGTCAGTTTAAAACACATACCATATGCAGTTAGGAAGAGCCTCATTTATCAGCCCCTGAAATTCCTTGGTTTTTACACCTCAGACCCCCCAGCACTTTCTCTTCTCCCCTTGGGGTTAGCCACCTCCTAACTGTACACCACAGATGACAGGTCGCTGAGACCTGGCTTTAACTGCAGACCACAACTCTGATTTGTCTCTTCATTGAAATAACAAGGAATTGATTATGTAAGTAATCTAGTGACAGGCTGTGTAACTGTAAGCGTTTGATAAATGTCATGAATTGCACTCAAGTTGCTGTGATTTCTCTCGATTTATCCAGCATCTTTTTTTGTGATTTAAGGTTCAGTATTTTTTTTTTACTTTTCTTGTAAAGTCCATCAACCTCTCCTGTCTTTTTTGCCCTTCTCCTGCCCTTCCTGTCCAAGCTCTTCTTCGCAGTTGGATATCATTTGGCCCGTGAATGGCACATTGTTATGCTCGTTCCTCAGTGGCCGTCTGAGCAGATGCCATGAGCAGCCGCAACACTGGTCCCCGCACAAGGTTGGTAGCTCGCATTCAACACGAGGCTGTAAATTACATCCCGCGAACACACAAACACTCTGCGCTCAACTGAGTTTCAGTAGTTAAGAGCACCATTGAAGGCGCATGGCATATCCTGATTTTGTTTGAGTGAAGACCGGTTTAAGGCAGCGGGGGAAGTGGCCCCTGTGGTGCACGACCATGGCCTAGACGAAGAGATCATGCATGGACAGCTGGGCTTTGAACTTCTTACCCCTGCGTACCTGAGGTCAACAGCTTGGTGGCCACAAGGGTCAACCAGCAGTAAGAGGCCGTCTTCTGGTGAACCGGCGAACTTATTTTGACTGGGTCCCTGTGGCACGATTACCCCATGGTGACTGGAGGTGATAGTCTTCAGATGGATCAGGTGAAGCAAAGTTTAGAAATAACATTTGGATTGTATATGCATGCACATTTCTGAGCATATGGGAACGGAAAAGGCTACAAATACTTGCTTAATTTGAAGTCTGCTCAATCTAAGACTTAAACAATTATAAAAGACCTGCCAGCAATATGAGATTTTATCTGAACAAACCTCAAACAAAATCATGGAGTTAAGCTTGCTAAAAGTACAGTAAATAACACTATAGATCGGAGATGAGACACAATAAAGTGTGATTTGTTATGATCTTGGGAAATACATGGCTCCGAATCCAATCAAGGATATCACCAAAGTGTATTTGAGGAAGAATCATCCTTGTTGCGACTTGCTACAGACAATATTTACACACTCAAATCCCACGTCTAGTCAACGGATGCATAGTGGCTCGCTAAGATATATGGGTTACTTTATTCATAGCACTTCAATTACAAAATCATGTGTTGGGGGAAGAATAAATTAATAATAAAACCCCCTATCTGAACTTCTAATATTTTGCTTGGCGAAGGGAAACGAATTACCCTTTTCAGAACTGATGATGTATTACTAGCGTTTGATCCTTGGAGGTTTCACCATGCTCACATTCATTACTTTCAAGTGCTGAGGTGTATCTGCAATTAGAAGCACCTTGCAGTGGATTTCTGACACTCCCGCAGACTTGAAACACCAGATCATAGAATCATCACAGCATTATACTGTAGGAGAGGGGACGGTGTCTCCTTCGTATGGAGGCAGAGATGGGGGGTGGGTTGCTGGTGCTTAATTTAACCATGTGCCCGTAAGTGAGGGGAGCCGGTAAGCAAATGAGGACCTTTCATTAAATCAAAGGTGATTTTTGTTCTGCTAATGGGTGCCCCAAAAATCTAGTACAGCAGCGAAACATGTGATCATTCTCTGTGGAGCCTGCTATACTGCTACAGACCGGTCAGGGCTATTCTTATTACAGTATGCATAATGTAATGAGCGTGCTTGTTTAATTTAATCACACTGAGTGGACCGTGTTAGTATTTCTTTGAAACGACAAAGCCATACAAGCATGTGGTTTGATAAAAAAGGGAATAAATAATACAGTCACTCACACAGCTTGTACAGTTAATGCACTCGCTATTCCACAAATGGCACCCATTTACATGGTGGTATTGTGAGTTCATTGTATGGAGCAACCGTGTGGACTTCTGCAGTGTTTTTTCCCCCACCATCGAGTTTAGTTTTAAATTTGAATGCCCAACTCTCAAATGCCTTTAGAATTATTGTCATCCTGAAGTCCTCCACTGATTGGTCATGACAGGGCCAAAACGGCCACTGTGGTGAAACACCTCAGAGTAGCAAAGGAAGTTTAGCCAAAAAACACGCTGAGCCATTATGTTAAAGTAAACGACAGCACTTCCTAATGTCATTTGGCAGTGCTAGCACTCAGCAATTAGGGCCTCTCTTAATGCGACGCTGGGAGCATTTCTCCTCAAGGTTAGCGCCTCATTTCCCCACGATGGGTCTGCAGGGCCGCACCAGATGCATTGTGGGAGCTGGGGGGCGCGAGTTAGGACAGGTGTCCGCCACCTTGGATATCTCCCCTCGCAGCTGGCACCAGCTGGCACCCCCAGTGCCCCATCCGGACGGTCTGCTCTCCCTTCTCCATGGAGGAGACGGAGGAGGAGGAGTCGGTGGGGGGGGCCATGTCAAGGGCAGACCTGGTACAAGCTCACTCACAGGGCACCCATGCCATGACATGACCTGGCCACTAGGGGACCTGCCAGCAGTGAGGGGTAGGAGTAATGTGGTGCAGCCGTGCCCGTTTGGAGACCTGCTCCAGCATCCCTAATGGACCGGCAATGATGAGGCCCAGCAGTGCCAGAGGGTCAGAGGCAGCTTCTGTGGAGGACGCTGCTCTTCCCACTAGAGAGCTGAGGATGTCATGTCTGAAGGTGGTCTCTCTGGATGCACAGCAGCCATTTTGCCAGGAGGGGAATGGGAGAGGAATCTATGAATTACTGTGTAATTTGAGCACATACATACATAAAAAAAAAAAAAAAAAAAAAAAAACCCTGTTACAATTACACTGTAAAATATGCAATTTATAAACTGGTTATTGACATAGAGTATGTTTTTATGGCCAATTACAGATTTCCTACTGTATACTTCAACTGTTTGCTTTGCACACTTGGTGAATAGGATACTGCATGTTTTGTTTATAGTTTAGTGTCAAAACTAATAATAATAATAATAATACATGATGGAAGACTAAATTAGCATGTTAAAATTAAGTAATATAAGAAAACTAAATATACATTTTGGATAGTTGGGGAAAAAACACTGTATGCTTATTAACAATATATTAAATCAATCATAAATTACACACTATTCTGTTTCAAATTATTAATATTTAAGATATTGTAAATTCACATATTTGAATTTTATAGATTTTTATAGATACAAAAACAAAGACGTTTTCTTTAAGGTGAGGGGCTCTATGGTGCATCAGTAAAGCAAATTATTATGAATGTAAACTGGCTGACTTGTCTCCAGTCAGGAAAAATCACTTCACATTATAAGCACATTACGTTCCAAGCAATACCACACAGTGATTCCCTACTCATGATGCGAGTTAATTCACTTAATATGTCTTTAATGGGGAAGAGGCATTTCTTAGTATAAAATGGTTTCCACACTGACCATTATCTGAAATCAAGCCTAATGATGGCTCCGGTTTATGATAATGACCATTATCACACAGACCACCATCATGTCTGCCAAATGATCAAATGATCTAGCATTTCTTACTTGCAGTCTGAATTTGTTAGTCATGTAAATTTAAGCCCTTGATGAAGCTTACCCCCCATTTCTCTTCACACCCTCCTGTATAATATCAGACATCTGATGCTTTCGCTGCTGTTGTTCAGACCTTATATTGAACTAAGCCTGCTTTTGAAGTTCTTAACAACACATAGCAGTTCATCTTTGGCCTCATCAGCCCTTAATGGGCAAAGAGTAACATGAAGGAATCTCAGTCTCCTTAGTTAACATAGTCATCAGCTTCAGTATATAAAGGTAAGTGTGAGGCAATAACAATAATTTGTAATAACACACACTGAGTCTTGGTGTCTGATGCCACATGAATCCTTTGAAGTGCAGACTGTTGATTACTGTAAATGAGAGCTGTTTCAGGGTGGATTGTGGGTAATTATATGCAGTGCACTCCAGGGAGCAGTGCTAAGACCCAGGGGACAGCGGTTCCACAGGAGAGTGAAGCACAGACAGAGCAACACATGCTGGGCCACCGATTCCCAGCATGAAACAAGTCAACAGGCCTGTCTTTTATTTCTAATGTCTGTGATTTACATGAAAGAACCACTGTCACCCAACCGCAACAGAGTGTTGTATACCGCAGTTTGATTGACAGGATTTCGTATTTCACATGTCCCTGCACCCACCCACCACCCCACCCCACCCCGCCCCCACCCCGAACAACTTGATGATGATTGCAGCATTGTAACATAAAACATATTGCCAGTGAAATTCAACTCCTCTATATTTATGTTTTTATCTACTGCAAAACGTCAAATCTGGAATATAAATTATAAACTGCAAGTGTGAAATTATATTAATGATAAGACTAATAATAATAATAATAATAACAAGAAGAAGAAGAAGAAGAAGAAGAAGAAAATAGGGCAACCAGCAGTTCTTTTTTTTTTACATTAATTGTATGCAAAGAGGATAAATAATAAACTAAACAAAGCAGTATATAAACTTTTAATAAATGCAGGCTAAAATGTATTTATAATCATATATAGGGTCATTTAAAAAAATATTATTAATGTACAGTATTTGTCAACAAATAACTTCCTCTATATAGACATATTGTACATTATTACAAATGCAATGTTTTCATTCATTATCTGTGTAGAACAGGATGCCCTCAGGAGGATTTATAGTTGTTGTTATACTGTATTTGTAAACAGCACATATCCTAATAATAAATGGTTTATGACATACTTTAATTTAATTGTAAACACCTATCAGTGTTTATTAATGTAAACAACTATAAGTCCTTCTGTGGACACTCATAAATGGATGTTGTTGTTTGAATTTAATAATGTAAAACACACAAATGTGTTTTCATAGATGAAGTTATAGTTGTTGACAAACACTGTACATTAATAGATATTTAAAAATTGTCCTTATATTTGCTTACAGCTACATCATTGTGTGTTGTAAACCATTTTATTAAATATTTATACAAATACTAAAAAGGGGCAGTTGAAGTCACCAATTTTTCTGAGCACATATTTTCTAATTGTCCTTTATCTATCAAATATACATTGAAAATTGAATTCAAATTAGGATGCAATGTGAGGCAAAGTTTCCAATCATGCTGGGAGCCCCGCAATCTCTTTCTCTTCACTTGAGCTCATTTCTCCACTAATGACTTTGCCCTCTGATGCAAGCCAAGGGATCATCAAAGGTCCTTGAAACAAAAAGGGAAATATAGCAATTACTGGGACTTTCATCGGCAAGAAAGAGATTAAAAACCCCGTGGTTGTATAAGCACCCGAGAAGCAAACCGAGCTCTGCTTCAGTATTAAATGTATATTCAAGCACTTCACTGCAAACGTTATTCATCAACATGTTCTTCCTTTCACCATCTTCATTCATTTTTTTTTTCCATGAATGATAATAGAATCAAATGTATTATGTATTACTAATCACATGATAAAAGCCTGTGGTGCTAGTAATGCATGTAGATTCCAAAATGCTGTGCATGTACAAGAAAAGTCATTGCCTTTTTAACAGTGGCCTGAGGGAATGGAGTTGTCCCTTAGCCTCCATAACCATTGACACAAAAGGTCCCCAAACAATTTCAAATTACTGCTTTATTTCTCTCTCTTATATAATCCACCCACATTATTAAATCTACCACCTTCTGGGACTTTACTGATACAATAATATTACAGTGCTAAGATGTTTACATTCGAGACCGCCAGCTTTCCTTGTTATAAACATGTATGCCCTTAGGACTTGTGCAATACGTATGCATACTACTTGGCCTAAATGAGGCACAGGTCATTTTGTTTTTAAGAGGGGTCAATATTACCTCAAGCAAAGGGGCCAAGGCCAACACCAGAACCTGACTGAGCAGAAAATGGCTCCTGATACTCACAGATGAGATCTATTATACATTAAACATCCTTGTAAATATTCACTAGTCAGACCATTCAAATGGAAAATATGGTTTAGGTCAAAGGTCTATGAAAATGTTGTCTCCAGAGGAAGTCCCCCTAGAATAGAGGCAATGATGATAACAGGGAGAAACACCCATAAGGGACTAGGGAGAACATTAAGAGTTGTTTTACATGTTTGACTGTGGTACAGCGATGCTACCAGGGAGATAAATGATGGGCACTTATTAGACTGGACTGACCTAGAGTTATGTACCATGGCTAATGGAATGTAACACTGCCATCAATTATACACGGCCAGCCTGAATTACAATGAATTAATGTGCAATAAAGTTTTCTAAATAATTTTGTTCAAGCATTTTATTAGCATAAAAGATAAGAGAAATTGTAGACCACACAAGTGTTAACAATAATGCCAGAACAGGTAGGTGTTTTGAGCACAACAAATATGATTAAAATCTATGAATAGCAAAGCACAAAAGGTACAGAATAATATGTGAGAATTGGTTTTATTAGTGGTTTGTCTCGCTGACAGGATCACATGGCTTGAAAATTATTTCATCATGTTCAAGTCCAACTGTGGGACTACAGTGTTATCTTCTATTTTTGTCTCTCTCAGCTGTATATTTCAGAGGCCAGGAACAATGTAGTCTGACAGACATATTCTTTATGAGGGGCTCGTGGTCTCTCTAATTTGACACAGTTGTCAGAGATAAAGCTCCTTAGAGAGTGTGGCCATGCTCTGGGTAAGAATGGGGATTAAATTAACACCCCCACCTTCACATCCTCTGACCCCAATACTGGAGAATAAAACATACATGGTGACTCACTTCAACACCCCACATCTCCTTTCCAACTTCATCTCTGAATGTATTTTGATTTTATTACTAAATTAAACCATGATACTCTGCTTAGATTCGTATTGCCGAAATATCTTTTTTGGGGGTCAATTTATAAACTGACCAAGAAAATGGATTTAAAATACAAAAATAATCCTGACAATAAAATCAAATTATTACACGAAGAAACAGTGCTGTGTATCAACAAGCATCTTTACAATAAATGTGGCCAGCAAGACTAACAGGAAACGGCTTACACAGTGTAACAATACACTCCCTCTCCTTGGTAGCTTCCTATCAAATGACCCGAGCACGCAAAATCAAATCAACACCGGAATGGATCATATCAAATTCTAATGAAAACATAATGTGCTCTTAAAATGTGTGTTGGCCCGGCAGCCAGTCATCCAGAGAGTCTCCCCCAGATGACGTGATGAATAGGGAACACCGATGGAATATGCATCAAAGTCGAGCTCATGATTTATGTAATAGCAGTCACTTGGACACTGATTAGCTGCTCTGTCAAGCGTGTAATACGAGAGGCACAACCCCTGGTTTATCAGTCATTTATCTGAAGTGCGTCCTGATATTATCACTGGATCCTAATGTCATCATTATGCCGCACAGCATGTGCGGGCCAGTGTGTCATGGTGCCGGCGACACTGCCTGTCAGGAGTTCAAGCCTCTTCATTTGCAAAATGCTCAGACATTCATAGCACTATGTCAACAGTAAAATAGAGAAGCCACATCACATCAGAGATGGAGGGACAGAGGCACACAGGCACACTAAATAAGTGGGCACTAGAGGGTACAAAGAAATTTTGTCACATCTTTGTGGTCGTGGAATTGCTTATATGAAGATCAGGCTAATTCTTATGAGAGGAGTGGAATAACAAAGTGTCAAAGTAAAAAGAACAAAATAACAGGTTGCTATTTTTTTTTTTCTGTGTCGGCTTCATGGTTTGATTTAGAGGAACAGACATAAAATCTACTGTACACTGGGTATACACAATGAGAACACCCAGACCTCCTCAATGTGCAATGTGAGGCCCACAGAGCCATTTCTCCTGATTAAAATGCACACTCACACACACCACTGTGTGAGAGGATGGTGGTTGTTCAGTCTGTCAGGACTTTCCTGCTCTCCTGGAGAATATCTGATATCATAAATGACTTCAACTCCTCCCACGCCAACATGAGAGTGAGATTGCGAACACAGGAAAAGAGAGCAAGACACAGACAGGCAGTTTATGACTGAGCTCTGACAATCATACATTACCGGATGGACAAAGCTGCTAATAAACAATTTCTGTCATGATGACAAAAAAGGTTAGGGTTGTTATTCTCGCAAACATCTGGTGCCGTACACTAAAAGGAAGCGGAGCAACGTATAAGTCTATCAACACCTCACACAAACAAAAATAGTGAGGGAAACTGAACAGGAAAAAGAGCTCTTTGAGTCTCAAACAAAAGATATCAGCCCGGCTGCCAACACAGACAGGGCACCACACCTTGGCAATGATGCTGCTCACAATCAAAGGAACAGTCGTCATCAGTGGAGCCGTGTTTTTAAAGGATATCTTAAAAAGATTAAAAATATGTGTCATTATGGAAAACAATTGAGCCTGGACCCTTTAGTATGGCAAGTTCTTATGTCACTCACACGCACTTCAGCTTGTTTATTTCAACACAAAATGGCTCAAATATTTCCTGTTTTTAAATTAAATTAGTTGCACTCTTCGGAATAAACATGTATGACTTTACAAATAAAATGTGAAACATGCAAAACAGCCTTAATGTGGTAGTGGTAATTAAAATCAGCATAGAATAAAAAATATATATATATATTTAGAAAAACAAAAGCTGTCTTTTAATAAATTCAAAATTGCACATTTAAGCAAGTTTTTTAGTAATTGCATTGACACAAACAAAACATCCACAGTGACTGCCACATATGATAATTATCTGGCCACTGAATGCAGCATTAAAATGATTTCAAACAGTATGGCTCAGAAGATCCAGCAGAGGGGGCTGCTTACTGCAATCATATGCTGATTAATTGAGCTTGATTCTCCCCATGCTGCGAACATAAGTTGTCCCACACTGTAGGCTACATGTTGGTATGTGGGTAAAGGTTACAAGGCTTTATGGAAGTCACCTTTTACCACAGGTAGCCCTTCACATCATTTTTGATGAATGTTAAGAAAACCGTGATTTTCTGATTATCCCTCATCAAGCCTATATCAAACTAGGTTATGTTCATTTTTATTAATCGTGCATGTTGCTCTCTAATTAGCTAATGAGAGACAAAAAGCAGGTTTAGAGCAGAAAAATGCAAATGACTCTTAGAAAATAGCACAAAAAAGTAAATGGCAAGGCTGAGAATCATCCTTCATTGAAATGTCAGAGATAAATGGCTCAAATGTCACATCAATTAAAACGGGGGACAGTTAGTAGTTCATTAAAGAGAGAGCCATATTGCACCGTCGGGTACCGTTGCCAACCCTTACTATCTGGGGCAGACTGGCAGCGGGTCCAGATGGCACGGAAATCCTCACAGATTTCAAAATGGTCTCTGCAGGGGTGGCGTTTTCTCCCCCGCTCCCACCCTCACCGCTGAGATGGGGTGTGGGCCACAGGCCCACGCCGGCCTACACATTCCAAACGGAGGCATGCAGAGAGCTGAAGGCACCACAGAAATAAAAAATAAAGCGGCAGAGGACAACAGACTCTTAAAAAAAAAAAAAAATACATGACTGATGCCACACACTTGGCCATAATGACTGAAATATATGCTTCAACTTAATCTATGACTGCTCCAGGCAACATAAGGCAACTCCCTCTCCTTTTAACTGCATGAAACTCTAATAAAAGGATTGCCCCATGTGTTGCTTATAATAACATGCTGACTTTATTAGTTGGTAATACATTAGATGTTATTGGTTGTTGCAGTCACATAGGTGTTTCACAAACATTATGCCTAGGACCCTAAAGACCTCACTGAGAAGCTGTCACTGGAAATCCAGAACCTGATAAATGTCCCAGCTATGAATGGGAAGATAACAGTGTTTGAAATTAATGCTCAAAATACGCATTATCATATTTTTTTTTTCCTTCTGTAAAAATATAAAGTAAATCAAATATCTAATTCACTATCATTACTAGTCTTCGTTGTACATGGGACCCCCTGAAGGACCCCAAATCCCAACCTAAGACCTATTAGACCTGGCAGGGGGAGGAGAGGAGACTTTCAACCGGCCAATTACAGAGCGAGAGCGGACTTTTGCCTCTCGTGATTGGCCGGCTCGACCACGCTGCCTGAAGAAACAGGAAGAGTCCTTCTGTGACATTTGTTTTGCAGCGGGAAGAGGAAAGAGCTTCGCACAGACAAAGTACGGATGCAAACGGCTTCATTTGTAAGCTCCAGGGCTAATTTATGTTGTTAAATTTTCTCGAACAATGCTGGGCACAATGCGGAGCTCAGAAAGTATCCGTACACTGACGCTACCGAGAGCAATCTTTTGAAATTAGTGTAGGCCTTTAGATACGCAGCCCGGATGTCTTTCTACGTTTTTTTGTGCACATTTAATATGATAGGTGTTTTGTTTTTTTGTTGTGAACCAGGTTTAAGATACATACTCACTTCATGTGTTGCAGAAGGTCTTCGTCTGCGATTCGGCGTGAATTTCCTCAATCCAAAATGGTACACGAAAGAACACATGTTGCATTTTCACACCTGCGCAGTCACTGCGCGCTTTCTACCCAATTAATCACGCAGGTTTGACCAGAAACTACTCGGATGAGAAACGAGTCAAATGATTGACGAGCGTGAGGAAGCTGCCAGTGGTTTTTTAACAACACAAGCTGCTTATTGTTTGTTGTCCCTCACCGTGAAGAGCTGAGTAAACATCCAAACATTCAAGCAGATCACTTAGACCAGTCTACTGCACCGAAAACGGCACAGAACAAACACGATAACATTATTTTTAATCAGCGCACACTATTAGCCAAGGCCATTATTGCCAAAGTCCATTATTCCATCTATGAGTCTATTACCAGCTTGCTAAATGGCAGACAGTGTGTGTGCAGCGCTTATCCAAAGTGCACTGTACCATTGTTTGGCTCAGAAATTTCTCGCCTTTATTGTCAGTTCAGGCAAACCCCTGATGAATACAGTGAGAGCTGCAAGAGTAGAAACAAGAAAGTTGAAGCAGACGCATTTGTGATCACATACCATGACAGATGTGGTGGTGTGCGTGTGTGAAAGGGGGGAGGGGAGGAGTGAGGAGGGGGTAAGGGGTAATCTAAAAATAAAAGATAGCCAGTCCTGAATTAAAAGTAAAGTTTGCGCTGAGCAGCGAAGCGTTTCTATTTATTTGTTATTTGTTTGTTTGTTTGTTTTAGGGCTGCAGCTTTAGGTTATTTTTACTATTATGGATGGGTATATAAAATGTCAGGAAATAGTCTAAAATATCCATCAAGATTTTTCTGAAGGTCAAAGTGTCGTCCTCCATTTAATTCTACTGTCCGACTAACTGTTCACTGCTCCCCTAAATTTAGTTTACCATCACGAGACAAAGAAAAGCAGAAAATACTCACGTTTGAGAGGCTGAAACCAGGCATTGTTTAGTATTTTTCCTGGAATAAAATTACAACTATTAATTGATTATCACAGTAGTTGCAAGATGAAAAGATCATCAATTGTCTCTCTTGTTTGTCTGTTGTTGCTTGAATACATTACTTGTTCACAAAACTGCATGTAGTAAGTGTTAAAAGTTTTGCTGTTGACTTGTTAATAATTGTAGGATCCACTAATAAACAAATATTTCTATTTAGATTTTAATTGATAGTGTAGCAGAGGAAAACTCCATCAGAAAGTACATAGTGACCTACCACAATTCATTAAGCAGTCTCTTTTGTAAGCAAAGCCTCCAGTACAACTTTTTTAATTTGAGAATTTGCTGCTCTTCTCGGATTGCCTTTATTTAATTGTTTTTGAAAATGTCACCCTTGAACACTTCGGTGGACATTTATCCTTTTTCTGTTGATTTGTCTTCTGTAGAGTCAAATTACTGATTGAAAAATTCATCGGCATAAAAATGAAATTATTGCTAATGCAAATAGTAAGTTTCAGCACAAGCCACAATTAAGGTAAAAACATATGAGTTACAAATTTATGAGTGGATTATTTTAGAAAGAAAAAAGAGGGATTGTATTTGTACCCTTTTACACTTTTCAGATCAAGGTTCCATGAAGGAAAGGTTTCCTTGGTTGAAACTCTTACAATCAATGTGACCTTTATTTATTATAACCCCCATCTCTCAAAAACTCACATATAACATAGTCAATCATCTCTCCTTCCCTCAAAGTAAAAATAAAAAAGGAACTGCTGTCTGGTTATTGCCAGTATCCATCTCAGTCGTCAGAAAAGCTGCACGTTTTTGCTGTTGTTAAGGGCTGGAAACCAGAATCCCATCGGAGTTGCACCCTAAGGAACAAATTTAATGCTAGAAAAACATCCCGGCCATCAACCAAAAATGACGGATTGAAAATAATGTCGAGCTATCTTGGGAATCCCCCACCAGACAAGGGAACAGACTGCATTGTTTTTCTCATTTATGTGATATATAGAACAGAAAGAGGGGAAAAAATGGGCGATTTATTGGTTAGATAGGCGTATACTTTTCAATGCACAAAAGAAATATTGGATAGTAATGTGGGGATCAAGTCACATCATGACATTGTTTGGAGGCTAGGTGTTCAAATATGTAAGTCATCTTCCGTTGGTGGCCTGCTAGGTTTTCAATAGATCATTCAATGCAAATGTGTGTGGGAAATTGTGAAAGTTGCCACATGAATATGTCAATGAATGCAGTGTAATTTGTACTTCCTCAGCAGGGCAGCAAGATGAAGAAGCAGAGGGAGAGCCAGTGCACTCAGAAGACCATCTCATTGCTGAGCCCCCTGGGGACGATCCAAGTCAGTGGATGTGAGAATGGTGTGCACACCATCCAGATCCTAATGGATGTCGCACCTGCTGAAAGGTACTGTACAACAGCCGGGCTGGTGACGTGATAAACAAAGGTGTGAAATTTACAGGCAGACAGAATCCACTCCTGTGATGGAGTGCCACCATTCCTCATTGGAAGCAGGGCATTTTTGTAGATCCCACAAGAAATATCCTGGAGAAAGTTGGGCAAATATGAGCAGGCACTAGAAATATGAGGGGCACTAGAATACAGTTGGGCTCGAAATTAGATTTCTGATGGCATGTGGTTGTGATTCTTCCTGCAGTATATTTGAAATTTCAGAAAAATAACTTGTTTATTACCCACAGGGGAGTTGATTAGGACTGATGTCTGTGGGGTCAGCAAAGGCCACTGGGAGCATGGGCTGTTCTCTCCTGTTTATTTATGTTTCCTTCAAGTTGCATGCGGTAGCTTTGAGTGTCAAGTGACATTCAGAAATGTAATATGTGATTGCATTTTGGGGCCTACCCATCCCTCAAAATTGTAAGGATATTGACAGTCTTACTGAAGCGATTGAAACTGATTAAAGTCAGCGTTAATAAGTACTTATTCCATATTTTTACAGGTTCACATCCTACATCTCAGATTAGTTTTGATTAGATTGAAATTAAATATCCATGTATCGCAGATTCGCATTTGATGAACTTGAATGGTTTGGGAAATTAAACCTTTTCCAAATGCACCCGGATAGGAAGTTATCCTTTTGAAAATGTATGTTCAGATTCTAATTTATGGAAACCCATTAATGACCTTGTATATTATACCTCAACATGTGTTTCTTCCTCGACTGTCTGCTATTTCCTCAAATTCATCAAGCAGTAAAAACATTCCACTTGTTGTTAATGAGTTGAAGGGAGAAAATTAATAATATGGAATTTTGATTATGGAAGATGTCCTGTAACCATGCGCAAGCACCTTTCTCCGTCTCTTTGTGAACAGGGTTTAATTTGTGTGTTCGGGTTCAGTAGGAATATGCAAATGAATTTAATGATTCGCATCACTAGATCATTTCTCAGTTTAATATCATTTGCTATGTCGGTCATAAGTGAAGCTTTGATCACATCACTGTCTGTATGTTCTCAAAGGTATGAGCAAGAAATCATTAGGAAAAATGTTTAGATTTGATCACGACCAGTTGAATATGTTGTTATCGTCATAGGAACGGGGGAGCCGGAGCCACCTCAGATATATGGAGTAACGCAATGTAAACAGGCATTAAGGGAGGCGAGATAAAGTGACAAAATACAGGCTTATCTTTGCAACCGGCTTTACATGTAGATCTCACAAAAGCCTGCCTGTAGCAGTAATAGTTCAGATCAGCCATTTCCATTGATTTATTTATGACATACTAAACAAGGCTCTTTCCAGCTTTGGATGTGTTGTGGTACAGGCTTAGAAAGTCAGTGTGATAAATGATGTCTAAGAGCGTATTTTGGATAAGGGAAATAGATAACGTCCATGCATAACATAGAGGCAGACCTGCAGCCGATATTTGTGAGCGAGCCAGAGCTGTGAGAGCTTATATGAACGTGTTTGCTCTCTGTGCTCTTCACATTCACTATTGGTTGGTGTTGAACAGCTGGAGCAGCAGCAAAAGCATTTGTGGCATTGATAGATAGTTATTGATAAATGCCATTATAGCTACATAAACGCCGTTGAAGTATTGCTTACACACCATGACCGTCAGCTCTTTCTAATAGAAACGTCTCAAGCCCCTTTTGCTTCCTAACTGATCTTAGGAACATTTCCTGAAATCAACCTCCTCTGCCAGTCTAACGACAGCCCTGAAGGCACCATCAGATGAACAAATTCATTACATCTCAACAACCCCTGTTGGGGCCCTACACACCAGCCTCCCTGTTAACCAGTTTTTTTTTTTTGTGTGTTTTTTTTCCCCTTTAGTTTTTAGCATGGCCTCAACGTTCGCAGAAAAATGATACGCATTTTGTTTACAGGAGATTACTATTATCTGAAATATGATGCTTCTTGCCTCTTTCACACAGAGCACAGACACATAATACAGAGGAAATCATAGAGCACTTTTTTATTAGGGTGAAAAATGAAAAAAGGACTGGACTCCTGCCCCGAGACATTTTGTGAGCATATTATTTTACAATGCTTTGATCAATTTGTCTGTCAAGCTGGCTGAGATGTGGGGGAGCAGGAAAAAAGCAATTTAGCTTGTGAGGTCCTCAATAGAAATGTACTACAGGAGCCTGTGTATGACATGTTGCATTAGAACCTGAGCAGCCTTTATTGCTTGATAATGTCGCGAGGCAATGCTGATATCCATCACCCTTAAACAGCCAGTATGATGTGTTTTTATGAAAAGAAAAAAAAAAAAAACAATGCATGAAGCATTTCTTGGAAAATAATTGATTTAATTCTGAGCTCAGGGATTTCGACTTTTAACAACAAAAAAAATATTGTGTCGGAAAAAACAGACACAAAATGTGCTAGAAGCTAAAAATTGCTATGAACAAGCTCGTTTTGCATATGCTCCTATAGAAAATTGTAATTAATTTTACACGGATAAACATTCTGTCTCATTTGCATATAGATATAAACAATATATTTGTGCATCTGAATTCCCAGCACACTTGGGTCACGTGATCAGCCTAAAATCCTAAGTGGCTAAGACCAAAAATTATCATTATATTTCACAGGCCATAAATCCCCCTTTTTTTCTCTGACACAAAGCCTTATAAATCTGTGTCTGATTTTTCACATTGCACATTGTTTTTAGTTAATGATTTTCATCTGTTTGTTGTTGCTGTGATAGCGGGGAAATGTACCATATGCTCCGGCAAAAGACAAATGATTAGCAAATGAAATTCTGGACAGCTGTCTGACTGAAAGCGTTTGGTTGATAGCATTCTGCTACCATAATTAGCTTAAGCTTTGGGTTAATTAACTTTCTACCTGGATATGCATAATAATAGCATTCTGCAGAAAGCCAAGGAGCTTCCAGTATATCAGCAGCAAAGCCTGGCTTTTTATTTTGTATTTCGGCAGCATATTTCAATTTCAAGAGGCGATTTAGCTCGGGAGCATCGTCAAATATTGTAGATTTTACTCCCCAAGCCAGATAATTCTGAAACAATAGGGGTGTATTATGTGGCAGAAATGCCATTTCTGAATGTAATTAAAGCGGATGAAAGCAATCACCAATTTTTAAACGCTTTTGTCTAGCATGAGGCCTACTTGTAAAAAAATACCCATCAAGAGGAGAAAAGAGGCAAGAGAACCCCCAAGTCCTTATATAAGAGGCCTTTGAGACTGAAGTGAAGTACAACAGTAATTAGTCTTTTGTATGAATTTGCCGGCCATGGTCATGATTAGTTAAGCATATGAGAGGACTGCAGGACTGCACTGCTCTTAAGGAGGAGGGTGTTAAAGTCTATTTATCACCAGTTATCCTCACAGCTTTCCATTATCACTGACAACACTGGATGGGGCCTGAGAACAGCCTAATTGTTCTGAGGTGGAGTGTTTTTGTGTCAAACCCGTCACTCGAGTCACATTGGCATTCATAAGCAGCCAGACATTTTCCATCTATCTAGCCCTAATACCCAAGCTGTCACAACAGCTTTTACACACTACCAAGTAGTGTGAAATATCTGAGGTGATGCATTTATCGTTTTTCTCACACTCGTGTAGTGTTGTGAATCAATGTCCTGGTTCACACTGAATAGCAGTATGGTAAATGTGTTCCCTGTTTGGGGCCTGTTTACATGATGTGCTCAAACACCGGGAAACGCAACAACAACTTGTTTTCCGCACTGTAATGTCTCTCCTATCTTTCCGTCTTTCTCTCCTCTTCCCGTGTCTATTATATTTAGTCTAACATATTTTAAGCAATTAAAATATTTTTTCCAGATATATATAGACAGAGCTGTTGTTGTTGTTGTTGTTGTTGTTTTTTTTATATAAACTGCTTACATTTGTAACTAAAATGCTTTGTCATACAAACAGTGATCTGCTGAGATATTGAATGAAATCATCAATAAAGCAGGCGGGAGACTTTTTGACGTAGTCCCTTTAGAAACAGTATGAATAATTCATTGTGTAATGATATTCAGATGATTTTTGTTCTATTTTTTACTGCGGCCTTAGAATATTGTTTTGCATGTTGTGAAGTGCAGTACTCAGCTGCGTATTCATTAAGGTGCTGCTCCCACTGGCCCTTGGACCCATCTGTGCTCTATGTTTATGCCGGCGTCTCCTGGGACCGTCCCAATCAGGCTGCATGTGCCATTTCCTGTGTAAACCAACACCTGTGTAACACACTACCTGTAAACCGCCCCACGCAGGCAGACGAGACACTGACATTCACTCAGAGTAAAATCTGCAAATGTTGTGGTTTCTAAAGCAGAACCTCCAGGGTGAGGTTGGGAGCCGAGCGAGAGTTACGGCTCACTGTAGAGATGCAGCTAAAAGCAGCTCCTGCAGTATTTTTCTTTTCTTTTTTTTCTTCTCTCCCCCCCCCCACCCCCCCTCTTTGCCTGCTGTCGACCGGGAAGTTTTTCCAGCGTGAGGGTTGTGCTAGTTTGTTTTAGAACTTGATTGGATTCTATATCTGCAACATGCAGAAGTGTACAGTGTGTGACATACTAAGGCAATATGCAGAGAGATGATTCTGCTCTGACATCTTGGAGAGGAGTACGAGTCAATTATGCCCAAGTGTTGTTCTTGCTTATCTTCCTGCGGCACCAAACAAGGATTTAGTCAAGGATTTAGGGGTGAGGGGGCGGTGGTGGGGATCATGGTAAGCGGTTCACAACAAAACACTCAAAACTCTTGGGAGCGGGCACTGATTTAAAAATAAATTACAGAAGACGAAGCGCTAACACTCAAGGGCCCTCAGCAGTGCTGGCGTACACAGGTGAAGATTAGCCTCCTCGCTAATCAGAGGAACAAGGCAGTAATTTGCTCTGAACACAGACAGTAATTAGGACTTGGTGACACTGGATTCCCATAATGCCTTTGTGCTTGACGTGGTCAAATTTTGACAGAGGCTATCCATGCAGGGTCACTGTCCCCCCAGTCTCTCGGCCCTCTTCAGTGGAGGCTCTAAAAGGTCCCTGCAGTTACAGGGGATCCCTAATGTACTTTATGCCTCCCTCACTGGCTCCTTACCATTCGGGTAATTGGAATCTCTTACTGTGGCACTTGAGAATAGAGGCTAAAAATGCTATTTGAAACTGCTCAGTAGTCTGTTGTAGATAAACATTGCTGCGTTGGGGTGTGGATACACTACATAATAGAGTAAGAGTTAAGGCTCTGGTAATACATGCCTTCACTGACTCCTGTGGCTAGCCAGTTGGGAGAAGACCTAATTGTTGTGTGCTTTGTTGCCTACTCTGCAGTATTTTACCATCACCTTTATGTATTGGATTGAGTGTTGCGGCCTCTTCGGTGGACATTCGCTAATAAGAGTTGCTGGATATCTGGAGAGTAGTTTATCCGGCCCAGTTGTTTTTATTTTGAGACGGCGGAGCACAAAATGTGCACCCCGGAAAAGAATAGGAAGCATTTCCTCACAGCTTACCACTCCAAAAGCTCTCCACTTTAGTGCTGCAGTAGCTAGATAGGCATCTGAATGATCTTCAAATGGTTGAACGAGCTGCATTGAGCAAGTGGCTTACAATTGTATCACAGCCTTTGGCTCAGAGACCATCAGGATCTTGACATTCATAGAGACATGCTGTATTTTTTTCCCTTTTTAGACAGTCATTTTAGGCTTTTTTCATGCTCTCTTGAGTCTTTGACGTCTCTGAGTTAAGTATCTGCAGCTATAAGGCTGAGGAAAATATTGGACTGCTCTTGGCCTTTTCTATTTCATCCTCTGACCCGCCATGTTACCCATGATCGGTGAAGGAGAACTCTGGCAGCCTGTGTCAAAAGTGACAGCCGATCGAGTCAGGATGAGCGCCATCACGCTTCACAGGATGGAGGCATGAGTTCTGAGTTTTTCCCCCTTTTTGTGCACTATACCATTACACCCTTCGCCAGATTCCTTTCAATTAGATCCCATGGTTAACCTGTTTCATTCTTACGTCTGCAGCTGATAGAAAAAGTCTTGCTGAAGTCTTGTGCAACCAGAGATACCAAATATGTGAAAGGAAATTGACAAATTTAATGTCAGCTATTTTTTTTTCTTTTTTCTTTTGTCTCTTTTGATTGTTTCTTCCACGATGAATGAAATAACCTTCAACATTATATAAATGCTCAATTCATTCTTTATATTAGAGCTGGAGAATAGGTAGAACTCCAAATGACTCCCACTTTACGCAACAATGATTTATGGTAATTGGAAATTGATTGTGACAGGAGCACAATATTAGAAAATTTCTCAAATCACAATCTTCTATCAAGGGAAATATTCTTTTTAGTGCAGCAGATCCTTGGTTAGTTTGGAATTAGTTTCTTATTTCCTTACCTGTGATGAAATAGTAAGTGACTGAAGGACACTGGAAAAATATGATTTATGGAGTCAAAAGATATTAAAATAACAAATCGTCTTTAACCTAATTTGAATTGTTTATTCAAACTTGAACACACTCAGTTATTGAAATCCTCTTTATGATCACTCCTAATTATAATTCTTGGTTTCCATACAGAGGATGGCAGTTACTTTAGGACAATATAGAGATCGCTCCTCCTTTGAGGGCGTCTTTGTAATTAGTCCAACATTTATTACACATCTCTCATCTCACATTTGAAGGGCACAGTGTCTAATGTGCCAGTCTGGACTCTGCGAGGAACATGATGCTGCTTGATTTCTGATTCACTGAAGCGACTGGAAGTGTTGCCAGCGCAGGAGCTACATCTCCACTGCCCACATGCTCTTTAAAAACAATCCCCCATTGCACCTAGAGGTGACAGACTTCAGCTCGACTGATGTTGTTCCCCCTTTTATTTATTTATTTCGCCGTTGTTTACCAGCCATAACATGTACTGCATTGCATTAACTTTTACTACTGTCAATGTTGTATCACTCAAAACACCTTGAAAGCGGGCGCATCCATAAGCTAAGGGGAAAGGGGGAAATTAGCCACGGTGACAAGTCTGAAGTGTGAGCTTGAGGTCAAAGGTGCTGAGCCTTAAGCAAAGGTGCACTAGCCTTTGTCCAGTAGATTGTAAGGGCCTGCGGGTCCAACAGGAACATTTCCACACACAATATCCCCGAGCTGTCAGTGTGCAGCGGCTGGAACATCCTCTCAGAGAGAAAGAAGGGGTGTGGAGGGGTAGAGGAGGTGGTGGTGGTGGTGGTGGTGGGAGGATGCGTGCTAGGGGTGGAGGGCAAGGGGGGGGAGGGTTGGAGGAGGAGGGGGGTGTAGCGAGGGAACAGTGGCCTGAAGATCGTTGCTGCTGGAAAGAGAGGGGGGGGGGGGGTGTCGGGGTGTAGGTGGTGGGGAGCCAAAAGAGCTGGAGAGGGAGGATAGAGAAATAGAGAGGGGGGGAAATGAGGAGGGAGAGCTGGGGGAGGAAGGGGGTGGGGAGGGGGGGGGGGACAGAAAGGAGAGACAATGACAAGTAGGGGCTGGCTGGGCACTCACCCATGCCGACAGAGATTGCCATGAGCCATGGCCATTGTTTGAGCGGGTCTCAGCACAGAACCCGCTGGTGGGTTTCCGAGTTTTTCGCCACTCAACTATAAACTGCTGTGTGGTTTATTTAGAAATGAGAGTATTTACACCTTTTACTGTATTTACACCCACTGTTAAACGGCACCCAGGAGGTTTTCATCACACAGCCGCAAACTAGCAGGCAGAGCGGTTCTCTGAAAACTGACCCGCTCAGTCATAACACTCCAGTAAACCTCAGCTTCACATGTCCAATATAAAACGTTGCTCAAACTGTGACCTGCAGAAGTGTAAAAACACTTTAGGGCCGCGTTGTTACGGGAGGCAGGAGAGAGACGGTCTGTGTGTTTAACAAAGTAAATGTCTATTATTAATACCATACAGGATAAGCCAATTTTGAAAAAGGGGCACTTAAATGGTGATATTATTTATTTATAAGTCCTGTACACCAGTTAATGGAATTGGCGGCCTGCTTTAGATCCACAACACAGCTTGAGGTCCACTTTGGAGTAATGCACATGCTAAGAGAGGACCTTCCCAGTAGGGTCTTTAAGTGTCAAATATGGGTCAGTCTGCTAGCATTGACCTGGGGGGTGGTCAGCAGCAGAGAGAAATTCAGCTGTTAAGTGATGCCAACTCAACCAACGGCAAATTCCTCCAAGCATCTACTCATGCTAAGATGCACGTCCAAGTGCAGCGCTTTGCTGGCCAGAACTGCTCTGGCCAAAAAAAAAAAAAAAATCCATTTATTCTTGTCATGAACTATAAACTAGACCCAAGCAGAGTTGAAACTGTTGTTAACGCTGTGCTCTTAACTTTTCTTCTGACTACTTTTGAGAACTCCTTTTTTTTTTTTTTTTGCTGTTAAGCTCTGCTTCCTTAAAGTTGTTTGAAATAAACTGTTAGCGCTGTTCCTCATGACCTGACAGTGTTTTCTTTCATACTCCATCTTGCCGCACTTCATGTAAATGTATATCTACTGTAACAAACTTCTGGATCTCCATCTTGCTTTTCCCTTTTGCTTCACTCTGTCTCTCGCAGCTCTGATGTTTTGCACCAGCCGAGTTACAGGAGCCTCGGCGAAGTGCATAACTTTAGATTTTAAACACGTCTTGATTAGCAACTTTAGTTTCACTCGGCAAATGATGTCATCTCGCATCTGTGTCACTCGTGGCATGTTATTACACTCTTGTGACATATTTTAGCACTGTTCAACCAAGAACTGGGTATTATGATTGCTCCTCTGATCCCCACCTCACCTCCCCATCCGGCCTTATATCCCTCACAGGAGCGGCGAGGCCCCCTTGAGCTGTGTGGTCAACGATAGCCCGGCAGAAACGAGCCCCGAGTTGCAGCGCTGCGTCGAATGGCTCCAGGCGTACTTCAGCGAGCCGCAGACCGCTGGGAGTCTCCCGCTCCCTGCCTTTCACCACCCCGCCCTGCAAGGAGGTCTGTCATGGATAAATATTTGCAGAGCCATGACTGGGATCAGGCTTTCACTCTTAATTGTCAGTTACATCACTTACACTCACTGGCTCACTGTGTTATAATGAAGTATTTTATGGCTGAGAGAGAGAGGGAGAAAGTGAGAGCGGAAGAGAAGTGAGTGAGTGGGTGAGCGACGGAGAGAGAACAGAACACAGAGCTGTAACTTGGTTCAGTAATCTGTGGCAGCTCTTACCACGCGTGTTAGTCTTGGCAAGCTTTTCCATAATTCTTGGCACATTCTTTGAAACTGATCGAATTCCACTCTTGACATTTTCAGACAGGAAGCTTTTTTTTTTTTTTTTTTTTTTTTTTTTTTTAATGAGAACATGTGAATGGTGGTAAAGTTTGAATGAGCTTATTGTTGGCTTGACCAGTCACCTAGGGCGAGTAAAATGAAAGCACCCCAAAAATGGACAATTAGTGTCTTTTCAACCGGTCGCTGTGGCTGCAGAATGAGTGATTGAGGATGCTGAGGAGGGGGGGAAAAAAACAACGAGAAATTAATTATTCTCGTGGTGTTTTGGTTTCGAGGAAACAAACAATACTGTAGCATGTCAACTAATTTTTGGAAATCATAGATTCGTGCCGTTTTCTTTGTCACACCGCGACGCTCTTTGCATTTTAACTTAAAGATTTTCAGAAGCGCTCATTTAGACCCAGAAGCACACCTACACAGAAAAGAAGAAAAAAAAACTCTTAATATATGCATTTAACAATTGTGCCTCTCTTCCCCTTCAATCAGGCCTTAGTTGCTCTCTAATTTCATGCAGATCTGCAGTGCTTGAGTGATGGCATTTTCAATGAGCAGGTACTCCATCGAGACCCTGTATACAGCTATGAGTCCCACGCTCCCGCAAAGGCAATGCAGAAATACATCAGGACCAATTACGATATCAACTTTCAGTGTGATTCCCTTCGCCACCAAGTGCTTGTGTACCAGCCCCAGGCTCTTTCAAATCGCATCTCATCTGAAGTCTTTGGGGTTTTAATTAAATTTCAGGATAGATGGAATTCTTCATTAGTACCTGATCTGAATAGGTGATTGTGCTATGTTCCACCTCTCTCCCTCGCCTGTTGTTTTGGGGCTCCGTAAATACAGGGTTTAGGCTTAGATTGCTCTCAATAGTCAGAACCATAGGCCATGCCAGTATAAAAATGTTAAATGTGAGCATCAAGAGTATTTGTCTTTTGAGGGAGGAAAATAGAAGGTCTCTCTCTCTCTCTCTCTCTCTCTCTCTCTCTTTTTTTTTTTTTTTTTTTTTTTTTGCTTGTTGATTCACAAATACTAAAGATTAGTTTTCGCCTTGCTGCTTCTGTACAAATGCCTTCTCGATCGAGTCGTGCAGCCGCTGTCTATCTGGGAAAAAAAATACAAGTTTAATCAGGTCATTACAATCTGTGACAACCAACTTTTGTTTGCTCAGTTATCTTGTGGGAGAACCTGAACGCGACAGCGCTCTCGCAGCACTTGTCATGTAATATTGAGTTGTGACCTTCACTTGAAGTGTTGCCATGTTTATTTACACATTTCTGACAAAACAAGCCACTTTTCATATTAACTGTCACAATATACCTGTGAAACAGGGGGGACATGAAAGGAGACGCGAGGTGCAGTTTTCTATACTGTCTGACTGATTGTCATGCTCAACATCACACTTAAGTTTGGTCGACGGGGGTAAAGGAATGGTGAGTGCATGCCTGTGTTATGCTCAGTTAGCTTGTCTTTGTGTGTGTGTGCGCGCGTGTGTGTGTGTGTGTGTGTGTGTGTGTGTGTGTGTGTGTGTGTGTGTGTGTGTGTGTGTGTGTGTGTGTGTGCGCGTTTGCGTGTGCGTTTGCGTGTGCGTTTGCGTGTGCGTGCACTCCCGCTCGCTCCCTCAAAAAAAACCACAGACACCGACGTGGGTTCTTAAAACGATGCATATTCTTATCTCATTAATTATACATCCATATGTAACAGACGAGAGGATCTTAGTCTCGGTAAGCGGCACAGGGAATGTGCAGGGAGGGGGCCAGGCGAAGGGGGGAAGGGCGCTCTTCAAAGCCCAAATGACTGTGTTCCTGCAGGAGCCTGAACCTCCCCCTGTGCACAGCGCAGGGCGAGATGAGACACTCACCAGGACTCGCCCGTGTGATGTGGAGAGGAATTAGGGAAATGAACGTTTTCAGAATATCGAATAATCAGAGAATCATCAGCACCCCGTCAGCCTTCAAAAGTATGGATCCCTCAAGACTCAAGAGACACTTTGACTGGGAGTCAAAGTCTTCCCTCCCATTAGACACAAAGGATAATGAGGTAGCTGCATTTCCACTATTGTCTTTTTATTCTCACAACCATGTACAAGGTGCCTGTCAGCTGGAAGTCATCTCTCCAAATCTATCATTAGCAGCGCTGATGGAATTCCGTTTTATTGTTTTCTTTTTCTTTTTTTCCTTTTTTTTTTTTTTTTGGGGGGGGGGGCTTTCAAATCTCTCACACAAAATTATGAGCAAATCAATCATATATGTCAATATCCTCATAATCACTAGACCTGTTCGATTTTACTGTGGGTCAATCTATCTCTGCCTCTGCAGCAGCCCTATCACCTGGCCCGATGCTAGGTAATGACCTGTGACATAATTATGGGATGCCTGTAAACATGTAAGTGGTTCCCCTCAACTTTTATTTAAACAATTGACATCAGTGCACCCCGATCTAAAGAGGGTCCTGACCCCAGACACACCGTATTAGGCTCTTTATGAAGTAAGGGGCTGTGGGACCGCTCTCCAAATCATTGCTGGTCACCTCGAGTGACCCACATGAAGTCTCTGTCACTAACACTGATGAGGGCAAAGTTCTTTAACCTCTGTACCGGCGCGGGGAAGCACAGACACTTGTTTTTGTCCACAACTGTTGGAGATGTGAAAGCTTCCAGGAGAAACAGCTGCTCGGGATTTGCAAAAGGTGTAAACAGCGCCATAGCTTGTTGCTCGGTCTGTTTGCAGGCAAAAGTGCTCGGCAGCGTCTGCCGGTGTGACGCTGACTCCGGTTGTTTGTCAATAACGTTTGCATCAACAGGGATTTGTCATAGCCGTAGTCTGGGCAAGTTGTCATCTACCCACCAGTGACAAAGCGATATCAATATGTACCATTCACATCATGTGGCCAAATCCGAGCTTTATGAGGGAGAGTAATGCATAAAAGAAATTTCAGGGGTGTATCTTACCTCCTCATAACATTAAGTCTGTCTGCGTAAGAGCCCGTCATCTCGTTGACAGCGTGATTATTACCTGAAAAATTATTAAACAGTACCTACGGGCCTTGTTCAAGACAAAGAACTCACATGGGTGCGCATCAATCAAATGTATCCCCTTTAGGTTTTACACTTATTCCCCCCAGTTTAGGCAAATTGCCTTGTTCGCGTGGCTTTGTGTAGCAGAGAGTGACTATAAGGTAGCGAGGGAGCCTGGGGAGCAAAGGATGTTCACTCTGTAGAAGAGAGACAGGGGTGTGACATGTTTTCACACAATGCCAATTTAGAGGGATTTCACATAGATCACTTGTCATGTGCTCTCTTAGACCATATAAATGAGAGAGAATGGGAGATCACTAATTGAATTTTCATGACTGAGTACATGTATATACTAGAAGAATTGCACCCCCTCTTGATAACGAGACTATTGTTCCCCATCTTGTTCTCAGTGTAAAAAAAAAAAAAAAAAAAAAAAGAAGTGTTTTTCACTTGCTACACAAACTCAGTGCTTCAATGTCTCAAGGTTTCGGGATGCTTCAAATACTTTTTTCCCCTTTTCTGTAGCAATCAGAACTAGACAAACATGCCTTTCAGTCACTGCATGGTAATCCAGAAAAAAAAGATAATGCTACTGCTAAAGTGCTAATGAAATCAAAGCCGTTAATGTGGTCGGTTAAGCTGCGGATGATTTGAAGAATTCCGCCATTTAAGTGAAGATGATATAATGAATCTACTCTGAATAGAAAGCAATTAAAAGGACAAATTGGTCTGATTAACCTCAAAGTCATCCCACTGCCACAAATGGTGTGCAACATTCAAATTATTATTATTAAAAATCTGGAGCAGATTTGCAGTCTTTTTGGCCTCTCTTAATCCTTTTAAATGAAGGAGCGAACTTTTTTAATTTTAGCTGTGACCTTTCAAAGCATAACCTAGATTTTTCTGCCATAGGAATAATTTTCTCACGTCAGCTGCTCTAGCATGTTAATACTAGTTCTAAGGTCAAATGGAGGGACTTCTATGTATTTAGTTGTTTAATGAGTATTGTGAAGAAAAAGGAGGGAATCATACAGAGCCAGGAAGGGCATTAAACTGTCTATTATTAAGTGGATTAAAAAAAAATGTCTCAAACTTTTGATTTTATTTCGGCACACCACATCATGTTCAAAGGAGTGTAATCCATGTTCAAAGTGTCGTCCTGTCATCAGCCTCTCAGTCGGCTGTCTGAGTTTGATTGATTAAATGAGGAACTCTCTATTTCTGTGTTCTCCTCTTCCTCTCTGTCCTCTGCTGTGTGACGAAGATGCGTTCACCAGCCGCGTGCTGCAGGTACTTCTGAGGGATGTGAAGTTTGGGATGACGGTCTCGTACAAACGCCTCGCCGAGATGGCGGGAAACCCCAGAGCGGTGCGGGCGGTGGGAGGGGCCATGAGGAGGAACCCGGTGAGTGTGTCTGACAGTGATTGACAGGCTTCTGTCTTAGTTACTTTATTTAGTCAGACAGGGAAAGTAATTGTTTTTATAGGGAAGCTGCTTATAGTCCAAAGTTAATTAGTGTTTTGTTTTTTTTTTTTCTTTTTTAAAGGGAATAAATATGGAGTTTGATAAGTCGTTCGGGATACACCATTACGTCACTTATGGTGTTAAATATAGACATGTAATAATTACTTGATCAGTTGTGTGACAGGAAATTAATCTGCAACTATTGTAATAATCTATTACTGATTCCAGTCACTTGGTTTTGGACTATTGATCGGGGGGGAAAAACAACATTTGAAAATATCACCTCAGACTCTGGGAGATGGTGATGGACATTTTTCTTTAATCGAGAAATTAATCATGAAATTAATTGCTAATAAAATGTATCATTAGGTAGTAATTGCTAGTAAAATTAAGTAAATGTAATGTGGATTATGAGAAACAAGCATAGACAAGGTGCATTAGATTTAAAGGTCTAAATCACTCTACAGCTGCAGTTGTCTGTAAGAGTGAATGAATAAAAAAAAATACGAATTATTTTACACAGTACATATGATGTGTAATTCTTAGTGTGGGTGCGTTTAAACATTTATGATCAAATATTTTAAAGTGAGCATGTTTTGTACAATTTTCAGCCCATTTCTTTTGTTTCATTTTCTTAAAGAGGCACTACCTACAGAAAGCTGGTTTGTGGGATTCTCAAATAAAATGGATTTAAAAAAAAAAAAAAGTTTTCCCCCGTGCAGGATATGTAATTTAATCTGTAGGTGTGTATGAATATGAGCGATGGCCAAACAAACGCCTCCCTCTGAGAGCGGCTGAGGAGTAAAAGTCTACCTACAGCACAATTTTAAGCCCACACCTTTTGTTCCCGTCCTCTCAAGTCTTTACTGTAGGTGTTCGCTGCAAATCTCTGATTCTTGTAGGAAACCTGGCCCGCATCATTTTGCCCATGAATCCACTGTGTACAAAATGGAGGGCTAGAGGGCAAGTGGTGTGTCTTCTTTTGATCAAACCCTTTGATCAAAGCCTGTTTAACTCTGCCCATGTAGTGCTGTGGGCACCACCGGTGTGCTCTGTGAGGCAGAGAACACTTCTTGTACAGAAATGCAGCCAGCAAGACGCTCTCCCTCATATGTGCTGTGAAGTAGCTTGTGTACATCCTCATCTTAGCGCTGCGCTTTTCCTCTCATGTTGCTTTTGTGATAGAAGGAGGGAAGAAGTCATTTATATAGAGAGCAATCAATTAATGAGCACAAATAAACCTAAGACGAGCTTTTAACACAATGCGCCAGATTCTTTATATACTTAATGCACTACATTAGCCAATGGCGTTGCTGCTGGATGGCTGTATAATACCTCTCAGTCTCGTGTTTTACAGACATTTCTTTCCTTTCGTCAGGGAGGCTGGGAGCCTGAGCCCTCAGCTCCTGATTCAGATCCAGAGTCAGATTGTCAGTGTCAATTACTTGTCAGTTGCACCGCTCCACTTGGGCTTCAGCTGTGAAAAGCTCAGTGTGCTCAATCGATCCTCGCCTCTCTGTGGCACTTCTTCTTCACCAGGATTTGAGTATTGATAAGCCTGGTGTAGTGCTCTTTTCCCCCCCAAGTGAAGAGGCAGATCCGAAGGCCTTGAGGGTACCCTGCTCTCCCTCCAAACCCGGGGAACAGTATTGATCAGAGTACTCGAGCAGTATTTCTCTGTCTGCAAGGTTAATCTGGGGCTCGGAAAGTTTTATTGCTGTTGATATGGGAGCGGGCTTAATGATGGATTTGAACTGAAACACACTGCATGTCCAACTTTCATATAAAAGGCTGGAGGTGCGACCGTCAAGTCGGGGTAACTCGGTTAAATTGGAGAAACATAGGCACAGTGCAGCAGTGGTTGTGATGTTTTTCTGTTTACTATAACAGAACAAAATGAGGGCAGCATTGAAAATATTTTAAAAGAAATAATTGCTGTGATTCACTCCAACCGTTGCCACTCTTCTTGTTCTGAATTCACAATGATCGAAGTGTTTTAGGCTTGCTTGTTTAATCTTTCTCCAGCCATTTAGTTTACAAAGAACTCGGGACCCCCCTGGCAGTCGTCTGCAACAAGAGTAAACGCTCCACCGACTTCCTCTTTTTAATGATCACAGGGTTATCAGATCTTAATGTTGACACCCTCTCGATTGAATATTCATCCTGCTGGTATTTTTGCCCATTAATTTTTGATTGCTTCTTTGCTTTTCACTATTAAAGAGTAAAAAACATTTATACCCAAAGACTGAGCCATCACCCTGAATGTGGATTTATGCAGGATCAAACCAGACACTTCTGGTGTGGCACTTTGTTTTCATGCAGTGCATGAATATAAAAAGTGCCAAAAAACAAAAGTGCAGTTCACATTTTCTGCACGTTGGTTACTTTTAAGTCACATCGTTTATGTAGTAAATCAGAGATTCTTTCATACATAATACATATTTAGTATCAACACCTCCCAACTACTGTGCTGCTGTGACAGTAAATGTCAACCTGAGAATAACAAAGCAGTAAAGCTCTAATTTGTATTTATGTTTTCATACAACTATTAGTTGTTGTTTTTTTGTTGTTTTTTATCAGAGCTTAGTGGGAATTTATATTTTTAAAGACTAAAACTTCCAGACTGAAAATGTGCTACTTTCAACCTTCTTACTGAATTTATAAATTGAACTATACAATGACTTTTTTTTTCTTTAAGAAATAATAAGAATAAGAAGCAAACATTTTTAAAGTTGGTATGTTTGCATGTAAATATGTTGCATAATATTTGTAAAAAAAAAAAAAAAAAATGTCACATGTTTATTTTCTCGGAGTTGAATTCCTCTCTGCGTCTGTCTGTGCCAGGTTCCTCTCCTCGTTCCCTGTCACCGAGTCGTTTCTAGCTCTGGACAGAGTGGGCCGTACATGAGCGGCAAGGGCGACCATCTCAAACAATGGCTGCTCACCCATGAGAGGCAGAGAGGGGAAGGCTAAAGCATGACAGAGCCCAACTGTCCTTCATCCAGTACACACACACACACACACACACACACACACTCACGCACACGCACACACATACACAAGGCTGTTTTTTGTTTTTTTTCTTCTTCTTTTTCTAAGAACACAAAACAGGGCCATAAAGTTTAGCGTGCTTGGCACACACTGTGGAACAACTGGAGTTACTTGTAAATATTCAGTTTATACTCCTTTTTAAAAAAAAAAAAAATCTAAGAATAGAGATGCTGCATAGTTAATGTGATACAGAGTTGTTGCAGAATTAGAATGTACAAAAATAACTTAAACAGAGAACAGTAGGAATTACAAACATATGCTCCCGTGGGTCTCCGTTGCGTTTGCCAGATAGTGCTGGAATGGTTTTTCTAAAGAATTATTATTCCCTTAAAAATATGTCTCTTGCATTGTTGTTGTTGTTGTTTTTTTCCTAAGCAGAATTAGTCTTTGTACCTCTCGTTGGTTTTTTAATTTCCTGCCAAGTGAATGCTTTGTTCAACATCCAGTGATAAAGGCTCTGAATTTTACGGCTACAAAGCTTTGTAGTGAAGCATTTGTTTTGTCTTCATTTAGATCTCATTGTTTGCTCCTGCCTTATAATCCACCTCAAGTGGAGATGTCTTATGCATTATATACTGTACTTTTAATACATTTGACATGTTTAAATAAATACATCTCAAAATGACAAATCCTACCTTTTCATCAGTTTAATTGTATTTAATTTAAAAAATGATTTCATGCAGCATTCACTCAGTTCAACTCATTATTAATTATGCTGTATGTCTCTCTCCTTGCTGCAGCTCTGTATGTCAGAGCTCCTTCTTTTATTTCTGAGTGGTGTTTTCCATTAGAGGGCAGTACAGAACGGGAAACAGAAATCAACATTTCAACCTTGAATTCATCCTGCACATTTAATCTGTAATTTAAATGTTTATATGTTATTTTATTTTCATCACAGGCCCGTTTAATCCCTTTGGGATAAATTATTATTTCTTAAACAGATCGTATGGAGAGGGCAGCAGGGCTGGTGGGTGTTTAGAAAAATCCGGTGCTTTAATGGAGCGTGTCCTGTATTTTTCTGTTCTACATTTCCTCGCAATGATGGGAGGACACTTTAGTCTATTTTCCCCCCCTAAATTCTTGATTCTCCTCACTGTCTCGAGCAGCTCCAGAGTGACCCTTACTTTCCCATAGTTATTCCTCCTCTGTTCAGCCCAGGTAGCCTAATAATCCACCCTCCAAAAATAACCTCGGCTCTAACCTTTGCAGAACCAATTCAAGTGGCCCGTTCGCTGAATACATTTGAACTTCGCTGCATTTTTGAATTTCTTATCCGATCAGCTCCGTGTGGCTGTCTTGCCGTGCTGCTGGACTCACTTACTCTGCCATTGGAGCACCATCGCAGCGTAAATGTTGAGGCAGCAGACAGGCAGATGAAGAATGAGACTCAGTCTGTGGTTTCACAGAGGGCTAATGATGCCTGTGGTGACTACAGGCTACAGTCAGCCCCCTAACGAAGGGAGCTGTGACACAGCCACAAGGGGTCCCATTTAAGCCAGGCGCACTCTGAAGTGCACTGTAAGCACCCTCCTTTTTCGCTTGTGGCTAAGTAAATTCTATGGAATGCTATGAATTTAGCAACCAGAGATACTGATGTCTGTACAGTTCTGCGGTTGATGTTAAAAAACAAGTCCGGCATCAAAGCTTCAGACATGCTGCCAGTAATTGGCCGTGTAATTTGCGTAGGTACCGGAGGAGTCTCTTCAGAAGAATTAACACCTTTTATTTTCTTCACTTTTACATTTTCGTGGTGCGTCTTTATTTATCTGTCTTAGCAGCAAGCGTTATTGTTATGTCTGTATTATTTTGTTGTTGTATTTTCACCATGCGAACCACTTCCATATCACGCTGGCTCAGAGATAAAAAGGAATTAGATTAAAAGTGGCTGAGACGATCTCATCATCCGCACTGTTAATCTCTGTGAAACCTTTAATTTTGGCCTAATATCTGCCTCCATTCCAAAGCGCGAGAGAGAGAGCGAGAGAGCGAGAGTACACCAGTGCATGAGCGTGCGTGCGTATGTGTGTGCGTGAGCATGTGGCCATGCATGTTGGTGTGTGCACATGTGTATGTCCATATGTGTGTGGGTGAAGTGGATGATATTGAGTCTGACTTCATAAATCACCCAGACACTGATAAACTCCCCATGCACCCACACACCGCTAATGGGCAACCCTTAAGGAGTGTGAGTGTCTCGTGCGGCGTTTGATTCAACATTTATTAACCCCCTCACACACACACACTCTCTCTCAGATACGACACACACTCATTTGAGTCCCAGAAAGAGCGAGGATACGGTTGGTGGCATCCGTAGCGTTAGTGCGGGGTTTTGACCTGGCCGGGCTGTATTAATCATGGCCGATGGTAGTAAGATACATTTTAGCTTATACAGCCGCAACAACAACAACAGCCTCTGCATTTCCTAACATTAGTTTCCTTCTCATAACTTATATCCTGTCTCCAACTCCCCACTTCCCATCTCATATCCTGGCAACCGCTCCTCATTATAGAACAATTTTCTGCCCCCACATCAAATATAAACACACTCTGTGCCTCCATCTCCTTCTCTTCATACATGTCGGCTCATAATTCTAATGTTATCACGACCTGCACCCCTCGGAACGAGTCGCAAGCTTAGTGGGGACCCTGCAGAAGTTAATCCCGCAGCCACATCAGTGATTCATAAATAGCTGCTTTTATTCCTCCAAAGAAGTTTTGCAGGGCTTTTAAATAAGAGTAAAACTTTTTGGAGCATAATAACTGAGCTGCAAGCAGCGGACTGTTGCCGGGAAGCCAGAGGAGTATCCGGCATGCAGATAGGCAATGTCCAAGAGTCAGTCAGACAGATAGTCACAGGGATAGATAGCTGGATAGACAGACATTAGACTGGGGCTTGGCTGCGCTATCAGGTTTCCTCCCCCTCTGTCTGTCTGCCGGGACAGCCTGGCCTCGGAGGCCCTGACACCGAGGCACCACGCAGCCAGCCACGACAGCTGCCACAGCAGCATCTAATACCAACACACTCCATGCCACGCCACAACTACAAAGAGAAATATCATTTCAAACACGGCATACTTTGATGCTCTTATAATGATCTTTGTGTTTTGAGAGAGAAAGCAGGAGGACAGAGGATTCGTATGGTGCCGCTTCTTCTTTTTTTATTTTTTATTTTTTTTTTACTTTTGTTTCTTTAGAACAAAGAAACTCCCCCCGACATGAGCGAGTTTAGTGGTGAGGCTGGAGATATGAGATAGAGCAGGATTAAATGAGCGAGCAAAAGTAACCCTGAGAGGTATCGGCAATGCGAGTGTGTGTGCATTAGTAACCTTGTTTCAGCGTGTCATTGTAACCTCGTGAACTCAAGTGTTGGTCTGGGGCTCTCTAATTAGGAACGGCTGATGAACAGCCATACATTACGTGAGAGCGAGTGCCTGCGAGTGCGTATCCCTGCATGTATCAATCTGTGACTATGCAGCGTGGTTGTCAGCGTGGTAAGGAGAGTGTCTCAGCCTGGAGAAAGTGCAGGTCTAGCCTTGGTCATGTTGACGGAGGGGGCGGCACTTCAGAGGCTCCAGGACCCCATGGCACCAGTCTCCCCAGTCCCCCAGACAGACTGGGAGCATCTGGGCTCTGTCAGCGCCTCTGGCCCCTGCAGACTGCGATCTATATGACGGGGGAGAGGAGTGCATTGGATCAGGGAGAGGGAAAATATGAGCCAGATTCCTCAGCCTTGTGCAAAATACATGCTTTGGTCGTTAGCATGTAACATGTTTGTGTGTGTGTGTGTGTGTGTGTGTGTGTGTGTGTGTGTGTGTGTGTGTGTGTGTGTGTGTGTGTGTGTGTGTGTGTGTGTGTGTGTGTGTGTGTGTGGCTGCATTAAGGCCTAATAACAGGTCAACGTGATTAATTTTGTACGATGTGAGATGGGGGTTATTGATTAGCAACTAATGCCGGAAAAGTCCTTTTTATAAACGATCCAATTAAGTATTAATTAAAAGTGTGCTGCTAAAAATATGCAAAGCCCGTTCTGAGCGAAAACATCAAGACGAGACTGATAGATATCATTCCAGAGTTTCCTTAAGAAAGTCAGAAATGATTTGATCAAGTGGATATGGCTCCTAAGCACCGCCACATGAAAACTGATACACACACTTGCCAAGACTAATTAATCCATACACTAAATTAGGAATATAAATTGTGGTCCCAATTTAACAAGGTCAGTTTTAACTTCTCCCTTTACACTTTATTTAACTGTGTAGAAAAGAAAAAAAAAAAAAAAGAAAAAGAAAAGAATCCCTATCAATGTGATTCGCTTATTATGATTGACGATTGATGATTAAGTCCTCCAGCTGACACACACCACCAAAGCCGGTGAGTTGGAATTGGATGTGACACATACACAGTTCTGCGTGTTAGGTAATTCGTTGACGAGGGGCCAAATTCATTTATGGAACAGCGGTATTGGCAGGCGTGGACACTCTCTGCAAAAACAACGATAATCACAGAGGTTTGGCGCGGCGTGACAAGGACTCTTCAGGGAAAGGCCCTTACACGCTGCTTTGTTGGCCGTTCCTCCCTAAGATGGAGGGAAACATCCGCCACTGTTCTTAAGATGAGAGTCGCTCCGAGCAGGAAGAGAGAGGTAGATGCAAGGTGTGGATGGTGTATTGAAAGGCTCGATTAGTATTTCTCACGTTGGAATAGCTCGCTTCCTAAAATATGTGGAATCTGTGGAATTTTATAAACATACATTTCGCTTCACTTATATAGCTTCTTTGGGGGAGAAGCTATAAGAGATTTTATGAGATTTTTTTTTGTGTGTCTTTTTTTTTTTTTTTTAGAATTGATGAAATAAAAGCTCTGATAAATTCTCTGTAATGAAACATGAGGGGGACCCTGTCTCAAGCCATTTAATCTCTTTTCGCATTCTCCATTTTTTCTGCTAATGAGCCTTATTGACAATCAAACAGAAGCTGTCATCCCCCAGGATGCAACACTCCCAGCCCCTGCGTGTTTGTCATAGTGTCCTGGCAATCAGAGCCGCCTGCAAGACCAGGCTGGCAGTTAGTGGTTCTCACAGCAGCGCTGCCTGAAAATGGCACACTTCCTGTAGAGTTGCAGCTGCCACCTCTGCTACTTCCATTACTTTCTATAGCATGCAGATGTTGTATCAACATTCCCTGCCAAGGGGACTGCAATAACTGCGAGATTCATGCCATGTTTCAGAGGAACGTCAATTTCTCAAGTGGCACAATTAAAGAGGGAAATACAGTACCAGGTTTTTCACAGGCGCTGAAATCGGAAAAGGGCTTTTTCACTTTTTTTCCAAAGGGGGGCTGTTTCATAAGGGTTCAGAAATCCACCCGATTTTTACTGCCCTTTTCCTGAGTGGAGCTGTTCTGTGAGCCTTTGTGCGGCAGACCTGTTGTGACCCACAGCGGATATGGAAATGGGGCTAAGGTTTTATGGGCCAAACGGATTGGACACAGTCAAGCTCAGGGGGCATGAATATTGGATGTTATTTCTGCTCCCTTTTTATGTAATCCATTGCCAATACATTATTAATAGATGATATCATATCCAGAACTACTGGACAAAGCACTACAGAGGAGTACTATGAAAGGAGCTCTATGTGGTGGAGACTGTGGCAGAAAATACAGTTCAAGTGATATTATTTTATCACTGTAGCCTCGCACTCCATGACCAGGCAATCTTTGCAGTGTAATTTTTGGTCTAAGTGAAGCACATTGAAGGGAAATATGGTGAATACTGTATTTCTACCGGGAGAAAATCCTGCATTTGTGGTTTTGAAATGCACTGAAACATTGATGAAGTATCAAATGACACCCAAATACAAGTTTAATGGATTTTGAAGCACTGGGATACTTTGCTCATCCTTCTTGACTACAGTGAGTGAAGTGGAAATCTTTGTGATGATCTAGAGTTTTCCTTGAAAAGCTGACTCCCAGTGTACAGTAGCAGGGGAGCAGTGTCTTATCTGATGTACAGATTCACAGACAGGAGTCTGTGCTAATATGGGGCTGTTTGAAAAAAAAAAAAAAAAAAAAAGGGTCACATTCCCTGTTTTGATTCAAATGTCGAATTGTTCAAAAAAAGGTCAGACTCCCTATTTTGATTCATTGTCATCTCAAAGTTACGATCTCTGCTTGTGCAGTTTTTATGAGTCACAGAAGCGGTATCCGACTCGTGTGTAAACTTCACGAGAGTCGAAGCCACTTTTTTTTTTTTTTTCCCCCTGCAAAAAACCACATCAGTCAGCAGTTACACAAATCCTGTCTGTCCAAGAGCAAAGCCTTAAAAAGTACATCTCAGCACTGCCCACCGAGCACAGAAGATAAACTATCGTCCACCTTTTATTTTCACGGCCCGTCCTGACACTGTACCCATGTAACGTATTATCACATCACCACGTGATAATGCCATTAAAGGTGAATGTATAAGCCTCTCAATAAGAGTTACATAGGAAGTGGATGCGTAAGGTAATATTCTCTTTTTAAGGTCAGTTTGAATTGTTTTTTCTCATGGGAAACGACAGATTGATAAAGAGCAAACAAAACCTCTTTTCTGAATGCTTGTCCTCCATGGCCTCAATGAAGGTTTCATTCCTTTATATCATCCAGCCCAATTCCCAGCATGCACGGCCATTGTGGCTCTTTCAACTGGAGCTCTCCATTGACTGGCTCATTGTCCGGCCGCTCTTTTGTGTGTGCTATCACCGGAGCACAATCTTTCACCTGAACAGCACAGGAGCGCAGCCTGGATATGGTAAAAAAAAAAAAAAAAAAACACACCAAAAAAAAAAAAAACAGCCTGAGTCACACATGTAGATGCCGGGCCGCGCAATTAACCCGACACTAATGAAGAAATGTTCAGCACGTATATATCAACTTTTAAAAATCTCCAGCGATGCTTGTTAATAACGCGGTTATTAGTCATGCTCAGGCAGCCTGCGTCACACAGAGGTTCAATATTACCGCTCAGGCTTATATTATTGAGAGGAGTTTTTTTTTTTTTTTTGAAATATAACAATGCACGAGCAGATGTTTGAAGAGTGGCCCTCGGCAACACAAGGCTAGTTAAGATCGATATTGCTTTCAATATTTCTTTCCTTTGACAGATAACCAGTACTGAGGAAAGTCTTGATAAGAGTGGCAACATATGGATGTGGTGAGCCTCGCTCTCTTTTGATTGCGTGACCCCGTGACCTTTGCCTGTGTTTGAGAGCGAGGCAGCCACATGGTAGGGTGGGGGTCTGTCAGGCTCTGGTTATGGGGCATTATTGACCCAGGATTTATAAATATTTAATGCACACATTAAGATCATGGTGGAGGGTGGCCATTAGAGTTCTCCAATAAAAGAGGCTCTCACGATGATTGAATGGCGTGGCAGAGCTAGTGGCTGGTTGTTGGGTACAGACAAACCTGCTGAGACAATATACTGTACCTCGAGCCTGCCTGCCTGCCAGGCCTCGCAGCTCCTGACACAACTTGTCATTTTTTTTTATTATTATTGTTCTTTCACCTTCAGATTTGTTTATTGTTTCTCTGTCTGCTCAGTTGTTTTTAATTTCTGAATAAATACACAGTTGGTGCAAAAAAAAAAAAAAAAAAAAGGAATTTCCCATTGAATAATAGAGACAGCAACAAGCAGAGCGACAGATCCGAAGCGGCGTATCTGAAACAGATAATGCAACGTCAGGAGGCAGATGTGTGGCCGTGTTTATCAGACACAGTGGATTATCGAGGGAATGATTTGAAGCACAAGGCATCTGAAAATTAAATAGCTCTTTTTGAGTGTATCTGTCCTTTGCGCTATCAGCAGCTGCTGGACTATCTGCAGCGCCGTGAGATCTGTGCATGCCGGTTGACATAATAAGCTGTGATATGCTGATTGCCTCTCAGGTTGCTGTCGTTTAATTGTGCATTAAAGGCAGAGGTGGCCTCGGACAATGTTGCCTTGATGAGAAATTGACATTTTGTGACCTGCTCTCCGCGACCACTCAGGATGCCAGATAAGATGCTCAGTTGTTTTTAAGGAGAACCACTATTCTTCCCTCAAACACTTCTATCCTTCTGTTTGACCCACTTGATGAGTATAGATTTCACCGCAGCCCCCCTTTTCAGCGCTCAAACTATAAGAGGTTCAAAACGATACCAGCCCTTATAGACAAAGGATAACCTTGCTCTTTCAATGTATTGATTCTTTATTAACTAGGTGGCTTAATGCAATGAAATGAGGGATTTGAATGAGCCCCATTTGGGGTGCTTTGAATAAAAAGCTTGCACTGTTTATGAATGACTACAATGAACCTTTGAAGCACCACAGATGCAGGATATGCTGATACAAAGACCAGTAGGAATATGTCACAATGTCAGAGTGCTTTGCTGAAAGAATATGAGTAAAGAGCAGTTTTCATCTTTTATGGATGTTACACTTTTCCACATGTTTCAAACAATTATCTCTATAGCAATGTCTAAACACTACATCTTACAGACGAATCACAGGCTTGTCCTCAGAAGTTTCTACTGTCTTTTTCTTGGTCCTGATTGTCAGTTTGTCTGCCAGCCAAACTGTACTTAAAACTGAAGAAGTCCACAGTTGAGGAGCTTGTGTTGTGTTTTTACTGAAAATTTTAATAAAACATCACTTATTCATTTCTGTTTCCATTCCAAATGTTGACATTTTTAAATTTTTCTTCCCTGTAAACACATGTAAGCTATGTGGCAGAGTCATAAGTGGTGAGTAAAAATGACTTCTATACATTCTACAAAACAGAAAAAAATACAACCACAAATGGAGTGTTTTTTTTTATCTCCAAGGTTGTCCCTCATGCACATTAGTCTCTATTGGGTCTTAACAACTATCATATGGGTCACAAACAATTTATTTGACAATACAACCAACAAAGTTTTCTCCAAAATGGTCTGTATAGATAATTTAAAATCAATATAAAAATAAACAATGAAGTTTGACTTCCCCTTTAAAAAAAATGGACAGAGAGTCTTGACGGAGTAACACAAATTTTTGAGGATACACATGAAATATATGCACATTGCATTTCATCAAATACAAAAAGAAAACAAATGAAGGCAACAGTTCTTGGCTGAATTATCTGTGCTGCATCACTATATTAAGGGCATGACGATTAATACATACATAATGAAAAGCAATATACAAAATTTCAGAGATAAATACATTATTTATAGTTGATATGTTACAAAATTTCCCTCAGTGAGCGCAAGTGTGTGTTTGAACAGAAATATGACGATGAACTACTATACTCCTACATTGTCAATGGATTTTAATTTTGTTTTTTAAATGTTTTTTGTTGATCTAAAAGAACATGAAAAAGACAGATGTATAAATATTTAGCACAAGTTTGGCAATATCACAATAGTCTACAATTTTTAACCACATATAAAACACATAAGGGAGTTGGAGCTAGAAGGGGGAGACTGCTCCTCATCAACAAGAAACAGACTTCACAGTAGCCTAGGAATGCATTAATATACAGTGCTAGCAAAAAAGTTGAAAAACATGGCAAAACACACTTGCTTAAAAGGAAGCTCTAGACATGGAAGTACATCATATTCATCAACAGAGCAGTGTTTTGTACACATCAGTGTGCTTGTTGAATCAAAGAGGATTTTTTTTTTTTACTTTTGAAGATGATTTCTAGCTACAATAAATTACAAAATTTAAGTTAAAATGCAGGAATGAAACATGATACAACCTTACCCACCCAAGCCCCGCCCCTTTTCACTCATAGTTGTTGTACTTTTATGATCAATTTTTCTACATTATATATCTCATATATTTTCCAGTTGAAATTCAAACTGTCTTGGCCCCTGTGTATTTTTCTCACACATAAAAATACAAAAAAGTCACATTATAAAGACACACAACTGTTGTGAATCTATTAAAAGAGAGTTGAAACAGAAAAAACAATTTCTGAGGCAAACAAGTTCATTGGCAAATGTACTGTACATCAGTGTTTTTACTTTACAACCAAATGGTGAGTCCACAGAGTCCCTTCCAGTATTGAACGTGTGGTCGATTGGAACATATCCGAGGCCGCAGCACAACCCGACAGGTATACAAAATAAACCCTTCGTCATCATGTGTCCTCTTCAAGGGTGATAAAATGGGGCAAAAAAACATGGGACAACAAAAAAAAAAAAAAAATCCCACAGAAAAAAATATTGTTCCTTGTGAAATCCTTTTTTTCTGCAGGTTGCGAAAGTCTTTTAAAAAGAAAATCATTTCTTTCTTTCCTTTTTTTTCTCTTTTTTTTTTCTTCGTCTTTAAAAACAGAACAAGCGGTTGAACTATACATTACACCAGCGTTTTGCAGTGTGCTGGGGGGAGTGTCCTGTGAAGTGGTAGTGTGGAGACTGGTGCTTGAGATGATAACAAAGTGCATTTACATTGGAGGGACAACCAGGCCGGACATGGCTGGGGACAAAAGGAGACAAAAATGAAAGAGAGATTAGTCTTGTAGCCTAAAACAAGCGTGGATAAAAATATAAAACTTTATTACAATGTTGTAATTCAGTGCATGCGTGTGTGTGTGTGTGTGTGTGTGTGTGTGTGTGTGTGTGTGTGTGTGTGTGTGTGTGTGTGTGTGTGTGTGTGTGTGCGTGCGTGCGTGTATGTTCAGCCGTCTGACGGTGCGCAAGTTCGTGGATGCATGCCTTTAATGTGCCTGTTTGCGTATGTGCCTGTGAGTGTTTGCCGTGTCCGCCTGCCTGCCGCTGCACGTCCTCCTAACGGGGAGAGTCTGAAAACCTCCCTCCTGCTCTGACATTTCAGCCCCCAGCACGCCAGTCCTGCTATGTGTGATATTTCTCCTGGCGTTGGGGTAATGGCAAACAGTGGCCCAGACTCCCAGGAGACGCGGCCGTGGTGACGGCAGAGCAACAACACGGTCACTTCCCACAATGCCACAATGCTACAGTACCAGACTCCCCTCAGATTCACTCCTATCGCTTCCCTTTCCTCCCCTCATCTCTTTATCCTTGACTCTCCAACACTGAGCAGCGCATTAGACCTACATTTCCCCCCAAGTTGTGCCTCGGCGTCATTATCCAAGAGAGATTAGGCAAGATCAAAGGTAGCTTCCGTTATTTTACCAAGACCATCTGCTTAGGATATCATTAGCAACTGTACCTCACCCTGAGAGTTTATATATTCAGTATTTTCGCACGTTTTAACAATTAGGCGACTGGTGAAGTGCTGGGATGATATATTATTATATTGCTCTGAGTATATTTGTAGAGTCATGGTTGAAATGCTTTTAAGTTTGCCAGCGCAGATGATGGCAAGGCATTGCTCATTAATTTCTGCACAACATGTATTAATAAGTATGAACGTGTAGCAAGATGAACTTTAATTTCCCACTTCATTAAGCCCAATGTTATTAATCTTGGGGCACACACTACGGCTAAGCTTGTTTTCAAAGCAATCATGTTGGTCATGACACATGCACAAAACCTAATAAACATAATTACTGAAACAATTCGGGGAAGGTCTTTTCCTGCGACATCAGAGGGGATCATTTGTACGAAAGGGCAACAAGGATGTACGTTTGCGTGAATGCTTGCACAGACACTCGCGATCCTGCGCTCGCACGTGTATGTGTGTAAAGACATGCTCTGTGTAAGTGGCAGTGTGTGTGTGTGTGTGTGTGTGTGTGTGTGTGTGTGTGTGTGTGTGTGTGTGTGTGTGTGTGTGTGTGTGTGTGTGTGTGTGTGTGTGTGTGTTTGAGTGTAAACTGAAAGGTGTAAATTGGCCTGTCAAAATGCATATATTTGTAATGATTAATCCCTCACCAAACCGGACAGAGGCCTGAGCAGCGGTATCTGACCAGTAGTCCGTAGGGAAGGGATGAGGGGGTGAGGGGGGCTCACCTTGCAGTCCGTTGCCGTTGGCGCTGGTGCAGGAGGGGGTGGGGAGGCCTGGGGTCGGACCACAGGGGCGAAGGCGCTCTTTTGTTTAACTGCAGAGACGATAGGGAGGGAGAGGAAAGGAGGGAGGGCGAGAGGGAGAACGTGCTGTGAGTAGTGCTCGAGAGGGAGAGGGCAGTTAAGGTAAGGCTGGGATAGTATTACTGCCAGCGGGGATACACGATCAGTACTCACAGGCCCCTACCATCAACATCTTGTCCGGTTGAACGAATACAAGTGGCATTTGGTGCAGCACACATAAAAATGAATATTTCTTCAGTTCTGAACTACATGTGTGTTCTCCGAAGTACTAAAACTAAACAAGCCCCCGCGAATGAATAGTAATATATTATCACCATCAATAATATTATAACCCTGTCAGAAATGATTCATAGAAGTGAAAACGAATGTGGGAGCTGGAATTAAATCAGCAGCAGCTTAGTGCTACTACGGCGTGGAATAGTGGCAAGCTACTCACTTCCATATGGGGAGTTGGCAGAGGATCCGTTGAGGAACCCAGGGGAGCTTGGCACTCCCAGGTTCATACCGGCATTGCCGTAGCCATTCATGCTGTTGCTGACGGTGTTGTAGCTCGACTGCTGTGGGGTGCTGCTGGAGATGTAGCCCCGGGGGGACACGCTGCTGGTGTTCCGGCTGTAGCCCACTGAATACCACGGGCGAGAAGATGGAAAGCGATTTTCAGTCATTTCTGTCTTTGCTTCTGTGTAGTATTTACAAGAGAAATGTTTGCTGATTACAGTGAATGACGAGGAAAATGTATTGCTGCACTCAAACATTTTTGTATCAGCACATTCAGCAGTTTAGTAAGACAAGAAATTGGCACTTAATTGGCCCCTTTAACTGCCCATGAGGACGGGGCCAGTGTTCAAAAATATCATTTCTATCTTTTTTTTTTATTTTATTTTAATTAGTAAAAAAAAAAAAAAAAAAAAGTGAAATTTAACTATTTCTCAAACCCCTCAGGAATCCCCTCAAGGGCCCCTCACAGGCCACATGCACCCCACTTTTTGAGAACCCCCGAGTTGCGGAGCCATACCCTAAATCACATACCTTGGTCATTCCCTTGTGACTCAGACACATTGACTGCTAGTTGGCTGCTGAAGGAGTTGACTCCCATCATGCCGTGGGAGGCTGTGTTAGCGAGCGAGGGGATCTGGTTGTGGTTGCGGGGAACGCTGTACAGGGCCTCGGCGATGTCAGCTGCCCTCTTCAGAATGATCTCCTGAGAAGCGCAGAAAAGGCAGAGGTTTTGTTATTTATGGTTGTTGTTTTTTTTTGTTTTTTTTATAGCTGTGCTTTTTCTTTGATGCACGGTTCATGGCTATATGGTTAACTCACAATGCATATAGCCTACATTGTTCCAGATATAGTGGTGAAAATACCCTTTGGTGATGCAATCAGTACATTTTCAATTGTTTCTCATTTAGCAGAGGTGTGAGCATGCTGAGAGCAGCTGTGTGGATGCAGACCTGATTGTTGTGGGGCATTCCATACAGGGCTTCGACGAGGTCAGCCGCCCTCTTCAGTAACACCTCCTGATGAGGAAAACAGGGAGAGGAAATGTTAAGACCCAAACAGATCATAGCGGAGACCCCCAGTGGTGTGTACAGTAACAAAGAAATATGAAAAGCAACCTTGCACAGCAGAGTCGGGGAGAGCTGTAGAGATGTTTACATAGTCAGCCGTCTAAATAAAAGCCACCTTGATTTAAGGGGCACCAGAGCTGCATTTGTACGGCACTACCATTTTGCTCCTTCCAACCATGCAGAGCAGTGAATAATGTTCCCTATCTTAATTAAACTGGCATAGTCCTTTAAAAACAACACTTCACCCCTGATTCTGGGCTTCGCGTTTGCTCTGGAGTTCAGCGCTGAGTCCCCTCTCTTCAGAACAATAAAGTGAATTAGCTCTGGGTTAATCTAGTTCTGTTGTAATGACATTAAGGAATTTTTCAATTAACCTCTTTGACTGGCTGTTGCAAAGGACTTCACAAATGACTTCCCATCCAGCAAGAGCTGGGTGCTTGTGCCTTGGGGACACGGATGCTCAGGATGTGGTCTTATCCATGTCTGCATGCTTGCCCCTGCTTGACAATGCGGATTAGCTGTGTTGCTTTGGCTCTTAACACTGAAAATGAGTTGGCCCCGGATCCTGTTCCCCCCACTCTGTTTCGGGCTTTTAGCTAGGTGGGGTTTGGCCCATTTGTGTGTCTTTATCTGCTCTTTGAATTCAGCACTTACAATTAAATCCCTCTCAAGCAACCAGACTGCTCTCTTTGTTTTCTATAATACAGAAGGCAATATGCTCTATGAAAACCCTCTCCTCCTTTTAGAGTGCATCTAATCTGACAAAGGCAAGTTGCAGACATGGCTGTTGCGTGTGTTTTTAAAATGCTCGCTTGTTGTCACCTGCTGTAAAGCAGAGATTTGTCGAGTGTGCTGTTAGAACCCTGGTTAAAAGCAATGCAAATCTGTCACCAGAAACATCTCAGATGGTGCTTGTTTTCTTCCCACATTCGCTGTGTTTTCTTTTGCGGGCCTCGGTAATTTGTCTGAAGTGTTCCATCACTTGGCAATAGCAGTGTGGGATTAAGACGGCAGCTGCCGTAAATGAATGTAAACACAGCCTTCGCGCCTTCAAACAGCGGCCTCCAAGACTTGGCCTGCATTTCCGAGGCACAGCGTTTGTAGTGTGTACGGAGTGTGTGTATGGGCCCTTTCATCCTGAGGAGCATATCTACCACAGCCCTTGATTTATCAAGATGAATCACTGTAGAAGCCACTTCCAGCGTATGCCATGCTCTCTTATAGAAACATATCGCTTAATCCACCCCAAGTTACCGGATGGGTGGCTCTTAGAATGGGCATTTACCTCTGAAATTGGTGTGTATGCTCAACGTTGCATGCATCTAGTTTGCATACAAATAAAGAATTATGGTTGTCGTGAGGCAGGTAGACTAAATGAGAGGACCAGCTGTCTTGATGTGTTCTCATCAGGCAGAACAGATTTCTCTCTCTCTTGCTGAGTGAGATAAAGTGGTTTTCTTTCTTTTTGTCTGCAGTTAATAATTACCAATAATCTATTCTATCATATTTCAAGATCTTCTACATGGCTCTCAATTTTAAACAACAATTAAAGCAATTAAGACTGTCGCATTCACAAGCCATGTTTCATTCTCTGTAAAACGTCCTCTCCCTCCTTGTCCATATGGTGCTTTGCAGCAGTGACATAAGGACAGCTTGGAAAAAGGAGGAGAGAAAACGATATTGCCTCTCATCCTTAATCTGTCGTTTACCGCGTGGTGTCTTAACTAACCAAGCTGACTCGCAGGGCTATGCTTAAGTGGCAACCTAGTCATATCGGCGAATGATGAGAAGTGCTGCACCCAATCAAGGAAGAAGTTTGTTTTCCTCTGACGAGACGCTTTCAGGCGTATTAGCTCACGCTGTGAATACGATTAGCACGGAATAGTGTTCTGAGGGCATTTCCATGTAAATCTCAATACTGCTCCAGCATAAGTGTAATTGGCTTTCTTGTCATGGAGACATATCAGAACACACCATGTTAAATGGAAACAATTAAAGGCTTCAAATGATTTCTGTTGTTCTGTGACAAATGCGTGACAGATTTCTTCTATTGTTTGCCATGCTTTGCATAAAGGTCTCTTGTTCCGCGACTGTTTAAATGGCGCCGCTCCGATGACAGATCACCTAAGATTTAGAGGCTGTTTTATGTTATTGCTGAGGAAAAAAAAAAAAAAAGAATGAGAGGAAGCCATAACAAATGATGTGTTATAAAAAATATCTAACAATAAGGAGACGTGGTCTAAAACAGCCTGAATGTGACTCTTCAAGCACTAGATTAACACGGATGTTGTATTTATATTATCACAGTTAATAAAAGAGGGCCTAGGTTATGTAGCTCGGAGTGCTAATGCCATTATAAAACTGTAAGGCAATTACTCTGTTAGCTCTAGCCTGAGGTAATGAATGCATTTAGAAGCATAGGGCCATTAGATGAAGGTACTTCAAAGAGCACAGGAAGAGAGATTCATTTAAATACATGGGTAATTGCTTGACATGAACACATTTGTAATATTTTCTCCTTGTGGATTACACAAAGAATTGGAAAAGAATGGGCTTATGCTCATTTTGGGAGGAAAGAAAAGAATCCAAAGCAATCAGCTTAATAATAAAACAATATTGAGTTTCCACTTTTAATTTCATAATGAATCTAATTTGTTACAGAAGAGAGAAATTGAGTGTGATATAATGTGATATCCAGTCTATTTGTCCATTACTGCCAGAGGGCACAAAATGGTATTATAAATTGTCTTTTTTATATTATGAATAGAAAATTGTTTTATAACAAGATCTTAAAAAGGAGGGTGAATTCCAAAGTCTCTCTTCACTTAACGCGATGCCCGCAAACCAATCTCCTTTCTCATCACTTGACTGCTCACACTTATTACTTTCATATTCACCCTGGACTTTGCATTGAATTTTTATATCTCCACTCCTCCCACAGGGTCAGACTGTCATCTGCGATGTTGTCTTAGAATTACGAGGTAAACTTCAATCAGAGGCAGCTTCCCCCCTTTTTTTCTCTGTGTAGCAACAATATTAGCGTGCATCCCTCGCTATCCATGAGCACTCCCATATTGGCTTTCTGTCTCCTTACAATTACCACGTGTCTTACTGGTCCCAGGGAGAAGGCTGGTGGAAATCAATAGCGCAGTAATATTATCAACTGGAGGGTGAAGTCATGCGGGGGGGGGGGGGGGTAGAGGCGGCGAGTGGGCTTGGTGTCGATTTGCCTTTCTGCTAATGCACACCGTGCGTCCTCCAGCTTTATCTTCTTTTTATAGAGTCTCCCTACCTCACCTGCACCCTGTAATGGCTGTTCTCTATATGCTGTTTCTGTTCTCATTCCAAATGTACATGCCAGCCTCAGCCCGCCGCAGGCTGTTTTATTGGGAATGTGCTTTTGACCCCGAGAGCTGACCCTCAGATGGCAAGCTTAACAATGACGAATCACTTGGTGGGATCATTTACATGCCCCCTGAACCCCATATTTGGGTCCATTAGAGAGCAAATCAAATATTTATGTTGTTTATTGGAAGTGCAGGGTTTCATCTCACTCTGTGATTGTTTCATGCAAAGGCTGGGAGACCGTGCTATATTAAGTATACGCACACCCAGGAAACTAATCTCGGGTTCAGTGTCAAAATCTGTCTCACAGCCAACAACGTTTTGTATTCAAGGAAAGAAGCGAGGTTCCTCTGTAATAAAGCTGTGTTTAACATTGCTGCTCTCTTTGTTCGAGAGATGTGGATTTCACAAAGACACTGTGCTACTTTATAAAATAGAAACAGTGAAGCTAGATTGACCGGTGATGCCTGTGGAGATAGAGCGAGTCATGTGGATATTAAAGGTAAGTGTACTTTACCTTTTGGTCTACGTTTACAGTTGAAATTAGAGCAACATTTCATGTCTAGGTGTTGTTTCCTGTCTCCACAGGGACTGAGTCTAATTGAAACACTTCATATAGTGAACCAGGGACTCGCTGTGATGTTCCATTTCTCCACATTGCCTTGGTCAAACGTCTATAGCTACCACACAGTCTGTTCTTTATTAAATTGTCCGTTGGACATTAATGATATTGCTGTGTTGCATGCTGGGATTTAATAGATAAGGTCTTTAAAGGTTTTACAGTATTATTAAAACTCTGAGGTGGCCTCCACTTTACTGCCTGCTGAGGGGTTTTGAATGTACTAATCAGTCATATTATTACACTTGACACATCTGGAACGTCAGTCATCAAAATGGTTACTGGCAGGGTAGCAATTAGTGCAAACACACAGATAGATTTTATCAATAGGAAATGGAAAGACTAAAAGAATCAAAGGGAAAGAAAAAGGATAAAAGAATCAAAGAGTTTCTGCAGGGGAGGAGAATTAATAAAAGGAAGAAAAAAAATGTGCACCTTAGTTTTCATGCTCAAGTCTTTCAATATGGCAGCCCATTTATGTGCCACACCAATGTGTCTAAAACTGATGTGGCTTTCAACTCGTTCGCTCAGGTTCAAAAGAAAACAATAAGAAAGCCAAAGCGTAATGACATGCAGTCTTTGTCTATTAGCCGCAGTAAGACTAGGGGGTTTACGGCACAGGGTTCTGTAAACAAAAGATTAAACCAAATCGAGCTGCAGAAAATGAAAGGAAAACATGAGTGGGGTAATGAGGGTGCAGACGTCGTTTCTGACCAGATTACCATCTCCACAGACTACTGGAGAGGAAAACGCCTGATTGAGCTATTTTACCACACAGAGAGTTTGCGCCTCTCTCCACACACCAAGACCAATACCATTACCACACTGGTTAGTGGCTAAGCCACATATGTGAAGTAAAGCAGTTTAGGGTCACAGTGCTTTGCGCTAATGTTGTTTTGTTTATTTGTCACATTCAGAGTATTTAGACATCACAACCCAGGCTGGTCTGGGTTTTTTCTGTGCAGCGGAGAGACTATACTGACCTTTGGTAACCTCTCAGGATCGCCGGGGTGTCTGGGGATGACCTTCTGCAGCCTCTGGAAACCATAGTCGATGGTCGGCTCATTCAGGGCTGAAAGACAGAAAGAAAGAAGGAAGGAAAGAGAAGATGAAAATTAGAAGCATTTCAGGGCTAATTTTGCCACAGACGGGGAGAAACTAATTGAGAAATCTGTTAGAGTTTACAGTATAAAAGTCATTTCAGAATGCCTAATTTCGTGGAAACCTCAGGGGTAAGACAATGTTTTATGAAACATCAGCGGCTCTGGAGGGGGGGCGAGTGATGGAAAATGACACAGGTCCCTCTGACACTTGTGCCACCAAGTGCTATTCCATTAACAGCCATGATGACCTACATCAGTCTGAGAATCCTTCTGAGGGACCCTCCCCCTTTTTATCTGCTTGAGAATATTGACTACAGCAAACTACATAGCAGGGGTCTTTTAATCTAACAGAGCTTTAATAATCTGTGAAAGGCTGTCCACACATTGATCTAGTGTAAGTTGCTGTCATTTCACCCTTCTGCACCAACTGTACTGCAACACTGGGCCCGTGAAATACGGCAGCAGATCCCATGGAGCCATTAATCTCTCCCACCCCTCAAATAGTAATCTGGGGCATGAGGCATATTGGGCGATGAATCAGAGGCACAAAGTAAATGAATCATAACCCAGACTTTGGTGAGAGCAGGGCGTTTTATGTCTGACAGTCCTAATGGGTAATTGAAGGTTTCCTTACAGCTCCGCCTGATTCTAAACAATCATGTGTACACTCATAGGCAGGACACGGCGAGGGAGGGAGGGCAGAGCAGGGGAGGAGGGGGAAGGAAGGAGGAGAGCAGTGTAAAGGGGGAAGGAACGACTTAATAGAGAACATCACTTCTCAATGTAGATATCATTTTCAGGAGAGTAACTCCGCCGAACAAGGCGCTTCATAAATCAATGGCTTTCTATGGAGACTAATAAGAGCTGCCTGCCTCTATTCATTGTTCAGCCTGTAATTTGGCCCATCACTCATTACTCAGCATGTAATTTCAGCATTAACACCGCACAGCTCGCTGAACCTGCTGAACACCAGAGAATGTGAAAGCAAGCGAACACCCCCTCACCCCCCAAAAAACACACACACACACACACACACACACACACACACACACACACACACACACACACACACACACACACACTGAAGCACAAGCCAAGGAGTCGAACATTTATGTTTCTCATTCTTTGTTTTGTTCCCTCTCATCTTAATACACATACAAGCCTCCTTGCACACAACCTGTGGACACACACACACACACACACACACACACACACACACACACACACACACACACACACACACACACACACACACACACACACACACACATCCTGTACCCACTCATGTACCCAAAAACACATGCACGTACAATCACACATGCACCACTTGTGCCAAAACCTGAATACAGTAATTGCCAGCTCGACCGTGATCAAATGGAGCAATTATGTGTTCAAGCATGGACAATGCAGGGTGCTAATCGATAGCAAGGATCTGGCCAACAAATACAGTGGTATTCAGCCCTATAGGCCTGACACACCTGAATAAACCCCACGCCACAACAACATACACTGGAGGAAATCTGATTTGACATGTCATCATGTGTCCTGGAACGACAAAGGTCTGCTTCGGAATGTGGGGGAAAGCCATCTTCTCCTTAATAAAGGATTGATCTGCCGTATTGATCGTACATGACAAGGCTGTAGCAAGGAATTTGCCCCTTTTCTTTTGTTATTTCCACCCCCCTTCTTATCTATGCACTCTGGCAGTCCTATACATGTGTAGATGTGTACACACACACGAGGGTGTGTGTGTGTGTGTGTGTGTGTGTGTGTGTGTGTGTGTGTGTGTGTGTGTGTGTGTGTGTGTGTGTGTGTGTGTGTGTGTGTGTGTGTGTGTGTGTGTGAGTGCATGTGCCCGGCTGAGAGAGCATACGTGCGCGGCAGCCCTGCCAGACCCCGCTGCTCAGTGTGATGTAAATTGTGTATGTGTAAAAAGCACTCCATAATCAGGCCATCCATCATCAGAGGCTGTCAGTGGGCTCTCTCAGGGTGATACATCACGCTCTCCTGTCCTCTGCCTCAGCTGGGGCCTACACAACCCGCCAGGCATGCTGGGAACACAGCCGGAGAGTCGTACAGTACAGGACGAGACCTATAGGTTGGGAGAGGTCTTCTGTTTGATGTGCCTTTCTAATTATAATGACGCCCACTGTAAATGCACACCTAAGAATTCCGATAAATGTGATTCGGATGGTCAGGCATCCTGAATCCTTGAAGCACACTATCAACAGTTTTTACAGTTTACATGACATGCCTTGAAATAGAGAAATTGAAATGTGTCAAACAAAAGAAAAATCATATTTAAAGTTGAGGCTGAAAACATGTCCCGCTGCTCTGCACTTGCGGCTCGAGCGGCAGGCATGATCTCCACATGTCGACATGTCGCCATCTCATCTATCATGGAGATGATCTTTGTAACAACCCCGGCGTAATGAAATTGGTGACACACACCGCCATCTGCTATTGATTTCATGCAAATGCTTTTGACAGCTGATGGAGACTTGCATTAGCGCTAAACGGTGCTGTCAGTTGATGAGTTGACAGTTTTGTAGTCATAGCATGTACACTGGTGCAGACAGACACAGACAATGTCAATAATCCTGTAAGAGCTGCTGATGATATATACTGAGCACTTATATTCAATCTCGACAGTAAATGTGTTACGTGTGTAGTCGGTGCATTGCTCCGCGCATTTTTTCTTCCGCGCAAAGATTTTCTTTCATCTGCCGAGCTTTTACAAGAATCATTGGGACTACTCCTCTTACTTTTTTCCAACGCCACACACATTGACAGCGGCCTTTCCCCTCTTTTGCCCCCAACCTCTTCACCCTGTGTCTTTTCTTTTTAATCCTTGACACATCATTATGTTCCAACTTCACACTCTGTCGTAAACTTTACTCTCTTCTAAAGAGCGCATCGAGCTTTGCGATGCCCTTGCATGACTCCATGCGTGCCGAAATTTGTTTGGTCCTCCTTGTCCTTCCAACACAATATGGTGAAACAGAGGGTGGTGGGTTGGGGGACTGGGGGCATCCCCCCTCGCCCCCCTACGCTCCCTCTTTACCCCTCCTGTAAGGCTTCTCCATCGCTGCGAGGAAACATGAAACCCTCCACACACATCCCATAAATCCTGAACTGGGTGGGGAGTCTAGCCGAGGGGAGGAGGGACCAAGGAAGGAGGGGGTGGGGGTGGGGGGGGGACTGGGGGAGGTATGATAGGGGAGGGCGTATGTGGGGGGGGTTGAGTCGCTGGCACGCTCCAGTCACGCCCGCTTCCCGGCCCGCGGCCAATCAATACCACTTTCCTGTTTTAGAGGCGGGTAATTATGAGGTGGAGAGATTGTGTGACCTCTCACCCCTGCTGCATTACTCGCCTGATATTAAGATAAATTGCCTGATTTTGGGTAAACATATGCTGCAATTCAAACTGTCAGCACTGGTTTGCTCAGGGATAATTTGTATTGATCTCCTGGCTTCTTCCCCATTTTGCTTACTGACCTCATGGATAATTAGAGAAAAAGAGACACGGGGAGGTAAGGCAGGGCTTGCATTTGAATACTTTGCAGGAGAGATGAAGAGCACATGCGAGGGGGGCAGAGGGAACATTATGGACTAATAGAATTTTCATTTTCTCTCATTTTCGCTTCAGATTCAGACAGGTTGCGTGTTTTGTTCAATTATATCGCTTATATCTTTTTCCTTGCCGCTGCGGCGATGGTCCGCTTTTTAATTTACGAGATGATTTAAATTTTGCAAATGTAATGAGACAACAAAATGACAGCAAAGATGTTTCAAATTAAACAGCTGATAACTGAAAGAATTATTGCCATATGTGAGTAAAATTAACATGATAAGTGACAAAAGAACAGACCCGCTAAGGAGTGTGCCTCTGCTTCGTGAAGGTTTGGAAGAACATTTTTATGAATATTTCAGTAATTTTCTCTCTCCAGAGAGGGAATGATCGTGTTTCAGAATATGAAGAAATGGAATGCATGACTCGGTGTGCAGCTGTGACCATATCATTTCCAATTTTGAATATCACGCATGCGCACGGTCATCCGTGGCAGGCCTTCAGTGGAATTCCTCATCCTGGAATGTGCACTTCCCAATCTTGTTTTGATCTGCCGCCTTAATCTGCCGCCCCCCTTTCATGCCACTAACACATTTTTCTTTGAGACCTCCTTTAGCAGCATCAGTCTTGCCACTTCACTTAAAATGTAGAGTGGATGGCTTGTACATGGCATCTGAGTGTGGTCTGCTGCTCCTTCTCCATGTTCTCTAGAAATAGGACATGAGTAACCGCTCTACAGGAACAGCGTAACATGGCCGACGCTGGCAGCCAGAAGTGCTTACATGGCAATACACCACTGTGTGCCCTTGGTCTATATGAAAGTGGATTGAACACGTGTATTGACTTACAGTATCGGGGTATAAACATAGGGAAATGTTTGAGCAAAGCAGTAAATTTAAGGGAAATTGTTCCTTGTTAAGTCTACGAGCCTGAATGGAAGCTTGCACAGAGTACTAGCATTCCTGCCAGCCATTACAGCTTATTACGATAACTCTATCTTTCCAGGAGATAAAAACCTAGCCTTGTTGCCATTTGCCAGCTATTACTTTCGCTAATTATACTTAACTGCTTCGAGCTTATCTCCACTCCTCCTACACCATTGAGCAGTTATTTTTTTCTTTCCCCTTAACACAAATTAGAGGTGGAGTGGGAGTTGGAAAGGGGGAGACAGATAAACAGCACAGGCAGAAGTTCATTCTAGTGTTATTGCATTTTTGACTTGTCAAACAGTCAAACTGAAGCCTTCTAGGCACCTTCAGTCTGTTAGATGGATGCACTTCACAACAGCACCAACTTGACCCCTCGCCGATACTCAGCAGAGTCGACTGCAGACATAGAGGGAGTGACTATCCTCTCTATGTCACTGTAAGGAGTTCAAACTGAATATCGTGCATAAAAGTAAGGCAGCATACTCAGAAGTGATGCTGCTGATTCTCCTCAGTATAGACATGTTCCTGTGTTGAGAGAATAGAAAACACACATGCATGTAGAGACCATCTTTAAAAAAAACACAAAAAAACAAACCAAACAGATTTTTTCCACAGCAAACGCACGCAAAGCAAACCTCGTCTGTTTTAACACTGACCATATCATCTCCATCCACTGCAGCCAGTTATCACTCAGTGATTCCATCTCCAGCAGTCTCAAGATGAACAGGAGATTAAAATTTCAAAGATCTGCAGTTAAGATAAATCAATGGAGACAGATCAATGTTCATTGAAATTTCATGAACTTTGAGCCAATACAGATGAAAAAAAAAAAAAACCTAGACAGTTACAGTCTCCTGCAGATATTGCTCCTGTAACAGATCAAATGTAATTAACGCGGTTAAAAGGGAGCAATGTTACAGATTGCACATCCATAATTTCATACTCCCTTCATATCGGTTGTATTATTAGAAAGGGACAAAGACACCTGTTCAATCCTTTTAGATGACATCTAAAGTATGTGTGCCACTTCTCTAAGGACGTCAGCGGACTTTCACACATTACCGGCCAACAGAAATCAAATGGGTTCCCTTCACAGCTGATTGCAAGCGCAAATTAATATTGTAAAATGAAGATCAATACATGGACGGGGCACAGATCGATGACGGCTAAATTACGGCCGCATTTTCCCCCTCATTCAAGATGAGTTGTGTTTTCCTCTCAAAGTCAATACCGTGCTGCCTCCCTCATTCATTTCTCAATAAACTTGCCGATGAATTTCAATCAAAATGCGGCAGCGGAGGGGGCGGGGGACTGGAGTTCTTTTAAAGCCCGTTGGGTGTGGATCATACTGAAAATGGGGCAAGAAAAGGAGGTAGAGAAAAGAGGAGAAGGAGGAGGGGAAAGATCCTCGTCTATCAAGAGCCCCCCTTCCCTGCCTCCTCTGTCTATATTTCCTGTGGCAGAGGACTGATGCTGTGACTTAGTGAGGACAATCCATTTTAAGAGCCATTACAAAACAGACCTCTAACGATACTGTGGGACAAAAAGTGGGTCCAATTAAAATTAAATCAATGAATACCATCCTTACTGGGAAGAAAAAAAAAAACACACACACCCATGCTTTTCATTTTTCTTTTGAAAGATAACCACAATACATTTCACAGAGAGACATAATGGGGAAAATACATGCTCAACTGCAAGTACTTATTTCAATCAATTTCCTGGAGCTGGATTTCACAGGTCACTTGCTGATAACACGCTGTGGAATAATGCCACAGTGTGCTTCTCAAAGCCTACCTGACAAGCTGCCTGACAGTGGGGGAGTGTGAGCACGTGTCACGTCAGCCCTCTAATTGGACACAAGGTCCTTCCTCCGTGGAACCTTGTCGCGCTCCACACAGGCTCACAAGGCCTTCAAACCAGGCCCATCTAACTTGGCAACGAGTGTCTGCGCTACTCCTGTGGAGCTAGTGCTAAATACCAGAGTTGTAATGAGACAGGCAGGTATGGGGATGTGCCTGGTGGATAACATGCTTTGACACATGCTAAAACTGTTGTGCCAACTGGTTACAACCCACTTGACTGTGGCGATGACATTTATAAATGCCTATGTCATCCTCTCTCATTGTATTGCTTCATACTACGGGGTGGATTTTTTTTTTTAAGAATATAGGAATAAAATGCTATGTAGTATACACTGTGAACATACAGCCTTCATATGAGGTAAATGCTGTGTATTTGTAAGTCCTCCTCAAAAGCTGATCTGTTTACATACCTCCCTGAATGTCTTTGATTATAGCATATCTTGGCTGCAGGCCACACCCCGTCACTGACCAGCAACCGACAGAGTACCAAACCCAACCCTGCAGGACAGGAAATGAAAAGGAAGCTCTCCATCTAATCAGCTTGTAAGTCTGGGACTTCAAAGTAAGGGCAGGGCGGAGAGGAGACGTAAGGATAGGCCCGACTCACAAGCCGGACAGCACGGGACCCGATCTGATGTGCTCCGATAAAGACGTCTATGTTTGTTTGTTTTAATTTTTATGGGAGAGGAGGGTCCAAGGCTGCATAACATGTTGTTCCTCTTTCTAAGAGTGGAGCAGGAAGTGAGTTTAATTTTGGATTTGAGAACTGCATATCACTATTTATATCTCTGATTCGCCGCGCACAAAAGGTTGCCAGCTCAGTTTGGACTTCCATTGTACATGCATATTAAGACAGAAAGTAAGTTTTTTTTTTGACATACATAAAAGTAAATCTATAAAGAAATCTCACTTCTGCATCAACATCTTCCTTTTCCGTCCCTTGCAGGGTTGACATTTCTTGATCTCCACCAGTATTGAGTGAAGCACACATGACCCCTTTGTCCTTATGTTGATGAATGACTGCCTCATACCCATTTTGTCAGATTTTGGTGCAGTGGAGTCGATAGCGTCACCTTGACGAGGAAAGTTTGTGATCCATCAGCCCTCAAGGCTGTCTGGCCACAACTAAGGCCTGGCAAGAGCAGCTCTCTGTATGGGGCATCTGCTTCATCCAAAATCCTTCACCCAGTGTGCTGCAGTCTTGTGAGGTCGAACGAATGGCTCTTATTACTGCCGCTTTACAGTGAAGAAAAAAAAAAAAGAAAAAACACTTGACTTGTACTAATAGCTGAGAAGCCATGCTGGTCACCAAAGGTCTGAAGACGAAGCACCCTGTCAGTGCCCAGCTTGGGAAATTAGCAAATAATGTTCCCTTCCCCCTGACAAATGTGTGACAGCTCGCCTTCGCCAATCATTCTCTCCTAACGTTATGATGCATGTCCTGGATCCCCACTGGAGGATACAGGCGAAGTTTACTGACCCTCAATTTACCCATGACAAATGGGGTCCCGGTAAATGTGCGTTTTCTGGGGCGCGGAAGGGGTTCATTTTAAGCAATCCTGGTTATGTGGATGTCACTGATTAGGATAAATAGTGGCTGAGTGTGTTAGGACTGCTTGCAGGACCATATTATCAAGGGCCTGCATCGTTGCCCCCGGAGGGGAGCTCTCGTGGAAACTTGGCTAAGATAGAAAACCAAAAGCTCTGATGCAATTAGGAGCTTAAATTGGATAAATTGTACGGTCAAGTTTTTTATTTATGATTTACTCTTTCATAGAGTTCTGTAACTGTGCAGTAAAAAGGTTACGACGCCGCAAATGAGGCTGAAAATTGAGACTTTTTGTTTTAAAATATTCGATCAAGCCGGCCTGTGCTGTTTTTATTGCGTAATAAAGTGCAAAGTATAATAAAGTATTGACTCAGGTACAGCCAGGACTTTCTCCTTTTGATTTTCTACAACCTTGCTGACAGTTGATTGTAAGAGTCCTGTCCTGACCAATGGATAACCAATACATGGATTAGACAGAGGACAGGCTAGCAAGCTCCAAGGGACAACACTCTGTTAGAAGGTAAAAGGTATGGACTGTAAAATAATAATAAAAAAAAAATAGGCAACTTGTCATTCCTATAAAAATGCACCAATTAAATAAACAGATATAAGCTCTTTGAGCAGTCAGTAAACTATAGCTGAGTGAAGTTTTATAAGGTATGTCTGTTTGTCTCATTAGTGTTTTAAACATTCGACAGTCAATGCCAACAGGACTATTTGACATACACTACAGGGTGCTCTCTTTCTGAGAATGGATTGTGAGTTTTGGAGTCGTTCCAGAGTGCTAACCCGAGTAAGGACGTGCCCCTCTGCTGTTCGAATTGACTGCAGTCTCCTCTGTGTTGACTCTTTGGTAATTTGTGATAATTTCTTAAATTGAGCGAGTTAAATCTCCACAATTAGGGTGGCGGTGCAAGAAGAGTCAACATGAAAAAAAAATAGTCTGAAAAGGCACTCCTCTCAAGTCGTGCTCTCAAGTCACGCTTGAAGCCATATGCTTTGATAAGTAGACCTTTGATATGCACATGGTGCTCTCCAATATGACACCGGAACATTCTGTGCCTTTCAGACATTAATGTGTCACTACATGCCCTTTGCAGCCCATCTAATGTGCTGTTGTAACTCCAGGTCATTTCAAATCTATTTGCTCATGTTGTGCCATTTGTTCAAGCGCTCCAAGGTTGGAAATGAGCTGTTTCATTCTTAAATACATGATCCACCCTCCCGCACTCGATGCAATTCTCATTTTAATGTCTGAGAGGAGTAACACTCTTTCACCTCGCAATTACTGTACATATGGAATCAGCGATACCTCATTCTGGCGTTATGCATTCTGCTCTCTTTACTGGTTTCATTCTCTCAAGCGTCAACCCTTGTACAATCAAGGTGAGGCACATGGGGAATAGCAGAGCAGAGGAGCTGGACCTGTCTATTGGTGACTTTCTCTTTTAATTCGCCGCACTAATCAATTGTACCACCGTTGCCTCCAGGGGTAATTGTATCTTTATACTAACTGGAAGTGAGTAGGAACCCAGGGAAGACAGAGAGGAAGAATGGGGGTGGGGGGGGGGGGAATCAACAAAGATAGAGAGAAGGGGACACGTTTCCCCAGTAAAACCTGATGGTAATCATCCCAATCCGCTTAGCCTCTGTGACTAATGGGGTCTGTTCTTAAGGGACCTGGCACTTTCACTAGGGTGCTATAGAAGCCATTAATGTCTTAACTTATACACCTTCTCAGGGCTGTGCAGTAACACATGTACACACACACACACACTCACTCACTTTCTCCCCCTCACTTACTCTCGCACAAACAGACACACATACACTTACACACTACACTCCTGTTTCATTATCCTGGTGCCTTGTTGGCCTCTGCTCCGCTCCTGCTAGGGAGGTTAAATGCAGGAGAGCTGGGCCAGACTGCACGGTTGGAGGAGACGGGGACGGATGGCTGGGGGTGGTAGTGGTGGTGGTGGTGGAGGTCTGGGGAGTGAGAGTGGGGGGACTTGATGAGAAACAGCTGCCCCAGGATGGAGGGGTCTGGATGGAGATTTTAGGAGGGGGTGCGGAGGGGGTGGGGGGTGTCTCCTGCACAGTCCTGGCCTTGAGCACTGCAAGGCCAGGGCTGTGCTGGAGGCCTGGGAGTGCTGGGGGAAGTGAGAGTGCTCTAAACGTGCCCCTGTTTCATTCTGCCCATCAGAGTTGGAACAGACAGAGGCTTCCAGGTCAGACAGGCTCTGACCCTCGCAACCTCTGTCTCCTCACCAATGATGACAGATAAGACCACCACTTCCTTCTGTTAGCCAAGATAATCAGATCCTTTACTTAGAGTGTCGCACACACACACACACACACACACACACACACACACACACACACACACACACACACACACGCGCGCGCACACACACACACTCTTTCTCTGCCACATACACATCTCTCTCATCTCCTCGCACACTTTCCCTCCTCTGAATTCGTGCTGAACACACGAGAATAACTTCAGTCACACTCCTGCACTTAACCTAGATATTGCTTTTCTAATCTGATTCTTAAAAAAATTTAACCACATTTTGGCTTACAAAATCTGCAAATTACCAGAAAACATTATCCATCTTGCTAAAGGACAGATAAAGAGAATTGTCAGAATGAGTTATCCTGTCGACTTTAGTTTAACAGAGCTTGGCAACGCCCTCGTATGATGGCATGTCAGAGGGGGATCAAGTTGCACTTGTAGGAGCCCCTCCACGAAACAACTTTTCACTGGCGCTGCAAATCTCACACATTTAACATTCAGCCAGCAGGGCCCTGGTTACTTCATTATTAGTGCATGGACTCGGGGCTGAGGGGTCCGTCCAGAGAGAGGGAGGAAAAAGGGGGGGTACAGGAGAAGCCTGGAGAAAAAAAGAGAGAGAGGGGAAGAGAAGATTTAGACTCACCAGTATAGACAAATCTCCCAGGGGCACCTTTGCAGAACTGCTTGGACTTGTAGGACAGCGTGACTTCCACAACACCAGGAATGTGCCGAGGTGGAGTCTGGACGCGGATGGCGTGGGGAGTTATGAGCTGGTTTACAGAGAAAAAGAAAATAAACAATGAGTCACCGGCAATAACAACTACAGAGCATGTATGTTATCAGTGCTGGCAAGAGGGTTTGTCTTAATCTTAAAATACTTCAAAATACATTTTCCAAAAAGCTACAAAACGTAAACTTTTGACTGAAATCTGAAATTTGACATCATACCTCACTCCATACGAGCATGGTGCCGAACACAACTTGTAGGCCATCAAAGAAGTTGTCCCCTATGATGATGACAGTGGCTCCTCCAGTGGTCCATCCCTCGCTAGGGCTGATTGCCTTGATGCATGGGGTGGCTGCTTATCCAGGACAAAGAGAAGAGCAAATTCAGCACCTAGTCTTCAACACTCGGGCGCATGTCTGTTCCCACTCAGACACATTACTGCATCACCTCTACGTTCAGCCCTCCATGTCTCTCTCACAAAGACATATCATGGAAATTGCCCCCCGGAAAAAAAAAAAAAAAAAAATGATGGATTTGTCCTTTAAGGCGTGAGAATCAAAATCATTTATCAGCGCACTGGAGTGGTGTAGTTAAGCAGACCCTTCAAATGGTCCACTTCACAAAGGCTAAACGCCAGGCTCACCAGGAAAATGATTTGATGGAGCAAATTATGTGTCAGGGCAAATGTAGCTATCAGAATTGATTAAGCATGCACCCGCATGTACAGTAAAATTTCAAAGTTGAACACATCTTAAATGAGTCAAGAATAAAGCCCGTTAAAGTGGAAATGACAAGCTAAAGCTTTGCTGCTTCATGTTATTTCATTACCTTTGTTTTGCATGTGCAGTACAGTGCAGTAGAGTTTCAGGTTTCATAACGCGAAAAGCACTCATGAATTATTCAGACTGAGATCTTTTTTTTTTTTCCTTTCTTTTTGTGATCGATTCAATCCATTTCATATTGTTTATTACAATGCTTTTCATCTGGCATGACTTCTGCTATGTAGCTCTGCCATTCATCAACAGTCTGGGTTGTTATTATAATCTAATTTGAGTGATCTGGTGCCTCACATTCACTGTCATTTGATGCATTACCTTAATATGGTGTTCAGCACAACACCGTGTTTACAACAGAAATAGCATGACAGCTAGCCATAAAATAGCAATATCAACTTTAATCTATTTCCATCAATATCTTTTAATAGACTATGAATTGTGCATGTTTTTCCTACTCCTAAAAATGCGAGCAACTTATTTCAGCAAGTTCCTTTTTTTTTTCTTTTTTTTTTACAAGCTCACTTCTAAACCTCTATTATCCTTTCCATCCAGTAAGTAAATCACAGTCAGCCATTGTTGTATGGATCACCTCAGACAAGACATCTCCCTTTGTTTGCCTTGCTGTTGGGTCTGTTCAGGTCATGTTTGCTCTCTCTCCCTGCCCATAAAGTGCACACACACACATTGGTACTACAGGGAATCTGACTTTAACAGGCGCTGTTGACTTCATGCTAATCACCTCGTACAGATTTTCATTTGTGAGGCCTGGAGGAGTGACATTTGCTTTCCTTAATTGCGAAGCAGAGCGTCTGAAAGAGGACCAACCCTCTATGGGCATGCTGGGCCCCCTCTAAGGGCCTGACCTTCATCAGTGCGGACGATTACAGCAAATAATTCACCCTTCAAAATTACTGTAAACAAATTGACTTTGGGGATGAGAGAGAGGGGGGGGCAGAAAGGAGGAGGAGGCAAGAAGAGGGCCTGATGGTGACGGTAACTGTTGGGGGGCAGCTGCAGCCTGAAACCTACGACGGGCATCCACAATCACGCGCGCACGCACGCGCGCCAGCACGCGCGCGCGCACGCACACACACACACACACACACACACACACACACACACACACACACACACACACACACACACAAACAAACACAGACGCACCACCTCGGAAATCCCAGTGCCCCCTCCCACACACAGAAGGACCCATGGAGAGGCAGCGACCGGGGCCCTAAGCCGTCCACCCTTCTGCCTAAAAATTTGCATATGTCTCAATGCACAGACAGAGAGGGGAGCATGTGCTGAATGGGGACCGTGGCGAAGTGGATTACACAGTCAGCGCAGGCGATCTGATGACAGACACGCACAATGCCCCCTCAGCAGATGATAGGCATCATGAGGAGTGGAAGGATGAGGATGCAAAGAGCCGGCCTGCCGGCCTGAGTGTTGCATCACTAAATCTTTGCAAACTTTGAGCTGCAGCGGAGGAAATAAACTTGATTTCAATTCATATGTTATGGCTTATTTTGTTTTGGGCGTTGTTTTTCATGCTCAATTGTTACCCTGTTTATTTTGTTGGTGTGCTTGAATTTACTTCAAGATCCTCTTTGCCGTGAAATGACCGCAGGCTGCTGATCTGTGATCTGTTCTAATCTTTTCCCAGTCTGGTTGGGGTTAGCCGTAGAGGACGTCAAAACTGATCCGAGATCTGAGCAGAGGAGGTCCTAGCTCTAGTATTGTGACACTCAAACAGGTCTGATGTGGCCCCGTGAAGCCGTCCTTTGTTCTGCCTGCTGAAATGTGTTGTAATTGTGCTGTGGGATGTCCAGATGGTCGGTTGATAGTGCAGCTGATGGGATTATACCTTTTACCTCTCCCTGGGCCATCTGTTCCCTTTGACTCTCCCTCGCTCTCTTTCTCTCTCTCACTCACTCTCAGCCTCTCTCGCTCATACTCTCTCCTTCTCTTTCTCCTTTCCTCCTCTCCCTTTCCCCCCTTCTTTTCTCCTTCTCTTTCTTCCTCTTAGGCCCAGCAGTCTGGATTCACTTGTCTTTATTGCATAAACCCTAACAGCATTACAGCCACTTGGCATGCAAATGAGCCAGGCGCTGCAGGCTCTATGCTGAGTCTCCTATATTGTCTGGGGCTCTATAATGGTGGAACTGAGCTAAGGAACGTGTGTGCGTGTCAGTGAGCGAGTGTGTGTGTGTGTGTGTGTGTGTGTGTGTGTGTGTGTGTGTGAGAGAGAGAGAGACCGATTCTATGTGTGTTGGTGTTATGCTGTTCGTGTGTGTCTGTGTGTGCGTGCAGTGGGGGTGATGCTGTGTGTGAAAGACTCAGCTATTTGTGAGCATGTTTATGCACCTTTGAGCTTGAATCTATACATGTTTGAGTGACAGGCAGCCACAAAGCACGTTCTTGTCTGAATGCATAATATGCTTGTTGTGTGACAGTACACACAAGTGAACAAAAAATGTCACATGGTGGGTTTCTGTCTGTCAGCCACAGGCTGTGCCCTCTCTGGGCCAATAGGGGGCAGCACTTCTTGATCAATGCAAGGCAGGCAGTGCAAGTGTAGTGTGAGCCGTGAGCCTCTCTGTTTTCAGCCACACAGTCTGTCAGTCAGTCAGTCAGCCAGCCAGCCAGCCAGCCAGCCACATATCTGAGGCTTCTCGCCCAGTGAACTCCCGAGGAAGAATGTGTTGCTAATTTAAAGCACGCTGTCTGTCTGCCTGCTAGTTGTCAAAGCACTATGGAGGACATGGCTGGAATTACATTTTATGACCCGGTCTCCTTTTCTCATGTGTCACATCCCTCTCTTGTTTGTTAAAGGTGACTCAAACAAAGTGAGCGATCGCTGTTGATGCATGTTAAATTAGTTTGTTATGGAGCTGAGCCTTGGAGGGAGAAAAAAAAAACAACCAAAAAAAACCCAGCTCTCAACTGGTGCACGGTTAAGCAGAGGGAAGGTGTATTAAAGTTATTAGACAAAGACATGTTCAACTGGGCGGTTGACAATAGCTTCTTTTCTTGCTTTACGGGGCGTCACTCTGCTGCTTTGAAGAGTGTGGTGAAGAGAAGAATAAAAAAAAAGGATGGGTTGGGGTAACCTGTAAAGAACACAAGCACACACACACACACAGACATACATAAGACACATCCACACGCACACAAAACACAGGGGGTCCCACGGGAACGGGGGAACATGGAGGCGAGGGCTCAACCTCTTTAATTGCTCTCCTCATTAAGAAACTGGTTGCTAGGCGATCCACACCTATCGTGTCATAAACGTGAAACACACAAACAGAACGTCAGCGAACATAATGACTTTGGTGCTCCGGGCAGGACTTTAATTATTTGATTTTGTTCTCCAGTAGAGGAGTCATTAATAAAGACAAAAACAAATAGATTAGCTTTTCCCCCACTAAGACTGGAGAGCACTGAGATATATTAATTGTCTAGTCTTTTTTTTTTTTTTTTTTTTTGTATTAGTAGTTGTTGTATTAAACATTACATTTGCTTTTGGTGATAGAACCATTAATGCCCATTAATGTGCAGAGAAGCTTGTTTTAGTCAGTGGTGTATATAAACTGTTTCTCCAGCCATAATTGGGTCTTGAAATCTGAAGATAAGCAATTTGCACAATTGGCCTAAGTCAGTTCTTTTTTTTTTTTCTTCCTTACAATCTTTCAGCTGTGTGTGTGTGCTCCCATTTGCAAGTGGAGGCCAAAAGGGTCAGAAGGTTATGTTCAGTGCATTTTACTTTTTGGATTTCCCATGGTTTGGTGGTCCTTCTTTTCTCTCTTTTGGCTGAGAAGGCAATCAGTCTATCATATGGAATCAGTTGGAAGAAAAACAGTAAGTTCTGTTTTTCTCATAGCCCCCCTACCCCCCACCCCTCTCACACACACACACACACACACACACACACACACACACACACACACACACACACACACACACACACACACACACACACACACACACACACACACACACACACACACGCACGCACACACTCACACCATCAACCCACCCGTCCCTCACCCCCCCCCCTTCTTTCTGTCTTTCTCCTTCCTCCCCCTGTTTCAGCTCTCTCACAGCTAAATCTGCAGAACCCAATGGCAGGAAATTGACCTCACAGCCAAATTCTTCAGCAATTTGATCATGTTTCACGTACGCTTTTAGGACAAATGTAGGTGCATTAGGAGACTGGAAGTAGTATAACATTTTTAAATCATGAATTAGCCGGAGTATCATCAACATCCTCAGTGATTCTGAAATAATAAACACATGGAGTGATGCATACTATTTCCAGTCGTGAGAAAACAGCAGGTCTGACGGACGCAAAAAAAAAAAAAAATGTAAGTAAAAAGTAAAAAATGAAAGTGATGGAGGAACAAAAGATTCTAAGGGACTAGAAGCAACTACTGGAGATGTGTGCTCTGAAAAAAGTGTGAGGATGTCTGAAAAGAGAAAAAAAAAAAAAAAAAAGCAGAGCAAATTATAAGATGTAAAAATGTGCCTACCATTCTCCAGATAAGGAGGCGTACCTTCTGAAGGGTCGAGTCTGCGAGCCCTTCGCCCATGCTTGGAATTGTTGTGTACGAACATGTTGTCAGAGACAGCCAAGACATGGCCGTCCACATTGACAGTCGTCGATACGACAACCTGCAAGAGGAGTAAAAGGAAAACATTACATCTAGCAAGTTTCAAGACATAAATGAAGAGTGACAAATAGTTTAGTCTAGTTTTAGAGAGAACTTCTGGTTCAGAGGGGATACAATAATACCATAAAAATGTTGTCCTGTCCAGGTACATTCCTCTGTGGTATTGATTACTATTGTCAGACCTCTTGAAGTGGTTGTTCTCTTTGAACATATCACATTACAGTTACCTCTCTTCTCAGCCATTGTGTTTTTGCTTTTTAGTGTCTCGCATTTGTGTACAGCTAATTGACTTTTCAATCACTAAAATACCATTTCCGTTTACCCACTCTGCCAACTGTCATCATAGCCGAAGCTCAGAATTATTGATCAGCTTGTCCATCTATTTGAGGACAGGAGGCCTCCCTTTTAAAATATTACTGCAGTCATTAGCAACTGAACCGTACTCCATCCCATCACTCAACAAACATTTTACTAGGATCAAATTCCAAGCCACACTCCATATTTCATAATGCTTATTTTTGTTGTTGTTTTTTGGCTACCGCATTCCAAACAGTGAGCGGTATGTGAATGGCCAAAGTGTTTCTGAGCCGGAAACAGAGAGCCCCTCTCAGGTTTGCTTCGCCGGTAAGTGACCTCGGTGCAGCAGTGGAATTTAGGGGGGGCGCTTTTTTTGGTCGGTTTGGAAAGGGTGGGGGGTACGAGGGGGAAAGAAGGGGAAGTGAAAGAGCTCCATTCTTGTGAGCAGGTTCAGAGCTGGGCCAAGCTGAGGATGATGGATTGGGCCCTTTCTGGCCTCCAGCTGGTTTTGGGGGGTAATAAGTAGAGAGTAAGGCATGCAGAATACACAACTTTGGCCAGAGAAACACCTATGGTGGAGCATCTGGGAAATCTATTTGGGGGAAGTGGCATACTAACCGTTGGACTAAAGATAATGCATGATAATCGAGAACAATAATACAAAAAAAAAAAAAAAAAATCTTCCTGTTTTAGAAACAAACTAGTTTAACAAAAAGAGTGATGCTCAAACTTAGTTCTTGCATTCCTTTTGACACACAGAACTGAGAGGTGAGAGTCCTTGGTGGCTGTCATGAATCAGTCCACATTCACCCTGAGGGAAGATTTGAGGAGGCAGGGGAGGTCTGATGGTGGTGACATCAGGAGGGGACACCCTGTCTTGTCTGTTTCATGTCTGGTTTTCCTCCTGGAGGATGCCGGCTCATGTGTCTATCACAATGCAGTGCTGCCAGTGACGGACGCCCTCCTGCAGTTTGTCGTTACCCTGATAGGACAAATCACACTAAAGTCTCACTGTCTCACCTTGACCTAGTGGGCTGTCCGCGGTGAACATGTCTCGGTAGGATGGATGGAGGGTGGGATAAATGGATCAGCAGGGGGTCAATAATTTCTAGGCTCAACTACTTGACACATTAGATGTGAGAGGGTTAAAGAAACAGTAAAAGTGCTCAACGGTCGTGTCCTTTCAGTGTAAATTTTGTCAGCCTGCAATAATGATGGCTTTCAGATGGCTTAAGATGGTTTTCATTGGCTATATAGAGAGCTGCATATGTGTGACATTAAGTGTATGCATATGTGGGTAAGAATGAGAGATGGATATAGAGAAAGCAAACATATGCGCTCCGAGCGTGTGTGTGTGTGTGCGTGCGCGTGTGCGCGTCTGTATGCATTTCTTGCGCATATGTGTGTGCAAGAAGGTATGCGTTTCCGCTGCCAGACAGATCCTGAGTTAACACTGTTGTTACATGTGGTTGGATCGTCCTCCCCTCTGCGCTGAGGCTCAGAAAGCTGTCAGGAACACAATTGATGGCACTCTTAAATCCTATATCCTTATTTGTGTCAGATGGTATTCCCTAATAAATATTCTGTCCAGAGCGCACAGGACACAAAATCCCTCGCTCGGTCTTTCCCTGGTTTTTGCCTCCTTCAGTGCCAATACTAAAAATGTATTCATATGTGAATCTGTGTCAGTGTGACTTAGTATAGTCTATCAGCTGCGCATTTTGCACACCTGTGTGTATGTGTGCGCGCGAGTGTCTGCATAAAAAAAAAAAGAAGAGCGACAGACAGTGAAAGACTGTAGCATATGTGTGAAATAAATTTCAGTCACCTGGAATCTGCGCATGTCTCGTGGATTCCCTGCATTCTTCAGACAGTTCTGATTGCACTTGAGAAAGAACTTTAGAAAGAATCTGAAAGAGAGCACACAAAAGAGGAGCAAAAACTATTAATTATGAAGCTAAAATGTTAAATAGCAGCGCGACCGAATATTTCAATTAGATTCCTCAAACACTCCCAGGTTGCACATTCATTCGTTCATTGATCACGTCAGTCGGAAAGCAGCATGACATTATTTCAGTTTGGGAAGTCACACTCTATTACTCTTTCAAAAATCAAGAGCATCAGTCTCTTTGTGATCTCATCCTCTCACCTGAGTTCATGGGTCTTTCCCAACACCCATCTGCCACTAACATACAGGAAGTCACTTGATATTCCACCCACCTCTTTAATCCCAGGACACCCCCTGTGCAATTAAAGTTCTCCTGTTCAATAGGGAAGCAAATGAGGCCCACCTGTGACCAGGTCTTGTTTGAAGAGCATCAGGGATAAAGGACCTAACAAGGTGAGAGCGCGCCACAAAACTTATAGTCCTGTCAGGCAATTAGGCGGACACTCCTGGGACCACCGTATGCCACACACACACAGACACACGCACACAACGCATACACACACCCGTGTACTTGTGGGTGGGTGAGGCAATTATGCCACAAATTACAACCTGGCTAATCGTCTCTGAACAAATGTCACGTCTGAGTGAGATCTGGCCTTGGTTAGTTTGTAAGCTGCCTTCTTCTCTCGCTTTCTCTCGGGTCTCGCTGAATTTATTGATAAGGCCGCCTGTTGAGAATTGTGTATCAGATGTGACCATGCAAACGTAAAATAGTTCAAGAGAGGAAAAGTAAAAACAAGGCAAATAAGAGGAATTATCTCAGACGTAGCCTATTGTGTACAATCTTACATGACCACACAGAATAAACAGCGAAATCGACTTGCTGTTTTTGCAAATTCTCCCCACAGAATCATGACTAATTGCGCCTTTGCTTTCTCCGATTCATTATAGATACAGTGCTGTGATATTTATTTTTCATCGCATTGCGCTATCATTACTATATGCAATACTGTGGGTTCCATTGTAATACTGACTTGGCTCACAGAATAACAGCGGCTCATTGGATTACCATAGATTGCACCATAGATTGCACGGCCATTTCATTCAGCTAAATACAGTGGCTTGTGTGGCCTGCGAGGACGCTTTCACAACACTTAAGACTTCTCGTTCGCCCAGTGGGATCCCAGCCAGGCCATAAATCAGAGTCTGAAATGACCCTTCTAACCCTGGCCACATTAACACATGCACTGGTCATTTAGAAGCGTTCTTCGATAGACTCCTATACCTTGCGCTTCGCTGAGGGCCCAGGAGGGAGATGAGAGGTGAGAAAATATTTTCACTCCGCATCCAAGGAGCTTTGGCTCGGACATCAATAAAAGACGTTTTAACCCATGCCAGAATGCTGATTGCCTGTCGGTGTGTGGTGAGGCCATAAAAAACCTGACTTGTCATTAGTGCATTTCGCTTGATTGTGCTCACTGTGTTTTCGGGTTGCATCTGTTGGCTGATCATCAAGATGACCATTATGTACTCTAATTCCCTGACCCTGTTTTTATTTCCCCAAAGAGTCATAATGTAGAGCAGCAGACATCTGCGGAAAGCAGACCTGAAATACGACTTTTATTTGTCTGTCGCCTCTCATACAGATTGGGTAAGACTCATGGTGTGTGTTTGTGAGTGCACGCCTACACGCGTATGAGTTGCGTGCGTGCGTGCGTGTGTGCGTGCGTGTGTACATTCATCGCCCGTTGGTAGACAATTTATGTCAGACTGAGACATAGAATATATTTCCTGGGCAATGCATTGACTTCATAAAAGAAACACATTACTTTCAGCTTGTCTTGACTGTTTTCTTGGATACTTTAAAGCTTTTACATACTGTTTCCACTACGGCGAAACCAAAAGTTAAGAAACAATAAACACAAGAAATGGAGTGCCCACGCTTTCATAAAGTACCTCCTTTATGTTTACTGTTATGAAGGCAATTAAGCACAATTTCTCTCCTAAAAAGATAAGCTTAATTTTCATAGTCCACAGCAGTGGCGGTGCTATAGCATCCATTACATTTGAGTTGGTTAAGATTCTCCATGAGCACAGTGCAAATTGGTCCTTGGTGAAAAGGAGAGCAATTAAGACAAGGCCCCTCTCTCTCTCTTTTACTTCTTAAATATCTACAGAAGTTTGTGCTGGTGTTTTGGCACGCACAGAGACAAAAGGAGGTTGTTTAATTGTTTTTTAATGGGATATCAAGTCGTCGCTGCCATTAGATGTTGGCAATGGAGGGCAAAGGGGGATAGAGAGAAAGAATGAACTGCAATTAGGTTTGATTAAAGCTATCCTTCTCAATAATCAGCTGTTCTGACAGGACAGGGGGACCCTGGTGGCTGCTGAGATGGAGGAAGGTGTTGAGTGATATTAAGGCCAATGAAGGGGATATTAACATGGCTAATTAAAGCTCTTCCAAAGCCGGGAGAGGAGGCTCTCAGTGGACCGCACTGGATGAAATAATCGGCCAAGGCAGCTATCAGTTGGAGGAGAGAGAGAAAGGGAGTGCGGGAAGGGGTGGGGTGTAGTCCATCTGAGGGAAGGGGGGGGAGTAGAGGGAGGGATAGTGGGAGGCGTAAAGGAAAACTATGAAGTGTGAAGAAAGACAAAGAGGAAGACATCGACAGGCATATAGAGAAAGACTTCCAGGGCAGCCACGGAAGCTCATTTTGACATCAACTCTCTCTGTCTGCATGCCCGAAGTCTGCCAGTATAACTAAGACCTGACATTGGCTTTTATCTCTGACAGCTAGTCATACAGGTCCACAAATCAACGTTAAAACAATCCTGCTCATGCCTTGGTCTAAGGCAATTAATACGATCCTCCTGTAGTACCTCCATGCTCGCCCACTGCCGAAGCTACTAATCATGCCATAATGATTTCTCTCCCTCTGGTCAAAGGGGAAATAGATTGTCTCTTTAGTAATGCAGCAGGCTCTGCGCCTTCCACTCCCTGGCTTCACAGACTCGGTAATTGAGGAGAAAAAGGCCGACTTTGGCACTTTGACTGATTTGAGGGCTGCTAGACCCTCTTATCTTTACTCTGATCATTTTAGGCTGACACTCAAAGGAAGACCCATCGCCCTAATTCTAGCTCACCCTCTCCCATCATCAAACAGAGGGGGAATAAAAAAAAAAAGAAAGAAGAGAGAGAGGAAAAAAAACAAACAGGCGAGGTGAGGAAGGCCTTCTCTCATTTAAATGGCCAACTTAATTGCCGGGTTGATGTCACTCATGCATAAATGTCCATTCCTTTGATTTGAGTGAAGAGGGCAAATAAGGATAATGTTGTATTATTAAGAAGGCTCTATCGACAGTGGAGACTGGCTGTCCTGTCAATTTCATTCACTTTTTTTTTAATTCATTTCTTTTACAGATTTTTATGATTTTTAATGACTTGTTAAAAATTGAAAGTTAAGCCTGAGCAATTTGACATTTTCTTCACTCACCGATTTTTTAAAATTACTAACTTGAGAGTAAATTTTTTTTTTCCTCCAATAGTACACCTTGTTCTTATTGTTCAAAAGAGCTACCCCGTATTTACTATACCGTTACACAATACACTGACAGATGGCCACAGTATCTGTAAGAGTCAGGTATTGACAACTCTAAGCTCCTGATTGGTGCCCCGGCACTAATGACTAGCATGCAGTGTCCACAGCCGGCAGCCATGACAGTGAGGTCATCCGTTGCAGGGCGGTGAGTATCGATCACCACCCAGCTCCAGCCCATCAGGCCCCAGCTGCCTCCCAGACTCAATGGGCCCCTGTTACAGGAGCCCTGTAAGAAACGGCTCCCAACACCAGACTACAATCTGCTGACACCAGATCTCTACGCTGAGATAGTAGTACACGGGTCAATAGCGTATCGGATTTCCAAAACGCCAGGGTCTTAATGTCAAGCCTCCTGCCTTCCCTACCTACTGCTCCAGTTATTAGGCACTTCACTGAACTGCATTCAGATCCCTGTTGTGACAAGGCGGAGCAGGTAAAACGAGAAATAGAGACACTTATAGATCCTAATCTTCCCGAACACGTATTCATGCAGCTGAGTGGGCTCGGATATATATGCCAGCTAAGTATCTGGGAGGCCGGAGTGAGCTGCGTGGCCATTCCTGTCGTATTCTGGTTTGCCACTGTCTTCTCTCGTCAAGCAGAGCTGTTTTTCTCGCCTTAGCTGAAGTAAACCACAGCACATTAACAATATTTGCTCTACCCCTGTACAAGCACCGAGGGACCAGACCCACAGATCCTATCACTTCTTTATCAGGGAACAAGTGCCTCACTATCCAACCTTATTGGGTTTGGAAGATTAACCCCTTCCACTCACAGGCTCTGCCCATCTCCTCCGAGAGCAGCAAGGCAGATGTCACTGTGATTATTATTGTTCGACAACAAATATCCCAAGCACATGTCTCGGAGAATTTATTGGGTATTTCCAAGGCCTTTTTTGTTTTTATTTCTTTATTTTCCTCAGCTGCCATTGTCAGTTCATTTTGTTGTTTCATATTTCATATTTTTGTTAGTGGTATGTGTGTTGTGGGGGTGTCACAAATAATTTATGTGCTTCCTCTACACTGTAAGATGTAGCTGTGTCCCTCCATTCATCCCTCTTTACCCTCTCCTCCACCATCCCCCTTTCTCTCTAATGGGCAGAGTGGCATTGACATTATTTCACTTGAGGATCCCTCACTCTGTCAATCCCTCTTCATTTACTCCATGGCTACAGGACTCATTATGGTATCTCTTCCTCCTTCTCTCTCTCCAGCACACTCACTCATTCTCCTCACCTCCTGTCTCGCTCGTTCTCCAGCTATCTCTCTCTCTCTCTCTCTCTCTCTCTCTCTCTCTCTCTCTCCGGACACTGTTAGTTTCTTACTTAAGAGAATCGCTCGTCTTCACAAATGGTTTCACGTCAAACCCACTCCTTGCTAGCCCCCACTGATTCCCTTCAGGCTTTGGCACAGGTTTACTGTAACAGATTAGACGAAGACTCGGAGCTCCTGCTAACTATCCATCACTTGCTAACAGTGGACTAAGGCTGTGTGCTTTATGCAGCTTTTAGCTCCAGCCCGCCACATACTGCATGTTTAGCCCCGAGCTTTCTCTCTGCCTCTCCCATCCCCTCACATCAAGATACTGCTGTGGCTGTGTACTGTTGCACGCTGTTCTTTGTTTTACTCCGAATATGGCTTTTCTCTACCAGGACTTTGAACACAATATAATAAGACACAAAACATAAATAATTCTTCATTGTTTTGTCTTGCACGGTCCTGCTGTAAGAACAAATCAAACATCGGTTGCCGCTATAGAGCCAACATCATCTCAATCCAAACTGGAATCCCTAAATATTACTGAATCATCACCGGCACCGTTAAAACGGGGTGAGGATTATTACTGATAATGACTGTGATAACAATGTTAGTCCTGAGGTTGCTGACATTACAAAAACTATCAACAATACAACTCTCAGGACTATTTACTCTGCTCACCAGCTGGATGGCAGAGAGGTATCGCTGGGTTATTTTTGCGCAGGAGGAGAAATGTGGCGCTTTGATTGCTGGTCAGCATTGGAGCTCGGGCCTTGAGGAAATACCAGTCATCACCTCCCTGCACTAGTGAGATGGAAGATAAGCACATGTTGGAGTAACTGGCCCGGGTGAATAGTAGTATTTAGGGTGTTGGATGTGGGGTTCTGGAAGGCCCCAGAGCTGGTTTACAATGAGAGCCATACAGCAGCGTTTCTCTCCTGTGGCACCTTGGAGTGATCAGACCCAGGCAAGACGCAGAGGTACACACAGCTGTACAGGGAAGGCCAGCAGGGGGGCTTTGACCATTTACAGACATCAGGCTGATTTGCATGAGTGTGTGTAAGTATAAGTGTGTGTGTTACATATAGGTCAGTGAGTCAGTGGTTTTGCTGTCTGTCCATGCATGCTCAAATGTATGCGAGTGTATTCCTACATCGTATTATTACTAATGTATAATACATACATCTAAAGTGGCTGTCAGGACTGGTCAGTCATCATAAAACATGAGGCAGCCACTCTGACATCGCCACCACATTAACGCATTCTCAGAAGAGTTTAAAAAAAAAAAAAAAAAAAAAAACACCCACTGTGGACTGTCATGTAGGTAGAGGGGGGGATAGAGACGGAAAGACAGAGAGCGGGTCGGTGCTTAAAGCTAACAGGTAACCTTTCTGTGCACCTAGGACAAAGGCAGGGGGAAAAAGAAAATGTCAAATTAAGAGAGGCCAGGCAGAGAGACGTGGCTGCCATATTTGTGTGAAAGCCCAGTGCTGTTGGCAGCAGAGATGGCTGCTTTCTGATTCATCTGGGGCCGTATGGCAAAGCTTTGTCAGTCTGTGCGAGGTATAAATAATTCAGGGTGAGAGATGGCAATTACAGGGCCCTGCACAACCAAAATGAATATTTTATAAGGACTAAAACTGCCCTGGAATGAATCACACACATGGAGTCACACACACATACACACACTCGCTCACACACACAGGCACACACAAGCGTAAGTGAATGTGCGCACACGCACATATGCACCCAAACACACACACACACACACGAAGGTAGCACATATATGAACCCTTAGCATAGCTGTTGTATTGTTGACAATATAACTATTATATTATATAAAGCTGTGTTTTTGTGGCTTAATCATTTTTAGTATTGTATGCACTTGTAATCGTTCACAATATTTAGTTAAGGGGTTCTCAATCTTTCTATTCTGTTATGAAAAAAATATATTTAGCACCATAAACAAATATACCTGTTTAAAATGTTCTGAAACTATTCACTGGCCCGTATGAAACACATCAGGGAAAAAAAAAAAAAAAAAAAAGCGTTGTAAATATATTGTAAAGATCTACACAAAAAGTAGTCTCCTGAGACTCCGATCCTTTACTTTTGACCCTGTAAATATGGTCTTTGTGTGTGAGCAAGGGGAGGGGGACCGGGGGGGGGGGGGCGCGGCGAAATGCTAATGGGAAAAGATTAAACCCAAAAGCCGCCTGGAGCATTTACCTCTAAAAGGTTTTGTCTGTCAGGTTTCCTGCAAAACTCTGTCTTTATAATTCTGAGACAAAAAATAACATTGTTCCCAAGTCCTGAGGAGCGCAGTGGCTTGGTTGAATGGCCATTGTGTGGGCCTAGCTAATGATACCTTAGCTTTTGTGAGAGGGAGGCCAGGTAGGTCCGTGACATCAGCGCCACACAAGTGCTTCTCTGTCCGGATGTTTAGGGAAGGATTTCGCCCATGGTGGGAAAAGGGTATAGAGAATAAACAGGTCCTGTTTTTGTACCAGCATTTTGAACCCCACAGCCGAAGACAAGGGTATCCTAAAAAAAAAAACACCATTTAAAATAACTTCAATTCATTTCTAATCATTATCACTTCCTTTTATCTAATTATATAAATATAATATATACGTATCAGTTTCTGGAAGAAGTGCTCCAACAGAGAATGATGTAATTCCAGGAATGTTTTATTTTTGGTTTCTTTTCCCTTTTTTTTTTATGTCAGTGGGAGTGAGGGCGTTTTGTCAGTCCAAAGGGAAGATGGCAACCCTCTGAGGGAGGAGAGACCCCAAGCATGAAGACGCAGAACGCATGTGTTGGAAAAAAGTGACAGCGAGGCAAATGCTAAGAGAAAGCTGCTTCCTTACCGAACCGCACACTGTTAGCGGTACAGCTTGCTGTTGTGAAGGCAGCTGACAAACCCGTAGCGTGGCATGTCTCGCCCCGTTTGTGAATTTTCAAAGAGTGTGATTTGCAAATAACATGAGTCTCTGGGCATAGACTGGGCATGTAAGTGCGGTGAATAAAGCCCCCCTGCTCTGCTGAGGGAAACCCTTACTTGTCAGCTCAGTTCTTTGTCAGGAACCTGACAGATGAATAGACAGTGGTTTGCCGCTCACTCCTCCTGCCTTATGTACACACGGGCGTGTGTCTGCTTCCACGTACAGGTTGACTTGCTTTAGGGGAGGAATTTGTTGAAAGACACCCCGCCGCTTCTCAGGGCAATGACTGAAAATATTGCAGGCCACTTCAGACAGCCTCAAACAACAAACAATGGGGGTTGATGTGTAACCAGATAAAAACACGGATCGGATAGCTGGGTCTAAGCACCACTACAGGGCTTATTTTTCATGCAAATTACTACTAATGAGCTTCCTGAATTCTGACTAATTATATCAAAGTGATTTCTTTAATTAGTTTGTAATAATTCCTCGCATAAACATCATAGTAAACAGATTAAGCTATATAAAAATATCAATTTGTCACACTTATACGAGATGCTGTGCAGTTGACGCTAATCTAGCTTCTCCAAAATGCCAGACCAAACATTTATTAAAGAATTAAATATGTACTTAGAGGATGTTTGGTAACATTAAGGAAGCATATCTTTTGCATATTTGTCATGGTTTCTCCACAATCATCTCTTTAGCATATAAGGGAGAAGACTCTGAAAGAATAACATAAGTGAGTGTAACGACTTTCACATATGTAAGTGGTGAGGGAGACTCCAGTTAATAATTCAATACTGTAATATAAAATGCAATATAAAATTCTCTAATTAAAAGTCATAAAATATTGTTTAAGTATCTCACTCAAACAGAGCCAGTGTTATTGTAATCTGACATCAGAGATTACACCCCTGAGTGACTGGAAACACTTGCATGTCAAATCCAAACACCTATTTGAAAAATAACAGATGACTTCAGAAAAGATAAGAAATTGAATTTATCTACCACTTTGCACCTCTTGTTAATCCAACAACATTCCTCAAACCCCTAAAGAGTAAAAAATATCTAATATACTACCAGTCACAGGAGAACTCCAACGACTACCGATCTTTCTGATACCCTCAATCTGCACTGAGATGGATTAAACATTCAATTTGTTACTCGCCAGACCACCACCTAGGCTCACCACTTACCATACAAATGGAAAACACGCTAGTAATCTATTAGCCTGCCTGGTCTGACACTGTATTATGTTGTATTTGTATTATATTTACTTCAGGGAAATTACGATTCAAGTCATATTTATCTTCATGTGGAAATGTGTGTCTAAATGGAAATCACCTATAGTGTGAGGGTGGATGCAGAGCAATACTAATGTGATCCATGAACCGTGCGATTTAGTCACCCTCTATGGATGCACTATGGGCTGATTCTACATATCAAACATGCTCTCCCCCTGTTAAAGCCCGTGCCCACAGACCCCGATGCTGTTTGATAATTATTACGCTTACATTACAACACAAGACCTTGCCTGTGGAGCTGGAAGAGCAAAACCCAGCCTTCCCCATAAACACACACACACACGCACACACGCACGCACACACACACACACACACGCACGCGCGCAAGGGCGCGCAGACATGCACACACACTCTTTGTCATATACAGTAGTAAACAGCTTCCCAGTAAGCTGTTTGCACTTCACTGCCCGCTCTAGGAAATAAAAACAAAGAGCAAATTGGGGGTTTTGCGTCTCAGTGAATAAATAAGGTTGTTTTACTCACAGAATCCATTACCTTTTAAAACATGTGCCTAATGCGTTGAGCCTTTTCATTCTACAAACAAAGCCTAAATTAGGAATTAAATACATTTGTATTTAGATAACGGCATTAGCTTTATGACATCAATGTAAAAAAGTTGGACGCCATCCATATCATTCCCATGCTCCCATTGTTACGTTAAATTGCAATATTAATCCTGGCTCAAACCAAGGTACCGCAGCTTTTATGCAGTACACTTGAATTATGCTATTGAAGTAATTGATAGTGATTCAGTCATTGAAGGTACTAATCCCATGATTCAGTTCATCTCTCTCAGTGCCATTTACCTCCAGATGTTTAGAGTTTGGGGTAATCAATAAAGAGGGAATAAAGATTGGCATTCACAATACTCCCCTTGACAAGCTCCAGCCGAATGTTTGTCAAGCAAATTAAACACACTTAGACTTTTCACCTGCTCCTACAACGACACCACATATGGCCGTGAAGTTAAAAATAAGAAACTGTGCATACATTACCATGCATAATGCACAACTCCCTCCATTTAATATGCAAATTTTGTAAAATATTACTGAATACCTTCTGTTCGGAATGAATAAATTTGAATTGCAATTAGAATAATCTTGTATAATTAATGAAAACTGTCAATTTTGGTTCCGAAGTAATTTGATTAGCATGTTGATAGGACACTTATCAAGTTCAGTAAACTGTTAGATTAAGAAGATGAAAAAAAAAAAGATTCTAAGGATATTTTTCTCAACGGCTCTGACATTTTCCCTTGGCATTGTAAACAAAGACAGTAGCTGGCAAACTTCCTGAATCGAGGGGCGAGAGAGGGAGGGTGCAGCAGAAAAAGAGAAATAGAGACGAGGACAGAGATAGAGAGCCTCTTGAGATAATCTGTGAATCTCAGTCCACAGATGAAAAGGAGTCTATCGTCAAGGCTCCTGAGTGAGCTACTCATCTCTGCCCTCTGCTCTCCAGCTAAGCCCAAGTTTATGGGATTTATCTCGTGAACCATTTGTAGTTTTCACATCACATGATGAGTTAAAAACAGCATACAGCTTTTCGAAATGTTTTGAGGCTATAAATGTAGAGTTCTCAGCTAAAACCCACAGACAACTGATCCCAGTCTGCAATCCTTCTGAGAGTAGCTATCTATTAGCGATCAACAAATTGATGTACGCCATTGTTGTATTGTATAAAACAGAACCATCTGTACTGTCTACAGATGAACAGAGCTAGTGACCTCCTTTTCCCCTCTCTTTCTCTGCTCATTAGCTATCCTGAACCTCTTTCTCTCCTGCCTTTAGTTTTCAAACCCCCAAATGAGACCTAAATCGCTTGCAATACAGGTTAGCTTGAGGGGGGGGGGGGGGGGTAGGGGGGGGGGGGGGCAAACATCTGTCGCACTAGGTACCCGCATGCAGCTCGGGGTATCTCCTGCGAGGAACTTTGGGGATGTTTAATTCATAAACGCTGTCATCCATGTAAACCTCCTGATTTCATAATGACTAACTCTTGGTGGTTTAATTAATTTAATAATGCCTTTCAGAAGCCATAAATGAAAGGGTCTCTGAAGTGGTGCATTAATTAGCCAGCGCCGATGCTAGCCCTGTCAGACTGGTGGCTGTCAAAAGCAGGGCAAAGCGGAGGATGGGCACAGCTGACGTCCCGAGTTCAGGGGTCATGCCAATCATGCTCCTCACCACACTTAATGAGTCATAATTTGTGTCTAGTATACACATGTATCAGGGTCAACCTGTGGTCATGTCCATAATTTTCTCCCCCTTGCCAGGCTACATGGAAATAAGTGGCGGGACGACAAGTTAGTTACATTCTCGGTAACAAGCTGTGGCACGGCCACACTACGTTGCTCCTCGTATTTTACATGGCGACCACCTTTGAAAGTGCAAACCGTCGGAGCTTCGCTTTCCACACGAGGTTGCTCTCTGCATCTTTTTCTTCGTGGCTTACTTGCTCAAAAGGTTACAAAAAGAACAACATCAACTTCATTAAAAGTCTCAGCAACTCAACGCATGAGCACACAAAATCATCACAGAACCGACCAGATTATATTCCAAACTAACTCCATGCATCTCATAAGGAGGTTGTTTTCCTTTTTCATATTTCATAAATATGAACCAGGGTGGTTTGTGTCTGTGCCTGTCCATTTATTACCATAAAAATCAGCTGACTGAAGTATCTCACTATCTGTGGAGGCAATTAACTGTTTTGAGAGAATGCGTAATACGGGACTTTGTAATGGTATCATTTGGAGTCAAGGCACAGATGCGCCGTGCGGAGCCATACTGTAATTAGAGAGAAACGCTGTACAGGTTTTCCACTAATTAGCAAATTATGCTGAAAATAGCATCAAGCTAATTAACAGTTATTATGGCATTTTTGAAAGTATGACTTTAATTAGCAAAGTCCTGACGCAGGCAATTTCAAACTCATCTCTGAGAAGATGAGGAAGAAAAGAAAAGAAAAAAAACATGGGGCATGATCAAGAAGATACTCAGATTATTATGATGCTGTCAAAAACTAAAGGAAGGGGAGAAAAAAAAAAAAAAAAAAAAAAAAACCAGGAGGGGAAAAGAGAGACTGAGTGAGTGAGTGAGTGAGCGAGTGAGGGAGGGAAGGCAGGAAGAGGAGGAGGAGGAGGAGGAGGAGGACCGGGGGGGTAAAGCTTTTGTGTGTTGTGTCTGAATCTCCATCCAAATGAGGGGACATGTGTGCTGTGCCATGTTGCCAAGAGGAGCCCTGAGCCGTGTGCCCAGTGTCAGGTGGCAGCGGCTCACCCCTCAGCTACCAGGCGAAGACGAGAGTGAGCTCAGCTGGTGCCCACAGCCACTCACTTATTCTACTCCGCTGCACATTAAAGGAGCCCTCGAGTGGAGCCAAGCAACGCCAGCCAGCCAACCTGACAACAACACTCCACCTCCTCCTCATTTCCAACAGTTCCTTTTAGCACTTCCCGGGACCCACCTTGGACCTAATGATGGCCGCTGACGGCAGAGAAACCTGGGGAATTATGCACGGTCTCAGTTTGAGAAAGAAAATAGCTTCTCTGTTCATTTTGAAGCATTTCAGCAAGGAGGAATGTCATTCATTAAGAACACAATTGTTGATGCGTCGGACGAGTGAGTATTTGGGAGGTGTTTTGTGGAAAATGTGTTTTTAAAGGCACCCGTGCATCGCCTTTTGAAAGGAGGAAGTGTCACCAGTGGAAGTGGGGAAACGAGTAAAAGAGGAGTGGAAAAGATGGAGGAAGAGAGGAGAGAAGGAGAGAAGGAGAGGGGTGGACTGAAGGGTCTTTGAAGGCCCAGTGTGTGAGAGAGAACAGAAGTGTGCCTAGCCCCAGGCAGCCTACGGCTCAGGCCCATTAGCTAGACTGACCTTGCCCGCGCCTTTGTCTTTGTGCTCTCCTCCCGCTGCTTCCCCTTCTCAAGCATTCCCTTTTTGTTGTCTCCGAGCGAGATTGGGAAGGGGGCCATATCTTTCAGCTTTCTAAACCTCCCAACCCCCCATCTACCACCCCCCCACACCTCCCAAACCCCTCCACCCCCACACACACCCTTATACAACCCCCCTCTCCACGCCTTGCCTGGAGCTTGTGCCCCAGAGGGCTCAGTACAGTGACACGCCTAGCCGGTGGCCACCTCTGCCCGGACAAGAACTTGGCTGGAGTGGTCAGTGCCCCGAAGACCCCCAGAGAAAATGCTACATATCAGGGGGCCCAAATCGTGGCGCTGCAGGCCTCACATACGTGCACCCACTCTGGGCAGCCTGCCTCTTTATTGCCTGCCTCTCATTTGAGAGGATGGAGACTGGCTGCCAAGTTTTGACACCGCCACATATGGCCTCCTCCATCAATCGGACTAATCAAGCATCAAGGGGAGGCAGGACCAGCTTAATTGCCAGCCAGATATAGCTGCTCTCACTTGACGTGCAACCTGAAATAGAAACAGGTCTAAGGAGACATGACAGAAGATAAATGAATGCGGCCATTGTTCTAATAATTGTATAAAAATACGTTTCTTTACACTTCAGTTCCTAATCAAGGCTCAACACAATTAACAGCCAACGCAATAGATGCGGTTGTCTCGACATTGCAAATCAACACTATTGCAAATATTTCCCTAATATAGCATCATCTACTCATTAAAATGTGGATTATGTTCACATTTGTAATGTTTGGGACCTCAGGTTAGAGAAGTGTACAGTAAGTTGTTAGGGAGTTTTTTTTTTCCCATGCAGGCTGCAGTGCTCTGCTCCTCCAGAGTCCTTGAGGCATTCTGTCTGCCTCTGCCTGCCGCTCTCAACTTCCTGTTTCCCTACACCCCCCACTGGGGTAGCAGCCACAGAATAACTTAGCACATGGAATGAGGAGGAGAGATCAACGGCGGTGATCCATTCATCTTGAGTTTCTCCTGTCACTCTCTCTTTCCGTTTGTAAACACTGAAGGTCTGTGGTCAGAATGGCCTTTTGTCCACTGTGTTTTTCTGCATCCCTCTCTTATTCACTTCAAAGGTAACAAGTGACAGATGTCTGTCTTCTCCGCGGTCTTAAGCACTGAGGCTCCGCGATAGCATCTGGGCTGAATGTCAAACTGTGAATCTACCCTAAGAATGTACTGTGGTTATGCCAAGCTCATTGTTATTAATGTCAGGGACACTGCCTACAGAAGTATTTAAGATACTCCCTGTAGTTCACAGCAGGGTGCACATGGGGGGTGGAAAGTGGGGGCATGTATGTAAAAATGATGGACAACGATTATTTGAAAAAATATTGAAACAGCGAAATTACAACAAAGGGCACAGAGAATGGATGAGTAGCTCAATTAGATCTGTATCAAGATTTCCTGGTGGGCGTGTAACTTCCCCAAGAATCTGACTCTGCGTGAATCAGTTTAGTCACAGGAGGTGATAAAAAAAAAAAAAAAAAGGGGAAAAAAGAAGAAATATAAAACATGTTAAAGCAGAAGTTTGGCTGGATTAAAGAGTTCCTTGGAGTTGCAGGAACTAAAAAAAAAAAAGTAGTAAAGGTGGTGGTGTTTTGAGCTTGTAATCACAGCACGTTGCTGTGTTTATTTAACTTTCTCTTCTCCGTCGCTGCCTGCTTTTGGTATTTACATGTTTAATTGAGAAGTGCGCTGCCGGTTTCTTCTGCCCATCTGCCGAGTCCCTTCCTCTTATCAGGCTCATTCCTCAAACTGACAGCTCTTCCCTTTCTGCATATCTCTCTTTCACTCCCGTGCCACTACACTACTAACTCCTCTCTCTCCCTTTCCCTGTCCCTCTTCAATCTGTCAAGGCCGGATATGAGTAATGACAACGCGTTTTCTCTCAAATCAAACCAATAAGTAGAAACATGCACAGACAGACACGCAAATTCTGCACCGAGGGTATCACGTCATAAAACTCTGTTGTGTGGTCCAGGTTTTTGGTTGTTTTTTTTACCCCACGTCTAAATCATGCGCTTGTCAGACGCAACATGTGTGTCATTGTATCCCCATCAGCGTGTTTCATTGTACACACTACCACCTCTGAAGAGCTGCCTCTTATCAGTCGAGTGTCAGAAAGCCCCCAGCACCACCGCCTCCTCCCCGCTGCCTTTCTAAATGCTTTTCTATTAAGAGCAGTGTTGTGTCCTTCTGATAGCGGCAGCTTCCCCACTTCATCATTCATAATCCCAATGGGCATCAATGGACTCTATAGCCTCGCCATCCACACCAAAGTCTTTGTCATTCACTGCAAATGAAAACAACCTAAATGAGAGTGAGAATCTAAGGAATTCACTACAAGAGACAAGGAAACGGCCCAAAAGGCCAAAGCACTCCAGTCATGAATAGCCCACTCCACAGCAAAGCATTGGCGATACCTTACATGTTTGGAGTGGGCTTTTGGTCTGCTTTAGATGGCATCAAACATATGGAGTGCATTATATAAGTGTAAAATGGTTCTACTCATGAGCTGTCTTTTAAATGCTGTTCTATTTTAGCAAACTGCATGGCATGACAGAGAAATAACAATAGATTCCCAGGAGTAGACAAGTGCTCTGCAAATCAAGGAATGAGGTCCAGATGAAAAAACAAGGAGGAAAAATAATCACTACACTACATTACAGTGACGGCGTAGGCTAACTTTCACCAGCTCAAAAAGTCTAAACTGATGTTCCCGCCCTTCCCAGCATGCAGAAGTCCCGCTGGGGGCCTCAATGTGATCAGCAGCATCCCCACCACGTCTCCTCATTATTGAGTAAATAGGTTTGGGCATGTCCTCAGTAAACAAAGCCAAGACTGACAGTTAAGGGAGTGAGGGGAGTGGGAGGCAGCCTCGTTCCCAATTAGAGTCGCCTCAGGCAAAACTTTAAAGAGGAGATCAATCCTACAGATCGCTAAACTGATCCTGTCACAGGCTGGGGATATTTAAACCGTGGTGCAGAGCGGAGCGGTGCAGGGCAGTTCTCAGTACAGTTTGACTGTGTGTGCTAATGACTTGGGGGTAGGCTCTCTCACCAGGACACACACCCCACAGCGAGGCGGCTGTGATTGACGGGTGAAATCGGACCTCAGCTGCAGTTCTCGGCACAGTAGGGGCCAGATGGGGAAATAGTGATTTGCGTTTTTTAGTATGCAGCTCCTGCACTTACGGATATTCCCTAATTGTCTCCCTTACTTACCTGTGAGGCTGTTTCCCATCACAGATGCAGAGTACATTTCAAATTAACCCAGAATGTTTTGATTTTTTTTTCTCACCCTACACCTTTGAAGCAGACTTATTAACATGTGCCAGTGGGGCTCATCCCTGTCCGTCTACTCGAGGTAAAAAGTTAGTTCTCACTAATGTCGAGACAAAATAAAGGGACGAACATGAGGTGGGTGAAGCCGGTGCGGTGGAGATGACGCCTGAGTTTAATCGCGTCGTCAATTCATGACATCCTGCTAAAGCAGCAGATACTGTATCTTTGACTACAAGTGAGAAGCTGGCATACTCCATCTCCCAGGCACACATGGGTAAAGTGTAATGAGCTACCAAGCTCTCTGCAACTGCAGAGGAACTGAACATTTAAATGAGCGAATGATGCATTATGTATATCACTGAGGTTCCTGTGCAGGAATTAATCATGATCATAAAAGCCAAAGACAAAACAACATACTCAGGCCATTGCTAAATTGTTCTGATCTAATGCAAAACAAATTCATTTTTCATGCTATTACAGATAAAGAAAATCTTAAAAGGTTTGGTTTTGCTTGTCTGCGTCTCTTATTGAGAGTCATTCACTTTCAACTTTATTTGCGGATTATTGCAAATCCCCGGTACAAATCATATCATGAAATCATGTAGCTGGGACATTGGATGTGTTCTGCTAATGCTCAAGGAAGATCCCCTGAGGGAGCCATTGAGTGGGGGGAGCAGGAAACGAAAGAGAGGAGAGGCAGATAGAGGGAGAGAAAGCAAGAGAGAGGTGGAGAGCGAGTTGCAGGATGGAGGAGAGGGAGAGAAGGGCGGGAAAGAAAGACAGAGAGGAGGGGAGGGCGGCAGCAGTCAAGCTGCACTTTATCCTGACAGATCTCCTTTACACACTAATTTCCTTGTTAAAGAAGAGAAAATGGCACTCAATCCGGAGAAATCCTTTTCTCCTGGAGCAGGCCTGTCAGCTGAGGGATGAGTGGATACAAGCAGAGCTTTCCTCCTCAGGCTAGCTCCCCCTGGCACACCGCAGCTAGGCTACCGCTCACAGCAGAGCTCTCTATCTATAGCCATAATTAATACACCATCGGAATATAATGAACCATACCATGATACATGAATAACAGTGGCCGCTGTCGACAGCAGTCATTTAACTGCTTGCTGGAAATCAAATGTGAAGTGAATTGATTTTTTTGATCATGTCATCTCCATCACAAATGGCAAACAAATTGTCCACAAACATTTCATGCTCAGCTGCTGTTTACAAACATTCCCCCCATGACAAAATAGTAAGCTGCTCTTTGCATTCACACTTACAAGGAAAGACAATAAAATCCAACAAGGGCACATCTTTCACTGGACCGTATTTATCACTGAATTTGTAATTCACCAAAGTGTATTAGCTTGGATTTGAAAAAGGGAGAAAAGAAAAGCCTCTTTTATTTTAAGTCAGGGGTGTTAGCTGCACAGTCTGGATGCTCTCATCTCCAAAGATTACTATTCGCTGGGTGTGTGTCAAGACTACTTTTCAGAAATCTCGGTAACAATTCAGATGCGATCGATAAGGAGTGACAGTTTATTCTAAGGCTTAGCACAGGCCAAGAAAAGAACGACTGAAGCATCAAGTTTAGAGGAATGAATTTGTTTTGTATTTGATTTTTCCATTAAATTTATCACCACTTTAACTCTCCCTGTTCCCCTCTCCTCCTCTTCACTCATGCCTTCTCACTTTCTCCCTCACTCTGTCACTCACATCAACAACAAGGCAGTAAACGGCTGTCAATTTCTCATCTGTGATTCCCATGTCTTCATTTTCATCCATTTTTGATTGCTTCACACCCTAAACCTATGATGCTTTTAGTGCTCATCGGTGACCTCGTGAGATGATGGGGAAAATTATATGATAAATTTGCAGTGGCAGAGCGATGCTGCCCTTTATAACACTTCATCATATCTGCTGCAGACGGAAAATAGTTGAGAAACATTTTCTTACAAAACTGCCTAATGTTGCTTTGGCACAAAATCATATGGTAAATCTATTACCACTTTGTCAAGAGAAACCACTTGAGGTTTCCCACAGTGTAGCAGCAGGCAAAGTGGGAAATTGTAACCCTGCAACTGCTGTCCGATTTCTCTTATTAAAGTGTTTTCAAAATCTTCTCCCTTTTCGGATTTAAGGGTCATTGAGAAAGCCAATCAGAGGGACAGGCCAGTCAGAAAGCCAGCGGCGTGAACAGGACAGGAACCAGCTGATGAAATTCATCCATACTTCTCACTTATGATGACATGATTGATTTTCCCTCAGAGTGCTCAAATGTAGGATTGTCTTCCTACCCCCATCTCCTCCTCCATCCCGCCTCAATCTGCCCACCCACCCGCCAAGCCAACAGCTAATGGATAAAGCCTCTGTCTGTCTCAGGCATGGCGGAGAGTTGACGAGTGGAAGAACAACTGCAACGAATGAAGGGTGAAATCTGAGAGTGCAATTTTCCGTCTGTCAATCTCCCTTCAAGAGAACAAGTTGACCACCAATCAGGGGAGTCGATTCGGGGCTGGCGGTTGATGGGAGCATTCTGAGTGACAGCGTCATGTCACTACATTAACACGGCAATGAAAGACATAAAAAGGAATTTTTTGAAGGGCCCGGCCAGTTATTCGATTTCTGGATGTGATTTGGGGGGTAGGGACCATACTTTTCTGCCTTAACAAATGAACCAACTGACAGGTTAATGCATAACATATCACTCTATAATTCATGCTTCTGAATTTGGGAGACTCATATCATCCACTAGGTGCTTCAAAATACAACCAATTAAACTTTACTTAATTATTAAAGGTAGAAAGTGAGGGAGAAACATGCCTTAAAAACTCTTGCTTGCAGTCAATTACGATAAAACTTTAATGAGGCTGGATAGAGAGCCATAAAAACTGATAGCCCCTCCGTCATGAATTATATATCCATATCGATTTTGTTTCTTTGCTATAAGAATTGCAGGTAATCGTATGTTACCACATGTAAAGTGCACTTCCCTAGCGAGGATAAATATTAACTATCAAATATATATGAGGTGTGTGTGCATTTATGACCAGGCTCATGTAGAAAATGAAGAGCAGAGATGTCGAGGCAAGGGCCATTGGGAATGGATGAAGGGTGCCATTTCTGACAGTAAGAGAGACCCTTAGCGCTGCTGGCTTGATATGTTACCTAGTTAGCGTCACAGAGAGAGGAATAAATAGTTCTTTATTATTTGTGGTTGCCATCATGTCTCTCCTAATAGACAGGCTATACTGAGTTTAAACCACATTATCCTCTGCGAGACCATCGCAATTACTCTTGAGAGCTAGGTCTGATGTGTGGATAAGGCAGGTCGCCCATGTCTTAATGAACACAAACAATGTGAAATGGAGGAAGGAGCAGTGGGGGGAAAGATAATGGCAGGGGAGGGCTTGTTTTAATAGAGACAGCACTAAGTTGTTTGCTATGATCTATGCGAAGTCTGAGAATGCTGAAAACCCCCCAATGTTAGTTTGTGGAGATCTTTTTTTTTTTTCTTCCTTTCTTGATCCTATTATCCAATCAATCCACGCCCTTCTCTCTGCATTTTGCAGGCGAACAGCAGGCACAAATCCTGTTCAGTGGATCTCCGGTTGTGGACTTGTGTGTGCGTTGCCGTCATTGTCACACAGTCGTGCCTTGTTGGACACTCGTTGAGGTTAAAGGGCACCAAACTGGATCACTGTGACACCCAGCGCGAGCGTTATCCCCAGCACAAATGGCTCAGTGCTGGATTAATTGATAAACTGCCGCTCCACTTCATTAGTCAGACAGACCGGGCTTAACGAACGAACACAGAGAGAGTGTCACTCTGAATATGTTAATCATGACTAGCCATTATGGGGCTCTTCCCTCTACCTCCTTGTCTCCTTCTCTGGTAAACTACAAGGACTACGGATATGAACTGAGTTCAAACTCTGCTTGTATTGAGCGAGGCTATTTATCAGTGACAATGGAAAAAATATTGGGAGACAGACAGACACAAGAGTGGTCCTTGGTGTTATTGAATATAAATATATAATAACCGTGTAAAAAATGCATCATTTGGCCTTTTCACAAAGGCAGTTGTAATATAGCGCTAGGTGAGCACTGTATTTGACGTACACACTGGAGGTGAGGGTGTCAGGGGAGAGCTCGCTGGAGAGAGAGGAGGTTTTATTGTTGCCCAGCCCTTCCGCTTAAGTGCACATGGCTGGGAGGAAGCCGGGACCTCCAGCTCTGACCTCTGCGCATGTATATTTAATAGGCCATCAGTTGGCCGGGGCAGCGCTCTGATCAGGATTCAGAGAGGGGCTTTGAACACCCCTGTGTATTCCTGAGCGTGCAGCCTCAAGCTGCTCTCCCCAGCTGTGTCAATCCGACAGCACTGTTACAGGCACCCAGACAAGGCGCTGGGCACTCCACTGCTACCGCCTAATGACTACAGAAAAAAAAAAAAGCAAAACAAACACAAAAACAATAACATTTGGCGTATGGAGCTCTGCTACCATCTAATGAGTGGTTTTAAAAACTGAAATATTACACCAGCTGATATACTGTAGGGCGTGCGGGATGTGTTTGGATTACATCAGCTATAATCTACAATGCTATGTTCCCCTTAATAATTACAAAAAGGCAATCTCACGGTGACTGCACTACACACGCTGGTAACGATTGCAGCAACAAGACAGCAAACAGAGAAGTGCCACTCGTGTGTCTTTTCTTCTAACAAGGTATCACTACTCTTTGAATCAAATCGGCTTTGTGTGTGGGTGGGTGTGCATGTGTGTGAGAGCGTACGAATGTCACAGTGCATGCATATCTGTGTGTGTGTGTGTGTGTGTGTGTGTGTGTGTGTGTGTGTGTGTGTGTGTGTGTGTGTGTGTGTGTGTGTGTGTGTGTGTGTGTGCGTGTGTGTGTGTGTGTGTGTGTGTGTGTGTGTGTGTGTGTGTGTGTGTGTGTGTGTGTGTGTGTGAGAGAGTGTGACTGTGTGTGAGGGCAGCTTAACGAGGGTGGTTCATTTGACAGGCAATTAGTTTGCGGAGCTGCTATTGACAGCCCCTGTGCTTGTGTTTGTTCAACAGCTCTGGGTGAGTTCCACGCTCCCTGGGCTACGTGACAAAGCACCTCCGACAGGGAGCTCCTGATCTCCACCGAGGCTCGGAGGCTCGCGCTGTGAGGGGGGTGGATATGTGACAGCCTCGCAGAGAGAAGAGAGGAGAGAGTAGGGGGAGAGATACAAAACCCACAAGGGTCTATTAGGGGGTTGTTGCAAGTTAATGTAGCTACAACACACTTTTTGTGTCGTATTTTGAAAGGCCTGAGCAATGATGTTGTCATTTGTTGTTTGATTGCGGGGATAGCGGAGGGTAATCTTAGGAGACACGCGGGCTCTCACACTACATGCACACACATAAAAATGCAGAAAGAGAGGAGACAAGGAGGTGGGGGGGAAAGCTAGAGGGAGATAGAGGAGAGGAAAAATATAACAAGATCCAAACACTCTTTTATCCTCGAAAATCCCATATTCTAATGCAGGGGCCCATCCCTCTTTTAGTTGCAACCGTTTCGTTTGTAGAGCCAAGCTCCAATCAATATCATTATTTTCACAGAGGATCGAAGTGCCTTCACCGAGTTAATGGGGGATTGAGGTGGTAAACGTTTACCCTCTCACTGTCAGCAGAGCAGTGGTCCATAGTGGGCCCAGATGACAGCGCTGGCCCCGCTGTGGACACACTATGTGGAGATGTCCTGTGGGTAGACAGGCTGCATGGACTGTCAACCGCCTGCCATGCCCTAGATGGCCGAACATATCAGCCACTTGAGTTAGAGCAGCAGCATGGGCTTTGACTTCTGCAAGAGCTAACAGAAACAAAACGACCAGTGCTGGCAGCGGCATTACTGCACTGCTGGACGTTGTTATTGTTGATACAAGGAAAACTGGAAATACAATTGTTTTTTCTCATATTGTTATATCAAAACTATTCAACATAATGCAGACACAGTTCAGTAAAATGTGAAAATAACAAGATGCATTAACATTTATGAATTTGGTCGATGCTCAATGCCATTTTGGACGATAGATCAGCTGTTCTGTCGGATTTTTGTGAAATGAAGACTAATCTGCAGCTGGCAACCGCAAAGCAAATTCTCTTGTATAGCAGCATATGCTAAATAGCTCTTCAAGCACGCAGATGCATTGCTGTAAAATACTTCTCATGTCTGCGTATCTGCATCTCCCAGATGGGTCCCAAGCTGTGCCAAACTGCATCTCATCAACGGCTATGAACTATGGCATCACATGACCGCAAGAGATATGTGGGGTCCTATTCTGTCCTGCCTTGGCAAAGCATGGTCAAGCGATGCATCATCAGGAAGCCGACACTTTGTCAAAATGGAGGCAAGTAACAGAAAGAGAAAGCGAGGGAGAGGGCTGCCTATTCGGCTCAAAGTGTTGAAAGTTGTGTTCAATAAACACGAGGAAAGAACAAGACTTTTGTCTGATTTCTTTTTTTTTTTTTTTTCACTTTGGAAAAAAGACTAATCAGCAGAGTTCACGTTGCTTTGGGTTTGCATGAGGGTGTGACAGAGCAGTGAAAGATTTCATGGGACATTGCCCCATGATTCATTGAGTTATTGGTTTCCGCCCTGTTTTAATCGCTGGCGGGCCCAAGCCAAAAAATCTCGGAGGATTCCGCCGAGTTCTTTTCTCCACCATTCAGCAGAATGGAATTTGGTCTGCAAGTGCCTCACGTCATTCGAGGCGTCCTTCACAGTTTCGGGGGCCCTAATTCAAACCACATGGAGGCTAGCGTCCGGTTACGGACCTCTGCAAAAAGAGGACACATTCCCATTGGCTGCTCCGGGACGGGAAATGGGGTGTCTTGATGGAAAAAGATAACAAACACATCTAAGTAGGAGTCACAACACAGCCAAAGCACACACACATTCACATGCATAAATATACATACACATGTACATACACGGAGACATATACAAATATACATGCATATACACAAACACACACACAGACGCTGAAACATACACTTATGGGCCTGCAAAAGCTGTTTGCTTGACATGATGGAAGAATGAGCAGCAGGCTCTGTAATATTGCTCCTATTCTTCATTGACAAGCATATATATTTTTTGCTGTTCCCAACTGACTTTGCAGCGCTGAACTCCATTTATGAATTATCTGACATATTTCCTGCTATTTTTTTGACAGGAGTACTCAGAGGAAATTTCAAGGCACCTTTCTCCTGACAAGTAGAAATATCAATATTTGAATAAATTGCAGATTTGGATCTCCTCACATGGATGCTCTCCAGCAAGAGTGTGTGTGTGTGTGTGTGTGTGTGTATGAATGTGTTTGTGCGTGTATGTTTTTGCACGTGTGTGTGTGTGTGTGTGTGTGTGTGTGTGTGTGTGTGTGTGTGTGTGTGTGTGTGTGTGTGTGTGTGTGTGTGTGTGTGTGTGTGTGTGTGTGTGTGTGTGTGTGTGTGTGTGTGAGTGAAGGGAATGGGAAGGGGTTTGTTTCATTCTGTTACCACGGTCTTATCCCCCTGAGCCCGCAGGCAGAAATCTGTATGCAGCATTTCATTAGGAGGGAGCTCGACTGAGTGACATGTGAAGCACACCTCGCCGTCGACCTGATGAAGTTTACTTCTCTCAAACGACAAAAAGCCACTTTGTAGACTAGCCCTTTTTTCCACAGAGGAAGAGAGGCGGTGATGGCTGAGCACCAATAAAAGAATCATGAATGTTGTTTCACAGAATGACAGGCCTATCTGTACACAAATATTTCTCTTCGAGAAAAATGTAAGCTTCAGAGCTTTTTTTTCTCCTCTCTTTTTAAAGTAGATTTGACTTGATAGAACTGACAGTGTTCAAAATATGATCTCCTAAATTCTAAGCCTTGTAGGAAACAGCTGACAAGCAGCACAAAAGGAAGAATGGAAACAGATTGTTCTTATCCTACAATGGTGGCAAGTCTTATGTGAGGAAAGCAGCATTTCACCTAGTGAACTAAATAATTTACAAACAAATATACTATTGTCCCACAACCTTGATAAATACACCATCTCTGTATAAGAGGTCAATGTCAAGCATCCATAACACTCAGCGGTGTCGTCTTAAAGCTCCTGGTGTTACGTATGAGAGACTTCTGCCTATCTGTCTCACTCTGTTTAGCTGCAGTAGCTGCCATGCTGTCTGCATGTCTCCTGCTGCCGCTGATAGATCACTCTCCTGCCCACCCCATCAACCTACCCCCTCCCCTCCGCACCCCACCATCATTTCAGGGAGTCTGAGAAATGGCTCAGCCATGTGAGGTTACTCAGGTACCAAAAAGGCCGCGACCCCGCGACCCCCACAGCTGACCGTCCTGACCCCAACGTCATACTTTCTCCCTCTCCAACAGAAAACAAAAACAAATCTTATCATGCCCCTCCACGGCTCTAAGGGGAAAAAAAGGAAAACCCTTATAGCAATCTGGAGCTTTGACAATCATCTATCCACATGACCTGTGATTTCTCCGACAGGGTCTGCTTGACACTTACAACAGAGAGGTGACGGTACGCAGGTTGTCCATCTCTCGCCTCGCCTGCCCTTATCTCCTGTCCTCTCCATCTCTCTCCTCACTCCTCCTTGTGTGCACAACTTAATAAGCAAGCAAGGGGTAGATTCCCATTATGGAAACCCTGGAAAATGGCCCGGACATTTTCCCCCATATCTGGGATCTCCATCTGGAGAACGCACTCTCGCTCTCACTGCCCCCCTCGTCCAATCTCTGTGTGTGTTCTAGTGAGCCTATGCTGCAGAGATGGCTTTCACTCTCCACTGGCTACAATGAGATTGGCCCACCAGGTTGACTCTATTCGAATCGACAACCCATTTCAATAACGTAACAAAACAGAACAGAGTGGTGATGCTGAATAAAACATTTTTGAGGAGTGCCCAGGGGGCAAGATGGAGGTCTTAAATGATCTAAATCTGTAAGATTTGGAACGCTTTAGAGGAAACACACGTTTATCGAGACCTAACATAAAATAGTCTGTTACGTACTGATTTAATAAATGCATGCAATTTGGTTAGTTTTCCTCTAACCAGCTGCACTCCCATCAGGTAGACCTGATTCATAACTAGAGTATGTGGTTATCACACTAATAAAGATTACACTGAGGTCAGCAAGTCACTAATCCCCAGCATTATTAGTAAAAACAAAGCCTACAGCTGTACGCCATGCACCTCATCACATCTGAGTGAATATGCACGTGCATAAGGTCCGAACATAATATGGTGTGACTTAAACCATACAATGAGAAGAGAAAATAAATATGCTAAGAGCAGCAGGGGTGGACCGGGCCAGGCCTCTGCGGACCTATGTCATCACTCCCTCTGGTCTCGGCTGCGCTCCCCACCCAAGCGAAAGGCTCAATGATTACGGAGGCTCAGCTTCCCTCTAAGAAAGCAAACCGGAGCTGCAGTCCAAACAAGGCCGAGCCAGCAGCGAGGGAGCACTGCTACACCAGGCAGCTCGGGTTTACCGTCGCCTCCGACCTGGCTGGCCCCCGGGCTTGCATTAGTCCCCCAGCCCAGCCTCTCTAGGACAAACAAACAACCACCACTTACACAGTCAGGGACGAGCAGTGAGGCAGGGAGAGCCGGTGCCACCAGCACTGTGTGGAGGGGAACCTGACCCAATTGGATTTGCTTTATCACCCCATATAATGACTCCCAGACAGGCCTGTTCCAGTGGTAGAAAATAAAAGATTAGAAAAAATATCTGCCTGCTTGCCATTCTGAGTTTGGCCCAAAATGGGCAGCTCCCCCAAAACAGATGGGGAGGCATCTCAAAAATGTTCTCTGCCTCTGGGGACATGTGGTTTTCCCCATCATTATATAACTGTAAACTCCTGGATGTCAGAGATTGGGGATAATAACTTTCAGATGTTGGCAGCCCAGGCCAATGCTGGGACCTGCTGGATGGGAACAGTTATTTGGCAGAGGGGAGGAAGTCCGAGAGATTAGGACTAAGATGTGACAGGGAGGAAAGTGGATCTGGATGGAGCTCAATGTGTTGTCTTGGTCTGTTCCAGTGTGTTCGGTATTGTACCGGGTCCTAATGATGACCGTGTGGGAGGCAGGGGTCTGGCGTGTGCGGGTGGGATAGAGAATCAGACATGAATTAATATCAAAACCACAGGAAATCATATCATCATGTTAACACGCCAAAATCAAGCTAAAGTGATCCACCAATTTTAGCATTCCATTTCAATTTTCTGATAGATTTGATTTGACAGTTTTAGCACTCCCCGCTGCAGTGCAGATGTACCACTAATTCAGAAACACACACATCCTTCAATAAATGGGTCCTTATAGAAGTGTCATCCCGTTAAACCATTTTTATTGGTTTGTCTCACATGGCGGGAGAGGATCATTGTTCACATGGTTGCTGCTTGCTGGGGTGGTCAAGGTTTGGTCACTTAAATTCATACACCTCAAATGAAATGAAACATCTCCCCACATTTTTATATATTCCAGCTGGTCACCGCATGGTAAAAAGCCCAGTCTTGTTTTTCTTCTTTTAAATTTTTTTTTTTTTTTTTTTTTCCCCTTTGCTTTAAAGTATCGATCGCAGTGCTGAACAAGCAGAGGAGTGTTTTTTATTGTAAATCAATACTGATCGATCTGCAGCCTGGGTGTTGAATATGGATCAATATCACACCAGGCAGTGGAGGAGATCTGATTTCAATTGGCAAGAGAAGCCCACAGCAGGTTTCCATCAAGCGGTAATTCAAGACATGGGAACATAAGTCAGATGGATTGATATAGACTAGCCAGGACCTTTCTTGCCACTGAACCAGCACAAGGAAATTTCTGTCATATATCATTAACGCAGTTGGGGCAGGCAGTAAAAAATAGAGGGGGAGTAGAGTACCTCTGTGACCCTCAATGAAGAGCCTTGGTCAAACATTGAATAAATACTCCATTATTAGCGTGAATTTTATGTTTTTTATGAAGAAACTCCAGAATATAAAAGAAAAAAACCCTAGCCAGCTTCAACCGAAAAAGCTGAAGCTCCACTCTCTGTGCACACATACACACACACACACACACACACACACACACACACACACACACACACACACACACACACACACACACACACACACACACACACACCACAGTGTGGTTATGTTGTGGGACTTCTGGTGCTGATTATGCAGAGGTCAGCTTGAGATTCATACTGTAAACTGTTGTTAATTTACTGAACAAATGTCCTGGAGAAAGCTGCTGAATGGTGAAATGTTTTTATTACACTTATCAGATGGTCGATCTTAATTAAACCTGCACATTTATTTAATTTAGTACAATTGTACTTAATATAATTTAACAGCACACATGTGCCGCTAAAGTGCATCGAGCATGTGTATATGTTAAAAAAAAAAAGCTGGTCACCTGGTTCATTTATCACTTGTTTGTGATTCCTGAACAGAGGGGCACTGTTCCAAATGACAGCTTTGTAAAACAATAAAAACAGAGCTATAGTTAGAAATAACTTGTCACTTTTAATAAATGACACTGGTTCAGGGCTCTTTCTCAGGGGCTTCTCCTCCGATACATCCCAGGCACCCCTGGGGCCAACAGAGCAGCCAGCAGACCAGCTCGTTTCCCCGAGGTAACTGATGACCCTATCCCTGAATTCCCCCATCTTTGTCCTGTGACCTCACACCAGCGGGAGCAGGACCATGTCCGATGAAATCTTCAGACTGCTTCCCATCCTAATCTTGCCCGTGTCACACTACAAATTGCTACATTCAGAAAATGGAAATAGATTGAGGTGGAGGTGGAGGGAGGGACGGAGAGAGAGGTAGGGGAAAAAGGGAAGGATGGGCAGGGCGGGGGAGCGGAGGAGTGTGCATCGACAACCAGTCCCCGAAGAAAAATACTTGAGGAAAGAACAACTCGGGAGATCCCAACATGGAATCACATCTCAGCGAACATATTGATCTGATTTACAAAACCTCCACTCTAATGCGAAACAAATGGCGTGGGCGTGAACTGGTACTTAACCATAAAACCCCAGCATTACTCCGTCTCCGATGAAATACCACATATATCCCTCACCAGGGCCTAATGTGCTGTTTTACGGCCAGATACGACTGAGGTTGACCCAACAGTTTGTTTGACAATTAGGGGAAACCTAATAAGGATTGAATGGGAATGGGAACATGCCAAGAGAAAGAAAGGAGACCCTTTTTCGGAAGAAAAAACTGCAAAAAAAAAAACATAGGTCTAAGTGACCTAAATGTGATTCACAGAATCAGGAGCTGTTTGACAAAGCTCTTGCGTCATTAATGCTTTAAGAAACCAAACAACATCTTCAAAACAGCTACAAAGTTTAATTATAAAGGAGAGCTGCTAAATATTTGAGAAAGACTGGCATGTTTTATTTACTTCAGATTTAATTTCAATAATGTACGATTTTCAGCACGGTGGCTTATTGCAGCACTCTTTCAGGGAAACGTGAATAAATCTTAATAGATTGTTTTCTTTCATAATATCAAAATAAATTACTTACATTGCTCCACAGCTGGATGTGAATCACATGAACATTAAACCAAGTCAGCAAATGCAACGGAAGATAGCAAACTAAAAACACATAAAAACACACACCAAAAAAAAAAAAAATGTAATAACCTTTTCCTTACTCGTCTTCAGCATGTGCTTGTGTGTGTGTGTGTGTGTGTGTGCGTGCGTGCGTGCGTGTGCGTGTGTGCGTGCGTGCATGCGTGTGTGTGACTGTGTATACAAGGTCCAGTGTTGCTCTTGGCCCAGCATTCATCCCATCACCCCAACTCTGGCCTTGTTTCTGTCAGCAGTGAACCAGGGGAGTAAAGAGCGAGGGGGAGAGGAGAGCAGGAGAAGGAGAGGAAGAGAAGGAAAGGGGGAAAGAGAAGGTGGTGGTGAAGGGGGAGGGGTTGTCTCCATGGACAGATGGACTGCTCTTTCTCAACACATGTGGAACCATGTTTCGTCTTTCACTGCCGTCAAGCTGGAGCCGAATCCGTCGCTCTGTTGGCCCGCGCCACTCTTTTCGTACTGCACACCTCTCTCTTTAGCACGGCACGCACACACACGCGAGTGTGCGCGCACACACACACACACACGGAGACACACACGGCACACAAACATCTCCGTCTTTCTCTGCACACATGTTAAAGTCATCACCCCTGCTCAGCGCTAGTAAAACACAACACCCCCGGCTTCTCTGCTGTTGTCAAGTCTTGCCATTAGCTGATGCCACTGGGGAATCCTACCCTAGTGAGGTGGGTGTCCCTCGGGAACGTCAGGCACCACGTTACATTCAGCCGCCACTCATGTGAACCCAAACATGTGAGCATAATTTGGAAAATATCATTTATACTGTGCGTCTTTGTACGTGTCTTGACATTTACAAACTGCGATAAAACCGACATGAGGGAGGAGGGAATAGAAAACAGGGCGAGAATAATTTGAGGTAATGTTTTGCTTAGTGAACAGTATTACCCAATCCTGGATGTTGGAGCACTGGGAAGGAGGTTCTGGCTCTGGAGGCTGCAGAGAGTCTGGGTTTCATTTTTCGGCAAGTGTAAGCCAAAGGAGAGCTGCCAAGTACAGCTTTCGCTCTCAACACTTCCTGCTCTTCCTACTCTGGCTCGGGAGGAGACAGGCTTCACTCAAACATCACGTCGACTCAGGCAGGGGTGGCCAGTTTTATTCTCCCATTTCTCAATGGGCGTCAAAAACTCACATCTGTCACATGAATTACACCAAACACAGCCATAAATACAACACCAAGATGGATATGCCATTAAGCCGCTAATAATACGGTGTTTGCAAGTGTGAGTAAATATAATAAGAGAGCATTTCCTATAAACGTTAACAGCTTTCAATGACTCAGTGTAAAGCTGAGGAAACATTGCAGAGAGGGTCCCATAGCGCAATGGTATGATGTTTTAAAAAAAATATATAATACAAGAAAAATAAAAAATAAAAAAGAAGGGGGAGGGGGGGGAAACACCTGCAGCAATCAACTCTAAATCACAACAACTGTGACCCCATCCACTGCATCATTTTCATTATAGATGGTGGGAGCACAATGCAAGATTAACACTACCTACCAAGTACCATCTTAATTGCCCCTCTGCAGATGCAGTGAAAACATGTCATTTAGGTACTTCATAAACAGACTTCTTTTTGCAGGTTATCAAGACAGCCGCTCAGTGGAAACACACCCTCTTTTCCAATGCTGATGTGCAATTAAAATGGTTTTAGAAATCCTCTTTGACAGTCCAGGGCTTAGCCAAAAATGTAAATGACATTAAAGGAGACAATGAATTTAATTTTGTTTAATGTCCCCTTTCGCTGATTCTCATTTACATCACATTTCCACATAAAGGGCTGACCTTATAAATACTGGCATTTGTTCAGCTTTTGGAGGTAATCACGGTTTTGCAAAAACCAGATGGGAGCACACAAATTTTCCGATTTGTTTCTTAGAAGGCAGAGGGAACCACATGTGAGACGTTCTAAGGCTGCGGTCTTTTGTTTCTGGTAAACAACTTGACAACAAGTCAAGTGCACTCTGGGAAATGACCTCGTAGGTGTTCCACAAATGAACGATAACGCAAAGTCATTTAGAAAATACAGGCTCACTAATGAGGGACATAACAGAAAGCTAAGCAAAATTTACATTAGGCCAAAATTTAATTGCATTAACACACGAACAGGTGCAGTGAGGCCTTTATAAATGAGCTAAATGAATAAAAGCCTCCCACAGCAGAACCATGTGTGCTGACCGAAAAAAGAGACAAGGGGAAAAAATAAGGGGAAAAACAAGTCAATGTCATGAATTATTCAGTGGCTGGGCTGCACTCCAAAGGTCAGTGCTCTTTGACCTTTGTGACAGGAAGTGAAAGGGAGTGCCGTGGCCACTGGAATAAATGGAGCTGACATGTTTAGATGTGGTCGAGAATCTACTTGTGAATGGCAGCGCAAATTGACACGGGATGTTAAACTGTATGAACATTAAAATCAAAATTCAAATATGGGGAGAATACACATTGATATCACATTTGCTCTCTGTCTGGCTCAATTCTTCTTGTATAAATTGCCGGAGCTTTCCGGAGTAAAATGTGACCTTTGAACTCTGACAGGCAGAATGACTCATTTTCTCTCCTCTTTCAACAACATGTGCCGTCTTATTACAAAATCCATGTGTAAGCCTGAACAATGTATCTAATCTTTCACACAAGAGAAGACAAAGTCAATATGCAAGAGAGTGAAGACAGATACCAGAGCAGGAGAGTCATCGTAAATTGAGTTATGTTTGCCTATACACTACGTGTACTGTAAATGGGAACAGCATCTAATCAGATATCGGGTACCTCATCACTATAATTCTAAAGACTCAAATTACCGACTAAATAAACCCACACCCCCACTTACTTTAAAGCACCATTAACTTATAAATGTGACATCTGTAGCACTGCTAGATTTATAAAGGGGAGAGATGATTATACCACACTGCGAAGTCATGCGGTCACAGCAACAATTAGTCACTAGATAAATTTACTGTTTCTTTTATTTAATGTAAGCACCAGCTGACTTTGAAATTTTTACTGTCGGATTTGATGTTGGAGGAAAGAAAAAAGTCTGCTCACAATATTCACAGACAATAGACTTCTTTTTTTTTTCAGTAGAACAAAATATGTGCAGACTTTTTAAAAGACCCTGTAACTTGAGTCACAACACATAAACCAGCCCAAATGCAACAAAAATAGGGCCTTTCTTCATCCAAAAAATGAATATGAATTATGCAAAGGCATCAAATGTAAGTGTTGAAATATTTAAAGACTAAGCAGTGCTGAAACTTTGTGACAGCTGTTGGGCCTATATCTAACCAACTCTTTTTTTTTTTTTTTTTTTTTAAAGAGAATCCTTCCTCTTCAAAAAATCTGAGTGAAAATCTGTATCAAAACTCTGAGAAAATAGGGTAAACAGATGTCTGGCTTGACCGCAGGAAAATAGGACACATTTGGAATGATAAGTTTCCCAAACTCCGTTGGATATGCCAGATCCATGGGAACGCCAGTTAATGTCTTGCTAGATGCCAGCTAGCTGTGTGCGCTTTCCCCTCTTACCATCTGGGAAAATGTTACAGAGAATGAACGCCATCAATGATTCACTCCAAATCTGTTTCTTAAGGTTCGGCCATGCTACTGTTTCTCTCGGAAATGTGGCAGTGCTAGCTGGTTTTCATACCGTAATTGTAGACAGATGAGACGTGCCTGATCCAACAATCAAACCTCTCCTCTAGGTTTATGTCACTCAACTATGTTCTACTCAATTGGAAATAATCAGTTTCTGCCAGCAGCAACCGCAGCACAGGTGCCTGTAATGATGTGCATGAGAAAATGACAGATGTAACAGAAATGGCTGTAAAACATGGAAGCTTTAACTGAAAGCTTACCCATATGCACAGCGGTAACAGTCAAGTAATTGCAGTAAATAATCTTACGGAGCGAGCCTACAGTGTGCTCTGGTCGTGTCGGTAACTCTTGCTAAACCCTTCAACCTTTCGCAGGCACCCCTCTCTGCAAGCCTCCCTCAGTCACTGGGAACCTGTGTGGGTCTGTTAGGGTGAGCTGACGGGCTCATAGTTACGACATGGAGACAATGGGAGGGTCTAATGAGGAACATATGCTTTTGTGTTTCAACAGAGCTGCTCATTGTGCAAGGAAAGGGATACTCTACTCCTATTCAGACTCGTCACAATGAAAATCCGAGCCCTCCCTGAGCCAGTTGAGCTTACAATATCCATCCGCTTCTTTTTTCCCCTGTTCTTTTTTTTTTCCCACCCCTCTTCTCGACTTTAATTCTCCATGCATTCATTTTGCTTATTGTACTTAAGTTACATGTTTTGTCCCGCAGATTGAAGAACAATGGCGTGCGAAACTCTAAACAGTAAAAGGCAGCAGAGCGACACAAAGCAAACATGAAAGCGGCGGAAATCGGGCAAAGTAGACGTCTCAAGTTATATGTTAACGTTTGCACTATCATCCCGTCACTAACAAATACACCTGACAAATAAATTAAGAAACCCGTAGACAGCCACAAAAAAAAAAAAAAAAACCAAAAAAAGCTCTATTTTTACTTACACTGACCTTGGAATTTTTCTGGTGTAGCCACTGAGACTGTCATCAAGAATATAAACATTCGACCACAGCATAACCAACATACAGGCGTGTGTGTGGGGATGTGCATGCGTGTGTGTGTGTGTGTGTGTGTGTGTGGGGGGGGGGTGGGTGGGTGTCTCTCTGTCTGCGTTTGTGTCCTCATCTGAGTGTGTATCTGCGTTTATCTACATGTGTGTCTGTGTGAGTTTGAGTTCAGACAGCAGTAGCTCTGGTAATCCATCCAGGCTCCCAGGGCAGCCAGCTCCTACTTCCTGATGCATGAGAAGCCGCTGGAGTGGAGTGGCAGCAACAACTGCTCAGCCCTATTTGATTACTAATAAGAGAGTTGTCCCCTCTGTCAGATACCAGGCATTCTCCACTAAGCAAACAGTGATTCCGGCTAGTCAAACATTAGCATTGCTGTCTCTCCCTACTACGTGGTGAGAGTTACATTGAGATCGACGCTCAAACTACACCCCCTACATCACCTCTATGTCCACCGCACACACCTAAGCGCGCACACCCTTATCCGCCTACCTAAACATATTCACACTAACCAAGACCTAAAGTTTCGCAGTGTCAGAAAAATGTCAATGCTTGAAAGAAGGCCATTTATTCTACCTCTTTAGAGGTAATATAAATGTGCCAGATGTAACTTCCCTGAAGGAGCAGAAGAAAACAGCAGACATAAAATGTTTATCTCTTCGAAAACAAAACTTTAATGGCGTCTTGCTCACAGCTAAGTTGAGAGAAGGAAACAGTCAATGAAAAACAACTATTGACAGTGCAAGCATCACTGTCATAAACAAAGAGAGGAAGCCAGCCAAATAAATGCGAAGTTGCCTAAGCTAATTAGGTGTATTCCCAGCATGATCCTCTAGTGATTGAACCACCTGTGATTGAACAAACCCTATCCAGGTGGTGACCGCCCCTCAGTGCACAGGTACCTGGGAAAGGCGCCCCTCAGCCACTCACACAGAGTCACCCACAGTTCCCACACTGTGGGCTATAAGATGCAAGTCAGCCCAACTGGGCCGTCTGCTACACCGAGAGGGAACTAATTTGTTCACGAGCTCATCCGTGTGCCCGCTCATCCACTCAGTCACTCATCCATTTAGTCAGTCTGACACTCACTCATTCACTTACTCATTCCCTTTTCACAAACACAGAAGAAGCTGCACACAGCCTACCTGTCAATGATCACCGGGTCTGATGGAGTCTCGTTCCTGTTTCCACAGCTTTTCTTGTCACAGCATCGGCTGCAGAAACATAGAAAGTGTGATTAAGGACAAGAAATACTTTGCTAAATAAATAGAAATAAACAAATAATACACACAAAACTGCATAGATTTATTAAGTGCATGAGAGTGTTTTTTATATTAGGGTGGGGGGGGGGGATTGCCATGAGACTTCCTTCACTCAATCCATCCATTCCATTGATGCTGATGGCTGATAAAAAATGGTGAAAACAACATGTTGTGTTGTTTGGCTTAGTGTTGGAGGGGAGGGGAGTGGGGATTGGGCCAGGAGGCAGGGGAGTCACTTTTCACAGCTTCAGCTTTTGTTTACCTCTAATTGCCAAGCTGCTATTTCTGAGGGAGATGCAAGGTGCCACCCTCAACCAATATTTCTGCGGGGCATTTATCAATTATGGCCTCAAAAGCACTAATCTATCTTCCACCACATGTTTCAACCATCTCCACCCTGAGCCTATAGCTCGCTGCCTCTCACTTCTTTGATTGGGACTTGAATCAAAACTGCAAAAATAAACAAATACATCATCCCAGCTTCAATTTGAAATGAAAACATATAAACAAATGTGAATAAGATTGATTTATGCCATATGGTGCAGAAAGACAAACAAAGATTTGGTGCAAAGCTACTGTCAGTCAACCACACGCTATTTAAATATCCTTGATTTACATGACTTTCTAGAAGCAGTAATAAAGACGTGTTTTATAGCTGCAAAATATCAAAACAAAAATATAATTCAAAAACTAGTGCATTACAAACCTAAAAAATAAGACATGATTCGATAATATATCTTAATATATATATCGACTTATGTGTTAATAAGCAGCAGTTCGAGGAGTTGTTTTATTCAGCAGCAAAATGCACTTCCTCTTGACAAAAAAAAAAAAAAAAAAAAATATTACCTCTCGAGCACGACCATATTCAATGTGTCACAAATAAGTGATGGATGCATGTATAAATTGAGCGTGAGTGATGAGTTTATGCATGGAAAAAGACAAATCATTCTCAGCTCTCATGCTGCACTTGCTCTCAACCAGTAACTTGAACAATGCACCGGTGCAACAAAGGAGAGGTTAACCGACAGTATCCGAATTCAATGTTCACAAAGCTCATGCTGAGCTCAACAATAACAACAAAAGGCGTTTTTCCTTTTAGTATCAATGACACCGCTGAATAGCAGCGCAATATGAGCAGTTGAGATTTATGTGGTTAAATGACACTAAAAGGCTTGCTGATCATTGTTGACAGGTGGGATCAACCGAGAACTGACTCTGTGCTAAAAAATAAATAAAAAAAATGATACATAGCATGCAGCGTTTATGCATAACTGAAAACACATTGTCTCTGGCAGGCTTAAATGCTGGCATTTAATTATGAAAAGAAACATTAAAAACAAACCAAAAAAAAGGTAGGAAAAAAAAAAACAGAACTTATGTACTTTGTCTCTGACTGTTTATTATACATTCAATTTCCCTTCACTGAAAAAGACAGTCAGTTCATTTTCACTGTCATATTCATATCAAAGTTGAATCACATCATATCAAAGTTAGAAATGACAGCAGCTTTCTATGTGTGTGTCTCTGTGGTTGCTGAAGGACCACAGGACAGTCTGGATTGCTGCATCATGTCATGAGTGTCAAAACTTATTGAAGGGGAGGAAATTACTTTTTGCCTCAATCTGCAAAATGAACATAACGGGAGAAAAAAAAAAAAAAGAGTGCTTACCTGCACATAATTTCATGAGTAAGAAGAACTCTGCACATTTCTGGATTCTTGTCTTGACCCTCATAAATTATGGCCTTTGAAACAAAATGAGATGGAAATAAAGTGAAAACACAGTCATCTCTTAAACACACATTAATTTGCACAAATTCACAAATAATTAGATGAAATTATCTATTGTTTTTTGACTTGATAAAATAAATCAGGGCATGAATACACATGATGAAAAACGATGCAATATAATAGAGGAGAGCAAAGGCTGAGTAAGAAACATGGTTAAAATAATCCCAGCAATCCCCATGTGTTATAAATTATATTGATTCATTTAAACATCATTTGTATATTCTTAAATTAACAATTTAAAAAAAAAAGTAACTAAGACCATTGATATCAAAGGCAACAATAATATTTCAATGGCAGCAATAATATAAAAATATAATTATAGAATAAATGGTAATAGTAATAAAGTGTATTTTTTTTATTAATCTAGATAATATCCTGTGGCTCAGACAGACAGACAGAGAAAGAGGGAGACAGAGAGATTTTCATAAGGAGAGATCCAATAGAAGTGTCATCAATATGCTTATAATCTGGGGATATTTGGGGGAAAGTGTTAATGGGCAATCTGTTGTTTATTTTGAGCCGCTAACAATGATCTTTCTGTGGATAAAAAGCGGTGTCTGGCGGTACGGTTGAGTAATTTTTGAGCATTGGCTGAAACAGATGGCGTGGAGCTATCAGTTCTGCCGCTCTTCTCTCCCTCCCTCGATCCCTCCCTCCTTCTTCCATTTCTAAGGATAGACACTTTACTCCCTCGTACTGAACCGGCACCAAGTGTAAATACAAGCAAAGCAGCACATTATTGACTAAATAGTCTACATAATAACAAAAATACAATAAACAAGAAGCATGGTGTTTTAAGTTGATATTTTATATTTTGCAGCTATTAATAAATTCTATTTTTTTTTTTTTTTTTTTTTCTTTCTGGCACGCTTCAGACTAATAAGAGAAAATGACTTTGAAAAAGTGACATATCTGAACCAGGTCGCATCACTCTCCCGCTTCCAAAAGCTGTCCTACTTGACCTGATGTGTTTCTTCTTCTTTTTTTCCTGGGAACCGGGCGATTATCTATATTGGTTTGATTTATGTGGCTATTTGCAGCTGTAGAAACAGAAATCCATAAATTGCTTGTTCTGCGTCATTGACTCGGATCATTCGCACAGGAATGTTGTCTGTGACCAGTGGTCCAGGCTTCACGGCTCTATTCAGGAGCCTCTACCTAAAGCCTCTGTTTAAAAACCCAACGTGACATGCAGAGCTGAAATAAGGATGTCTGATTTTATTTCCACAATTATACTTAAGTCTGCAAAACACTGCGTTAGATTAAAACGCTCATATTATATCGGTGTTTTTTTTTTTTTTTTGCGTTTGGCTCTGGGTTAAAATCACTCATATGTTTGGGAGGAGGAGGAGGAGGATGAGTGAGACGCACCCCAGCAAAAACATTTATATTTATATTTATGATAATAATACTTTATGCAAATTTTTAAAATATGTTTAGAGCGTCACCTCTGACTCTTTGCAGGGAGAGTCAAATCAGATCATATGGAGCAGAGGTAGTGTTTAAATTTTAATGTTGGACAAACTGAGCTTACAAAGAAGCCCAACTCTGGCGGACTAAAATTGACTTTATAGAGTCTCGCAATATGATCTGGTCAAACGTAAACAGTCAAAATGGAAGCTGTCTCTTCTTATTACAGCGGTAATTTGATTTTAGTTTGTGCCACAACTGCATTTTACAAGCAGATTTTTTTTATTTATTTTTTTGGTGGTGTGAGGGGGGGGGGGATCCTTTAGAAGTGCATATGGATCTCAGGGGTGAGAATTTGCACGGCATGTTAAGGTTTTACACAAGTGAACCGTAGACGTGCAGCGAGGTTGCACTGTGCGCAGAAACAAGTGGAACAGCAGCTTACCTGCTTCGTCATGGAATCGATTAACCGTATGTAAAGATCCTGTTCTGTTCTGACGCCTGGGGAGAGAAAAGAGAGGAGCACTTGAGAATTTTGAAGGAATTGTAGGCAATAAATAAACAAAGAAAGCCCCACAAAAAAAATCAGTCTGGTGACAAGTCATAAAAATATAAAGAGTTTCAAGAGTGATTACATTTATAAAACGATCAGCCTTTTATTTTTTTAATATTATTGTTGTTATTAGTATTATTCATCCTAGTGTTATTATTACTATGTATGGTTATATGCTCACCGACAAACTCGTGTTTGATGTGTGTGCACGTGTTTGCAAAATATTAGTGACAGTTTGACTCACCGTTGCTGTACAATAACTGTAGTTTGTAATGTATCCCATTGTTAGTTTTTTCACTGGTTGGTTCCTGCAGAAGACAACAGTTTGTGAAAATCAGTATCAATACAACAAGCCGCCTATATCACTGCCACATGTCTGAGTGTTGCAAAAGAAATTATTTATAGTTTTTGGATGTGCAAAAAAAAGACGAGAAACGGCTTTAAACGACTCTCAGTCGTCAACGAATTGAGTGTTGTTGTTTTTTTTTTTTAAATCAATATTACACGTGACTTCCCCTTAGTAACCCATTGCCATTTCAGAGAACATAATTTCGATACATGTGCTGATTATGTACAGGGGTGCATGTATTTCTAAAATACACCGCTTACTTTATCTTTCTCCACAAAGTCCACAAAAGCTGTCCTTTCGATCTCCACGGGCTGACCCTGTCTGTCATACAGCGCCAGGACGAAATGGAAAAAATTGGATTTTCTGAGGTTGGAAGGGGGCTGCTTTTCATAATGTGCCCGTGCCAAGCCGACACCGCTGCGGGGAGAAAACAAGAGACCATCTCGGTTAAGCACCGGACACCGGGGATACTAGATGATGGAGAAGCTGATGGAAACATTGGAGATGCAGAAGCACGCTTGAGTACGGGGGAGATTTCTTGATTTGTCACAATAATGGGTAATCTGATGTAATGAAAGAAGGGAAAGCCGAAGGGGGGGCATTTATTGGGAGACCGTAATTGATACAGAGTATTCAGGGGATTGAGGGGTCGATATGATGAGGAGGGAATGCGTGAGAAAAATCAGATGCTTTTGGCATGCGTACCTTTGGGCGGCTGTGTTTGCATCCACCACCCCAGCTGTGTGCATCCAAGAGCGGACCGAGTTCAGTCCACCCAGCGGTTCCTCCTTCATCGTCGTCCCACCCCGCGGTATAGTTTCCTGAATCCCAAACATTTAGGACAATTTGCGTGAAAAAGAGCCTCCTGCGAAATTAGGGAAATAAACGTCCAAGCGTGTTATCCTTCAGGGTTTTTTTTTTTTTCACGGGATAAGTAGCGAGAGCCGATTCAGACTTGCGAGGGAAAACCCGGTCCACAGGTCTTGCCTCCCTCTTCAGTCCGTCCGATGTGAACAATTCTCAAAGTGCTGTACTTAGTTAGAGCGGTATCCACAGACTGGAAAAGTGAATTGTTCAATAGACAAGATTTTTTTTGTGTTGCTATTGTTCCTCTGTTTTTCTTTTTTTTTTCTTTTTTTTGTGCTATTCACAGAAAAATCGATGGCAGTTGTTTGTGTTTGTGGGTGATGCTGCTCTCAAAGTGCCCACATCCCTGAAGCACCGCATCCAAAACCTTCAGGACTTCTTGTTGAATAAAAAACCCACTCCTGAAAAGGTGCTGCTGCTTCTCCACAAGACAAACACAGGCAAAGGCTGATCACCAGTGGAGGTGTTCCTAGTACACAGGAGAGGTGGATAAGGGGCCCTTTCGCGTCGTGCAGGATGGATGGGAACATGCAAAACTAAGCCCTCTTTCCCCGAGGACTGAAATCTTTCCCGGGAGCCAAAACTCTAAACCCACGGGAGAGGCGCTGTCAGAATATGACGCTGAAGGGGCGTGGTTTTGACCAAATATGGAGCTCTGACGGTTCCTGTCAGGCAGTGGCGCTCCAATGTACGGGTACAGCCCTATAGTGCAGCAGCCTGAGAACACTCATTCGCTCCACTTTTCCTCTTGCTTAGGCCCTATATGTGGTGAGTTTTGATTTTTTTTTTTTTTTTAATGATATGGAAAATTCAACCGGGTGTAACCATCACACATAATGAGGAAAAAAATAATAATAATAAAAAAATACATAATAATAACTCGGGATTCATTGCTTATTATATTTAACTGGCCTAATGATTGCAATTTCCGTGATTAGGTTTATTATATAGGATTGAAATTAATAGCATTTGATATATTTATTGGATTAAAGTTGTTCTGTTGACTTGACAAGATTGTTTGTTCACTGATGTATCGAAAGCATCTCACTAGCTGTGAGAACACAGGCCATAAATCATATTTTAATAATGGCAGATCATGTTTCTTCATATAATTGATATATTTTTATTGTGCATTTTAACCCGACGCTGCGGGTTATTTTATTGTAATTAAAATGTTGCCTAATTAATATAACGCTGATTTCAGAAAATCAGACATGATTATACATCTATTAATTTGCATTAAGTTTTCATTGACAATTTTTAACAACAGATAATTGACTTTCAATTGTTTCGCTGTGTATCGCAGGGATAATTTCTTTAGTTGTTGCGCTTCAAATCAAATATGAAAAAAGTTTGAAAATCAGACAGGTTTTTTTTGTTTGTTTGTTTGTTTTTTAATGATGTCAAAATAAAACAGTCACATCGCTGAGCCATTTACTGGAGATAAAGTCAGATGTTTTGACCTCTTCTATGGACTAAAAATCAGAGTCACAGTGTCTCATGGCATTAAACAAACTTCAGGCGAATCCATGGTTCCGTGTCTTCCTTATTTCATGCACGTCCAGTAAAATCAGTAATAATCAGAAACATCTTAATCATTTTTAAAGAGCCAACTGCCTACATGTCCGACTCTGTCCGAGAGGGACAAGCAAGCAATTCGGTTCATTAGTGGTGAAAAGGGGGAGAGGATGGAGGGAGAGAGGGGAGGGAGCGAGGAAGAGAGATGTGTGCTATATCCTGAGCAATCTATCTAGCTGGTGCTGAGGGTTAATAGCTGCTGCCAAAGATAAGTGAATTATAAGCTGTTGCTTTCACCTCTACACAATCTATTGCCAAATTGCCCAGTCACAAAATGAGAGTGTACATTTTTTACTTTTTTTAAAAATGTATTATTATTTAAGAGAAATACAAGTTTCAATTTGTGGGGAAAATATCAGAGAAAAACTCAAAGGGGGCTCTTTGTTAATTGTTATTTTCCTCTTAGATGAAATAAACCGAGACGCGTGTTGTAAATGTTTTGTCTGTTCTACCGAGATTGCAAATATCTTTTTTGCACAGAACTCACTCTTGCTTTTTTTTTTGCACAGTTTCAAGTCGCTTATTAGAACTTAACCCCTGATTACACGCACCAAGGCGATTTAAATCTGATTATCAAATTAGGCGACTTTGAGACAAATCCTCTTAGATCTGATACTGTTGACTGGAGAGGGAAAATGGATCTCCACACCCGTCACGTAGGTAACGATGCTGTCCTGAAAGGGAGTTTTAAACCGTATTTGACAACAAATGCAGCTGCCCCGCTATTTCAGAAGATATTAAAGGAAAATGAATGCAAATCTGTGTGCAGGAGCCATCTGGACGTGGAGAGAGGGAGTCAGCTGCTCCACACACTGAGGCGCGGAGCCTGAATCCGTCTCAGCTCATTCTGTGGGATCATCTGCGTGGTGGGCTTACACCGTGGAAAATGCGCTCTTCATCATTAGGTGAAATGTTCGCATCAAAATAAAAGAAATGTTGATCCCCGTTTGCTTTTAGTGGTTGCATGCATGAAAAGTTTGCACGGGCTTGGAATAACAGGATCTTAGTCACATTTTGTCATTACTCACACCCCCTCCCCTTCTCCCCCCCAAAAAAACACACACAAAAAAAAAAACCCAAAAAACCTTGTCTCTCAGCCGCATGCTGGAGGTAAGTGATGGGTGTCAAAAAGGGAGACAAGTGCAAACTATTTCTGATCTCTGTATCTCGGCCGCATTGAGCCAGGCTGAATGCTCGTTTAAATGACCGGCTGATGACACAGGGGCCTGTTATCTCATTTTTCTATTCAGTGACCACAATGAATGAACCCCCAAAGATTTGGGCCTGACATAAAACCAAACTCCTCGAGACGCGTGGTTTCCAATAAAAAAAAAATGTACAGGGTGACTTCGCAGACCTCCCGTCTCGACGGGACGAGCCTCCTCCGTATTGAGGGTGACGTCTTCTTTTTTGTGTGAATTTACGGGGCGAGGCCCTCATGATCTCCTTAAATTTGCATGTAAATGGCGACATCAGCCTATACGCGTGCCAGGGGCCAGCGGGCCTCCCAGATGTCAAGGCAAAGTCAATCAACCGGCCGCTGCCCAGCTGTCCATCGATGCACTTTATTGGGACAACACTTTCATTATGCTCACCTGCATTGTTTCCTAATGGATTGATTGGCAAAAAGCGTGGGGAAAAGGAGGGAATCTTATTAGCAGCCACCAAGCAAGTTCGCTCACGGCTTTATCACAGAGGTTGTTTTAAACTGATCTCTTTTTTTTTTTTTTTTTTTCAATTAAATGTGAATCAAATATGCCTACAGTTTATGCATCATTCCAAATTCCATATGGAACAAATAGGCAGTCAGCCCACTTATTGTTTATGGCAACGCCATAGTTTTGACCAACAATATTTTTTTTGTATGTGCTTGAACTTGACATTTATCTATTTGCATGATGTGTGCAAGTTACCACGCAAAACAAAACCAAATTCTGTTAGATATCCATGCAGCCTTTGTTTTAAATATTCTCTTACTTGTAGCTGTATTATAAAAGATCAACTTTAGTTCATACTTATGCATTTGCAATTTTTTTTTTTTTTTTGCACGAGTGGGAAAAATTACACAATACTTTAAAAAAAATGTCAAAAATTAATTTACAAAAATATTTGATTCCGCATTACAAAAAAAAAGCCTCACTGCAAACTTTGTCTGAAGAAGCTGTTATTAGTTATAGGCCTAATATATGCACGTCCGAAATTCGATATGACACATTCAAATATCATATTAAAATACAGTTTACACGTTATTTTTAATTATAGTAGTAAAACACAAATGGCCAGCAGTGATGAGATCAATCATGTAGGCTATCCATGTCAAGTAGTTATAGCTGATAGACGGACAGCGCCCCTCGTTGGTTACACTTGAGATCATTGTGCCGATATGAGGCAGCTGTGTTCTTCACTGACAAGATAGCTAAATCTCAACTTGGGTTTAACAGCCCCCTCCCCACGCAGGCCCCCCGTGCGACAACACAGGTTTATATTCAGGGAAAATAATAATAAGAAAAAAAAAATCCACAAATTGCAAAAGAATTCAGAAAAAAATTACAGGCCAGCGTGTACGCTGGCATAAAATTTGTGCAATTAAATTAAAATGCATATTTGCAGAGCGAAAGGAGGGCAGAGCGTGTTGTTGCGTGTTTCAAATCACACTATTATTATTATCATTATTGTTATTTTCATTTCCCCCAATATTATTGTTATTATTATTATTATTATTATTATAATTATTATAATTTAAGATTCACTTGTGTACCTTTTAGATGCGTTTATTGTCTGAAAAAAAAAATTAAAATTTAAAAACACATTATTTGACACAGTGCTGGTGTGACCTCACATTTCGTCACTAACTTCTGTCAGAGTGCTCATGTTAATTGTGTGCAGTGGTGAGTTCTGTCAAGGGCATTGCCCGTGCGCACAATTTGCATTTCCATTCTGCTGTGGAAATGATGAGAGAGTTTCTACGCGGTTTAGAGCCTCGCGGCGCAGTCTGTGGGCGAATTACATTTAAAGAAGGCGAGAGAAATTAAATAAGAAACCGAGACCACTTCAGGGCTATTAACATCTAAAATATCCCCTGGAAATTTAGACCAAAATACACATGACCAAATACCCAGGATACCTTCGCTCTTATGCAGCCCCGTCTTGATTGTGTCCATCACTGTTTTGTGGGCCTATCTAAAATTCTTTATTTAAAAAAAAAAAAGTTATCACAGCGCCTCACATTTCTCAGTAGCGTTGATGGAAGTGAGGCAAATTTGATTATTCAGCTCGAAATCGGAACATAATAACTTATAATACAGGCGCCCTACTGCCAAACAGATGTGACACTCAGAAAAATATAAGTGCAAAAATCTGACTTTAAAGGTCATTTAAAAATCTCATCAGTAAGTATGATATGGGCACGTGTTGCATCGGTGGCCTCCAAAACGGGAGGCATCAGCTTTAACCTTGTTCTTTTTTTTTTTTTTTTTTTTTTTTTTAAGAGCGTCTGTGCATGCATGACCAAACAGGCAGCAGCCTTTGCCTCAGCACTCAGGAGAACTTTAATTTGCCTGTTGACCCCTGTGATGGAGGTGTTGCCAATTTACAGTGATACTACTCTACCTGCAAGAGTCCAATAATTATCAAGTTACTCCCATCAAAATGTATATTTCCAACATGTTGCATCATTGTGTTTATTTTACTTGTACAGAAATTGCCATCATTAAGGAGACATGTTTTGATGGTGATTGGCAAGGTGTCTCATATGTGAGCAGTGCAGTACAATTCATTGCCACTTTACAAGTGAATTTTTGATTTTAGTCAGAGATCCTTATTAATATTGAACTGTGTTACTATTAACAGAAATGTTAATTATGATGTCAAGACGGAGAGAGTCAAGGTGAAAGCTGCACAGCAATAGCTAAAAATAATCCATGCCAGCCAGAGTACAGTATGATCCTGCAGAGGAGTGTTACTGGCAGGGGACCTTTTTGCTGCAACAAAGAGGTGGAAAAGAGGAAGTAAATGAATTAGAGTACAAGCCAGATTTTGTCTTTGTTTCATCCACACTTGTCCTGTCCCTATTTTCCAACCTCTCCCTTTTCCTTGCTATTGGAAGTGCAGCAAATTGTATAATGCTGGTCTTTGTTCTACAGAGTCAAGCCACATGAATAGCCGTCCTGAGCACACACAAAAACACACTGACAAACTGATCATCTTAAAAAAGCAACGCCCTGGTGCTCACTTGGCCTACTTTCCACGGCAGCACTGGGACGTGGGAAGAGGAATAGAATTCAGGGGAGGATGTTCCTGCACTCTGGGAAACATTCAGTATAGCAAGTGTGATGCACATAAACATAGCCTTTGCATTGTCAACCTTAGACCGCATTTGCCCCAGATAACTAGTCCCCATGTGCTAGACTATTCTCTTTGACTTTGCAATTGAAATCCTGAGAAGATTATGCCAAAGCTAAAAGAGGCAAACTCCAGGGTGGGATTTCAATTGTCAATTCCTGTTGGATTTTATAGCATTATGACATATAGTACACCATCTGTTACACTTCCTGTGACTAGGTCTACATCTGCACAAGTGGAGCGTATTGATGTGAACATCAGTACAGCTAAGACCTACGGTTCTGAATGGACAGTAATATTCAATCACCAATATTTTCCTCTCCCACTATTTAACACAGATGTCTGACTAAGCCCCGGGGTCTCTAGGTTACAAAACATAAGAGCAAATTAGAAAAGGTGCAGGAAAGTAACCACTCCTAACTTTAGCGAAACAGACTTCCTGAAGCGCTAGATAATCTGGGGCTTCTATGTACACCGCCTAACCAAATGTCGACATCTGTGAGGGTGTGCATAAAGAAAAGCTCCTCAGAGAAACGGGGGATAATAATCTTAGTTCCCCTCACCTTCAGCTTGCCCATAGGGGCTTAAAAGGGAGATGAAGAAATCCTATGTAAACATGCCAAGTCAAATTTTCACTTGAAATGTGACATAAAGGCAAAGGGCAACCTTGGTGCATCACTAATGTGCTTCCACACATGAGTTTTCAATGCCCCTGGATGTAAACAACTGATGTATTCAGTCCATGGTTTGAACACAGACTCACTGTGCACACTTAGGATGTTTGAGCATCTTTTTTTTTTTTTTTTTTATCTACGACTGTACGTCTAGTGCATATAGGTGAGGAGCCCAAAGAAGTCAACACAGAGCTTGTACACAATCAGAATCTCTTTACTCAATAGCTCCACGAAAGTGAGTTTTGCTCTCCTGAGAAACTAACAAAGTTTGAGCATCTGTTCCATCATGTAGTCTTTGTTGAGAAATTAAATATTGAACTGATCTAGTGTACCATGAATGTTTCACTCACATAGTGATTAGAGAGACTGGAGAGGCAAGACATCGCAGCACTTTACACTCCACTTTAATATACTGTATTTGTTGGTCTTGCCTTTAAGTGTCTCATCCACCAGATTGTATTGTTGTGAGAGAAAATGTTTTTTAATGTTGCATCAATTATACTTAACATGCATGTGTAACTCGACACACAAAACAAATTTACATACATGTTCTGTATGTGCACAAATGCAATCATCCACAGTATGAAATGTACTGTATAGTGTCAATGTAATTGGAAAAACAAGTTTTGGTTTTATGATTTAATTATCAACCTGGTGGCATTTGTTTTTACAATTTGATGTCATTGTGCATATAGAAAAAGTACTGATTTAAATTGGTTTTCTTGTTCAAAATAAAGCATTCAAATCAACACTTGTCTCAAGAGAGAGATCCCTAATGATGGGGTTTTTTTGGTGTTTTTTTTTTACACAACATTTTTGGATTAAAATGAGCAGACCGAGGTAACATGCGAGCAGGAGAAAGAAACGGTATCATCACAGAGATCATAAAATGGTGTCGTGAGTAGTCTTTTGTCCAGGACCATAGGAGAGTTCTGTTGCTAAAGGGAAGGACAAAAGCAGAAGGCGCCACGGGTATAAGGTTCCCCTGAGCAACAATACCGAAAGTTTCAACTTGCAGCACATGGGTGTAACTTTAACTGGAATACTGTGGATCAAAGACTCACAAACAAAGTGGGTGGAAATGCTGGAGGAGTGTCTGTGCTCAAGTGAAGGACAGGTTCACTAGAGAGAAAGCGGGAACGACAATTTATGAAACACAGACCAGGCAATCAAGGCTAATTACTGGGACTGTGTTTTGCAAACTCAAAGGGCATGATTCAATTAACAAAATTGACATGAATTATAATTTTCGAAAAGCAGAATTACCTCGACCAAAACTGTGTCAAAACAAGCTCATCAAATATAAAACAAAAGCAAAAATGAAATCAAATTTAACAGACTTTCGAATTTGTCACTACTTCTTGCACATTTAATCGAGACGAGTATACACAGTAGATTTTGTATTGCCTCTCAAACACTCATTCTGCTCAGTCTTCGCCTGTCATCTCTGAGAGAGTGGGAGAATTATTCAGTTCTGCTTCTTTAAATAAGAAACACAGCCTTGAAATTTGTGGGGCTTAAGGCAATTCATCAGGTTAGATCAGTACAATGTGGATGTGTAACCTTTACACTGCAGTAGAACCTGCACATACAAGTGTTATGAAAGGTCCCTGTGGCACTCTGCTCTTCTGACATGGATTTGAAGACTTGCCACTTTATTAGCTGCTAAGCCCCCACTACTTGTTCTATATAGTGGAGGCCTATGTTATGAGCTGGGATCTCATTGTCTATCGTTATTAGAGGAAGAGTCTGCAGCACTCTCTTGTCCCCCCGAGAGAATAGGCCGACTGTTTGAAGGGAAGCTACAAGTGCAATTTAACCCATCTTATTTACAATATGATCTGTTACAAGGACATCATCACTGCAAGGATTCACATCTAATACATCCGTCTCAATGTGATTCTCTTTCTGTTTTCATTGATTCAGGAGAGTATATTTTGTTTGATCTTCAATTGAGCCTTAAAAATAAATTCACTGAGTCTGTCAAGTTAGAGCAGACTTACAGATCAACTGAAACTTTAGCGAGCTACACTCGTCCAGTTCAGTATTTTAATACATATATCACAAAAAAATAAGGCAATCTAGATCAAAACAATTGCTTTGTTATTAAGGGTCAAAACGGTTAATTAATAAATGTGAGTGCATATGAAGTTCTTTATGATATGATTAACATCAGCTCAGGGAAAACAAGCTGTTTGTGATCATCACTTGTGTCAGCAACGCACACACTTATTCTCCAAAATGGAAATTATCTATTGGCATTGAATAATAAGTGCCATAGTGCCATCTAGTGCACAAATTTGCACACTGACGAAGGACAGCCCCTGTATGTAAAACATAGTACACACTGTAGCTTACACATTTAGGAGCAGAGCTACATGAAGGAATACAAAACAAACAAAGCAAAGGGCTGTGTTGTGTTTACACTGGGCGCTTGTGTGCTACAGCGTTAGGTTTAACAACACTAAATGACCACACTGAAAATGTCCACTCATGGGGGAAATAAACAAGGAGACAAAGGTTTGCCTTCCAAGCAGGGCCTTTGACAACACCTCGGTTGTGGAGAGCCGCGAGGATAACCTCCTTCAGACAACGAAACTGTGTTGAAGGCTGTGCATGCAAATTACACTCGGCCATCTAAATTACAAAGACATACACAGACCTCAAGTCATCAGGCCTCATATCTCACTCATCTGGCCTCCTGGCTGTTAGATTGCCAGAGGATGCTATAGAAGAAACAGAACAGAAATAATAATAATAAAAAAATAAAAAACACATGAGCCAAAACAAGAGTCTTGAATAATTGATTGTGTTTGTCTTTGCTGTTTTTGTGTGTGTGTGTGTGTGTGTGTGTGTGTGTGTGTGTGTGTGTGTGTGTGTGTGTGTGTGTGTGTGTGTGTGTGTGTGTGTGTGTGTGTGTGTGTGTGTGTGTGTGTGTGTGTGTGTGAGAGAGAGAGAGAGAGAGAGTTAAGACTGAGGGTCTGGACAGTGCTCATGCCCCTGAGCAGAGCAGACACATCCACTGGCCAATGGGTTGTGTTAAAAACTGTCTGATGGATCAAATGTGTGGGGGAAGGGTATGTTTGTGTGTGCTGGGTGCAAATGAATGTGTATGGGTATTTACGTCCACGCCTCGGAGTGTGTAATTTCAAAGTGAAACAGGCAAAGACAGCAGTATTTTGTCCAAATAAACCTGGACATGATTAGCTCACGTTAGAAAGCAGTGCTACTTTTATATTCAGCTATATGAGGATAAAACGAGGTAAAGATTTCCAGGATAACAAACGCCTGTTGTTAAACGGCCCAGGAATAGGTGTGTTGTAAGATGTTAAAAAGTCAATATACCTTCATTTTGTCTGTGCTGGTAATGAGCCATATTTTCTGGGGAAAATGGCTGCTTCTCCGGAGGCACCATGTCTACTGAATGTGGCCCTGATCCTGGATAAAACAGAAGGCTCACCAATCAATCTCTCCAGGTTGCCCACAGCCAGAGAAAGCAGCTGCACCACATGTTTGCCTTGCGCGATAGCGACAAGTTAACATACGGGCAGCACAGTAACCATCCACAAGCAGCCTCTAGCTGTCTTATAATGAATTCCCACAGGGATGGGGAACTATCAGAGTCAGTGGTGTTACTGGAGGCTCGGAATAAAGTCAACACCTCTCCTTATACCTGATGAAGCTACGGCACGGCAGCACACTCACATACACACACACACACACACACACACACACACACACACACACACACACACACACACACACACACACACACACACACACACACACACACACACACACACACACACACAAACACACAGTCACAGCCACAATATTGAATGTGTAAAAATGTGATAAATCTAATGTACACAGCGATCAAGATGTACGGTTTATTAAATCACAAATTAGGACTCATTTAAACATTTCACCCTCACACAGTGATGAATAATAATAATAAAAAAAAATGTTAATGGTGCACTCTTAGTCAGGGTTTTTACTAATTACAATATGTTGTAAAGATGGATGTTTTAGGATGCCAGCAAAATCATGAATGTTGTGAAATTTCCTCTTTAAACAATTTCTTGGAATTTAAAAGCCGTATTTCGTATCCTTTAACCTGATTTGGGAATTGGTTTAGTATCAATACATGCAACTATTGTTTTCAAATTAAGAAGTGTTTGTACTGTTTCCAGAAAGTAATGACAGACAGCTGCATACTGTTCCATTCAGTCAGAGGTTGAAGCTTTCAAAGTACAAAACACAGCAAACCCATTTGGCACACAGAGCTCCTCATGTAGAAGTCAAGGGTCTTTTAGAGGTTCAAGTCATTCTTGAAATAATGATGGTTTTACAAACCACCTATTGTTAATTTAAAGCTAACGTCCCCACATCTACCACAAGTTAAGACATGTTGTGATTCACCGTGTTTAAAGGCACTATTCAGCAGCGTTTGAGAGAACACTTGTAAAAATGCATAATTTACACTCGTTATGTATTCTGATGTCATATGTGGAGTAGTCTTGGAGTAACTTGTACCAGCACTGCAGGTACAAGTTGGTCCACCTCACTGATATATATATATATATATATATATATATAGTCTTCCTAACCTCCAGCCCTCAGCTCTGCTTCTTCCCATGGGACAGTGTGAGTGATGAGAGGGATGTGGAGCTCGGGAGTAACCGGGGAGAAGGTTTTGGTGAGATTTGGTCCAGGTCTTTCAGGGTACATCCCTATTTATTCTCTTGCCACCTCCAGGACAATCTGCAGAAGCATAAAACAAATAAAAAACTAAGGGCACAATAGTACCTCTGTGTAGTACTGAGAGCTTACACTCATTACAGTCAGTGCGAACAATAAGCCAGCTTCAAAAACACATGCGAACTATAACATGTGGTTAAAAACAAGCTTTATTTTGTTAATGCCCCTCTTTTACGTGTCACTTTATAATAAAGTAAAACGATTCGAGCAACAACAGAGGACCTTATTTCTTTTTACGGCAGAATTCATGTTTAAATTGTGTGTTTATATCAACTGGTGCACTTAAAGAACATATCTGCTTAGTC